>NC_141693.1:1168784353-1169433728 GCF_964263255.1 Lissotriton vulgaris
GTTGCTGCTGCAGAGTCACTCGACACCATCTACTGACACGCAGAGGTACTGCCGAAAAAAATTCACGATCTAGTCTAGAATAAGGAATCTCTGCTTAGATCTAGTCTCCAACAGATAAGCCATTACTGAAGATAAGTAACTGTTCTTTCATTGAACGCTTTGACCTAACCAGAACTACAGAGTTCTTTATCTCTCTCTCTTACACTCTAGAGTGTAGCTTTCAGTTCTCTCTTCAGTAGGTCTGCTTACGTGCTATTCTTATTTTGCTTCTGCCGAATGCAGCCTACAGCATGAGGCAGCCCACTTCAGCCACTAGCTTTCTGCACTATAAGCGACTGCATTTTTTACTTGCACATCCATCTAAAAAGTATTCTACTTCATTGGTAGACCAATTTTTGCTTTCACTTTGGTTTTTGTTTATTCGGCAGTGGTCATTTTTTTCAAAATTCTTTTTGCAAAAGTACACACCACTTTTAGATATCAGTATTACATGGTTTGGGATCAAGGATAACAAGTGTGTATGTTCATTATGTCCACATAACAATTAGGCTTAACCT
This sequence comes from Lissotriton vulgaris, assembly GCF_964263255.1. NCBI lineage: Eukaryota > Metazoa > Chordata > Amphibia > Caudata > Salamandridae > Lissotriton > Lissotriton vulgaris. Next base: position 1,168,784,911 of record NC_141693.1, read on the forward strand.
CTTGCAATACAAGCTGTTTAGTTGCCTATATGTACAGTGTCACAGTATGGTTCTGGAAAAGAGGATTATCTGCTACTTACGCAGTTTATATATCCTTATGTCTAAGATGTTAACAATCGTTTTCGATTATTAATACATAGCATTTACTTTAGGATGAGTGCTCAAATAAAGCAAGTTGTGAGCTCTGACATCAGTTCCAATGTAAGGCTATGTAAACATATCAGTAAAACATAATAATTTGTGGCTATTTATAACGCTCACCCTATGCTCCTTCATCAGCCTATTGAAAGTAAGATTGGTTATTTTATTTTTATAGAGGATATACCCAAAGTATATTTGCACCTTCAAAAAATGGATAATGGTTGAAGACATGTTTGCTAAACAATTGCGCAGTTTATTTACTTTAATAATAAATTATGCCAAAAAGATATTTGCAATGTGAAAACAAAACGAAGGTCATAGGAACTATTGTGCTTAATTTGCGGACATATTTGATGCAGGCCCATTAAAAAAAATAATAATAATGTACAATAAGGGGCCGATTCCGATCCTGGAAAAAAAACGTCTGTACGATTTTCATCCGGAGCCATCGCCGTACGATTCGTACCCGTCCGTCCGAGTCGCGTAGTACGATCGTATTCAGTCAATCCGTCCGAATCGTCGCGATCCGTACGTATTGCAAGCCTGAAACAGTGAACCGTACGACTCGTACACATGCCGTATGACCCGACGAGTACGATCCGGACCGGGGTATGAGGACGCGATTCGTACGGTCCACGTCCGGTAAGGGCGATTCGTACAGAAAAGCACACAATCACTTACACACCGTACGGTGCATACACCCCATGATAGCAGGGGAACGGTGCGCACCCCTGCGATCTTGGGGTGTACGCACCGTACATCCAGCGCACATGGGGTATGGTGCGTACACCCCAAGATCGCGGGGTATGGTGCATACACCCCAAGATCGCAGGGGTATGCACCGTACCCCTGCGATCATGGGGTGTACGCACCGTACCCGGGAGGGGGCGTTCCATACCTGTTTCGGGGCGAACTCTGCTTTTACAGGTGTTTTCAGCTCCCCTAGAAAAAGGGTCGTACGGTGCGTACCCGACACAAATCGTACTTGCCGGGTCGGAAAAAGCAGCCGCGAACTGTACAGATGTCGCGTGCAGCGGGTTCTGAGGGAGATTCGTACGGGGATTTGATTCGTACGGTCTCTGTACGATTCATACGGAGTCCAGCTCCTGGTACGAATCGTACTTCGTTGTACGTACAGGGGACGTTGCAGGGTACGATTCGTACGGGAAAAATGCTCCGAACGGCTATTCGGAGCGGTTTTTCCCGAATCTGAAACGACCCCTAAGTGTTAAGCCAGTGTAAAACCAATATGGATCCCATTCTTAAAGAAAGTCACGAAAGTGCACATGCCGATTTTGACCTTGTATCGGTGCAGGCACAGGTATACAGGTGTAGATTTGCCCATGAAAAGAGAGGCTGAGCATGGGCAAATTCACCCGTTGCAATTTTTATTTTTTTCACCAGGGAGAAAATATGTCCTTCCGGTGGAGGAACTTCCTTCCCAGTGTGGAAACTTTTTTTTCTCCTGCCCTTGCCAGGAATACAGTGTTTAACTTTTCTAGGTGTGATGGGGTTGGAGAGAAGTTGGTGAATGCCCTTCAACTCATACGTTTGTTGGCGTGCTCAAACTCGCAGGACATTCCAACTATGTTAGGACCATTTCCCACCTACTCCCAGCATCTGTAAATACATTTTTTAATTACAAAAAAACCTTGGCGTGTGTTTGCCAAACTCACAAGCGTAGACAGCCCAAAAATGGTGATTCTGACAAGACTGTGCACATTTTATCTAGTTGTAAAATGTATATGTCTTTTCATTGATCTAGCATTTAGCTTGTGCTCCAAATTATGGAAAACAAGGGAACTGGGTCACAGTGAGATGAAGTGATCAGCCCAAGATTTGCACTGCACTGTATGGTCAAGTGTTGAACCGCTTGATCCACTGGTGGCAGCCTAAGCACTGGGTCACACGCAGAAGCAGAATCTGGGTTTATTCACTGAAACATGTTGTGAAATCAAGTGGATGCTTACTCTGCTACAATGGGATCTTTGTCATGATAAAAGTGCTGGCATATTCAGGGTTCTACTGTGATCGAAAAGCTAACCTAAACAGACTCCATTCAGAAACGGTGCCTCTCCATTTGCAGAGCCTTTGAGTATTCAAAGGTCTACGATAAAAACAGCCCTGGTATATTCAGAGTGTGGTATAATCAGAAAGGTGTATGGACAGACCCTTGGTACAATCCACACCTTCATCTGATATGGGCCCTGGCATTATTAGAGAAGCTATTATTGGAGAATGCTCCCATCGTTTTTCACCTCATCCAAGGGCACCAAATAGGAGAAATAGATTTTTTACACAACAAGTCAATGTAGTCACTTGAGAAAGTAGAGGTCTTATATTAATTTCCATACCCCTGATATCCATTGCAAAATAAAAATAATAATTTTATAGAATTGCAGTCTTAGCAAGCGAGACTTATTGGCTTTATAAGTGCCTGTTATGTATGGGTGGTGATACTTTATTTCTTAGAACACATCGTGATCATTTTCCTCCATCCTCCATAGCTTATCCAGTTCTTGTAGTTTGGTTTAGATGGGGTTTTGTGTTTGTGTAACTATGTATTGTGGAACTTGTAATATTCATTTGTTTTAAATCATCCATGTATTGGTAAAAAGTGACTTCTTTGATGCATGAGAGCCTGCCTACTGATGAAACTGAGGAAGACTAAGATTTATCAAGACAAAGGATGTAAGGAGTGAGACTTGATTGAAGGGCTTAATGGTCATAATGAGACCATTCAAGTGTTTGAGACAGGTAGACTTTACAGGCGTGGGTCTGATCTCTGATGTATAATCAGGGTTCCTTAAGTCAGAAAAACACTTAGCCTAGAAAGGGTGCTCAGCGTCAAAGTAATGAGTGCTGATGTGGAGAGCTGCCGAGCTCCCTCATGTGCCCATGTGGGCCTTCTGTACTCTTCAGTATGTTGGATGCTTTAGCAGGGGCTCCTACAGTTTCCAAAGATGCTTTACCTAACATTTGATATTTTTTTTTGTTTGAATTCCAAATTCGGTCACATGTTGCTATCATGGCATGGCATTCTATAAAGCACCAATGCTCACCTCAACATAAGGGCTGTTTAAGCTTTAGAGATCACATGTGTAACATGTGACAACCGGTAAAACTATTACAAATACACTTCTGCATGAATAAACTGTCTTTGAAGCAAGGGCAATGGACCAGTACCGAAATCTGTTTCCGCAAGTAATGCAAGGTGCAGTAATGAGGTATGTGGTGGGGGAGCGTGAGTTTCTACCCACTTGGGGCAGACCAGAGTCTCTAACACTCTTTCCTCCGGGAGATGGCAGTGGGCTAGTGAAGGAGTGCTCCCTTCATCTTTGAGAATGGAACATACAAGTATAGTGCCACAAGTGGCGTTTGGACAGGATTCCCTACCCTGGTCTTCACTGTTTGGAGAGTGCACCTCACCACCAAAACATGTGCTTACATAGCAAAAAAATAGCAGAGGCCAAAAGAACTGGCACATACTCGAAAAGGGAAGAAGACACCTTGCACATCACAAACCTATGGAAGAAACCAGCAAACCTAGACACATCCTACAAACAAACGATAACTGTAGGAGAAAGCCTCTTGTAGACATACCAAAAACTTAGAGTGGGCTTTGATCACCCGATTGTTTACCATTGGTTAGCTTTCTTGTCACGGTCATCTGCTCATTTATTACTCAAAGGCTTGCCTTCCTTTTCGTGTGTGTCTCTTCTGTGGAGACTGTGCTCTTTACCATCTTTTTGATTGGCTAGCTTGTATTCTTCCATTGCTCACTTTAGGGAACTACTTTGTTCATTTTCATTAAGCTTTCCCTGAGAATACATGTAGTTTCCTTCCCTCGTGGGTTTCCCCCACCTCAAAAACCCGCCCCCCTCCCGTTGTTTCCCCTTCAGCTGCCCCTCCACCCGCTACTTTATTTCTCTGCATTTGTGTTGGGCCCATCAGATCAGATGGCATTTGCTGCCAGGGCATACTGCGCTCTACAAAGCCTTTGTTGCTCCCTCGCCCACTTCCAGTTGCTTCGCTCTCCAATCACTCCAGACCAATTACAGCACTCGTGTATGGTCGATGTATTGAAATTTGGTGCAAACAAGCTTCCCCGGGACTCCCTGTTACCATAATGGTTGTTTGCTTTTGATATGCAGTGTTGGTTATTCCGTTTTTTACAGTGAAGCATGCACTTAAACGAGTATAGGGCTTGTGGCAAACTCAAATGCAATTGCTTGCGAGATACTATGTGGAGTACTAATAAACTATGTACACTGGTGAAGGTTTCTCACCATAATAAGGTAGTAAAACACTTTTTGTATGTGTTCTTTTTCGCCCTAAGTCATAGGGTTATCAAACCTGATAAAACATGGTGGCTGGGGTTCGTGCATTGATTGAAATTCAGAAATAAAAGAAGAAATTAGTTCATACTCACTTTATTCGACTTAATCAAGGACATTTGTACATGGAACTGTGGTGTGTGAACATTTATTTGTCAGATTAGGTTTTGGATTCGCCATTTCAGACCAGGAGACGTAGATGCTGTCCCTCCATGCTTTCTCCAAATCTTTATTGTATGCTTCTATTGATTTCATATGTTTTGTCTAGGATTTTGAAACTGGTGCATGTGTGCACCAGCAATTTCTCTACCGACCTACTCTATATGTAATATATTTTTCTTTTAAATGTAAATATGGAAGTTAAAATGAAATATATTTATGAATGGGTAACGTTATCGTTACGAGTTTAATAAGACACATTAATGTTTCTGGTGACAGTTTATACTACTTGCAGTGTGAAATCCTTTGGGGTTTTATTTACAAGCCCCTTGCGTCTCTGTTGCGTCACTTTTTCCTATGTGAAAAGTGACGCACCAGCGACGCAAGGGGCTTGTAAATAAGCCCCCTCTACCTTTAGTGAATGATAGCACTTTTGAAGTTAATGAATATACAAAATGCATAGCAAAGCTTTGGAAGGAAAATTAACAAAAGGCAACTTCTAGTAGTGACTGCTTAGATTTCTGAAAATATTTTTAAGGAGGGGCCTTTCACACTTGGTGGGTTTGTTTACAGTCAGTTAGTTCTTATACCGTAAGTCCTTGATCTTTATAACATAAGCAGTTATCTCGTTTGACTTGGAGGTCAAATATGTGACAAATTTGTGACTTGTTGTTCAGGCAAGCACATGGACCGTGGGACACCCACTTCATGCCCAGCTGTTTGATGGGTTGCTGTTTGTGTTGTCCCTGGCCTGGCAAGGCAGGGTGCTGTGCACTGTTAAGGATTATTTGGCAGCTATCTCTGATTTTCTGAGGTTGCCGGATCAGCCTTCCCTGTTCAAGTTAGCTGTTGTGACTAGGTGTTTGAAAGGTTTGCAATGTATATTTTCACATTCTCCCTTCGTTATGCCCCAGTGGGACTTGAATCGGGTCCACACTTATGTGATGAGCTCCCCTTTTGAGCCATTTATAACTGTCCTCTCAGGCTTCTGATCCTAAAGATTGACTTCTTAGTGGCATCACATCGGCCCAGAGTGTGAGCGAGCTTAGGGCTCCCTCGGTTCAAACCCCATTTGGTGCGTTCTTTCAGGTCAATCTGGCCCTCAGAACGCATGTCTACCTTCTGCCTGAAGTGGTAACCCTGTTCCACATGAGTCAAGCGATCAGCCTTCTGGCATTCTTTGCTCCCCTCAACCTTCTAAGGAGGTGCTGAGGCTCCATTATTTGCATCCAAAGAGGGCCCTTAATTTTTATATCGATCGTACTACAGATCACCAATTGTATGGTCAGCTTTTCATTGGATTCAACAGAGGGACGAAGGGTAAAGCTGTGCAAAAGACGACCATCTCTTGAAGGATTATACTCTGCATTAAGATATGTTATGCCATAGTGAAGAAGCAAACTCCAGAAGGTCTGAACAGAGCCAAGACTGGGACTACTGAGTTAGTGCACAGGGTTCTTGCCCTTGATATTTGCCAAGAAGCTACGTGGGTGTTGCTTCAAATCTCATACAAAGGGCTTTGATGTGTATGGGATGTTGAACAATAAGTTTCAAACCATTTTAACACTGTTTCTTCTTAAACATTCGGCCTGTTTTTTAGTATTTCTTTATTGTCCACAATTTCTACATAGTGCACACACGCACACTCTTGAAAACGTTTCACTTTCTTAGCCTGCTTTCAGCACACTATGCTGCTGTGATCTGACTTGGGTTGGTGCACAGAATCACCACTGTACAGACAACTAAGTATGACATTATCAGAAAAAACACATGCACAACCTATTAAATCGGTATGTTAATTTTGGCCATTTTTTCCATTGGGACCTCGTACCGAATGGGTAGATAGATGGGTGATTCACCTACCACATACGTTTCAGTCATTGTTTTCTGTTCCTTTCTTATATTGCCAATGATTTCTTCTCCGGAGGGAAACTCTTTGTCTCGTTTTGAGTAGGCGGCCACTAACCGGGCCCCTGTCGCTGACATCATGACTTGTTAAAATGTCTCTTTATGTGCACTTTTTTTCTTTGTGTTTCATTGAACTGAAAAGTACCCATAGAATTAAAAATGTCTGTATTTGAATTCTGGGAAAAGAAACAACTTGTCAATCAAGACCCAGAATGGAAATCTTTAGTGCTAGCTGCTGTTCTGCAGGCATGCTTGTATGGGCCATTATTTTGTGGTAATCTATAGAATTATATTTGTATAGGTATCTGCAGGGGTTCTCAAGTGACATCATCAGCAATTAAATTGAAGCTCGAGTTTTCTATGATGGCATCTGCTATTGAGTGTGGGATACTCTGGTATTCACGCTTACGACCTCTATAGGTGTATGTTATGTAAGCACCTCGAGGCCCATACACCCATCTACTGGTGTATGTTATGTATGCACATCATCACCCATCTACGGGTGTATGTTATGTATGCACCCTGTGGCCCATACACCCATCTACGGGTGTATGGTATGCATGCACCTCATGGCCCATACACCTCTTTTAGATAATTCAGGAATGTGAAATTCCTATAGCCCAACTCCCAGGACATATTGTTGGGGTCAAGGGCAACATGTTTTCATATGTATTTTGTCTTTGGAACAAGTAGGCTCAACCCCCTGCAGCACAAACCCTTTGGCTGCCAGTTTGCAGTACCACATTAGGGATCAGGGAAGGGCACCGTCTGCAGTTAAGGTAATATTTTTGACAAGAGGTAGGGGAGAGGAGAGGAGAGGAGAGGAGAGGAGGGGAGAGGAGAGGAGAGGGAGAGACTTTTTAATAAACACAAAAGGTCACTGTCCACGCCAAATTAGGGGCCCACATATTAAAGAAAGTCTCAAAAGTGCACCCCTGGTTTCCTTCCACCCACTTTTTTCCCACCTCTGGAAGAAGTTTTGCGTCTGCCATTGTCAGGAGTAAATGTCCAACATTTCTAAGTATGGGAAAAGGTTACGAAAGAGTTGTTGAAAACCCTTAAATCAAGCAAGTTAGTAGGTTTGCAAAGATTCAAAAGGGCATTCCAACCCTGTAACTATTGCTTACAACTACCTTCAGCCCCAGTATGTAGGTCTGCGGAAAAGTGGCAACATAACAGATTGCAAGTATTCAAACACTACTATGGTATGAGCCCTGGCATATTCAGAGAGGCTGTATCAGAGCTCCTATATAATGATATTGCTGTCATAATTTGTCCCCACACTATATGGCACCAAAGGGACAAGTGGATTTTGTTACAGGACAAGTCGATTTATTAAGCAACCTGCCCCATGGACCAGTAGATATTTTATTAAATTCCATATCCCTGAATGATGATCCCATGCCGCTAGAGAGGACTCAAGGGTAACTTTCTCTTTAAACATAGTAGGATCTTTCTCACTGTACCCATCCCCTTCCCCATATACTTGCTCTTAACTGATTACCTGCCCACCCTGGCTCAGGCTCTGAATACCCCTCTCCGGTCTTTGAGCAGAAGGAGTTGTTGCAGCAACACTGCCAGAGCTGCTTCTGGGAACAGCGGAGTGAGTCTCTTCTGGGTCTTCAGACACCCACTAGAGGCAGAAGAAGGTGAGTGGCTGGGTGTTAATGCCACAGCTTCACCTGTCATTGCCTTGCCCTTTCAGATTCCGGAGACCAAGTCGAGGTTTAGGGACAGTGCTTGGCACATGCCCTTCTACCACCTCATTATAATCTCTGCAGTCGGCAGGTGGTGGAGCAGCTCCTTACATTGCTGCCACCGGAAACTCCAGCATGATATCATAGACAAAACATTGCATACATCCGACACTGTAGAGATCCACATATGCATATGTGTTAAGAAACTGCACACACAAACCTAAAGCAGAATACATTAGACATGACACATTTCATGGACCTTGTACACAGTGTTATATAGTTGGCGAGTATGTGCTCACAACAGCACCTCCCACCATTACATGCCACACACGCGTTTCCAGCACTGAACACGTTACTAAGAACTCCAAATGGACTAGAAGATACATTATCAATTGGCAAAACAGTTAGCTAGCAGAAATTTAGCCAAAAACGCAACACACGTACCATCTCTTCAAACTAAATTAGGCTTCAATCTGCATTCATAGTCACCCAGGCTAGGAGGCCAGACCAGCTGTAGAATTTGAAATATACAACTACCACTAAGGTAACACAATATAATAATGTTGGAAGATTACTTATTCTGCTAGCTATATTTTTCAGTCCATTAGATGTCTTTTTCCATGTTATGTGCCGCCACCAAAAAGTAGTGCATTGTTTAATATACAAGCATTGCAAGAACATGGAGCTATTGATGGAAGGATGTGTCCAACTGGATTGGTTCATATAGCGTGTTCTGGACGACTTTCAAAAACCTGGTTGTAGTTACTGTTTTCCATCGCCAACTAGACCACCGAGCCTATCTACCCTGCCTATTTTACTCCCTGCTGAAACGCCATAGAGACCCTGCATGAGCTCTAGCTCTGTTTTGGCTCTTACACTCTAAATGCTGGGACCGTTTTTGAAAACCATTGTTGTCATACTAATAAAATGTCTTTCGTTTTTATTACATACACAGCCAGTTTTGTTTTCTTGATAACCTTAATTTGATTAGTAATTTTTTATTTTTCTCATATTTTGTCTTTTTATCTAACTTCGACATTTAAAGTTCTTAATTTTACACTACATTCTTGTTTTATTTAACTGTTCGATATACTATTGGTATTTCCTATGATCATGGCTTTTCCGCTTGTGCCAAGCTACTAAATGTGAGCTAGGGAGTCTTCACAGAAACCACTTTAAAAGAATGGGTCTAGTGAGAGCGTAGTCGCCACTCACTTTAGATCTCTGGCCGTTCTCTCTTGCGTAGCCATCCAATACCCTACATTGTTCAGATACTTGGTTAGAACCTGTACGTGTTCAACTACTATCTAGCAAACTGAGAAGTAAAGATACAGCGTTCCTTAGCAGAGGCCATGTTTATGATCTGGCGTGCCAGCGCAGCTGTCCCTAGACAAGTATGTGAGAACACCAGGAGAGGGACTTTGGCTCCAACCACATCATGTGAGCCAGGAGTACATGTACATGTTTTGATTGGGCAGAAGTTGTGTGATTCCACGAAAAAGTGCTTGCTCGCCACATAGCTGTTATCATTTTGTTTATTTATCCAGCTGCCTAGGTTGATCTTTCAAGGGCACACACACTATTACATTGTCTTGCATAACTAGATAATTTATTATGGTTTTCGCTGGGAGCAGCACAGACTTGAGGTCAGTCATTAACTTATGTGGGTTTTTAGGTCTGGCTTGCAACTATCACCTGACTTTGTAACCTTCACCAATATTCTTCTACAGTTATTTTCTGCTACACAAATGCATATTCAAGTCCACGCTATCTACTTCAAGTACTTTACATTACTGTGCAACATTCCTTTAAAGCCAGACCTACTGGCATTGCCAATGCTTGCTATGTTTTTGGTGGGGCAGAGCATGAAGATTGAAATGACTGCAATTCTCCTCTCGACAGTACCAGTCAGTCTCTCTCCAAGGAGAAGCTGCGATCCTGCTGGTCACCAAGCATTGGCCCTCCTGTTGTGCAGTCAGCATTGGCCCTCCTGTTGCGCAGTCAGCATTGGCCCTCCTGTTGCAGAGCTAGAGTTGTCCCTCATGTGACACAGCTACCATTTGCCGTTCCGAGGGCAACCAGTATTGACCCGCTTGATTCCCGGCCAACCTTTTCTGTTCTGTGAGGCACCCAACAACCTACTAATGGCACAGCCAGTCGTGACTCTACTGCGAAGTTGCAGGTGCCAAAGAAGTCACATTTCGAGCACAAAGTCTCCTTCACTGTTCTTTTGATTCGCCCCCACCGCTCAAAAAAACACAACAATGAAAGCACTGATGAGGTCAGGTGTACGCAATGCCAGGTTGGTGATGCCTCCAGCGTAAGCTAGTTTTCTTACATAAACAGTTATGGGTTATGTAAAGAGACTTTATTTAGCTCAGAAATACAAGTTGGCAGTTGGTATGAATGACAATGGCTAATGCAGGGTTTGAAAATACATTTGGTGCATATTTGCTAAAATCAGCTTTGGTCTTCATAAACAAGCACATATCTGTATCTAAAGATGAAAAGTATGGAGTCCAAAGGCCACCTCCGGAAACAGCTAAAACATTGTTCTTTTTTAATATATGCTTGAACATACACTATCTCACAGGTTTGACAGTCTTGTATCAATGCATTATGGGTTCAAGAGTGTTATCACAGCGACTTGCAGCTATGCGCAGCTTAAGAAATTGGTAACATATAAGGCTACATTTAATAGCTGCTTCGAGGTCTTGGTGAGTAAAGATCTAATGGATGATATATGTGTCTCCTCTGCAGTTTCACTATCTAACCCCAGCATATCCAACATACGCCTGTTAAATTGCGCCCCCTGCGTTTCTTCTCATGACTTGAACGGTAGCAGGTTGTATTTTAGCCACTCCTTTGTGCTCCTACGAGTTCTCCATGTAGTATGCTCGGACTGCTCAATCGTCCTTCTACAGCTTCACCCTCTATGGACAGCTTCACCCTCTATGGCTCCTGGATAGATTCCAGAAGGTATTTTTTGGTTGAATACCCGTGCCTCCAAAGAGTAGGGCTGGGTGACCGCTGATTGTTTAGCTGTGCCAGCTGCGCTTCTGTTGCTCCTCCTTGCCTTTATTTATTATTCTCTGTTGGCATCAGCAGTGCCTTCAGTGTTTGCACTGCTGCCGCTCAATTTTATGGCACAGCTACCTTTAAAGACAATATGTATTCGAATGTGCGAATGCCTCCATTGTAACATTTGTGCAACACTTCATGCTTAAGAACAGACGTCTCCTCGCCATTGTTAGAGTACTTCTCACACCTCACACACCTTACTCAACACGCCACTATCACGAGAATGCAGGAAGTCCGGTGCTGGTGATCATTTAGAATAATTTAAGGATTTTGGATTGCAACATTATGCGTTTTTGTCAAAGCACTTTAACACTGTATTTATGATGGAGACTTCTAACTGTAGGTTCCTAGCCGAAAAAAATTCCAGTCATCGGACTGGATACAGAAAAACTTGAGCAGAACCTTTGCACGGCACTAGGTAGCGTTGATAGCCTCTGCGTCGTCCACAGTGGAAGTGAGATTGTGGTGCTCTTATAATCCTGACTCTGGTGTACTGACAACAGCTCATTTCTTTCTGCGCCAATAGCACGGATTCGGAGAGTTACTGCGGTCATTTTTTGACCACCTTCTTTTTTTGCTCCCAATGTGCTATGGATATGTCACCCAATAAACCAATGAGGTTCATACCGTGTGGAGAATGCCACCGACAGATGCCTGTCTCTGACCCACACTTGGCTTGTCTATGGGCCTCGGGTCGATCCACGACCCCAAGGCCTGCTCCGATTATAAGTCCATGAATATGATTCATGAGTGGGTGTCTGCGCTCCTGGCAGTGCACCACAAGAAGCCTCCGTGCCAGTCCCTGTCCCGCTCTCTTGGGAGATTGTGAGGCCTTTCCCGGAGACATTCCTGTGGCCGATTGCCTTTAAAATCCAATGACTTCTTCCTCCAAGTTGGGTAAGTCCAAGAAGCATAAGAAGAAGTCGCTGAAGCTTTTTTTGGCTTCCCTGTCCCAACACTGTTTCTAGGACCCACTCTAGTACAGAACCTGCAGAGCTGGCATCTGTGCCCGCTGATAACTATCTTGGGTTCCTTGGATCCAGAACGATGCCTGCCCAACGTAGTCTTGCGATGCCATGCACGCCTTTGGCCCAAGACTCCCTCTGGTGCACCTTTGGGCCCCAAGAAGCCAGCGAGGTGTCCCTGATGGGTTACCGCCGGTGGGTTCGCCCCAATGCCAGCTGGAACCTCTGAATCCGCCACCTGATCCAGAACAATGCCATCATGGGTGCCTCCTTCCACCCCGGCTTTTTCCATTCTAGCGCTGCTCGACAGTGAGCCAAGTGCTATCCCTGACTCTGAACTCACGCTGTTCGACATCAATGCTCATGCCGTCCAGGCTTTACCTATCCCTGGACTTCCCGCCCCTAGATCAACCCTTCCTTCCTGAAGGGGGAGATGGGGAAGAAGGTTTTTGTCCCGTAGAAGAAGACCCTCAACCAGCAGAAAACTGGTATGAGGAGCTGGATGATACCAGTGGTCTAGACACTTCACCAGTCTCTGGCATGCTTTCTTCTCTGGACCCTGTGTCAGAGGAAGATGCATCATTTGCCACTGTGATGCACAGGGTGGCAGAGGACCTTGACCTTCCTCTGCTTGCTATCTAGGTCAAGACGAAAGTCTTGACGAAGGTGCGTCACTCAGGAGCAGGTGTGGCTGGACCACTGCCCCCTTTTAACAAAGCCTTTACTGATGTTCTCCTGGGGGCTTGGGCTAAACCTTGCACAGTGGCTCCTGTACAGTGCATGATTGCCTGATGCCATTGCCCGGCCCCAGGAGACCCAACCTTCCTCTCCTACCACCCCATGTGGTTGGTGAACACTGCATGCCTCTTGGCCCAATATTCCCATGCATTTTGGGGCATGGTTTCACAGCTGCTCCCCATACTTCTCAAAGAGGGCTGTGTGATCCCCAACCAAGCCTTAGCAGATGGTCGTGATGCAGTGAAGTTAGCCATCAGGTTTGGACTGGATATCACAAACTGTCTAAGCAAGGCCATGGATTCTAAGGAGGCACTGCGTCGCCATACCTGGTTGCAATCCACTGGGTTCTCCGGGGATGTTCAGGCATTGCTGATTGAGATACCCTTGGATAGTGCCTGCCTATTTGCCAAAAAAGCTGACTTGACTCCCGAGTGCTTTTGGAAGAGCCAGGTCACCGTCAGCTCCTTCGGGCATTCTCTATCTGCCCGGTCCCAACAACAGTCCATTTTCCCCTACCACTACCTTGGCTGGGGCATGCATAGGAATCTGCAATACCGACCAGTAACAGTCACAGGTTCAGCCCTTTCGTGGGTGGGGTCATGCAAAGAGGACGCAGTAGTCAGACCCAGCAAGCTATCCAGTCCACCACTCCTCCAGCAGAAGGATTAGGCACCACTTGCCCCAATGATCTTCGATAACTTCCTACAAGTGGGTACTTCAGGTTGTGCAGGAGGGGTATGACCTTCCATTCGATTCGTGGAAATCCCTCTATCTTTGCCACTTTCCCAAGAAAGCTGACGGAGGAGCATCTCTACTTGCTCCATCATGAAAACGCATGTTCTTCTAGCCAAAAGAGACACTGAGAGGCTGTCTGCACCAGAAGTAGGACATGATTGTTATTCGCACTACTATCTAGTGCCCAAAAAAGATGGCAGACTCTGCCCTGTATTAGACTTGCACCCTTTTAACACATTTCTGTACAAAGAGAAATTCAAGATGCTCACTTTGGCTCAGGTTCTGCCTGCACTGGATGGAAGAGCTAGATCTGCTGGACATGCATTTCCAAATCCCCGTCCTGCCGGCCCACAGGTGTTGCCTGCGGTTAACAGTGGGCCATGAGCTTTTCCAGTTCGCTCTGCTCCCGATTGACCTTACCAGTTCCTCCTGGGTGTTCACGAAAGTGATGGTGGTGGTAGCAGCCCATCTGCGGAGGTTGAGGGTTGTACACTTCTCCTACCATGACAACTGGCCTCTTAGATGCTCCCTTTCATCAGAGACATTCTGGACACAGTGCGATTCCAATCCTATCCTCTGGAGCGACAAGTCCAGGATAGTCAGGCTATTCAGACATTTCACCTTGTATCCTGGATTTTGGTGAGACTGACTCTGAGGCTGCTGGGTCTCATGGTTGCTTGCATCCTGCTGGTGAAGCATGCCAAAAGGTGCATGCAGGCTCTGCTGTGGGACCTGAAATCCCACTGATACCACTCCTACCCTGACTTCTCAAGAAGATCAGGACAGACTGGACCCAAGTCATTCTTGAGGCTTCGGATTGGGCACAGAGGGTTTGGTATCTTGAACTCCTGAGCGTGAGCATCGGACAACTGGCCCGGCTCCCCCTTTGGGAGGATCTCCGGTCTCAGAAACACCTTCATGCATTGAGATTGAGGGGCAACAGTTGAGAGTTTTTGATCATCCTCCCAAATCTGTGAAGTCATTATGACAGCCAGGCGTACCCCTACTAAGACTGTATACACCTACCTTTTGGATATGTTCTTGGTTTGGTGTTCCTCACAACAGGTGGACCCCCTTGCTGTACTGTTGTGAGAGGTGAGGTGGAGATGTTTGTTTTGTCTCCAGTCCGGCAAGGACTTGCTCTGGGCACTGCTAAGGGTTATTTTTCATCCATTTCGACTTTCCTGCAGCTGCCACATCAATCCTTCCTGTTCAATCACCTGTTGTGACTTGTTTTCTGAAAGGTTTGCAACACTTGTTCCCTCCTACTCTTTTTGTGATGCCTCAGTGGGCCCTAAATTTGGTCCTCATGTCTCTTATGTGCTCCCACTTCAAGCCCCTAGACAGCTGTGCTCTTAACCATCAAAGGGATCTTTCTTGTGGCCATTACATCGGTCAGAAGAGTCAGTTAGTTTCAAGCTCTCTTAGTTCACCCTCTGTACACCAGCTTTTTCCCTGACAAACTGGTACTTCATTTGCATGTCTGTCAAAAGTTGTCACTCTATTTCATGTTGGCCAGAGCATCACTCTGCCTCATTCCTCTAAGGCATGGGTACTCACAAACTTTCTCTCTGGGGCCAAATTTACAGTTTGGTTTGTGTTCGAGGGCCGCACCGGTGGGGGCGGGGTCAGTGGGGGAGGGGCGGGGCTAGAGCAATAAAAAAACTGACCATGAGGTTGATCACAGGTCCCTGCAGCGGATGCCTTTGTCCACTGAGATACCAGACCCGGCATACACACATCTCTCTCTTGGTCTCCCTCTCTCGCTCTAGCTCTCTCTCTCTCCCTCCCTCTCTCCCTGTCTCACTTCATCTCACTCTCTTTCTCTCACTCCCTCTCACTCTCTCTCTCACTCCCTCTCTCCCTCTGTCTCACTCACTCTGTCTCACTCCCTCTCTCTCTCTCCCTCTTTCTCTCACTCCCTCTCCGTCCCCCTCCCTTTCCATCCCTCTCCGTCTCCCTCCCTCTCCCTCCCTCTCACTCCCTCTCCGTCTCACTCCCTTTCTCTCCCTCTCACTTTCCCTCCCTTTCTCTCCATCCGTCTCCCTCCCTTTCCCTCCCTCTCACTCCCTCTCCGTCTCCCTCCCTTTCCCTTTCCCGGCCTCTCTCTTTGTCTCTCTCCCTCTCACTCCCTCTCCCTCCCTTTTTCTCCCTCTCACTCTCATCTCACCCTGCCTGTGTGTCAGCCGGGGCACACACACACTCACAGCCGCAAACAGGGTTGTGATTAGATAACACCCACAAAAACATAATATTTTTTAAAACAAATGTAGCGCATAATTTCCGGAAGCCATAGGGTCAAATATAAAATTAATAGTTGGCGCTGAATCAATAGTACACACACTACTTTAACCAAATAAATGCTGTGCAATCCCTCTTACTAAAGCCTGACCTGTTCTATAAATGCGTTGCTGACTATGAAAGAGTATTCGAATTCTTACAGGCATCCAGGATAGGGAAAGTGCTAAATTACCTTGTTTGGGTTTAAAACCGATTACACGTAAGAAGGTTACTCAAAGCTGCAGTAGCATTTGTTAGCGCTGATTATTTTTGAACAAAAATGTAAATCGTAATTTTCTCTCGGGTGGTCTTGCATTCCGTGGTAGACCCTGAATGTGGAGCAATAGACTGAGCGAGCGAGAAGTGCCGATTAAGTAGGTGATTTTCCAGCTAAAGAATGCGCTTTTCTTTTGAGGTGTGCATCTGTTTATAAGTCCCCCTCCCTCTCATCTCACCCTGCCTGTGTGTCTGCCGGGGCGCACACACATTCACAGCCGCACCGAGCACTTAACAGGTCTTTAAAAGACCATTTTCAGGTTAATGAGGCCTTGATGTATTTCACCTCTTAGGCCCCTGCAGCTTTACTCTCCTATCGCTAGGATCGCCCGGCCCCCACAGAGCAGCAGAGTCTCTCGCGCTGCTGCAGACACTCTTAAAAATAAAAATTAAAACACGGGCATGATGACTCAAGGTCCGCGGGCCGCCACGGAAGGCTTGCCGGGCCGCCACTGGCCCGCGGGCCGTACTTTGAGTACCCGTGCTCTAAGGAGTAGAAGAGACTCTGTCGCCTGTACTCAAAGAGAGCTTTTTTGTTCAAAATTGGTTTTATCAAGGACCTTCGGGTGGACGATTAACTCCTCATCTGGTCACTGGAGTGAAAAAGGGTAAGGCTGTGAAGAGACGGACCATCCCTCGATGGATTGGACTCTGCATTAAGATCAGCTATGCATTACCGAAGAAGCAGCTGATCGACGCCACCTATCGCAGCGCAGAGGTACTGCTCAATGTTCCCTGAATCCATTCTGATGCCTCAGTAATATTCAAAGGTGAGGAATATGTGTTTACATTGAGACTCTACCAGAAAAGGTGTTATTGAAGGTAAGTAACTTGTTCTTCAATACCTTGGAGATCTACTTTTAAATTATGTAGTCTACATGCATTGTCCCCTTAACTCCAATTGAAAATGTTTTCTTAAATTAATCGTATTGACAGTTCTGTTGCACACAATACAGAGCTGCCCTGATTGAACATGTATTCTTTCCAGGTTTGTTATTAGAGATGATATGCAATCAATTTGGTTTCCACTAATAGGCTTCTTTTCTGGTTAATTTACTTGGCACATATCGAACTGCATCCAGCAAAAGGAATGTTGTGAGATTTTGTATAAAATATACCTTTATTGTGAATGTGCATTCATAGGCCAAATCGTATACTCTCTTGTCATAACTTACATTATGTGGTTAAATTGTAAATGTGTAGGTTCCTACATACTTTGTTGGATAAATGTACATTTTTTTGCATGAATGTTCACCAGTCTGCCTGAATATACATTCAGTAGAGTGAGTGAACTTTTTATTACTGTTTCATGTACTCGAAATATTTAAAGAAGTTAACTAACATTTCACTTTTAATGTAGAGCAGTGGAACTTACAGCACACTATAAAAAAAGCCTTGAACATATTTAATGTGTTTTTTTTCCTGAAATGTTGGAAAACATTTTTCCTCCCGTACACTTAAATATTTACTCTTCATCTGCAGTTTTGATTATAGGTGCATTGTTTGTCTAGTGGTGTTCAGTGATTGGCTCTGAGGGAAGCTGAGGTAGTGGGGGGGGGTGTGGCATGGATGTGCTCTGGAAAGGGGAGCTTTGAGGCAAAATAAGAAGCTTAGAGATCAATCTCAGATGAGATAGGGAGAAAGAGAAAGAAAGAATGGAGCTGTGAGAGGAAAGAACTAGACTGAAGAAGAATGAGGGCAGATAGGGGGAGAGTGGAGTGTACTTGGAGTTAAACAAGGGAAGAAGAGCTATTGTGGAGAACAGAGGATACATGTAACTAAATTGGGTA
Source organism: Lissotriton vulgaris (assembly GCF_964263255.1). Taxonomy (NCBI): domain Eukaryota; kingdom Metazoa; phylum Chordata; class Amphibia; order Caudata; family Salamandridae; genus Lissotriton; species Lissotriton vulgaris. The sequence goes on from NC_141693.1 coordinate 1,168,803,018, forward strand.
GGGAAAGAAAAGCAGGTCTAAAGAAGGTAGCTGAGCCGAAGGAAACTGTGCCATATTTAGAGGGGGGAGAAGAGCGAGTGCTGACTCAACTGTGATTCATTGATGATATTCATAGCACAGTGTGATATCCCTGAATCACCTTCATTTTAGCCTCGAAAGATAAGCGGCCATGGAAGTGCACGGGGCATGGTGGGCACCTGTGCACAGTACCCTTACTCACAGTATAAAATGGGAACTGTGCACATACAATAGTCCTGTCCATTAAGAACATTACTAAATATAAAGGTTTGGCTTCTTACGCGCGTCAAAACTGTAGTGCCTGCAACAGTTATTCCCGGAAACGCGGTATTGATGTATGCCCTTTCCCTTATGCATTGCCATGACCCACCCAGACCACAATCCTCTAGAAGAGTCGGTGGGGCATCCTATGCAGGGTGGGCCAAGGCTGGCGCGCGCTGGTGTGCTTGGCGCGGATCGTCGTGCGCGGCCCTCTCCAGCGTCCATTGTTACCGATGTTCCCTGGAAACCGCGCAGAGGATGATTACGTCAGGGATTTCCCGGTATTGTTACTCATCTGGAGATTACATTTGCTTCTGAACAGAACTGCGGAGACAGCTTTTGTACGAGAGAAATCCCGAAAGGAAATTGTGCTCTCCTCAGAACATGGCCCCGCCTCCCCTTTCTCCGCGCCTTTCATCAGGACGCGGCCTCGCGCCCGTCTGTGATGAGCGTAAGCGGTTTAGGCAGCCTTGGAAAAGACTGAGAGAAAACCTCAGAGAGGCCGCGCGCCACAGAAAAAGATCTCACCAACGAGGGCATTCTGCGTTCCGTGTGGCCTGTTTGGCATCGAAATCTCGGCAGCACCGCATCTTTTACAGTTCAGCCGTGCGCACGGATGGTCACCCGGCATGAATTTGACCTCCTTAATTCCATGCCGAGCCGGACCTTGCTGCCTCTGTGAGGAATTACACGACCACCATGCTTAGTCCGAATATTGGATGGTTGTCGAAAATAACCGGGCGATTTGTGAGATAAGCAAACAGTGAAAGGACTAGATAACATACAAAGGTCGGCTTTGTGATAATCCGGGTACCAATAAAGGAAAGGCTAGTAAAATACATTAAGGCAAGTGCAATACATTAAGACATGTAAAATTAATGTGCGGTAACCTTTTTCATCTTCCTTATTTTTACTTACCGGCTGTACGTAAAAATAAGGAAGAAAAAAAGGTCTGAACGCTGATGAGTGGCGATGAATGTTGTAAGAGGGGTTGAGTGTTTTTTTTTGGTACCAGCTGACAAATGGAGTAAAATGGGAGACCCCCTGGTCCAAGAAAATAAGCTGCGAAGTAGCAATATACATTAGCAATAATAAATACTAGCGCCTATTTACTCAGACTTGAGGTACATCTAACAGCAGGGAGATGCGTGCACTAGAAAATATGCAGTCTCAAAGATCATCCTGGAAGGTGTCTCTCCGATCAGGATCTGCACTCGGCATTGAGATGTGGGCTTTTGCCACTCCTCTGCTGTTGGCCAGTGATTCAATATCATATGTCAAAGTAGAAGGTTAAGGCTAGTTTTAATGATGAACCATATTGTGAGCACTTCCCCAGGCCCCAATGATTCACCCATTCGGAGGAAAGTTTTGATTCAGATTTAGATGTCTTGGCTATAGAGGATAAATGACTATGGCCAGACATGACTATGGCAGGAAGCTGTAGGCGATTTTCGACGGTTCTCGGCGTTCAGCACAAGCAGCAGGAGTAGAGGAGGGCACGGTGGTGGTGGGCTGGTGGCTTGAAGTGGCTAAAGGCATAGCGTGTGGCACCGCAAGCACAAAGATGGAGACCTAGAGACCCTGAGACTTTGTCGCTTGACGCTGCATGTGAGATGGTGAGCAGCGTGAGTAGGTGGAGAACGCCGCACCGCTCCCCCTCTGCCTTTACCCTGCTACTACTACTGCCGGGCCTCAAGCCCCTCAAGATACTTGCGGTGCTCAGCCTTCTTCCCCCTTGGCCCGTGGCCCCGCGACCTCCCGGATGTTCAAGGGCATCTTCCTGATTTTAGTGGAATCTGCCGGCAGCTGCTGCTGGGGGATTTGGGGCAGCCTGTGCCGCGGCGCATGATTGAGCCTGTCCCCAGGTGTCAGGTGCTGAGGAGCAGAAGAGAAGAGAGGAGCCAAGCTGGGAGCCGGGAGTTGCACACACAAGGTGAGGGGGTGCCGTTCCTCTCCCCCCTTAACTACACTTGCACCAATACTTGCACCAATATTGATTCCCCCAACTGCCCAAACCTCCTGACAGTTAGCTCTTACCCCCATTTCTTTGGCTTGGAATCGATTTGATTTGTGTGCAGTCTGTGCCAGAGAGTCCAGACAATCTTGAGGATCCGGTCCGGTATTTCCTGCACGCTCCTGAAGCAAGAGCGGCTTCGGAGCGTGGTGCGGGTACGGTCTGCGGGCCTCTGACCTGCAAGATTGTTCTCCCTGGTTCAACGAAGCGTCGCAGGGACTCGCGGGCCTGGTTCCTTCCTGCCCCGTTACCGGTCTCTATCTGCCTCGGATCAACGGAGCGCGTCGGGGAGCTCTGGTTGGATTGTAGACACTGAAGGCAGCCCCACTCTATTCTACTTGCCTCGCATGCCTGTGTCTGCCAACAGTAGGGAGCTGGGGCTGCAGGGAATTTGGAGCAGCTGCTCTTGGTCTGTTTAACCTACCTGCTGGAGCCCGCCGCCCAACAGAAGCGGCCTGGAGGCTCCGGAATTGGTTAGCAGCACCTGGAACTCGCCTCTTTGCTGTGCCTGTTTGGTGCTCTTGTGTTTGGGTTGGGTTCTTACCGCCATATATACGGTAAGAAGCTCTGTCTGTAAAACCCACAATCCTGTACACTTGAAGTTTCTGGGCTCTCTCCTTCTGTTCTGTTCTGTTTGTTCTGTTACACCTCCGTCCAGCTGCTGCCTCAATCCTTAGCAGGCCGATTTGAGAGAGGAAGTCACCACTGGGGTTAATTTTCCAGCAAGTAATCTGTGTGTAGGCGAGAGTCTGTCCCTTCTGTCATTTAAGTACGCCGGCGTGTGATGTCTGCAAAAAAATTACGCTCAGGCCATGTTCTTTCAATTGCCTTCAAGGCGTACAAGTAGATTAAGGAGATCGTATAGTGGGTCCAGACAATTACAGCATCTCTGTTATAAAGCTCAACCAGCCATCACTGGCTACTTCTGCAAAACTCCCCGGTCACAGGAGGTAATACTGGACCAAGAAGACTTGCTCCTTAAGCCCATCTTAATAACTCACCTCATCTATCCTCAGGGGAAGCACAGAGGATTCCCTGTGGCCTCTCGGGGGGAGGGTGGGAGGGGGGGTGTCATACAAGACACTGCAACGGGGCAATGACCCAGACGACTCCGACAAATTCAGGACTGAAGGTCAACTCAAGTGGGCAGCTATCGGTTCCACCTCTAAGTTCAAATATGGGCCCCGGTTCAAGCGCCTGCCACTCAACCCAACTGAGCCAGCAGAGTATACAGCACATCTCTTTAAATCAATCCAATTTTGAGCATCTTACGGCTCGTTTATTTACTGCATCTGTCGCCGACTTTTATGCAAAACTGGACCCGGAACTTCTTTTTACCCAGCAGAGTAATCAAAACATTACTGTGAATAGGGAAAAAACAAATAGTATGACTGTGGCTGCATCTGTCGTCTCTTCAGAACAGGGTGGCGCTGACAAGGGATCAAGCACTGACTGCGTACTTGGGCTTACCAGAGGCCCCCGGGAAAACTCAGGTGGAGTTGTTCTGGTTACGGATGAGAAGGCAACTGCCTGCAGTAATCTTGATCAAAGAGAAGACTTTACACTCCCAGATATTGATATAGAAGTACAATCAAGGGGTTGGGAATTCCCTTATGACCAAGTTGAAGGACTGGGCTATTCTAAGGCCCAGCGGTGCCAAGGGACAACACCTGAAACCTTCGTGGGTTACCTGTTCCGGCGTACAAAACACAGAGACATGGGACACTTCCTTCGGCGTCAAAGATTCAGTGTTTATTTACTGCAGGGATACAGAAATCACAAGAAGTACACCACGTGTAGGTTCTGAGAGTCTGCTTCGAATTGCAACAGTGGGTCGCTCCTTTTATACATATTTTAGTCATAGCACAACATGGCGAACAAAAGGTTACAACTCAGTTCCCACAGTAAACTTCAAAAGGGTTGCTTTCATGTATTCAGAAGCCCGGAACATAATTACAGTAACATCGCCGGTTCCCAACTGTAAAAGTACGTTATCCCACCATTAGTACATTCCATTCTGGCTGTAAACGAATTAAGGATAGAGGCAGAAACAGGTGCAAGGAAGACAGAAAACAGACAACAGATTGGAAAAGAGTGTAGGGGGCAATATCGGAAGCGTGATTGCAGGATCAAAGGACTCGTGCCTAATGCATGCACGACTGAAACAATAGACCGGCAAGGCGAGCCCCGAGCGGAGCCATCTGCCTTTGCAGTGTCATCCCCCTCGTCATAAAGACACCCTCAAAGGAACACGTGTCTTCCACAAGAGCTTGGGAATCCCAGGGTCACGAAGCGGACAGTGTCCGTTCGCTGGCTACTTGAGGGCAAGAAACAAAATGGATGCCGTATCTAAAATGGAACCCGTGGGTTCAGATGAAGAAACCCACGAATAAGACGAACGGTGCAAAGTAGTGTAGCGAAAACGCGTACACCCACTAAACTCGTAATTTGAGGTTCATAGATACCAAACTCGTCCATATTCGAACAAGTCGAAAACATCGTTATGATTGTCACGGAACCTCATACGCTCCTTTTGCCCTCATGTAGGCAAGCACTAGTCGATATCAGAATCGATCTCGATATTCATCAGATCGTTCAGATGTTGCTGCAACATTATTCTATCCATCAATGCTTCCTTGGTAACAGATGGCCGTCTTATACACGTTGTAGCACAGAGGCCACATAAGGCAGGACCACACTGTACGCAAAGACAACACGTGAACAGAAATGTTACAACAACCCCGATGATCATCAGAATCTTCCAACCCCACGTCGACATTAGGCCCCAAAACCATCCGAGTAGCGTCCAATCACCTACGTCCACGTGTATGGACTCTGAGATCTTATGCAACTTCGAGATAGCTTGATATACAGTTGGAGCGTTATCAGGAATGAAAATGCAGCAACTCGAATGGATCACCTTGCACACACCACCTCTATCTGCGAGTACAACGTCTAAAACCATACGGTTCTGCAACGTCATAAGCCTATCCGCCTGAAGCTCCGCTGTTAGATTACCAAGAGCACTTGCAGTTATATTAGCAGTCGATTCTACCACACGAGTCGACTGTCTCAGGTTCCTACTATTAACCATAGGTCCCCAAAACGGCAGGAAACCCTTAAAGAAGTCTCCTGCTTCTTGACCGGCAGTGTCCTCTTTGCTAATAACGCCTCTCACAACTCTAGTCTTGTGATAGTCTGAGGCAACTGTGAAAGTTGGTGGCAAAAGATTCGCAATATAACAGGTGCCCGAGAAGTCACGGGGCAACCATGTATATGCGCGATCGTAACATACAAAGTATGTACCCTTGGCAGTCAGGAAAACAGGGGAAGAGAGCATCGGTAAAACATACGTTTCAGTGCAAGCACTCTTCCCAAGCTGAGCTCGCGGATTTCGACCAAGTCCTTGCAAGCAGAAATTACCGAGATGGGGTACGATCCAGATCGGAGACGAGCTTTTAAGCTGTCTATCACCCACTGATATACTATACTCAGCCTCACTCAGATCCTTGTATGCTCGCACCTCTTCCTCTGGAATAAGCGATGCATCGAAAATATCTCTATCTAAGTCAACAATCGCTCTTGCCAAAGGCTTGTGGTACGGGCCGGGACCAGGGTCTGCAGAGCGTGGCTCTCGATGGGGGTAGGAATCTAGTGCGCTACGGAACATAGTTTGGAATGCTCGAGCTGACCCCTGGGAGCTGTAAGGAAGAACCAAATACGGAATACCCCTATCCATGGTATGCAACATTAACCCACACACCCAACAGTTAGTAGTATTCATCACCAACTGATGCTGATGTAGGAGCTGGACAAAGGAGTTGTTCATAAATTCCGCACGTCTAACCTGTTAATGTTGGGGCAGAGGATGAAAGGAATGTGGAGAAACAGTAGGAATAGATTTCGGTTCAGAAGAAGAAGTAGGTGAAGCAGAAGGCAATAACGACTGTATTCCAAAATACACTCCACCCACCAATAGCATAGAAACAGCCAGAAATAGCAGGAATACCTGAAACAGAAAGCATTTTGTTCGGATGATCTTATGAAGCTTAGATCTTGACGCCGACATCCTCTCTACTTCCGACAGCTTAGAGAACTCCATCCTCTAAAAACCGTCCGTAACGTTCTTGACGCACTTCGTTCTGAGTAACGATTATCAATTCCCAGGAGTTCCCAGGAATCGACAAAAGTAACCGACCTAGTGTCAGGAACCTGCTAAACAGAAGGAAGTACCCGCACGGCCCTACGGTCAACCCGGATGAAAGGTTTTCTTAATTAAACATTCAATTTTAATGCAAATCTCCTAGCTGTGGAAAAAGGAACACACATAAAAAGGAACTCAATAATTAATAGAGGATGCAATTGTTCATAATGTTCGTGGCAGCAGCAAAAGGGGTAATGTGAATTCAAAAAGGGAAAAAACAAAAAGGAACTTTATTAGTCTTTGTCACGAGAACGAAGGAAATATCTGCTTCTTCCAGGATGAGTCTGTTCTTCAAACAATTGTTCAGGTTGTGAAACAGCGTTCGATCGTTCTGAGGACAGTTCAAGCCTCGAATTCTCCAATGCTGATGGTTCAACAAATGTATCTGACTGCAATGAAGTGTCTCCTACAGGTTGAGCATCACTAAACGGCACAAATCTTGTTGGGGTCTCCGTTTCCGTTGCGGCAATTCCAGTCCTCACCCAAGAATCTGCTGGCAAAGGGATAGGCACTTTTTTAGTGTGGGTGGCATGCACCCAATTTTTCCTGCCTTCCAAACGAACTGCTGTCCTTGTGGCTAGGAGGACTTGGAACGGACCCACGAATCTCGGCTCCAAATTGCGCTTTCTGCCGAAGTTGCGGGTGACCACCCAGTCACCCGGTTGGAGCCGATGTCCAGGACCCTCAGTCTGTGCCGGTAGAGCTTCTAAGACCTGTTGATGAATTAACCTCAGTTTAGCAGTCAGATCATGAAGATAATCAATTAACATTGGGTATTCAAGACTATCAAAAGCCTTAGGCCTCGGGACCCCCCAAATGTTCGCAGGACGGCCGAACACAATCTCATATGGGCTAAGCCCTACTCGAGAGTGTTCAGTCGCCCTGGTCGACAGGAGAGCCAGAGGCAGGGCATCAGGCCATGACAAACCAGTTGTAGCTTGAATCTTAGCAAGTTTCAGTTTCAGAGTACCATTGTACCCTTCAACTAAACCGGCTGACTGGGGATGATTGGCGCTATGGAATTTTTGTCGAATTCCAAGGCCCTTACACACACTCTTCATCGCACTCCCCACAAACTCACTTCCGTTATCTGACCATACAATCCGTGGCATTCCATACCGAGGAAAGTATTCCTTCAGTAGGACTTTCGCTGTGGACAGGGCAGTATTATCTTTAAGAGGATAGGCCTCAATCCATCTGGAGAACGCGCAAACCACAACTAAAACGTACTTCAGGTTATTGCATCTCTCCATATGGATGAAGTCCAGTTGGATAACCTCAAAGGGACATGTAGGAGGAGCAAAATGGCCAGGAGGAGTGGGGGTGCCCTTGCCGGGATTGTACATCATACATACCATGCAATTTTTAACCACTCTCTCAGCGCACTTAGCAATACCATCATTCTTCCATACAGGGGATAACAACTTATATATACCTTTCGCGCTAATATGTGACAAACCGTGTGCCATAGTCACAACGGCTAGCACATATGCATCCGGTAACATCCACCTCTGACACTCCGACAAATCAATCCAACATCCGTGCGCATCCAACTTTCCCGTACTTTCTTTCCACTTAGTCTTTTCAGTTTCAGTGGCCTCATTCTGAATCGCTTTAACACTCAACAGTATCCTCACACATACCAGTCTCCACAGGCCACCTTACTGAACTCGTAACATACATTCGGGTTGCAAGATTCTTGGCTGTTTCCTTAGCAATCTCATCCGCAAACGCGTTACCACGACCAACATCATCCGTAACCTTTCGGTGCGCGCTGCATTTAATGATTGCCACCTGCTTAGGCAATGTAAGTGCGTCTAAAAGATCGTTCACGAGCTGTCCGTGTTGGATCTTCGTACCATGCGATGTCATAAATCCCCTTTCTCTCCACAATCGACCAAAGCTATGTGCAACGCCAAAAGCATATTGACTATCTGTAAACACATTCACTCGCTTTCCCTTAGACAAAACACACGCTCTCGTCAACGCAATCAGCTCTGCCGCTTGAGCCGAATTCTGACTCAATCTCGCAGTTTCCACAACCGTACTCAACGTCACTACATCATACGAAGTCGTCACATCACCATTCGGCAACTTGAAACACGAACCGTCAACATACAAAGTACCATCGGGGTCTACCAATGGAGTGTTTTTTAGGTCAACACGACCCTTCGTTTCTTCTTCAGTTCTTAAATAACAATCATGTGGTGGTACATCATCTGATTCCATATTAGTCTGCAACAATGTCGCCGGGTTCAGTACATTGCAGCGCTTTATTTGTATATGACTTGCCAAAAGCGTCAACTCATAACCAGACAACCTTGCGCTTGTCAAGTGCTGAGTTTTCGTTCGATTCAAGAGAGTGTCAACTGCATGCGGAACCATCACCGTAAGCATATTATCCATGACCAGTCCTGCAGATTGCCGGATGGACACCGCAGCTGCCGCTGTCGCTCTTAGACAACTCGGCAAAGCTCTAGCTACTGGGTCCAAGGTCGAGGAAAAATATGCACATGGACGCTGCTTACCGCCAAATTGTTGCGTCAAAACACTCAACGCACAACCCTCTCTCTCGTGAACGTATAGTGTAAACGGCTTGCTGTAGTCAGGAGTACCCAACACAGGAGCCGAACACAACGCATCACGCAATTCAGAAAAACTTTTCTGACACTCTTCAGTCCATGGCAAAGGAGTCGGAACATCCTTGCCCGTGAGGGCTACCAATGGCTTCGCTAGCAATGAAAAATTTGGAATCCATTGCCTGCAGTATGACGTGATACCTAGGAAGGCACGCACATCTCTGAGTTGTTGGCACAGTCATTCGAGCGATCGCTGCAATTCTTTCTGGGGTCAACCTTTTTCCCTCCTTTGACAATAAGTGACCTAGATAGGTTACTTCTTGACAACAATATTGCAGCTTAGAAGGCGACACCTTGTGATGTAAGTCACATAGATGCTGTAACCGCGATACTGTAGCAGTTTTGCAAATGTCTTTAGTGTCAGCAGCCACTAATAGATCATCAACCTACTTAATCAAGGCCGCACCAGCCGGTAATACAAACGCGTCAAGTTGACTCTTAAGAGCTTGGCTGTAGATCGATGGACTCTCACAGTAGCCCTGAGGAGCGCGTTTAAACCTAAAGCTGCGACCACCTAATGAGAAGCCGAATAGATCTCTGCTTTCCTCAGCAATCGGAATGCTAAAGAAAGCATTCCTCAAATCGATTACCGAGAACCAACAAGCAGAGGCCGGAATCAGAGTCAGTAAAGCCGTAATGTCAGGCACCACAGGTAATTGTGGAATCACAATTTTATTCACCTCCCTTAAATCAATGACAAAACGGTACACAGGAGGCTTGGATGGATCAGTTTGTTTCAAAATAGGTAACACAGGACTATTACACACATTTCCCCGAGTTTCCTCCATGACATCCTTCTTGATCAAGTCGTAAATGATCGCTAATAGCGCTCGCTCACCATCAAGAGAGATGCGGTACTGGGGAATACGTGGTAATCGCACATTAGATTTCAATTGAACAACGTAAGGTGATATGTCCAGCAGGCCCACATCATTGGGACCTGTTGCCCACAAAGACTCAGGAAGAGAACTCAATTCCGGTGGGAGCTTATCAGTTGATAAGTACATAGGAGAGATTACTCTCTGACCTAATGTAAGCTCCACTCCCGCAGGAGAACAGTACAGAGTCGCATATAACCGCTTCAACAAATCCAGGCCCAAAAGATTCTCACCACAACCAGTAGTTAAAATCAAAGGAGCTTCTAGCTCACGAGGCCCAATTGTAAGGGCTAGAAACCGGATTGCTAACGGGGGCGCCAGAGAATCCAACGGAAACATTCGTTAAGCCAGACAAAGGTGCGCCAGGGAGTTTCGAATGCATGATGGAACTTTTCGCTGCACCAGTGTCCAACAGAAAAGGCTCAACTACGCCCGATGTGGCAACTGCAACGTAAGGCCCTCTGTGATCAACCGGAACTGATACTACTCCCTCTCTTTGTCTATGGCTGTCCTAGTAACTACCGTCAGCATCGATATCATGCTCGACTTAACATTCGTCCACATGATATTGTGCAGATCTGCCAGATGATGAATCGCGCCGATCAAAGCAATTGTTCGAGTCTGATGAGGACGTAGAACGCTCATTCTGATTTTGAGACACCACGGCCTCCACCACGTGAAGCCTGTTGAGGACCACTACGACCTCCTCGAGCCGAAACACCATTATTTCGGTCACGTAAAACCGGACAATTAAACTTCAAATGGCCCTCACCTCTACAGTATGCGCATTGATTATATCCAAGCATAGATCTTGGTGCAGAGGAGTCAGTACGTGACTGCGTCCTAGAAGACTGTGTTTGCGATCGATTTTGCTGCTGCGAATCATTCTGATTCGAGCGCGGAGGATACGCTTGTTGCAACAGAACTTTAGTTTTGAGATCCTTAGTTTTCTTATCCGCACGATCATTTTCTTCCTTCTCTCTATTTTCATAGTATTGAGCCATGGCTAATATTTGAGCAGTAGTAGAAACAGCCCACGAGCTTTCGGAATTTTTCAATTTGTTGCTGAGTTCAGGCAACAAATTCGATACAAATTTATCAACAAACAATCGCTGACCTCCCTCAGTGCTCATATCCTGACCACTGTGATCGATGAATGCCTCCTCAAATCTCGTAAAGAAATCGGAGACACTCTCGTCTTTCTTTTGCTTGCACGCGGACAATTTATCCCAACTAACTCTCATTGCTGGCATAAGTGTCTTCATAAGTGTAATGATTCTTTGAGGCAGAGCCGTAATTAACTGCTTAGGCTTAGCCCCACCAACCTGTAATGCGTCAGCCGCTACAAGTGCAGCCCAATCACCGCCTAACTCAGCTGCGTGATTCTCTTGACGGATTTTCGCCCAAACCGGTTGTGGAACCACGTTACCAAACAACATGTCAATGTCGGCAAGGTTCATAATAGTAGCATCCACAAGTTGGGATAACTCCTTATAGTATCCTGCCGGATTTTTGCGGGGGTCAGGCAAAGTTTGCTTCACCTGCAAAACTTCCGACCGCTTCCATGGGAGGTGTATCCACACTCGCTGGAAGTGTGGCAAAATAATGGGATTAGCCTGCGCGTAACCTGGCATCCACACTGGGGGAACTTCTCGCATGGGATACTGACCAGGTGTTGCCATCCATTCCTCAGTTTCGTCTTTAAACGGTGCTCGAGGTAGTACTGTAGATCGAAAAGACAGAAGACGCTCCACAGCACGTCGAACATTACTACCCACAATCATACCGTTCGAAAACTGATTCTGGAGTTCAGTCATTCCAGACGGTACAGTGTCTATCTCATCATTATCCCATACCTCTCGCAGGGACTTACACATTTCCTCAAACACAAATCTCTGCGTGGGCTCATTGAATTGAGAGAACGTCTCAAAAACCATGCGCGGGGTATGTTTAATGGGATACCTAATCCAATTACGCGCCATTTTTATCAACGTATCACTTTCCCTACCACCAGGAATTTGACTTCGTCTTTGAGGGACATCAGAAACATCGGACCCAAGAATCGGTCCGAATGGAGAGTAAAGATTAGCAACAGCATTAGGTATGCGACTACGGACAGACGGAGAAGAGGAGAGAAGTACAGGAGCAACAACATGAGGGCTAAACGTAGGAGCAGTAGAAGTAGTTATAAGAGCAGAAGTAGCGGGAACAGCAGACTGAGAAGGTATAGGCAGTGGAGCAGTAGGAAGAAGAGCAGGTAAGGGAGCAGGGACAACTTGAGGAACGAGAGGATTCGGAAGAATAGGACCAGCGACAAGCTGACCAGCAGCTGCCGGAACGACAGGTTGAGGAACAGGAGGAACCACAGGCGCTGTAGTATCCTGTGCATATGGAGGTGGTGATTTCAGTAGATATGACAACAAAGGGTCCTCTACCACTTCGTCTCCCTTCTTATCAGAACTCGACGGTAAAACAGGATAACACTTATCCACCGCCATATGTTGCAGTCTAGCAAAAACGTATTTTTCCTTCTCTTCTTTATCTCGCTGAAACTGCTCTGCATTTCTCATTACCGTAACGATACCTTCCCTCTTATTTTTCTTAATCTGCTTGATTTCTTTCTGCTTGGCCTCTTTACGCCATAACCGAAAGGAATCAAACATGGCCGGCCTAGATTTCTTTTTAAACAATTTTGCTTCGAGATTATCCAAAATTGCAGTTTTGAAACTACCATGGGGTGGCCAACTAAGGACACCATCATCTTTGGTATAGCGGATCCAATAATCATTATATATGATAGGACCCACTCCGTGGCGACTATAGAGCTCATAGATCGGAGTTCCAACCGGAGGTATCGGACATGAGTCCTCCAATCGGGAATCCGCACCGCAACATTTAAAGCAACTAAACAAAGTACTACGGCCAGGCATCGTGCACACTAACCAAGTTTACAAACTTCAAGGGTTATCGAATTACGATGTCCTCGCAAAAATGCAAGACCCTCGGTTTTTGGCAATTGCAATCGTCAAATAAAACCCAACAACTAAGAACCAACAACTAAGAACCACAAATGCAATGGAACCATGCATATAACCAAGTTACAACAACAAAGCAAAGGTCCCATAAAGGAACCAACAACTAAGGACTGGGAGCGACCCACAAATACTTAACTGAAAGGTCAATGGCGTCACCAGGAAGGCCCGTCTATCGTCTCGCTGTACAAAGGTCTACGCCTAGCGCCAAAACAGGTCGACAGTCAGGGCATCAGTCCGTCGCAGCCGTCAGGAGGCGGGGATCTTCGCGGGAAAAAGTCTTCGGGCCACTTATTTCGACAACAGGATCGATGAAGCGGGGTGCACCTTCCCTCGGAGATTTCACACGAAGTTCCTCACGATCGTCTGGCTTTGGACCGGTACCGCTGATGTCGCCCCACGATGGGCGCCAACTGAAGGACTGGGCTATTCTAAGGCCCAGCGGTGCCAGGGGACAACACCTGAAACCTTTGTGGGTTACCTGTTCCGGCGTACAAAACACAGAGACACGGGACACTTCCTTCGGTGTCAAAGATTCAGCGTTTATTTACTGCCGGGATACAGAAATCGCAAGAAGTACACCACGTGTAGGTTCTGAGAGTCTGCTTCGAATTGCAACAGTGGGTCGCTCCTTTTATACATATTTTAGTCATAGCACAACATGGCGAACAAAAGGTTACAACTCAGTTCCCACAGTAAACTTCAAAAGGGTTGCTTTCATGTATTCAGAAGCCCGGAACATAATTACAGTAACATCGCCGGTTCCCAACTGTAAAAGTACGTTATCCCACCATTAGTACATTCCATTCTGGCTGTAAACGAATTAAGGATAGAGGCAGAAACAGGTGCAAGGAAGACAGAAAACAGACAACAGATTTGAAAAGAGTGTAGGGGCAATATCGGAAGCGTGATTGCAGGATCAAAGGACTCGTGCCTAATGCATGCACGACTGAAACAATAGACCGGCAAGGCGAGCCCCGAGCGGAGCCATCTGCCTTTGCAGTGTCATCCCCCTCGTCATAAAGACACCCTCAAAGGAACACGTGTCTTCCGCAAGAGCTTGGGAATCCCAGGGTCACAAAGCGGACAGTGTCCGTTCGCTGGCTACTTGAGGGCAAGAAACAAAATGGATGCCGTATCTAAAATGGAACCCGTGGGTTCAGATGAAGAAACCCACGAATAAGACGAACGGTGCAAAGTAGTGTAGCGAAAACGCGTACACCCACTAAACTCGTAATTTGCGGTTCATAGATACCAAACTCGTCCATATTCGAACAAGTCGAAAACATCGTTATGATTGTCACGGAACCTCAAAGTTGACAAAGATGGCTATACCAAGAGTAGATTCAGGGAGAAGAATACCCCAATAGTAAGCTCTCCCCCCCCCCCCCCCCCCCCAGACAACTCTCATTGCCTTTCTTATATTGTAGTTCAAGTCATCTGACTGGTACTTCCGTGGAGTCTGATCGTGATGCAATTGTTGTACATGACGTTTTTTTGCCTTGTTCTCAAGTGAAGTTGGGAAATGAAAACGAGAAGCATGATGTGCCCTCCGAATATTTGGCCTGCATTGAAAGAATACTAGGTTCCATTCTAGCTTTACTGGAGAAATCTGTATTGAGTTCGGACCATATGCTTGAAATGATCTCTGTACTGTGTTCGAAGCGCAAAAGGTATCAAAAACTGACATTAACTATTCGCCTAAGATATGTATGCAATTGAGGGAACAGACAGATGCTAGGCCTCTTTGTCCTGCTCTCCGGAGAGAGTTGAGTGATGCATCTGTCCAAGCAGGAATACCCATTTTTCTAGTACCCCCATTGAACCTTCGTGTAATCTTGACAAGGAAGAGCTTTGTTTAAGTTCACTCTTTGGGAAGTCCTCAGTGGGCCCTCCTCTGGGAAATGTCACACTAAAACCTTACCCCTTGTTTATCAAAGGAAAAAGGGTGGGGGGGCAGTATGGATAACAAGAAAGATGAGAAAAGCAGGAGCTATGTGGGACAAAAAGGTAGGGGAGAGATGAAGGGGGATGTTCCACCCCCATCCTCCTCTCAGGGTGAACCCCCTACTTTATCAGGGAAAGGGGGTTAAAAGCTAGGAAGAAGGGAGTTCTCATAATAACTCCTAAAGGGGATAATATGAAAAAGAAACATAAAAAGACACGACGATTCACTAAACGGCAAAATTGCATTTCCCACAGTTCCCCGATTGCCAGCGTGAACCTCAAATTACAATGGTGGAGGGAGGTCCGACATTGCCAGTTGAGGAGGCTACACCCAGAGACCAGACTATAGTACACTTTAAGATTAGATGGGGATATGGGGGGAGACAGGAATGGCAGATATTCCATCAAGCCCAGTTTTGCGGGCTCCACAAGTACCTTATTCCCTTCAGACCAGTGAGTTGCCTGCTTTAACGATTGGGGGGTTTGTAAAGGGAGGTGGGGCTGTCATTCCTCAGACACGACCTAGTGCATTGGGGCCAGAGTGGATGCAAGCTCCATGATGGGGTCTCTTGCACTGGGTAACCCACAGATGGGATCTAATAGAATTTCCTCAGGGACAACAATATTGCATAACAAAGTCAGATATCCCAATCACCACTACAGTATCTCATCTAACTACTCAGTTTAAAGAAGATGCACAAGCTGCCAGTTTTGGCGATAGAGTGCCTCTATGGATCCCTCCACAGGGCGTTGCAAGGAAAGATAATGGGGTGCAGAAGGTCTCCTCTTCTATTGTTGATTTTATCTGGCTTTTCGACGGTGAATCCTGCCCGGTAAATAGAGGATTCATTCTCAAGCTCTTTTCTGAGATAGAGGCACTAAAGCTGGTGGAAAGTAGGGACATCTCATCCGTGAAGATTAACTTACACGAGAGCCTCTTTTATTCCAGGGTCGCTTTTAGCTCTGTGATTGTGGCAAATTTGGGCCTGCAAAACTGTGATACTTTTTTTAAACGAGGGCTGGATTTAATGCCTGTATTAGATTCTGAGGAACATCACATTTTGTGCCCTACATTTCAGTACCCAAAAGTACAGAGGCCCAGTAATCCTGTGGTGTTAGACGCTTTGGGCCCTGACTCAGAGTTCCCATTGGGTAATAGTCTAAAGATTAAGGTGTCATTAGATAAAAGGGGTCGTTCAGTAAACTTGGTGTCAGATGCCGTTGGCACTCATCAGGACGCAGACAAGATGACAATTTGGCTCAGTGGAGTTGGGACGCTAAATCCTTGAATACCAAATGCCCAGTGGTAGAAAGAAGTGGTCCTTTGAGGTAACCAGAGGGTGTTCTTCTGTCCTGGAATATGGCCGGTTTAGGTCAAAAAGATGAGAAATTGAATTTACTGAAATCCCTGAATCCCTCAATTATATGCTTACAGGAAACCTGGGCGTGTAAAGATTTTGATTGTGATGGCTTTTTTGTTTTTTCCTGTTATGCCAAGTACTCCGAAAGGGGTCAAGCTAGTGGGGGGGGTATCCATCTTGCTTAACAATACAATAAACTGGAATCAAAGTCTTCCGCCATCCAACAAATCTACGTATCAAGCCTCAAGCAATCTTATTTGGGAGAATCCGGCAGCCTTATTTTCTTTTTGGTGGCAAATTTATATATCCCTCCAGGGAGAAAGTTTGATCATTTGTTAATTACACTTCTCTCATATATTCATGAGATATCTATCGTGGAAGAATGCCACTTGGTTGTTTTAGTGGGAGATCTGAATGCGAAAATTTAGAATTCTGCGCTGGAGATCTATGCCAACTCAGATAAAGAGGAGATTTGGCATATTCCAGATTCCCCCCTATTTCATAAAATAAAAACTGACAAACGGGGTCTACTTTTGCTTGATAGTATCAGAAGCATGGACCTGGGCATTTTAAATGGTAGGGTTCCACTTGATAAAACAGCAGATTTTACTTTCAACTCCCATCAAACACAAAGCCGATTGGACTACGTGGTTGTCTCCTACCAAATGTTTGGGACCTGTGAAAATTTAGTAGTCTCTCCGTCAATATGGAGTGACCACAGTGTATTGGGTTTGACAATTGGTTTTAATTTATCCGCATTGACCCAAGGGAACCTGAACCAGGGCTCGGTTGTCTTTAATAAAGCGAACGGCCGTCCCTTTTGGACCCCAAAAGATACCATTGAGGTAGGTGTGATTGGGAAGACAGGTTACGTAGAATGGCATGGCTCTGATTCTCCAAACATTCTACAGTTTTTGAGGCACAAATGAAGGAGATAAAAAACTTAAGTACTGACTCCACTGGCCCGTGTCATAAACCAGGGTTTGCCACTTCTGAAAGTATTAAATCAAGAAATTAACCGTTTAATCCGAAAACAATATTTACAATTCTCCATTGGCAAACAACAGGAAATTAACCGCCTTAAGCGAGCTAGAAATAGTTATAAAATTAGAGAAAAGAGAAGGCAGTTTGATGCCAAATGGACCGGGCTAAGGGAGCCGCCAGAGCCAAAAACTAAAAAAAAATACTGGCATCTGATCGCAGAATTCTGCGATTCAAGACAGGGCTCTGCCTATTTCAATTCCAGAAAAGGAGTGGGTGGTTTATATCTCACTATTATATCAAAACAATGGTACAGTACCTATTTTGACACCCTCCATAGAGGAGTCTTCTCTACTAGAATGTGGTCCTCCAAGGGATGAAGTTGCAGGTTACATACAGAATAGTAGATCCTCAGGCGCAAAATGGCTGGATCGAATTCCGATCGTATTAAAATGGGCGTGACTCAGAACATATTAAATTATGTGTTGGTAAGGCCGCCTATCAGGCTGGAGCTCTGAACAGAGTTTATAAAATCTCTGAGAGACGTCATTTTGGTCATGTCCTGTCAGTATTTAAGGTTAAAATTCCGCCCTCATTAACCTACGCCGCAGAAGTATTGATAATAATTACTGGCTCGCCTTTGACAAGGCTGAAGGCCGGTTCTTCTGCCAAATTTGTAATCTAAATTCTCTGGCCGCCCCACATGTTTTACGCTTAGAATTTGGTCTAGTCTCCTCTTTTATTTTAGCTTTGTCAGCGCTCCTGAGGTGGGGGAACGCTCTCCTCTGGGGAGATGAGGGCTCCCACGGGGCTGCCATGAAAGTGGAAATCTTTGACGAGCTAAAGGATTATTCAGCATTTTTTTAGCTCATTTGCATATGCAAATGATTTATTTGGGCTCAGTTTATATAGTAATTCTTCTATGCCAAAGTCTGCATTGAAGCTATTCATAAAGAACTCTGTAAGCTCTATTAGCATGGCAAGAGATATTGCTTTAAGTAAATCGAAGTCCCAAAATGAGTTGGTCTGTGGTAGTGCCTTGGGAAAAGGCCTCAACCTTATTTAATCTGGAATCACCCACATGGGACTAGAAGACTGATGCTTCTTTTGATAATTAATATGTTGCCCTTAAGAGATGTTACTGGCACATGGGATAAAATCCCGAAAGAGGAGAGAATTTGTGAATTATGTTATACTAAACCCAGGATCTTAATCGTGTTTTATTTGTGTGTCCGGAATTACTAAGGACAAGGTGCTTGTTTTTAAGACCGTCATTTATTAAATTTAATATTCATTCAGCCCAGGAGGCCAGAAAATGTGTTTTATCGCCACTAAACGAAATGGTCTGTTCTAGGATACTCCAATTTTTAAAAACTTTTTGGGCTCTTTATTAGGGTTTATTTAAAATCTCATTATTTGTTGCCATTACTGTACAAAAAGTATATTCACCCTTCTGCTGCATTCTTTTATCTATTGTTGTATTTTAGGAAAAAAAGGGAAATATTTTTTTATTGTATTGATGCATTTTGTGGGCTTCCGTTGGAGTTCCTTAACAAATAAAACTTTTGTATTGTATTGGCTATGGCCAGACTGATGATGACGACTCGGAGGCTATGCACATTTTACCACATACAGTAGTGATGCTGACTTTTACATGGACTTCAAATATGCCAATAACCTGATGTGTCTCCAGAATAGGACATTTCCTTCCTCTCTTTCTATGCTTAGTAGGCGGTTTCATCTTTTACAACAGTTATTGCGAGGAAGGCAGAAGCAGTGATGGCTGAGTCCTTGCTTCTATTTAAAAAAGCATTTCTGAACCCTCTCATGTGTGCACAAAAAAATATTTAGGGCCTGCTAGTACACAGGCATTTTACCAGATGCAATAGATCTGACTCAAACTTTCTGCCCACCCACACGTCAACGTTGAGTCTGGTAGTTCAAACACTGTCATCGGGGTAAAATCCCAATGCCTTTTCCATGGCTCCCTGCCCTTTGACGGCATGCAGCTGTTTAGTGAGTGGACTGACTTTAACCTTGGAACACTTCAAGGAAAGCAGGGATTTGGCTTCCACCCTAAGCCTGGCCACCCCTTCACTTCTAATACAACAACAATGTCTGAAATTATGTGATACTTCTAGGCTGTGCATTGTCATCAATGGTGTCTATCTCGATCCCTTCAAACACCACCACAACTGTTTAGCTCCTTCTGGGGCAAAAATGAATTAAGAAGGCAACATCAGCAGCAGTAGATCAACTCCCCACCATGTTCTGCTGCTTCCAGACCTCTGATTCCGACTTCCCTTTTTATCACCTACTGGTAGGAGGGAGGGTCTCCAATCTTGACACCCATTGAGAGGAAAACGATGTCGGACTGCGGGGTCACCCATCTGATCTGCCAGGGCAGAGCCCTTCCTTTCCAGTTCCCAGTCTGTCCAGTGAGCGATGACTGTTCCTACACGACGTGGGCTTTACGATCGGGATTCAGAAGTCTCACCTTACTCCCACACTGAGACTGACCTTTATATGGATGTTGCTTGGCATAACCCTTGTGAAGGCCTTTCCTCCTCAAGAGGATCGCAGATGATCGGGCAGTGGTTCCAATCTGTTTTTACTCATGATCTGGTCCCAGCCTGCATGTCGTGAACCTTCTAGGGCTAATGGCCTTCTATTTTCCATTGGTAGCTCAGTACTGGTTTCTGATGAGAGCCCTCCAGTGGTCTCTGACGAGGCTGTGGCTCCAACACAAAGAACTTTTTTGGCTTAGGCATGGGTAGTCCAGTGTGAAGCATCATGATCTTCACTGGTGGTTGGACCACTCTACTCTGATAAAATGTCGTCCATTCAGACCTTCGCAGGCTCAGTCTACCATGTTCACGATGGGATGCTGATCTGGGTTGCCGGATGGCACTGAGCTTTTCGTCTGTGTTGGAGCATCACCGGCACATAAATGCTTGTGCTGCGGGTCGTTTGTCTTGTCCTGAAGACCTTTGTCCTTCCATCTCAGGGAGCAGTGATCAGATGCTATCAAACAACACTCCTACTGTTCATTATGTCAACAAACGGGACATTTTGGGTCATTGAGCTCTATGTTGGGAAGTTATTCACTTGTGGACATGGGTAAAGTGACAGGGAATCTTCCCAGTTGCGATCCATCCTGTAGACTTCCTCAACACAAGAGCAGTTGCCCTCATTATCTTGATGGAGGACCACAAGTGGGAGATGCACCCTAAGGCAACTAAGCAAATCGTATGCAGATTGGGGCTTTCATCTGTGGATCTTTTTGCCATGACTTAGAGCTGGAAGTATCGTCAGTTTTGTGCCATACATTTCCCACCTGATAGGTCCATGGTGGAGGTATTCATGTTCAACTGGTCTCAGGACTTGCTGGACCCATGCCCAGCGATCTTGCTTCTGTCAAGAGTACTGCGGAAAGGTCTGAAGGACTGGGTGCAGTTGATTGATTGATCTATATTGGGTGAGGAGGATCTGGTACACCGGCATTTATGCACTCCGCATTCGACCTCCTCTCCTCTCCCTTTTCTTGATCAGATCGGAACTGCTCTCGCAGCATGGTGGTCTGGCCCTCCACCTTTCTGTAGATTCACATGAAGAGATTAAGCCAGGGGTCGCTGTGGCAGCTAGAATCCATAGACCTTCCCGATCGGGTTACAGACATCACTATGGTGCCCACGAAGCATGCCCCCACATCCATATATGCAGCCCACTGGAACAAGTTTGTTCAGTGGCTTGCATCAAAAGGCTTTAATCCGGTTATATTTCACCTGATTGTAGTGACGTTTGCATTGTCCCTGGTACAGCAATGTCGGGTAGTGGCTACACTTAAAGGCTACCAGAAAGTTCATTGTGCGTTTGTGTTACTATGACCGCCTTTTCCTGTTTAAACTGCCACAAGAGGTGTGTCTTCCAAAAGGTTTGCTCTATTTATGTCTCCTCCGACCCAGTTTACTGTTCCTTAGCAGCAATTGAACCTTGTTTTGACTTTCTTCATAGCACCTCCATTTGAGCCAATGCATATTTGCTTAGTTCAAAACCTTACTTTAAGAAGTGTTTTGTTAGTGGCAATTACTTCAGCTCGCAGGGTTGGAGATCTTTGGTCCTTTTGGTTTGTACTCCGTTCTTAGTTTTCTACCCTGATTAGGGGGCCCTTCACATCAGTCTATCATTCTTACCAAAATTAATTTCTGCATTTCATACAAGCCAGTCTCTTATCCTTCCACTTTCTTCCCTTCTCCTCATCGAACTAAGGAGGTAGAACGTCTGCATAGGCTGGACACCGGCCATGTAGGGTCATAGTACATGGACTGCAAGCAACTGGATGACAGTTGATGACCAGCTTCTGTGGACTTTGATAGAGCTAAAAAGGGCAAGGTGGTGAACAAAACACATCATTTAATGTGGAGTCATCCGTTGTATCCTGATGCATTATTCCCTGGCTGGGAAAGACCCCAGAAGGGTATTTGTGCTCATTCCCCCACAGTCATAGATGCTTCTTTGTCTTTTTTCAGAGGTGTATGCCAGACAGCTATATAGTTGATCTTGAATACTTTTAGAAACACTTCTCCCGCACGTTTCAGTCTTGCAGCGATGGGCACTTTGCCTGAGCTGATTCCCTTCATTAACCAGCACTAATCCATCCCATCTCCCAGGATAGTACTGCTTTGTGACTCGTCTATTAGGTAAAGAATCTGCTAGAAGGAAATAAATTACTTTGCTGATTTTTCTGGTGGATACAATAATCTTCCCACAAATTTCTCACCATCTTCCCTCCTTGATGATAAGCTAGTGACATGATTAATAAGACCCCAAGGTATGCAAACGTGTTTGTTGATGTGTAGCTCTCTCAGTTCCTCTTCCTATACTGTATCGGGGCATAGATAATATCAGTAATTAATGATATTGCATCCGGAGGCATAGTCATCGTTGTACCTGTGGGGATTCACTTGGTACAGAGAGTCATTAGTAGGATAAAGGTTCTCGGGACCAGTCTGCATCAAAGAAGGAGTCTTTATTAGTTGAGGAATATACAGGAAGATTATATACCGATTTAGGGTTTGATGGAAGGAATTTACTCCATCAGGGCGTTTGAGGGAAGTACTTTTTCACCTTGAGGGAGTACCTGCCCGTCATCTCTTGCATTGGCAGTAACTTCTGTCACAGTGGTTCCTGTCAATGCATTGAAAGTTTGACAGACTGCTCAGTCAACATGACAGAGCCCTAAGGCAAACTTTCAAATGTGTTTTCAAAAAATTTCATATCTGGGATTTTGTTTTGAAAATCAAAAAAAAAAATGACTGCCATAGGAGTTTTCTCCCTTGGCGAGGGGGTAATTTTTAAGTTTTCACTGCCCCTGGCGGTGACAGCAGGTGAAAACGTGCGGGTACACAAATGGCAAAACCTCTGACAGCCATTACTCTGTCAGGAAATCTGAGACAAGTGTATGTCCGTGGCAGAGGAGAGGTAATCTCCTCTGTCAACATACTGATGGTCCGTCTTACTCTAAATGAGGCTGCCTGATCTTTCTTTTGGCAGAGAGGGTACACCGTCGCCTTTGTGAAACTCTAAGTCGGGCCCAGTGCATTTACCAGAAATATTGTTACCAAAGGTAACACTATCTTTAGTTTAAAGGACCAGGACTGAGGAAAACTTGGCTATATACCTATTAGCCTTAGGAATGGAGTGTTACGGAGTACCCTCTCCACCAAACTCTTAATCTGGCCCAGTGTATTTACCAGAAATATTGTTACCACACTTAAGTAACTTTTTCTTTGGTTTAAGGGTCCAGGGACAGATAGCTTCTCATATACTGTTTGGAATTGGAAAAAAGTTTCCATTCCAGATTCATAGAGAGCCCTTCATTACTCTGAGTAGTGGATGGTCTATAACCCCAAATCATTTTTTGTAGTCCGGGTGGCTCAGAGATTATCAGATCCATCTCATGGCCTACAAGCTCAAGACTAGGTTCATAGGCGCTAGTTGATTTGTTGACCTTTGCGCAAACCAGCTGGGTTGGGTGACCCCCTGGTGTGGCTTTGGAATACTCTAAAGGAACCAAGGTTAATGGACAGCCGTGGTCAAGGGGGGTGCACATGCTCACACCATGCCTGATGGATGAAAGTGGGTTCCAGGGATGCTTAAGGATAGGTCTGCTTTCTTTAATAAAGTGGTCATTTGGTATTGCAGGGTCACGTGCTTGCCACAAAGAAGGTCCGCTCTCCAGCACATCATCACCTCTGAAATCTTTTGAATAGAGTGTGCTGTAGGCAGGTCTGGTCTGACTGACCCGGGGCAGTAGGAGACTCCTTTCAGATAGCAGGCAGGCAGACCGCAGAAGAGATCCGGGCATCACTTCAGTTGTAGTGCAAAATGAATGAGACAGGCACAAAGCAACTTCTCCCGGGAAGCACAGACTAGAGCAGTCTATTCTGGTAGGTAGGTCCTTGAGTTGCTGTATGGAATGAAAGTTTATATTTCCATTTTGTGTCATTTGAGCCGAAAGCTCAGGGTCAGCCAGTTCAAATGAAGCAATCAAAGATTTGGGGCTGGCCATATTGTTGACTGTCTTTCACGGACTGTCTGCCACCCTTTCAAGAGTGGGTATGGAGTCTAAGTCACATACCATGAGAGTGAGTATTTTGCTGCTAGGCAGAACAATGCTTGCTCTGCACTCAGCATCATGTGTGGGTTGCATTAGTATATGCTCCTGGGCAGATTCTAAAGGCTTCCAGTCAGGGGGTTTACCGAGATGGGAAGGTTTATGGATTGCCCCAGTCGGCAAGCAATGGGCCTGCAGTACCCCCCTTTGGTTTCTAAAAGTAGACCGCCTTCCTTCGCCTCAACACACGTAGCAGTGTTCCACAGAGTACAGATAAACATGCAGGAATGTGTCAGACCTGATGAGACCAGGAATGGAGTCCTCTAAGGGGTGGACTCGGCACACATCTCCACAGCCACGATGTTCCCTAAAGGCAGTCATCATTCTCATGAGCCAGCAAACATAAGGTCATAGGGTTGAATGTATGTTTCAGATGGGCTAGTGATTAGGAATCTTTTAGCATGCTCCATTTCCTGGATGCAGGCAGGGCCGGACTTTGCCCTGGCTGCATCCAGGAAATGGACCCCTTGGGGTTGGGGTGCCGCCGAGCTCTTTTCCAGGGCCGGTTTTTCGGCCGATTTTGTTACAGGGCCGATCATGCTGCAAAAACGGCCCTGTAACAAAATCGGCCCCCAGGGGCCCAAAACCGGCCCCCACCCATGCTGCACACCAGGGTATTGCCTAGTGCCCGCTACGGCCAGTCCTGCCCAGGATGCAGCGGGTGGATATGTGGGGGGAGCATTAGTGTTCGGGCTCAGTGGTGCCTTAGACAAGAGGCCTCCAATGCGCTACACAGACTATAGGAACTATTAAGATTATTTACAAAATTGAATAATGGGGCTAGTAGTCATTACTGCTGAAGGTTTTCATCCCTACTATTTGATAGTGTGTCGTTGAACCCTCTGTTCCAAAGATGAACTTTAGTTTTTGTCAGAATCTTGTTAGTACTTGGTAGGCAAGCTTAAGCTGGGGAACATTTGTAATTCGGGTACCAATGGTAGGCAAGAGCATAACATATACGACGAGCTTGATGGTCCTTTATTCCTATCAGATTTGATGCTGATGTGTTTCTAAATGCACCGGTCGACGTGGAAATACTGTGCTGCCATTTATCAATTCCAGGGTATTGTTTTAGTGATGATGCACTATAGTGTGAAAATAGGAAGGCTGATCTTACTGAAATTACAAAAGACCTATTGTTTAATTATCTTAACGCAGCCTCCATTGCCTTTTGGCTCTCGCAAGCTTTATCAACCTCATACAAGGGCACTTATCTTTTATTTTAAAATTAAGGAAAAACATATTAACATAGATGACTGACCAAGAGATAAATATTCAAGAATGTTATTTTCTTTTACTAACTCCAATATTCGTTGTTAATCCATCTATCTCTTATTGTGTTCAGCTGCACAAGGTATAAGGCCTGTAAAGCGATTGCAGTGTCAGAACAGCTTAATTTAGGATCAGTTTGCCATAATTGACAGTTTCAGTCTCCTCTGAATCGCATGCAGATAAATGAGATGTATACTGGAATGGGCACCAAACACTTTAGTTAATTTTTTTAAATTAAGGCCTGAAGATAATAATAGACCGTCACCTACCAGATTAAAGAAAAAAATGTATTTTAATGTGTGGATGAAGGACACGAATTGCAGTTAAGATTAACATGTTCATGCATCTGAGTCACTCGTTTGTAAATTGCACTCCCCCATACAATTTGGACAACCACACTTAATTACTTAAAAAGTAAACTTCCAATGAGTGTTACTTGTGTAAGTTGTCTCGTTATGCCCAAATTTGGGATACATTACAGTGATTTCAGATGAAGAATCCCTTAAAGGGAGGATTCGGCATTTCAACCCAACATTCACCGTGAGCAGCGATTTCAGGAAACCTCTATGCATTTCTAAATGTAATTTTGGAGTGGCATTAAACGATATTGGATATGCCCCGATCCAATGCTGTGAATGCCACTTATGTTGCAAAATGCTTTGGCATTCAGAAGCTTGAGCTGTTTTCAGTTGCAGGAGGTCTAAAGAATCTGTCGGTATTAACTTGTGAATGGCCTCCCAGAACACTCTTTCCGGATACTTCCATGCACCAAATCTGTATCTCATTTGACCCCACCTAGACTACACATGCCTGGCTGGGAACATTAGATGTTCCATCTCAATAATTTAGTTATATTCCATTCAGAGCTTATAGGGAGCCCACTCCCCTATAAAGGACACATTTACCAGTAATTTTTCCTGAAAGCTTTAAATCTGTCAAGTTATGTTATTATGTTATGATATTTGTATATCGCACAGCTGCCCCAGCAAAGGGGCGTCCCGGCGCTACCAGCATCATAAAACCGCAACCATACACCCAAGCAGAAAAGGGCGCTAGAAAAAAGAGATGGAGAACTTGGCCTAATAAGAAGGAAAAAGGAAAGTTTTGATGGCTCTCCTAAATTCAAGCAGGCTATCTATACTGCGAATCTGGAACGGTATTGAATTCCAAAGTCTAGCCGCCAGATAGCGGAAAGACCGGCCACCTGCACGAAGACGTTTCGCCCGGGGTACAGTAACCAAGTGCTACCCCAGGGAGCGTAACTGGCGGGAGGGAGCATAAGGGGTAAGAAGATTTGCCAGTATGCTAGGCGTGGAGAGCTTCAAAATCTTAAGAGAAACACAATGTTTTGAATTGAATACGCAATAAGTGTAGTGATCTACTGTAATTCGGATGAGTCCAGCAAAGGTATGTACATAAAGTGTGTGTGAAACTTGAAGTAAGTGTGCTGTTTTAAATATCAGGATATTCAGATATTCGGTTTGTTTCATTGTCTGCTTTGAGCTATTCCAGAGCCACTTAATGACCCTGCATTGTATTGTGGCTGTGGACCAAGCCAATGTTTTCTCCTAAAAAAAAGAGAAATACATTGACATAGGAAGATGCAAACACATTTCCCATAGCTATTCTATGTACCTGAAAAGTCATTGGTCTTCCCCTTTGTTCAATCTGGGCCCCTCTTTAAAAAAGAATACATTTATGGCACCTAAAATAACATTATTATCTGCCCGTTCAAATCGTATGTTATTATGTAAGATTGCAGGCCAGTTAAAGCTTGCAGTGGGTCTAGAGGGCATTTTCTATTCAAAATATAGACAAACAATGACTGTGGTAGAGTATTCCAATTTCTCTCAGTAAATATGTATATATGCCATGTAAAATATTTCCAACTATACTAACATTAAAAGAACATTTTAAAAAACGATTATCTTAATTGGTTTTGCTTCTTACAAGTACACCATTATATAAAGGAGACCTAATCTCTGGGGGACTTTCTTGGAAATCAAGAATTTACCATCCAAGGCGTACTAACAAAACTTTAAGTTTGTGAGTAAGTTTTGTCTGCCCATTTCCACACTGGTTGCCTACATATCTGAAATTCACTTTTCTTAGCAAACCATAAAAGAGTACCCTGTGGTACTTTGTCCCCCAATGACTAAATCTCTTATTTAACTGGTATTTCTGAATTAACAAGAGGGAAAGCTGGTAGATGACGCGATTCCTTCTGCAATTATCATTTTTTGGCAGACCGTCATTACATTTGGCATTATCATCCAATTCATCACTTTGTTTACAATGCAAGCTCTTCCTTTGATGCACAAGTTGCTCACTTATTTTATCCAGTTAGATTAAATTTGCTCTTTAGGCAAAAGTGAATGAATTTCTGTGGTAAACCAGTCCGCTTTTTTGCCTCTTTTTCTTTGTAGAATAAGCATGCTGCATGAGTAGCTGTAAAGTATATGTAAACTCATCACCAGATTTGCAGGTCTGCTTTCAAAACATTGACCTCAATCTTTGCAAGCTGTGAAAGCTGAGATTCTCAGTGCACGGAGGGATAAAACTGTTTTTTTTATATACTTAACAAATTACTTTCCCCACAACCTCAGTATTTAGAGTTTACATTTTTTCGCTTGCATCAGCATTTTGCTGGCCTTATCATTGCCACTATGCGTCTCATATTTTATGAGTGCCACCGGTATCCTCAGAAAAGCTTCCACAATTCATCACTTTTAAGGATCCAACGTGGAGTACTCTATATGGAAAGCGCCTCGAGTTCCAGAGTTTGGTGAGGGCAGAGGCGGCTTAGGAGGAGAATGCCACTCTGTCTATTGCTTCCCACCCTCTCCTCTTTGACTTACCCCCCATCCTCCTCTTCAGGCCACTGTCAGGCTCATCATTACCTCCTCCCCCATCCCCATTACACTCATGGAAGTGGTAGCAATGTCTGTAAAAAGGGATGTCCTGTAAGTTAGAGGCAGAGGGTCAGTCTTATAGAAACAAATATGACTATTCAAATATGAATTTCAGTATTTTCAACCTAACCTTACTGAATGACTACAAAACCTAAATAAAGGATCATAATCGGGTGTTGAATTCCTATCGCTAAATGTCCATGGCAAATTGCTTGGGGTCAAGGACAACAAGTTTTCATGTTTATTTTGGTTTCCTGGCAGATACTCCCAACCACCTGCACCACAAACACTTTGGCTGCTGGTTTACAGTACCACTATACGGATCTTTTAAAGAGGTTTACCTTTTAGACAAGGTCTGTATCCGTATGTATGTAAGGTGTTCAAACTTGTACATTTTGTTTATTGGAGCAAGATGCAGGATGAGCGTTCTAAGGGAAAGCAGAAATCTGAGCATAGCTTGTCTTTCTGATGATGGTTTAAGAATAAAACTCGTATGTGTTTGCAAAAAGTAAAACATTAGGGCTACTTGTAAATTATAAAAAATTGTGCTTTTTTGCATCAAAAATATAAATTTGCTACTAGAAAAAAAAGTTAACATTGTGCAGGTTTAGATATCGTTTATTTGAGACACCAATTAATAAAATGTTTCCATTCCAATGTTTAAAAAAACATTAACAATGGAGAATTAGTGTAAAACCATTATTGGTAATATCATAGGCCCCTATTATATTTTTATGTAGCCCAATTTTTAAAGAAAATTCCATAAGTACACCTGCAATGTCATGTCCTAGCATTGGTACAGATTTATGACTTTCAGGTATTTATAGAGTTTCAAGAAGTTGTCTCGTTCTAATCTAGGACCCCGATCAATAGTGTGACCTTATGCCCCTATACGGCTATAATCCATTCATACCCCTATAATGGCATAAACGATCTGAGCAATATTTCAGCCATATTTCTGAAACTCTCCTCTGCAGCTCATTACAGTAGATGACACAGCAGAAGCCACTATCTTAGATTCCTAGATTACACTCCGAGTTCTTCAACAAGATAAAACTCGGCAACCTGGGAAAACCCCGCTTGCTATGTTTTGATTAGTAATAGAACTCTAATGAGCACTGAAAGGACATCTTTATTGACGTCTTATGTCCAAAAACTTACGTCAAACAGGGCACCTTTCAGGTATAAATATTACCAACGTTGCCTTAAGCAAGCGCGGCGACTACGATAACGATGGTGTGGTGAATACAGGAGCAGAACAGCTGTCCCTTGCAGAGCCCAGCAGATGCAAGCAGCCCACGGACGCTGCCCCTCCTCCTCCTTTACGCGCTGAGAGAGACGATGTCTTTTCTCTTGCCGAGAAAATCCAGCTCCGGCGTTTCCAGCCTACTCTTGCGAGTGACTGGGATATCGAGCCCTGAAAGGAGATACAAGACCTCCAACATTCTATTCCAGAGGTATGGTGTTGACTAAACCCTTAGAGAGAATTCTTGAAGCAAACCTTGGCAAAACCAACTTAACTTAAACTGCTACTTACTTACTCCCTTCCAAGTATTAGGCTTAGGTCAGGTACACTGGGGTAGGCATAGTTAGAAGCACCAGTTGAGTACGTTCGCTAAATGTATATATGAATGTATATATTTTATTCATTTTAACCATTGTATGGCTAAGAAACCATATCAATGCTTTTACAGTATTATTTCGCAATCCTCCTTTTACTGTACGCACTTTTTATAATAACAAGTCTTGCAATTGTGGCAATTCATTTCTCTTGCACGAGAAGAAAGACTGTTCAATAAATAATACCTTTTATTGAAAACGCCCGTCTCTCTATTTCTCTGCATCTTGGTGAAAGTAATCTGCACAACTGACTGAGTAAAATAACTGTCTATTGTTTTACACAACTCTAGAGATTGACTCTTATTCTAAGGAGCAAAGTTGTCATGTTTATGCGGTTGTTGGAAAACTGAATCCCTTCTTGTCTGTGCTAGGGAAGCTGATCACTTCCTATTCAGTCAAGAAAGTTTCCAGTGACCTCTGAGCTAGTTGGTAACAAACCCAATTAAGTTTAGCATAGTCCGTAGAGACCTGGAAGACCGCACTTCTACGTCTACACTGCTGTTTGTTATTCCAATGCGCAGGGCCTAGAGGGAAAATAGGAACTACACTACAAAGTAAAACCGGGAAACCATAATCCTAGCAAGCGTTTATTATTTCCATTCATATATTTGCTCATGCGAAAATCTGTTGAGTAAAGGCACATTCACTTTACCAACACCCCTTTTTTCCTCACCCTGACACAGATTTTACTCTTTTCCTTGTCAGAAGTACATCTCCAACCTTTTCAAGTGTGGGAAGAGATTGGAGTTGATGAATACCCTTAATTATGTATGCTTGTGGATATGCACATATTTACAGGGCATTCCAGGCTTGGAACTACCGCTTCCTGTTACTTTCTAGCACCTCTATATGGATTTGCAGAAAGTGGCAAAATTAGAGTCTTGCTAGCATCCAAACTCTAATATGAGCCTAATGAGAACCATACCATAATGTATCACTTTAGAAGATGGTTGCAAAAGGGGCATGTGGAAGTATTTACAGGACAAGTAGAATTCAGAAGCATCCCTTGCCTTGGACAGGTTGATAGTTTAGGTAATGCCTCACCTCCCACAATGGATGGAAAAAGTCAAATAAGAAAAAGAGGTAAGTAATGGTACGGCCCTGAAGTGTCTGCAACCAAATGTGAACAACAGGCTGCAGCACTGTGGCATCACAAATTGATGGAAGCTAGTTACCAACTTTATAGAAATTAACCACAGGTGATAACACCAGTACTTAATTTGGGTTGGTGGCAGGGATAGCACTATTTTTGGAATTGTGACTTATTATTCATCTCATATTTTGATGCTGAAAGGGAAAGGAAGAAAAGAGAAAAATAGGAATCCAGTGTCAAAGAAGGTAAGGAAAGATGGCAACCAGGGCCGAACTGGTTGTAGTGGGCACCGGGTATTTTCCCACTGGGCCGGAGAGGTGGGGCCGGTTTTGTGGTCGCAGGGGGCCGCTTTTCTTACAGAATGCCAGCATAATCGGCCCTTTGTAAGAAAAGTGGGAGCAGTGCTTAGCGGCTAACAACCTCCTCCCTTCCGTTCCCAGGGCCAGTGAAGAAGCTACCTGCCAGGGCTGGTTGCTGTTCCCAGTCCGGCCCTGATGGCAACCTGCAAAAGTGAGGTAAAAAGACAGTATTGGATGGGAGAAGAGAGGCGTGGATAGAATCAAGAATAGCCACTGTTCATAATTTGAGTGGGTGATGGAGGTGGGGCCCAGTGGGCCTCATCTTTGGGGACTAACATACTTTTCATCAGAAAACTTTGATCTAAATCAAGAGAGTTAAAAATCTCAAAAGGGGGAGGAGGATGAAGAAAAAGGTGGAAAAACAGTGACAGGGAGAAAACAGTGATGACAAATGATATGCAAGTTTGAGATAATGGCATAAAGTGGTGGTGGATTAAAGAAGCATGAGGTAGAATGAAGACTATGCGGCCTTCGTATTTGGCACGCGGACCCTGCTTGCAGGCCAGGTCGCTCCCCCACTGCCGCACAGCTCCACCGGTTTGTCAGCCCCGATGCCGCTGCCCTCCCGAGCGTGAGTTCGCTCCTGCTGTCACGAGGTTCGTTCTTAGCATTCTCTGCATTCCTAGTTTTATAGCTTCTGTGCTTTCTCTCTAGATTATTGTTTTTCTTTTCGCTGCCTTGCTGACCCTTATCTCGCTCCCCCCTCCCCCCTTTCTCTTCTGTATCCCGCTCCTTTACCGCCGCTGTCCCTGCGGCCACGCCCCCTCGCCGCCCCGCTCCTCCCTCCCAGCTGCTCCACCCTCCCAGCTGCTCCTCCCTCCCAGCTGTTGTATTTTCTGAGTGTATTTTCTGTGCCTCGTATTATTGTATTTTCGCTGCTTGCTGACTCTTATCTCGCTCCCCCCTCCCCCTTCTCTTCTGTATCCCGCTCCTTTACCGCCGCTGCCCACGCTGCCACGTCCCCTCGCCCCCTCGCCGCCCTGCTCCCGCCTCCCAGCTGCTCCTCCCTCCCTCCACACCTTAAATAGCGGCCGCCGCCGGTCGCGCCTTTGGCGCGCCTGGACCGCGCACAGCACCAGAACCCCTGGACCCTGCACACGCCGCGACGCCAGAATCCGATACAACACCAACATTCTCCTTGCTCTCAACACCGGCCGAGACTAACGCTGCTTCCAAGCCACCCCGAAATGCACCCACGGACCAATCTCCTGCCACACCTGCAACTTCACATGCGACAGAACCACCAAAACCCAAAGGACCGGACCCAACCACCTTCACTGCATACTCCTCAACACCCGCTCCACAAGCAAACATGCCGTTGAGCTCTGGGACCTGCTCGACACCTCCGCCCCAGACGTTGCCTTCCTGACCGAGACCTGGTGGAACGACTCCTCTGCACCTGACATCGCCATAGCCATCCCGGACGGCTACAAGATCTCCCGCAGAGACCGCACCAACGGAATGAGAGGAGGAATAGCCATCGTCCACAAGTCCTCCCTCCATGTCCACACCCTCGCAGACGATCCCTCAACTCTGCATAACACCTGCACTTCCGGATCCAGACCGACTCCAACACCACCCTCCGAGGAACACTCATCTACAGACCTCCTGGACCCCGGGCCCTCTTCAGCGAGTCAGTCGCCGACCTCGCCAACACCCACGCACTCGCCTCCACGAACTACATCCTCCTCGGGGACCTGAACTTCCACCTCGAGAACAGCGCCAACTCCACCGCTCTGATCGACAACCTCGGCCTCCGTCAACTCGTCACCAAACCCACCCATGCCGCCGGCCCCACGCTCGACCCAGTCTTTTCCACAAGCTCTCAGGTCACCTTCAACCACACCACCGAACTCCACTGGACCGACCACCGATGCATCCACTTCACCTTCAAGAAACCAACCACACACCACCGCACCCTACAGCTGCTCCGCCGCTGCTGGAGCAAAATCACCGAAGACCAGCTGACCTCCACCCTCGCCCAGAACCCACTCACAGACTCACCCGACCCAGACGCCGCCGCCCGTAACCTCAGACAGTGGATCGACAACTGCGCCAACACTCTCGTCCCGCTCAAGAAACCCTCATCAACCACTCCAGCAAGAAAACCGCCTGGTTCACCAAAGAACTCCAGACCTCCCAATGTAATTGCCGGAAGCTGGAGAAGAAATGGCTCCATGACCACACACCTGACAGACCAACAGCCCACATGGACACCGTATGCAGACATCACCACCTCATCAGAACAACCAAGAGATATTCCTTCAAAGCCTGCCTGGACAACAAGGCACACAACAGCAAAGAGCTTTTCAACATAGTGAAGGAACTCTCCAACCCCAGCACCAACACCAACGACATCCCGCCCTCGCAGAATCTGTGCGTCTCACTGGCCACCTTCTTCGATCGCAAGATCGCCGACATTCACGACAGCTTCAACACCTCGCCCGATCTGACCACGACATAGCCCACCCCGAACGCCTCCATTACCCGGACCACGCTACACGGATGCACGGACCGGATTTTGTCTTCTTCTTTTCTGACCTAAGGCCACCTCGGATAGTTCTGGACGTATCCTTCCTTTACTACTCTCTCTCCGACTAATGGCACGGGGTGCCCAGGTCTTCACCTTACCTACTACCACGTGGCTGACTGTGTATCCGGTAGTCACCACCACGCACCTGGACTTCTACATAGCGTATCAGCCCTGATGAGTCACATCTCTCACACGGTGTGACGAAACACATGTCGGCTGGCTATTATTCTCTGTACTGACCAACAATTGACCTATATAAAAAACAACTTTCACCTACATGAAACTTTGTGTTTTGATCCTTTTGAATGTTTCACGTGCTTCCGTTCTCATGTAGAATTTGCGTTCTGACTTCAGGACCATTGATTTTACCAGCGTGTGCACGGGATCTGTTGTCCTTCACTTTCGGATTAGGTCTTCCTATTCCGCTGCAGGGGTGGGTCTCTGGGTTTGTGTTCCCCAGTCCTGACTTTGCACCGCGTGCTCACTGCACGAACAGTCCTATCAAGAGATCACACCGCCTAGAGCGCCACTGATTCCTGCTCTCTCAACCCAAACCCAGTCTTTTTCAAAAACCCACCCGAACGCCACCTGCACCAACCAGCTGACCTCCTGGTCCCACGTCAACGACGACGAGACACGCAAGATCATGAACTCCATCCACTCAGGATCTCAGTCAGACCCCTGCCCGCACCACGTTTTCAACAAAGCAGACTCCACCATCGCACCCCAACTACAGAAGGTCATCAACATCTCCTTCGACACAGCGACATTCCCAGAAAACTGGAAACACGCTGAAATCAACGCCCTCCTCGAGAAGCCCAAGGCGGACCTCAAGAACTTCCGGCCCATCTTCCTGCTCCCTTTCCCGGCGAAGGTCATCGAGAAAATCGCCAACGTGCAGCTGACTGCCACCTCGAGGACAACAACATCCTAGACCAGTCCCAGTCCGGATTCAGACGGAACCACAGCACCGAGACAGCCCTCATCGCAGCCACAGACGACATCCGGCGCCAACTAGACAACGGCGAAAGCTCAGCCCTCATCCTCCTGGACCTGCCAGCCGCCTTCGACACGGTCTGCCACCGCACACTAAGAACACGCCTCCAAGAGGCCGAAATCCAGTAGAAGGCCCTGGACTGGACCACGTCCTTCCTCTCCGGCAGAACCCATAGAGTTCGCCTCCCACCCTTCCGATCCGAAGCCACTGACATCACCTGCGGCGTACCCCAGGGCTCATCCCTCAGCCCGACCCTGTTCAACGTCTACATGGTCCCCCTCGCACAAGTGGGCCCGCCAGCACGACCTGAACATAATCTCCTACGCCGACACCCAGCTCATCCTCTCCCTCACCAAGGAACCGCACACCGCCAAAACCAACCTCCACGAGGGAATGAAGGCCGTCGCCGAGTGGATGAGGAGCAGCCGCCTGAAACTGAACTCGGACAAGACGGAATTCCTCATCCTTGACCCCACACCCTCTGCCTGGGACAACTCCTGGTGGCTGACCACACTGGGAACAGCACCGAGACACACGGACCATGCATGCAACTTAGGATTCATCCTCGACTCCTCCCTCTCCACGTCGAAGCAGGTCAACGCCATCTCCTCCTCCTGCTTCAACACCCCCGCATGCTTCGCAGGATCTACAAGTGAGTCTATACCGAAACCAGAAGAACGGTGACCCAAGCCCTCGCCAGCAGCAGGATGGACTATGGCAACGCACTCTACGTAGGAATCCCGGCCGAACACCTACAACGGCTGCAACGCATCCAGAACGCCTCCGCCCGCCTGATCCTCAACATCCCTCGACACAGCCGCATCACCTCCCACCTAAGAGACCTGCACTGGCTCCCCGTCAACAAGAGGATCACCTTCAAGCTCCTCACCCGCGCACACAAAGCACTCCACAACACCGGACCAACCTACCTGAACACCAGACTCAACTTCTACACCCCCACCCGCCAGCTCTGCTTCGCCAACTTCGCCCTCCCTGCCGTCCCACGCATCCAACGAACAACCTCCGGCGACATATCATTCTCCTTCCTCGCCGCCAAGACCTGGAACACCTTCCCCACCCATCTGCGGCTGACACAAGACCTGCTCACTTTCAGGAAGCTCCTCAAGACCTGGCTCTTCGAGCATTAGCAGCACCCCCTCCCTCCAGCGCCGTGAGACCCTCACGGGTAAGTAGTACACTCTACAAGTTCATTGATTGATTGATTGATTGGTATTTGGCACGCCGACCTTTGATAGTGCTTCTACTGCCTTCTAAACAAAACTTGGTGCCTTGGCACTCATTAAAGTTATTTTATTTTTAAACAAATTAAGCACGGACTAGCCAGTGTTGGTATTCGGCAACTTTGGGCTCTTAAGAAAAACTGTGGGGCCCTACACTTATTTAATTAACAAGTTGAGCGCCGGGTATCTTGCCACATATAAGAATCGGAAAGGGAGCGTGGTGTGTTGGGGGAAAACTTCTAACAGACGAAAGCATCCTGGAAAGTATTCTGTTCGTGTGGATGAAATAAAAAATGAGTTGTCAGTAAGTTTTCCTATATACAGCCGAGCCAAAAAAAAGAGAATGCGACTGTGTTAATAAACTATTCCTCGGGGAAGTAAGCAGAATGCTGCAAGCATCGACACTCTAAACTAGAGCTAAACACATTATTTGCAACGAAAGATTATTTACAATTAAACAAATGGGTTGTAAAATGCGATTTAGCCCCGCAAAGAGCAGTTTTGAACATCATTGATGAGGTTTAAGGCAAGGTGCTGCATTTGACTAAATCGGGGAAAGGCCACAAAGGTGATCGAAAACCTGGGAGCTAGTGATCGACAAGCGATCGCGGTTTGCATCGGAGATTATTGGTCATTACATAATAAATGGTGCATTTAAAACGTGCAAATTGTTTGGCGTATAATAGGGCATCTATAGAAAGCTATGCTTGTTTTTAGCATAAGGTTGTGACGGGTGGCATGAAACTAGTGGGAAGTAATTGTCAATAGGGCATTCTACGTGTTTGTCACTTGGAAAACGGTGTATAAAGAAGGGTTATGTGAAAAACATAGAGAAAGGAGAATGCATAAGACATGGTTGTTACCTGTAATGATTCGCATAGAACTGTACACATCCTGTTAAAGTCCAATTTGAGAAGATTAGTGTCTGAAGTGTGTGGTCTCAAAAAGTAGATTTATTGCAATCAAAATGGTAAAGAAACAGCTCTCTTCACATCTTGTGCGGATCACATACATTTGTACAAGGACACTCCCATATCACACTAAGATAAGACTTGTGTAATGATAATGTCAGCTGCCTTAAAGGATGGTGTATGGCAGTGGGACAAATCTTTGAAAAGTTGTGTGGGGACATGGGTAAACAACGATTTTAAGAGTGCTGGATAGTAATCATGGGATCCTGCACCACAAATGAAGTGTATGAACACAGTGATTGACACTCGAAGACAGTATAATTGAAATTGACAATGACATTAGTAGTAGAGCATTTTCTTAATCTAACTTTTTCATGCAGGGGGAGGAGGAAAACGCAAAGGCAAAAGCAAGAAGTGGAAGGACATCCTGAAGTTTCCACACATCAGTCAGTGTGAAGAGCTGCGGAGAACGACAGGTAAGGTATTCTTCCAGTCACCTTTTCCTGCTAATCTCAGACTGATGAGTTATCTCATAAGCAAAGAAGGAAATGTTTTTGTGGTAATGAACGGCCTTGCTAGTACATTTGAGGAATGTTGATGTGGTGCCAAGGAGCACTTTTATGAAGTATGTTTTTTTATGAAAGCCTGAAATAGAGTATAGAAACTTGAAACTCTCATTCTAATCTCTGTCTCCCGTTGTCACCTAAATTACTTTCACACTATCAGAGCGCAAACAGTGTGCCTCCCACTCTGGAGGAACTCGTATTGTGCCAGCCTTCTTGGCTTTAGAATGATTTGCCTGTATTCTGTACAATTAATAGATTGTGGTGAACGATTCTAGTGATTGTGGACGCCTCCCAATGGGATTTGGAGTGAGCCCACTTAGAAACACACGAGGTCATGACTGCCCCCAAAAACGACCTTTCCATCTGCCAAGCCTGGATATCGATATATCTTTCAATTTAAACTCAGTCAAGACTGAATTCATCTTCATCACTAACATCACCAGACAAATCTGATCTAGAATTAGCCCTTTCATTGTAAACTAAAGGAATTCATGCTGTAACTCACCACAAAAACAAAATCACCTGCATTTATGGAGTGCGATGTCTCAATCAAAGCCCACATCATTAATTAAATTCGTCTTGGTGCCAGATGAGGTATATACAGAATCCAGTCGTACGCTCTCAAAGTAAACTTGTGAGCATCACCCAAGTCAGGTCATCTCCACCATATTTGATAAATCTATGGACGCCCTAGTATCTAAATCCCTCACAGAAAGCTCTGTGTCACCCCACCAAAAAAACAAATGGATTCTCTGGTCATCCACCTAACTTTCTGTCATAGCCATGTTACCAGTTTGCTTTCGTGCTTTGTCAACGGGGTCCCTACAACGGTGGTCTAGGGATGATTCATTAGTATCTTTATTATTTGGCCTCCCACCTTCTTGTTATTCACGTTTGGTTTAATGGGGGATGATCCGACCCTGCCTAATGATTAAAATAATCCCTGCTGGGATTTCCGCGCTTGCAAGCCCTGCTATATGGCTCTCCACTCCCACAATGTCTCTAGTAACTAAAGTGGTGCTCCTAGTCTGGAGAACTTCATTTAGACACATGCAATGGGATGGCAAACTTACGCAACAGACTCCTCTCGAGTATGGCACATGGTGAAGAGAAGTAGGGAAACTTCAGGACTTAAAAGCTTGGGATCTCATTGGCATCTCTCAACTGGGAGATATGTGGTCCTGGACACACATACGTTCCTTTCAGGAACTTCAGGCCACATATAGCTAGCCAGCGTTGGTATTCGGCAACTTTGGGCTCTTAAGAAAAACTGTGGGGCCCTACACTTATTTAATTAACAAGTTGAGCGCCGGGTATCTTGCCACATATAAGAATCGGAAAGGGAGCGTGGTGTGTTGGGGGAAAACTTCTAACAGACGAAAG
Organism: Lissotriton vulgaris; assembly: GCF_964263255.1. NCBI lineage: Eukaryota > Metazoa > Chordata > Amphibia > Caudata > Salamandridae > Lissotriton > Lissotriton vulgaris. The sequence continues at coordinate 1,168,841,916 of NC_141693.1, forward strand.
CATCCTGGAAAGTATTCTGTGAGTGTGGATGAAATAAAAAATAAGTTGTCAGTAAGATGTCCTATATACAGCCGAGCCAAAAAAAGAGAATGTGACTGTGTTAATAAACTATTCCTCGGGGAAGTAAGCAGAATCCTGCAAGCATCGACACTCTAAACTAGAGTTAAACACATTATTTGCTGAAACATGTTGACCAAATACCATCCTTAATAGACAGTTATTGTGTCAAACTGTCTCACACTCATTTTAATCTTGACACCATGATTTTCCCTAATGAAGTTTTCCTTAATTATTTATTTTATTTTTCTATTTATTTTATTTAAAATACTTGTAGAGCGCAGCTGTCACCTGGCAGGTATCCTGGCGCTGAGAGCTTACTCCTGAGATGGAGGAGAAGGGAGGTTTTTTCGGGGTTGGACGTAGACTGGATTTAAGGGAAGAGCCAAGTTTTGATTCGCTTCCTGAATGGCAGGAGTTGTGAAGTTTGGCGAATATCGACCGGCAAACTGTTCCAAAGCTTGGCGGCGGCCACTCTGAAGGATCTTCCCCCGGTCCTTACCTTGTTAAATCTAGGTACTGACACAAGGCAGGCTGTGGCGGATCGTAGTGTTCTGGTGGGGGTGTACCAGGAGAACATTTTTTGTAAGGGTCTGGGGTCCATTCCGTGAAGTGCCTTAAAGACCAGGCACAGTGCTTTAAATGCTATTTGTTGCTTTAAAGGGAGCCAATGTAGCTCGGCTAAGGCTGCAGTGGCCGAGGATCTCCTGGTCCAACCAAGGGCCAGTTTGGCTGCAGCCGACTGGACTCTTTGGAGTCTGTCCAGTAGAACAGCAGGGGACTCGAGCAGAAGAGCATTACAATAGTTAAGGCGACTAAGGATAGTGCACCTGACTATCAGTGCTCGGGCCTGGGCAGGGAGGAGTGGCATGATTTTGCGTAAAGAGCGCAGTAGGGCCGAGCAGGTGGAAACTATTTTGGTTACCTGTGTTCCCATGCTGAGGTTGGTGTTTAGCATAACACCCAGATTGCGGACACTGGAAACCGGCTGTGGTTTTTCTCTGATTTCGGGGGTGCCAGAATTCCGCAGGAAGTAAGCGAGGGATTCGGCTCCCAGGACAGAACAGGACCTCGGTCTTGGCGGAATTGAATTGCAGAAAATTCAGGTGTAGCTAACTAGCTGTGTCTCTTAAGCAGTCATGGAATGATTCCATGGGGATAGAATCTTCCCCCTCCCATGAAAGTATGAGCTGGGTGTCATCCGCGTAGTTTACAGTTTTCAGTCTGTGGGATTTGATTAGGGTAACCAAAGGTTTTAGATAAACATTAAAAAGGATCGGGCTGATGGACGAGCCCTGGGGTACACCGTGAGGTACTGGGGAGAACGCGGATTGAAAAGGGGGGAGGGACACAGCCTGTTTCCTATCTCTCAGGTATGAATGGAACCAGAGCAGGGCGGTACCCTCGACTCCTGCCTCTTGGAGCCTCTTTAGCAGAATCCTATGGTTGACGGTATCGAATGCGGCAGACAGGTCCAATAAGATCAAGGCCACAGCGTGGCCCCTGTCTGCACGCATACGAAGTTCTTCCATGGCTATAAGCACAGCTGTTTCGGTGCCATTGGCTGGTCGAAATCCGAATTGGAAGTCGTCCAGAAAGTGACTCTACTCAAGATATGTCGATAGGCAGGAGCTAACCCAGCGTTCCACCACTTTCGCTGGAAAGGGTAGAAGCGATATGGGTCGAAAAATTGGAAAGGCACTCGGGGTTCAAGGAGGGTTTTTTCAGCAACGGGGTGATAAGTGCTTGCTTCCAGGGGGAGGGGACGAGTCCGCAGCAAAGAGACTGATTACAGATCCTACGGAGGATGTGGAATAGTTCAGTTCCGCATGCTTTCCAGGTTTTAGGGGGCAGTGGGTCGAGGGGAGACCCAGAGGTGATTCCGAGTGCCAGTCTCTCGAAATCTGCTTCGGGGAGAGGGCCTGAAGACAGTCACTAGATAAGTGTACTAGGCTCGGTGAATCGCAGTTGGTGTTAGCGGCTCCGGGAGAGTTTAGATCTTCAAGGAGTGGATCGTCCTGGGGACATCCTGCTCCATGCCCCATGTCTAACACAGGAAAAGACTCCACCTACCAACTCCTAACCCCACGTGCACAATCTTGAATAGATTTCATAGCCACGTGATGTATGTCCACCCCTATGGTGCTCCCCTGCTAGTTTTATGTGCTCGCACTCGCACACCTCCAGAAACAGAATTTGATACCGACGTTGCTTCCATGAAATGTACCAGTGGTGTTAGAATGAGCCTGGACCATCAGAGATAGTGATGGAGCATTTCTCACATTCAGATTCGGTTTCCCTTGCTCCCTCTGGGGAATGGATATAAAGGCCGCACCTAGAATACTGCGTCAAAGTAGTAATCATAAATGTCTGACTCTAATTCAGCATTGGCATGATCTAAGGTGAACACATGCTCACTTAACAAGTCTGTGCTTGGCTCCCTGCATAGGTTATCATTCCTCCGTAGTGGTGTAGGATGAGATATTTCTTTCTCCAATCAAATGAACTTGTGTATCTTTTACTATGAAACTTTTATGATAATATTTATCGAAATAAAGCCTTTTGACTTTGACTTTGACTTATTTCAAGTTCCAGGGACAGCTTATCTGCAATTTCTCTTTTCTGTTCCGAGTACAACTTCTGGAGGTGCAAGAGGTGTTCCTTACTGTGGTAGTTTTACAATGTTGATCGTCTAGAGTTGTACACAGCGCAGTAGTAACGTGCGTCCTATTGCAGTAGTAGGTGACGAGAATAACTGGGATCCTGGTATTATTGATTATTGGTATTATTATTATTATTATTATGAGCCTGGAATGTACGTCATGCAAACTCTGCAGGTCTAACAATGCTTTTCTGCCATTGCTGTCTAGAAACGTATATGGAAAAAGCAGAGCACTAGGGTGAGTGCTTACTCAAGTGATGATTATTTTGTTGGATTCATCTTCAAAATAAAACAAGAGTGGAATTATTTTTTAAAGCAGCACATTGATTTTGGGTAACAAAGTCTAGTGTTTTTTGTGCATGGGACAACTTAAGATGGAGTGTAAGCAGAATAATGATGGCTCATCCTGAGCAATGGCCAATTAATCAATTGTAATTTGTCTGCTTTTATAAGAAATGGCAATGAAGTAGAGAATGAGCAGGCCAAATGATTAACAAATGGTGAGTGTACTGAACATGTTGGAATGCCTAGAGTATATACCCAAGCATTGCTGTGAGGGAAGGTGGTGATAATACTCCTGCACCAGTTACACAGGCGAGGCCTTAGTATGTGTCAAGGGCCAAAGTCACTCACCTTCATGCTATGCAAAACTGTGCTTCGTCCCCAGGAATGGACTTTCTTCTCTGTGCTTCGTACCTTTGCGCAGATCTCTCACCAAAGGGTGTCTTATTCGGGGCTTGGGGAGGGAACACAATGTGAAAAGTTGTAAGTGGGGCTTGGCATTTTAAGCAGAGGCAAGGTGACCACCCAGCTAGCCCTCTTTTTCGCCCTACTCAAATTTGCACTTTACCTGTGCCAAGCATGCCATTTCTCTCAAGTATGCTGTGTTACCCATGGAAGATATTCCAATACACTGCTGTGGGGGAAGGGCATGGATAATGTGTTGCATGGAAAAGGCTCATTTATACTGTTAATGAGTGTAGTCCTCTCCCTGTAGGTTTCCATGCACAACTTATTGTGGACTGAAGAAAAGACACCCATGAACTGCAGTCACACAGAGGTCCATAGAACCCTGCTAGATTGACACCCTGCATGCAGGCCACTGACATTTTGATTATATAATTGGCTACCATCAGCCAATTGAAATGGTCCTACCACGGGACCCTATTCTGATTAGCTACCCTTTGAATCAATCAGAGTGATTGTCTCTTGCGGGTTCTGAGTGGCTGCTAGCAGCCAAACAGAATAGATGTGGATGGTCTTTATCTGTCCGTACTAACAAGAGTGGGGGTACCAACCTGCGCTCCTTTTGTAATTTCTTATGTGATCCTGAGGTGCTAATGAAACAAAGTGTGCTGCTGAGTGCTTGCGGTCCAGCCTAAAGACCTGTGTTAATAAATTATAAGAGAGAGGTGCGGAAAAAGTCTGTGCCTATCACTCAACGCACTATTATAAAGTCCCTAAGGTTTCTACCTAATTATATTTCAGTATAACCTGTAAACAAAAGTTTTTTTCTTTTTAATCACAATCAAAAACATTTCAGTAAATCATGTCATTTAATGAATAACACAATCGCTATTCAATGTAAATTAATACATACAAGAATAAACTAAATGCAATACATATATGAAATGTCATATGCAGTTCATATGCTCAATTTCTGAATCATTCAAAAAACGAAACATAAATGAAAGCCCAGTGCATTTCGGGTGTGACCCTTCTTCAGGGGCATTAATTTCACAATACTTATATAAACTCCTTGTGACCACCAACTGGAACAACAACAAAAAAAGAGATAGATACCAGATATAAATAAAGAGCAACGTAATGTATGTAAATACAAGCTGATGCAATATGTTTACTTGCAGCCACTATCAAAGATAGGTGACAGTAAACCTTGATCCCCAAACAGATTCAAGATGCAAATAACAATCTTATCCAGCGGAAAACCGTTGATCCCGAAGTGTTGAACCCAAAGTGTTTGAGAGTGAAAATATAGGAGAAAACAAAACAAACAAAAAAGAATGTGCACAGAGTGAAGGCATCCTGCCAGCTAACTTAACTAATGCAGATGTGAAAAAAGAGAGTGATAAACCACTGTTACAAACAAGACTATTGCAACAATGTACCAAAACTGGATCGTATGACGAAACTCTATGAAGAATCCTACCTCGTGTTATTACGCTGAGGTAGCATTTGTAAACGTGTACCTGAAGGCGTGTTTAAGCCTGATTAAATGCAAACAGTGATAATTCTGATCAAAAGACCTATCTTGACTCGTGCTGAATGAATAGACCAATCTAAAAGATAACTCCCCATTACCTGTGTCGCTATTACTGCCGAGATTTTTACCGAAGACCACCAAAACGAGCAACAACGTAATCTGTAACAATAAATGCCAGCTATCAGAAGGACTCAGAATGTGAAAAAAACTCAAATTGCGGCACAATTCGTGATTCCACTTACCAAAAGAAAAGGAAGCATGGAGTCGATATTTGTCTAAACAGGCTTGAAAGTCTGGTTTAATTTAAAGTTGAGAAAAAATTCTGTGTGAGGAGTGCGCAAACCCTTAACTGCAATAATCCAATTCTATGACTAAACAAATCTACAACCATGCCTCACTTACGAGTAATCACAGGATCTCCCATCCTTAGCACTAAACTTCCGTAGAACCGAATGTACAAACGCCGAGACTCCAATTATTTAAGTGCGCGCGTTCCGTCACCACGTGTCTTATATGTGTGACGTGTATACTTTTGAAAAAACGAAAACTTTATCGACTACCATGCTAACACACAACATGATACTCCTGTATAAATACTGCGTGTCTCTGGTTATGTGCCCTGCAGCCTAATGACATGGTCTGAACTGATCCCCTGCTGGGAATGATAAGAATCCGCTATTCTAGAAAACTAAAGCTAATAGCCCGGAAATAATATTTCTCAAGTACGAGATAAAACCAGTGAAACATGAATATAATGAGGTGAGGAAGGTAAACTAGAAAACGCTATATAAAACTTTATAACTACATTATTAAAACATAGCAAAAAGTGCCCAAGTCTATAGAATGAGTGAAAAGTGAATGTAAATGATAGTGGGCGCAAATGCAAACTAACAATATAATCGCAAGAACGGCCACAATGTCATAATAGAATATCACAGAAATTACAACCTTGTCAGTATAAGCACCCCCAGATTACAAAAAGCAGAGCATCTCATAATGATCATTTAATCCTTTGGGAATTATGGTATTCAAGTACTTTATCCAAAAAATTTCTCTGACTAACTTCGTGGTTATGTCAATGCTACCAATATGTGTAATGGGCTCCAAAATAGTAAATCTAAGTTGTGCTGTGCTGTGTCTCATGTCAAACCAGTGTGCAGCTAGGCATGAGTGACGATTTTGATTACGTATCATACTTTTGTGCTCTATAATGCGAGTTTTGATTTTTCGCGAAGTTCTCCCCACATAGATGAGTCCGCATGGGCAACATATTTCGTATAGGACGCCTTTTGTGTTGCAATCTGAGGTATGTTTGAATTTAATAGATTTCCCCGTGTGTGGATTTCGAAAGGTACTTTATAATAGTGTGTTGAGTGATAGGCACACACTTTTTCCGCACCTCTCTCTTATACTTTACCTGTCCGTGCCACGTTTCGGCGCAAGGATGATGTCGGCCAGAAAAAGGATGTGTCTCTGTGATTGGATACGAAATCTGAACTTCTGCCAAAATCCAGCCCACAGGCAGACTAGAGAAAAGGACAAATTAATTCTGCTCCAAAGGCTAAATTAAAAATAAAATGTGGATTTCACCAATTTTTTAATTTCGGTAAAGTTTTTCGTCTAAGCCTAGTTATTCCGCTGGGAATAGGTCCTGTAGTCGTGATTAAGGAGAGCGTTTTAGAAGCCTGGCTCTCCGATGTGTGAGACATGGAGAAATCAGACACTCTATAGTCTGTGTGGAAGTTTGAGAACTAGTGAAGCCATGTTTTGCAGTAAGTGTATGGGGAAAAAGCCATGAAGGCCAAGCTCTGTGACCGCTGTAACATGAAAGGATCAGGCTTCGCACTCAGTGCTCCCGATCCCATGTGCAAGTAGCTCATCCACTCCAGGTTTTGTTCTTTGATTTATGGTATATGCATTCCTGTTTATCTCATTAATTCAAGACAACAGGTACTAAAATGTAGCATTGGGAAACTTGAATTCTGCGTAGGATTAATGGGAGAGAAGCTATTTTGTGCAGCTAATGTGATGTTGAGAGGCCAGTCGTGTACTCAGAGCAAAAGACATTACCTGTGTTTACCCTTTGCTGGAAAAGCTATTTACCTGACCTGAAGCACCTAGAAGTGAGCCTGCCTGCTCAGAGAGGGAATGAGATTGCCAACCCTGCAGGAGTAGGGGGAGCAAGGTCCTGTAGGAGCAAGGTTCACTGTGGTACTGGTGCATGTGGGGTATGTTTGAAGAGGACTGTAGAAAGTGAACAATGTACCCCAGTGTCAGCGTGAAACAATCTCTTCATAAGTGGTTCTTGAAGGGAACTGTGATGAATCAATCCCTGAAACCCAATTGTGGCTTGGATCTGAGTCGGTGTGACCAATAGGTCATGTCAAGACAAAAATGAAATATACCGGGCTGCTGTGTCCAGAAGGAACAGCGCCTTAGGCAGGGGCGGCTCTAGGCTTATGGCACCCCTGGGCAGGGAGCGTAGGTATGGGGCCCCGGAAGAGGGGGTCTGGGCGGAACGCGGAGGCCAGTGAAGAGGGGGTGGTCAAGGTGTTTGGAAGTGGAACGGAGCCGGAGTCCGCCAAATCCCTGCCAGGGGCCGCCACGCAAATATGTATGCATCCTCAGAGGATTATTATATTAAGGATATATATTGGCGTGGTGGCCCCTGGGGTTTGGTGGCCCTGTGCATGTGCACAGCTTGCACATACTTAAGGCTGCTCCTGCCTTAGGAAATCACAGCTTGACTTTAACCACTGTGCCAGAAGAAATTGTTGCCTGATCGAGTCTCCTTACTCCAGAGACGTTAGGGTGGTGAGTTGTCTTGTTATCCAGCTGGGAACCTCTTTTGTGTGACCAGGATGAGATTGTACTGGGTGGGGTCGCACCCACTGGAGAGTATTCCACCACGATCTGAGCAACCAGTCCTCACTTGAGCACTCTAAACGTGAACTGTGAAAGAGTGGGCACACTTTGCTGCAGTGGGATGAACTGCACCTGAAAATATTCAGCCTTCTTTGCCCCTGGAGGTATCGCCCCAGGGGGACCAGGGGAAGTATCAAGTAGAGGTGCTCCCCATCCTCAGTGCCCTGACACTAAATCGCATCTTGCCTATATTGCATGTACAGTAGGTATTGATAAAGTGCATTAAAGTTCATTTCTTCTTGACAGTAAAGTACTGGGTTAGACAGACATTGCACTGTGGTGTGTTTTCTTCCTCCCTGGGAAGCCTGTGAGTGCTCCCAGCGGAGTCCGGTGCAGTAGAGAGGACCTCATTCGCCCAGTTTGCAGAGCCATAGGATGACGCAGCCCATGACGTCAGAGGCAAACCACCTCATTCTCTTCAACTGAGGCCCAGCAGTCCATGTTTGCCCTATGCCCTCCCCCCCAATCCCTACACCTCCTATGGGAGAGGGGGGGGTTCAGACGAGGTTTATGTTGAGGTCACGGGGGAGGGGAAGTACCACCATTGCGAGAGTCCACGGCCTGTGTGTTACTTTAAGTTTTTGTCCTTAATGGATTCAAACAGCTGTACATCTAAACAGTGGAGTTTAACTACCCCAATTCTTGTGCTAAACTTGCGATTCCGTCCTGGTAACGTAAGTAGAGCATTTGGTGAATACAGATCAGGGTGGCGGATATTTGGCAGAGGGTCTTCAAAGCATGTGTACCTCACACACACAACAATTTGGGACACGTCATTTATGCAATCCAAACATTTATCTCGTGTTGCAGAATAAATATGGGGAAAATGCGAAACCTGTTAAATAGCTCAGGCCACTCCAGAATGCTTCGCCTCCTCCAGCGCAGGGTGTGTGTGTTGAAACCCGAGCCGGCTGCCGCGGAGCGAGAGGCGGGAAACGAAGGCTTCATAGGGAAAGAATGCGGTGTTCCTTGGGCGATCGTAATGCGTGCAATTCAGACTGGAAACATTCCTAAACGGCCTCCGGACCTGCCACATCTGAAAGGGTTGCTACATAAAATCGGATAACTTTGCCATATGTTTCTTTTTTTAATTGCCGGTCCGTTTCGTTTTGCCTGCCTGCCTCTGCACAGTGCTTGCATGCACCCCAGCTGCAGCCTGTACCTACATTCAGAATGGCATGGTAATGCCTATGCTGGCGGGGGGCGGGCTGGGCGTACCGGCGCAGCAACAGATGTGCAGAAATCTCAACAGGCACACGGTTGGCAGACAGCTGAATGTGCGCGTCCACTCCTCTACCACTCTTTCACTGGTTTAGGAGGTGAGGAGCTGAGATGGGAAGATGACGAGCACTCTCGTGACTTCACTTTCAGAGAGCACAACTGATCTAGCAGTCACCCTGGCCGGGCCATGGAGTGTCTCGGAGTCCCACGTGTGCGCCCTGGTGCTTGTTGGCAGCTACATCCTCTGCAGTCCAGCCAAGCTGCCTTTCTGTTGGGTAGCAGTGCTTGCTTTTTTTCAGCACTGGAAGTGGAACCAAACGCAACTTACATTTTCGAGTTCCCTGAGTTTTTTTCTCGTTATTTTTCTTTTGTATCTTCTGTTCTTCGAAGTGCCTGAACAACGAGCCTGGTTCGCACTCTGTTAGACTGCAGACAGCCTTCCCTGGTGGAACGGGACCACGGTTTCAACGCTGCGGTCGGCCCAGGCACGTGACCCAACCTTCGACATCTGGAAAGCTTGGAAGGGAGAAACTTCTTCACAGCTTCACTGGGTCTGCCGGCTGCCAGTCTCGACAGCCCAAATCACACTGCGGTCTCTGTTGCAAACCTCAGGACTGCTCCAAAGGTCACGCAGCTGTTCTGTTGAAAAGTACGGCGGTGCCTCAGCAATGACCGACCTTGCGCTGCTCAAGTGCAGAATAACTCCAAAGGGCAGGAAGGTGTAAATTACCGCCACCAAACCCAGCGTTCTGTATGCTCTTGAGCGCAAGCCAGATGTCCCCCTCCCCCGGCCCAGCATTGCCTTGCCCTAGAACCGTTCATGGTCGGCCTTGCAGAGCACACCGGCTCAGGACAAGGCTACTCCCAATAAAATCAACAAAAAATATGAATGTGTCCTTGTGTAACGTAACAGGTGCTCATGTAAAGCGCTCCAATACCTTCGGGGCGAGTTTGCGCTATATAAATCTGCATTAAAAAACATTTTTTTAAATATTTTTATAAGGCAGGCCCTCAGGCCTGTGCAGCTACACTTGAAGACTCATTTGACGGTGCCAATTTGTGATGATCCGAAATTGAATATAAACCAAAACAAGCTACAGTAAAGTCGTATTTTTAATTGCCATTTGCTCCATATTGAAACGCATAACATTGGTTTAGTATGTAAACAGAATAGCGAGATACGATCAGTAGAGAATGGTGCCTGCTTGTGGCGGAATTTCATTCATAAATTGTATATTTTTTATTAAAAGGGAGCACCCTGCGCAACGAACCTCGTTAAAGAGGCTGGGTTTCACCCAGCATGCCAGAAAAATAAGGATTTCTTGAAAACAGGAAAGCAGCCCCATAAACCCGTGGCTGCTACATGTGTGTTGACACAATTCTGAGTCGGTTTGTACGTTTTTTGGTTCAGCCGGTGTTTACACATTCAGTACTCGATGGTCCGTTTTCTTCTGGCGTTTTAGGCTTCACCCTCTCTCTGAAAGAAGCCCTTTACCTACGTGGCACAGTGCAATAGTGAAGCATCAACTCTGCACATGGCTTCATTTTGATAAATAAATGCTTGGTGGGCAGCATGGAAGTTTCCCTCCGCGATGACTCTGCTGGGCGGGCAGGTCAAGGAGCGCCTTGTCCGGCCGCTGTTGAGGCTGTGGCCCGCGGCCTCACCTGGGATAGCCCCGTCTCGTCCTTTCGGCGGTGGGAATCGTCTGCACGCGCCTTGGTTTTGCAGGCTCGCCGATCCTTGCTCTACAGCTGTGAAATTGCTTATTATGTAGACTTGGAGCGGGGCGAAGGTTTCCCTTTCCATGTCCCCCAAGGAATTTCCCACAATGTTGTATATATGTAATCTAAGCCTGTGCGATTCTAATCCGATTGTGTTTTTGATTTTTGTGTGACTGTCATCTATTCTTTATTGAACTTTTTTCATCTATCTAGTCTGTTTCTGTAACGTGTAAGTATGTATACTTCCTCTTGTAACGTACTTTGTTATATTGTGAAGTTCTCTGACACATTTGGGTAAAGTCCGCGCTATATAAAATTGCATTAAATAAAAAAAACACCCGCTGATGACTAGACCCCTTCTCGCGGTATAAAAGGGGATGGTGATGGACAGAGCATCTGAATCAATCAAACACTCACACCCAGTCAAAAGATCTGGGTTTAATCCATCACCGCTCTTTAGCCCACTCTGCCACCCCAGTTCAGACATGGCTATATGCAAATCAGTCTGACCCTGTGCCTCACGGGAACAGTCCAGCCCGAACTGCCAAGCCATGTCTTCCCTGGACCGGAAACAAGCTTCCGAGGACCGGTTTCTGGCATTCCAGCCGTCTTCACATCTATCTAGTCTGTTTCTGTAACGTGTAAGTATGTATACTTCCTCATGTAACGTACTTTGTTCTATTGTGAAGTTCTCTGACACATTTGGGTAAAGTCCGCTCTATATAAAATTGCATTAAATAAAAAAAACACCCGCTGATGACTAGACCCCTTCTCAGCATGAGTGCCGTTGCACTACCGAGCAGCCATGTTGGGGTTTTCAATGTGCCTGAAAATGATTCTGTTCCCTCACCACTACTATTGACTTGTTAATTCTCCCCCTGAAAGGCAGTCAAGTACTGGAGTCAGGGGCGCAACTAGGTCTTAATTTCGGGGGGGGGCTAACATGGCAGATGCAGGGGCGTGGCTAATGTAAATCAATGGGGCGGAGTTAAAATGGCAGATAATCAGGATCGGTTAATGCTCAGGTCAAGCTGAGAAAAAAATGTGGTGAATTCTGCATTTGAAACTGGACAACAATTAAAGCACACATTTTTGTTAGTTTGATGCATTGCCCCCCAAAACCCAAACTCACCCTGAATCTTAAAATTACCCCTGGCACACCAAAACACATACCCACGCTGAACCCTAAAATTAACCCCCTCACACCCTAAAACCCATACTCGCCCTGAAATCTATAATTACCCCTGGCACCCCAAAACCCATACCCACCCCACACCCTAAAATGACCCCCTGGAGCCCCAAAACCCATACCCGCCCTGAACTTTAAATTACCCCTGGCACCCCAGAAACCATACCCATGCTGAACCATAAATTCCCCCTTGCCCCCCAAAACCCAAACCCACCCTGAACCTTAAAATTACCCAAGGCACCCCAAAACCCATACCCATGCTGAACCATAAATTCCCATCTGGCACCCCATAACCCATACCCACCATGAACCCTAAAATAGCCCCCTGACATCCCAAACCCACACCTGCCCTATACCCTAAAATGACCCCCGGCACTATAAAACCCATACCCATGCTGAACCATAAATGCCCCCCGGCAACCCATAACCCACACCCTCCCTGAACCATAAATTCCCCACTGGCACACCAAAACACATACCCACGCTGAACCCTAAAATGTCCCCTGGCACCCCATAACCCATACCCACCCTGAACCCTAAAGTAGCCCCCTGACATCCCAAAACCCACACCTGCCCTAAACCCTAAAATTACCCCTGGCACTATAAAACACATACCCACGCTGAACCCTAAAATTAATCCCATGGCACCCCAAAATCCACACCCACCCTGTACCTTAAAATTACCCCTGGCACCCCAGACCCCATACCCATGCTGAACCATAAATTCCCCCCCGGCACCCCCTAACCCATACCCACCCTGAACCATAAATTCCCCGCTGACACCCCATAACCCATACCCACCCTGAACCCTAAAATTGCCCCCTGACACCCCAAAACCCACACCTGCCCTGAACCCTAAAATTACCCCTGGCACAACAAAACACATACCCACGCTGAACCCTAAAATGTCCCCTGGCACCCCAAAACCCATACCTACCCTGAACTCTAAAATTGCCCCCTGCAACCCCAAAACCCATACCCGCTCAGAACCCTAAAATTACCCCCTGGCACCCCAATCCGTAACCCACCCTGAACCATAAAATTACTCACTGGCACCCTAAAACCCACACCCACCCTGAACTCTAAAATTACCCACTAGCACCCCAAAAAAAAAAAGAACACTACAAACTTACACTACATTTGCATATTTGGAGGGGACTGTCCTCTTTGACGTTTCTATGTATGTAAGTCAAGAACAACATTCACAGTAACCTAGATATGCAGGCAGTAGGTAATGCTGTGCTGAAAAATGCATTAAAGTTACTGGAACTTACACAAAAAACTGCTGCCTGCTCTTCTAATACTATACTGTGGAGTCTGGCTGATCAGCAGCACTGTGTCCTGGCATCCAGCCCCTCCCGAAGGTCTCACTGTGTAGATCAATGTGGGTCAAATGCACAGACAGCAGGGGGAAAGGGATGGCCAGTGCAGGTGAAGCTTTTCCTTTGTAAATTAATTCCTGCTGGCGTCATAGCCCAGGGTTTGCTGTCTGTGCACTTGTCTGTGCACTTGTATAGATGTGTATTCCATACAAGTGCACAGACAGCAAAACCTGGGCTAAGATGCCAGCAGAAATTCCTTTACAAAGGAAAAGCATCACCACCATTTCAGTGCGTGTCATCTTAGCCCGGGCAGAGGAGGCGACGGGGCGGGCTGAAGCCCGGTGAGCCCAATGGGTGTTGCGCGCCTGACTGGAGTTACCATCTCTTCTTAAGTTAAAGTTCTGCTTAAGTAAGGTTTGGGTGTCGGAAGGCTGCAGCACACCCCTTGGTGTTGGCAGGCATTAGCTAGTGATACATTGGTGGGCTAACGGTCACAGTCCTTAACCCCTTCCATGCTCATCATGACAAGGTCAGCTCGTCATGCAGTACACTGGAGCTGTGCTTATGACAAGCTGACCTTGTCATGAACAATGGGAATGCTGGAGTAACAGCACCCAGCGGGAATTCCCTTAGCACCCAAGGTGTTAAGGAGATACTATAAAGCCATTGTCTGCTTGCTGAGATGTTGAGGTAAGCAGTGCTGCAGCTGGCTGTAGACTGTTGCTTATTTCTGTGTTGAGGCTTCTGTGTGTCCAAGGCTTTCTGGGAATATTGAAGTCCCAAGTCCCTGAAAATTGAATGCTAGACCTCAGGCCGGTACTGTTTGTTTTTACCATTGGACATTTCCATAGTGGACTGAAGCCTTTGGAGGCCAGTTATTGAAAGCAGCGGGTTGTTGCTGGTGCCTCTGCCATGTTCTCCAACTCCTCCAGGTAATTACGGAATTACGGATTTTAGATGAGAGAGCGAAAAGGCGAGAGACATGAGAAAGGAGAAAGAGAGCGCGCTTGTTTGAACACTTTTGTTGCGACTGCATTTGCCTGCCACTCCTGCTCTGCTTTACCTGGATCGTGTTTCTGGGATGTTCTCCTAAATGTCTGACTGCCCTAAGTCTTGTGACTTTATCCAAGGTCAACACATTGAGTGCCATTAAATTGGATAATGGCAACACCTATTATTTGCTTTGGTAGGAAATGCACCATTATATTAGTTTCCATTGTTTAAAATGCAGATTATTGCTTGCTTCAACCCCTTATGGGAAGATGTGACAGGGGGGCATAATGAAACAACCTTATGCTCTGTTAATCCTTCATGTTGTCCAGGCCCCAGTGTCATCTTGGCCAGGCTTATCACTCCTCATTCACGCAAGCCTCTCGGTAAGAAAGTGCCACATGTATGGGAGGAATCTAGAGCCACACCAAGGACTGGCACTAGACAAGTGCTTTGCCATTTGGGAGTCACACACACCCAGAGTTCACTCATTTGTCTCCTTTGCCTAGTGGAATGCAGAAGTTACCATTGATTCTGTGCTTTGCCGCTTTCTCGTGATCCTGAAGAGATTCTTTGCTTGTTGGGTATGCTAAAGTTCATTCAAAGGGTAGGTCCTGTGAACAGAAAAAAAAGATACTGACCTAAGGAAGAAGATTGGATACCTGTAATTAGCAATAGGAGTTGCTAGACTAGTCTAGGCTCCTAGACTAAAAAGTCACTGATGATACCTGATGATAGTCTTTCCCCTCTGCTGTTCCTAACAATGTCTTATTTTAAACGCTGCATGCCTCAGTCCTTCAGTTCATTTTCGATTATTGCTGTCCAAGAACAGCAGACCGGACAAGGCTTGGGTCAACGGGCAACTGTTTTGGGGCCACTGCCAATTACCCATAGGAAGCATGTGGGCATTTGAAAACTTGTGGCTGGTGCTATCATGAGGAACTACATTTCCCATCAGCCGGTTCTGATGCGTCACTATGCACGCCGTTCACCGTCTATTTCTTTTCCTGTGTATTTTTAAAAAATAGGCAGAAGCATGGGTGTGCCCGCAAAGCAGTAATCCCATGTTGGGGAGTAGCGATTCCCACATTATGGGTCTCTTTTAAATTCATGGCCTGACCAGGGTAGAGTAGTACTCCGTACACTGGACTTCCTGAAAATGAGCGAGCATCTTTTAAACTGATAACTGCATGATGGGAATAGTGTTGTCTGGTGTGTATGCATTGTTCAATGGTATTCCGTCCTCATTTCCAATTTTGGAATATGATCAAGTAAATAACTTGTTTGCGTAAAGTGGTCGCTCACTGCCTGTATACCAGAGTATAGCAATAGGACTGTTCTGTGCTCCCTGGCTGCCGTCTACACCACAGGTGAGGCACTGTTCTCATAGCCATACGATGACCGGCACTGCTCTTGGTGCAACACATGCCTGCACAACTCACCATGACTGGTCTCTCCGAAATCCAGTGAAACCTACACCACCTTGTACATATGGAGGAAGGTGCCACTCTTACCGGCAGATTTGTGCAGGCCCAGCTAAGATTTCATGACTGCATGCTCTCCACTGTACACCCGAAGTAGCACTTGTCTCACCATGTAAAAGGCAAGCCCTTATCTTAAACAGAAACACACTGACACATACTTTGGGGCATGCACTTTGATCACCAGCACATCTAATTAATGGTTGCTGGCTATACCACTACCATACAGACTCTGGAGGGACGGCTTTTGAACTGAAAACTACCATGAGTTGGAAACCTATGCAACCACTTTCTAAGTGCATGCCATTGAATGCCTGCCACATCTCAGCGCCTAGCAGCGCTGCTCCAAGTACAAAAATTCCGGGTTAAAGAATAATAGATCTTGTAGCACCTAGTATAATGTGCTGCATTGCTAAATACTTATAAGGTCCCAAAGGCGAGACTTATTGACTACGCCAGTGCTTGCTATTTGATGCATTTGTATGCGCTGCTTCTTCAATGCTGCCGGGCAAGGCTTGCCAAAGTTAATAAGTTAGACATTCGCACACAGTACATGCTCACAAATGCTATACAAATGTCAAACCTATTAGCGCTGGCAATGTGTTAGTTAAGACACAATGGCGTTTCAGCTCCGATAGGAATATTATTACTTCCATAATAGAAGAAAGAATCATGGGACAGGAAATGAAGAAATACTTTACCTTCCAAACTGTGCCAGTTTACAGGGCATCATTCTAGTGTACTTATGTTTATAAGCAGGGTACACTGGTCCTGTAGAAACAAATCATTGCTTTGGTAAGTTGCAGGATTTGAACTAAAACGTGAGGTAAAGTTGGGGGCCACCCATGTACGAGATATTTTATCTTGTAGGAAATAAGAATCTTGGTAAGAGAAGTCATGCAAATGTTAATTAACATTGGACAGAACGCAGAGCCCTCAGGAATATCATGCGAGGTTGGCACCTGGAAAAGAATGGACCCAAAGAAGTAGGGAACACAGGGATGTAAATGGTGGAAAGAGATGTAAAGATCTTATTTATTTCGAAGGATAACTTGGAACTAAGGATGCTTTGGGAGATCACCACAAAGGGGCACGTGAGTTATTGCACAGCGTTTGCTCTTCTGACACCCCACAATTCTGGAAGCAGACAAGACTAATATTTTGATCTGTCATGCAACCGTAATCCAACAGAAAAGAAAAATAAATACTCACAGAGAATCACCACTGGTACTCCTGTAGCTAGAGAAACCTGTGCAGTTAATAGGAGAGTCAACATCAACATCTTCACAATAGAAAATAACATATAATGCCATAAAACAATGAAGAATTGGAAATCCTATTTAGTTCTTCATCTGCCTTTTCTTGAACGGACAGCCTTCACTGTCCTAGCAGTTCCCTGTAGCCTTCCATTGGGCATTGTATTCTTGTGGCAGGTGAGGGATTTTGCATGATTTGGCCCCGCAGACTCTAGGCTCTGACCAGGTGATCTGTTTTGAGTAGCTGATCCAGCCTCTTGCAGTTTGCTAGGAAGTCTCAACTGATTGGACTGTGACTAAATTATCTGGGCTAACAATTAACTCTACATGGAGGCTTGGACTTTCTTCCTTTTAAGGTAGCATTATTCTTTTTTTAGAGCAGCTAGGACCTGTACTAGTATTTACCTTTTTATATTATTTTAAGAAATGTTAAGGAAAATTGTGCACTTTGTAGCACATTAAGCAGTGGCGGCTGCTACGAAACGGTGGCAGGGAAAAAAGAATATATATATAACACTTATTTCTGCACGGCCGCCATCTCTCCTCTACTTACTGTTTGGCTAGCCCAAGACGTTCGGCCAAACAGTCATGCACACTTTAGTTCACATATATCCTACTTCTCCTGCTATGACAGCCCAGCCTGCTCTGCCCTAACCTGGCTCGGACTGAAAAATAAAATCTCAGTAACTTCGTGTTATTTTATTTTTCAGTTTTTGCACTTCTGAAAAGCAGTGGGGCGACTCTACTCTGCCTTAGCAGAGGAGCCGCCGCTGCACATTAGATGAGTAACATAGGTCAAAACAAGGTTGAAAATAAAGGTAATTTTATATACAGTTTTACCAGTTCTTCCCCAATGCGTCAGTAGTGGTGGTAAAAACTGGATCTATTTGAAAACCAACTTTACCCTGGAAAGGGTTTTCTGAGAAGGTCCTCGTCTGGGGCTAAAGGAGTGAAATTAATTTCACAAAATTAGCATTTAAAACATACTGGTAAATAACACAGGTCACAATTGGTAACATTGAGACGGCATTGGAAGAGGCTTGAGAATCCGGTGTTTTGAGCATTTAGCTATGTTGGAACTACATTTGTTTAATACTTTGCAGCTGATGACGCAGGTGCATTTGTGACAGTACACGCTCACTTATGAAAAGTCTCTTGGCACTAATGACAGTTAATGGATTTTTATTGTTACGTAACTCACTGGCACTCATTTTATCAGCCATAGAAAGATGAATGGCTGAGTGGGCTGACAGGATTTGAACCTGTAACCAAGAGGTTAAACACAGATCTCTGTAGTGAATACATTAGTCCACTGAACCACCAGACCCTGCCACCGATGTCTGTACTGTAGCCTCTGGTTTCAGTTACATACTGAACGCGAAAGCAGAAGATACATCCAGCAGGCTGCCGACGATGTAACTCAGGGATTTATACCCTTACAAGTAAGTGGCATAACCGTCGCAATGGACACCGCCCTTTGTACTACTCTACCGTGCTTAAATATCGGACCATCCGCTTTGCGCACTAAGACTACACGCCGGCATTCAAATACCGTGCTAGCGCATTAGTTTAAATATCACCACGGACTGGGCTTTACATGCCAAACCACTTCCAACTAGCAACTCGCTGCTTTTAGACTTCAAAAAACAATGTCGCCCATCTTTCTGTTTGAATGTTACAAACCTCAGAATGCAAGAACCAAGATGACCCTTCCTTTAGGTCCATCCGCCTGACTTAATTGTAGACACCGCTGCGCACTGTGTCTTAAACCATACCCGTTTGTCAAATGTTAAATACCTTAGAAATGTAGATAATGGCATGTATTAAGAGTAATGTGGAGAGAAGGTAATGAGATGTTTGCAACACCATTTCGGATCTCAGAATTTGAACCCTTATTAGATAAAGAAACATATTTAAATGGAATCTAAGGTATATAACGTGGAAAACTTAAAAAAAAAAAATGTACATGTTGTATTAACAGATTCACGTATTGAAAAAAAAGCCGGATTTTGGTTTTGAAAGGAGCACAAATTATGAAGAAACTGTAAAGAACAAACTATATATTGTAATAGGTATGCAGCAGAAACTGTTAAGTTTTTTCTTTCATCTTACACTTCTATGGCATGTTACCCTGACCACTTGGAACTACACTATTCTGCTCAATCTGCTTAATCTTGATCACTCTGAATCCTATCCTCTGTCAACAGCCTGACTAAACCACGCTAAAAAAACACTCACGTATTAAAAGCACTGAGGCGATTGGTTCTGGCTCTCAAAGCATCCACTTTCTCTTATGTTCCTAAAACTGTCACCGGGGCTCACTTTTCCACTGATCTCAAATCAGAAACCCACAGTATGAAACTCCACTAGCGTTTCTCTATTTCGCACTGCTTACTTTTTCTTTTTCATCTCCATCTCATTGGTGTTGGGGTCAAAGGCTAGTTCTCTCTAACCACTTGCGTTCATATTTGCTTTTCTGATCTCTTACAGCCTTGAAAAAGCCCCGGCGCAAATCGCCACAGGGGGCGAAACACGTGTCGGTTGTTCATGTTTTTATCTAAATTAATAAAGAGCAATTTTTCTACACAATATGGACTCTTTTTTTTTTTTGAAAATCTGTTTATTAGCATAGTGGTTTGAGCAACACTACAGAGTTAACAGTAGAGTTCAAAGCAGAGTGAGCCGTGCTCCCGTTGACATAATACCAGCTGAATCATCACACATTTTGTATTTTGTTGTATTACTAAACAAGTAAACGATCACCTTAAAAAAAAAAAAAACGTGAAATCCCACCCCCCACCCGCAAAAATCCCCCCCGACACTCGTAGCACATACATTTATAAGTCTGATCATACTTGGCTGTACCCTTGGGTCCGTTCTTCCCATTAGTAGCACTCTATATAGTTAGTCATGGACAGCAGTAATTAAAGCACGGGGAATCCCGTGACATTGTCTAGTGCACTACCTGCGGTGCGGCACATGTGCGCCCAGTGTGGCAGGACTCAGTCCAGTGCTATGGCATCGACTCAACAGACTCCCCACCTCCCCCCGTTTCGAACATCCCCAATACAGCAAACCAATCCAGTGAAATCGGTGTTTTCCTGAGGCCCCTACATTCTTCGCGCTGCAGCGCCACCCCCTCCGCTTTGCCCTACCGTGACACTTCCGCCCTCCACCATTCGGGATCAGGTGGTTTGGGTGACTTCCACCTCATCGTAATTGCCCGTTTAGCCAGCAGTATGGCCATGTCAGTAAAGCGTGTCGCCACACTTCTAGTGCGCGCCGTGGGTCCCAGCCCCAGCAGCGCATACTCCAGAGTGAGCGGGTGTGGTAGGGCACCTGCACTGGTGAGGGATTCGTTGACAGTGGTCCAGTAGTAGCCCAGTTTGGGGCAGTCCCACAGCATATGGATTAGTGAAGCATCATCTGCGGTGCATCGGGGGCAAGTGTCTACTGCAGTAGGGAACATAGCGTGTATGTGGTGAGGTGTTAGATAAGCCCTATGGAGGAGCATGAGCTGGATGAACTTAAATTTGGGGTTTCTGGCCACCTTCTTGGGAAATTGGAGAATACGTTCCCATTCCTTGTCCCTTAGCGGTCTACCCACATCACCCTCCCACCTTACCCTGAGAGGTAGGAGCGGGATTGCTCTCCCCGTTTTGATGCTAACAGCCAGCCATTTAGTCAGGTGGCTCCCCGTCCCCATAAGGTACAGCATCGATGGTAAGGGGTTCGTGGGCGGTTCCACCCCCTCGTGCGCCCATTTCCCAGCCACGTAATGGCGGAGGCCGGCATGTAGAAGGAAGGATCCCCCGGGGACACCATGTGTAGCCCTAAAGTCCCTGAAGGACAGCATTCGCCCTTCAGCAAAGAGGTCCCCTATAGTTGCCACCCCAGCATCGAGCCAAGGTGTGAGTGCGTGCGTTGTGAGCGGGCCCATCTCCAACGGGATACCTAGTAGCGGGATTGTAGGGGCATAGGATGTCGCCGGTGTTGTGTACTTAAACGCCTTCCGCCAGTATCGGACAGCAAGCCGGAGTAGCGGTGGAGTATTCCTGGGTAGGTCCGAGTGGGGCAGGAGCAAGGCATGGATCCTCCCTCTGGAGTGGTCTTCCTCCGTCATGTCAATTTCTTGTAGGTTCCGACCAGCCAGCCAGTATGCTAGCCATTGCAACTGACATGCGAAGTTGTAGGCCCTGAAGTCTGGCACTCCCATGCCTCCGGTTCCAGAAGTGAGCTGCAGTTTGGCAAGGCCTATGCGCCGCCGCCCCGAGCCCCATACGAGTTCGGTGAGGAGCGTATCCAGCAATTTGAATGTCGATGCAGGGATCAGAAACGGCAAGTTGGTAAAATAGTAAATGAGGCGGGGGAGCATCACCATCTTGGAGATGGCTATTCTGCCGACCACCGATAGGGGCAATGACAACCAGAATTGAACTTGCGATTTAAGCGTTCTAATAGCACGGCCAATGTTGCCATCTAGCATGGCATTGGCATCCCTGTAGATCTGTATCCCGAGATAGCCGAAGGTGGTATCCGCCATCTGAAAGGTATGCGGTGCGAAGGGTAGGGGTGCGAGCGGGCCAGGGGCGGCAAACGCGAACCCGTAGGACTTGGATTCGCTTATGGTGAGGCCCGACAAGTGTCTGAAGTTCTCGAATATCTGAGCTATAGGAGCCAGGTCTCCCCTCAGATCGCGGAAATATAGGATAATGTCATCGGCATAGGCGGACACCATATGGGTAGTCGCGCCCCTTCGAATGCCGCAGCGGGGAGCCTCCGTCCTGAGTTTACAGAGTAGCGGTTCAAGGGCCAGGATGAGTAGGAGTGGGGAGAGCGGGCATCCCCGTCTGGTGCCCCTGTCTATGTCCACTGGCCCAGAGATGTATTTGGACGTGCGCACCCGGGCCGTAGGGCGGGTGTAGAGTAATGTGACCCATGCAATATATTCTGGCGGAATCCCAAACTTCTCGAGCGCAGCAAACATGAAATCCCATCTGAGGGAATCAAAAGCCTGCCTCAGGTCCAACGAGATGCAGCCTTCAGAGCCCAAGTCCGCCGGGTCTCGCAGCATCAGTTGGGCGAGCCTTCTAAGGTTCATGGCCGTGCTTCTTCCCGGCACAAACCCGCATTGGTCGGGGTGCACCAGGTGCGGGATGTACTGTGCCAGGCGCATTGCTAATACCTTACTTAGAATTTTGGAGTCGGTGTTAAGGAGGGACAACAGCCTGTAGTTATCTAGGTGCATGCCATCCTTACCCGGTTTTAAGAGAGAGGTTATTAAGGCTTGTAGAGAGGACTGCGGTAGCATGGCCGTCCGTAGTGCTTCCAGGTAGACAGCGTGTAGGCGTGGGGCTAGAAGGTCTATGAACGTAGCGTAGAACTCAGCCGGTAGGCCATCCGTTCCAGGGGCTTTGCTCCTCGGGAGGGCGCGTATGGCCTGCCTAATCTCCGCGATAGTAATAGGTCGCTTCAGGTCCTCACATTGCCTAGTGGTGAGTCGGGGCAGGATTAATCCCCTCATAAAGTCTTCTAGCGCAGCCTCTGGGAGACATTGGTGGGGGCCATAGAGTGTAGTGTAATAGTCCCGGAATGCGGTATTTATCCCTATTTGGGTCGAAGCCAGTACACCGTCCTGATCGAGTATTTCTAAAATCGGATGGTTCATTGAAGAGTCGCGTATAATACGGGTTAGTAGGGGGCCTGACCTATCTGCTTGTGTGTGCTGTCTGTTAGTGTACTCCTTGTAATCTAGTAATCTCAAATCTTCCAGCAGCTCAGCGTGTTTAATGTGCGCCTCTTGCAATGGGGTGAAGTGTGTGTTCGTGCCCGCAGCCTCGCTTTCTAGCATTGCCAGTTTATCTTCCACTTCCTTTAGATCACCAATCACCTCCCTCCTCCTGCCCACCCTGGAGGCCATCGCTTCTCCCCTGATGCAGACCTTGAAGGCGTCCCACTCTATTCTCCTAGAGCTGGCGGTGTTAGTGTTTGTGGTAAAGTAGGCCTCAACAGCGTCCGTCATAGATGACCTGAAGACCGAGTCTTCAAGCAGTTCCGTGGGTAATCTCCAAGTCGGGATAGGGGCCAGCACCCGGCCCCATTGCCAGGAGAGCTCAACAGGATTATGATCCGAAAGGGTCTTCCCCATATGCTGGGCTTGGACGACTGACCCTAGTAGGGAGCGAGAGCAGAATATGCGGTCAATTCTGGTGTGCAGTTGGTGTGGTGGGGAGAAGAAGGTATATTCCCTATCCAGAGGGTGTATGCTACGCCATGCATCCGCCAAATCCCAACCCACCGCCCAGTGCGCTAGTGCGTCCGCCTGCCTTCTGCTTTCGGTGGCATGTAGTGGGGGGTGGGACCTGTCGAGTGCAATATCTAAAACAGCGTTGAAATCCCCTCCAATCACCCATTGGTGGTCTGCCCAATCCGCAAGCACCCTATTGACTTCTACTAGGAAATCTAATTGGCCTGAATTTGGTGAATACACACAGCCCAAGACAACGGTATCCCCATCCAACAGGCCCTTCACAAACACATATCTGCCCTCCTTGTCAAGTCTCTGCTCAAGCAGCTTAAAGGGAACAGAGTTACGGAGCCAGATAGCGGCCCCCCTAGAGAATGCCGAGTAGGACGTGGCAAAGAGTTGACCCTTCCATTTCTTCCGCAGCTTCGTGCTTTCAGTGCAGTTCAGGTGTGTTTCCTGCAGGCAGGCTATCATCATTCCCCGGCGATTGGGCTGGGCCAGTATCCTGTGCCTCTTGTGGACCGAGCCCATGCCCCGCACGTTCCAGGTGCACAAGTTATAAACATTAAGCGGCCCCATGACTGAGCTTGTAGTACGGCCATGATGGGACCGTGAGTGACCATGCCAAGTACTTCGTGCTGTAGGATAAGAGTGTCGTGCAAACAGTTAGCCCCTGAACATTGAGGTCCCCGTGCCAACGGGCTCGGGATCCAAACCAAAGTGCCCAACGTGGGCAGAGTTTAAACAGTTCCAAGTGCATCCGATGGGGGAAGTGGGCCACTCGTGCCCGACTTGTACTGGCTTGCGATGGTACGGCAGCCCCCTGTAATGTAGCCTGCTAACAACCCCCCATTGTATAAGGAGAGACACTGTTCATACATTACCACCCGGGCTTCATTCATAGTGCGAGCCGCTGACTCTAAAGGTCCTCTGCTGCCTGCGCCGTGATCCTGGGGAACAGTTGTAGGCTGTCCGCCGACCCGGACACTTCGGTGTGTGTATCAGAGTCGCTGGTCTGGTCCCTGGCTGTGTCCGCGTCATGAGCGGCGAGGGCCTTCTCTGTCAGTTGCACCACCGACGATCGAGCTGTCAGTGGGTCCGCTGCAGCCTGTCCCCTCGGAGGTGAGCGTGATGCGGTGGCTCGTCCAGCTTTGGAAGTGGGGCGACTCTGTCCCGAGGTGTTCCGCTGTCTGCCGTTCCCGGCGTCTTCGAAGGGGTCCTGGGAGGTCGGCGGCGTTAGTGTCACCTCCATCCACTCCTCCGCCTCCTCTGGCGAGTCAAAGAAGTAGGATTTGTTCCTGTGTATAATCTTGAGGCGTGCGGGGAACAGGAGGGCGTATTTCAGGTCTCTCTCCCGTAACTTGCGCTTCACCCCCATGAAGGTGGACCTCGCCCGTTGTACTGTGGGCGTGAAGTCAGGATATATGGAGATGTTCTTGTCTTCATATCGGATCGGCGCCTTTTCTCGTGCCACTCTCAGCACTGTGTCACGGTCTTTATAGTGGAGGAGGCGCGCGATTAAGGGGCGCGGGGGTGCCCCTGGTTGTGGAGGTCTTGATGGTATCCTATGCGCTCGCTCTACGCTATATAGCGCCGTGAGATCTTCCGGACCCACCATCTTCCTGATCCAGTTTTCCACAAATTCGGTAGGGTTCTTCCCCTCGCTGCGTTCCGGCACGCCTAGGATGCGGACGTTGTTGCGGCGCGCCCGCCCTTCCGCATCATCCACCCTGTCCCATAGCTGCTTGAGTTGCTTTTCCACACCTTCCAGCTTCGCAGAGTGTTCCGTCTGTTGAGGTATGAGGTCATTCAGCGCAATTTTCTGTTCCGACACCCTTTCCGCAAGTTTGTTATGGTCGGCTCGGAGTAATGAGAGGCCCGTCGCCATGCTGTCTATACGTGTTTCCAGTGCCTCCCGTGTGGCCCGTATTTCATTAAGAATGAGATCCAGTTTGGCGTCCTGCGAGCCTTTACCGGTCGTCGGGATAATGTCTGCATTAGATGAGGCGAGAGGGTCCTCAGAGCCGGTGGATTGCATATCTGAGGGTGCGTTGTGGCCCTGGGTCTTGCCCCTGTGTTTCCCCATCGATCTGGTGTACAGGGTGGCGTGGAAGTAGGCGCGCTCACCGCTCCCGGTTTGCCCGCTCTGATGAAAAGGATGTCTGCAGGACGTCTGCGCAGGCGCCCGTGGTGTTCTAGGAGGTAGGCGTGATGGTGATATATCTCAGGGCGATGCAGGGCCAACAGCCTTGAAGCGACAGCTGTGCGTGCTGCCGTGCTCCACGGAAGATCCTCCTCCTATTCGCAGCTCCGGCCTCTGTGGTGTGGCGGGTGCGGGTGTTGGGTCGCTAGTGGGGACCCGTCAGCGGGTAGCAGAAGGGAAGGTGCTATGTACCTGTCTAGCAAAAGGTACCTTGCAGCCTGCGGTCCACTGTAGGAGCCTTATGTAGTGGTGCTCCACGGCGGTGCCTAGGGGCCTCCTCCTCCGTGCTGCGGGTGCAGGGGCCGTGGTGGTGGGATGGGGTGACTCGAGGGCTGCGGCACTGTCGCCGTCATGCCTCCATAGTGCAGGGTTCCGCGCTGACTGCCCGGGGGCCCAGGGTGATGGCAGGGTGAAGGCAAATGGCGGCTATGGCACTGCCCTGGTGGGAGGCCGCAGTGAGCTGCCGGTGTGTTGAGGTATCGGCCACAGTCCCTAGGCACCAGCGTCCACTGTTCCTCCTGCCCCCGGGCCCCCCTCCTGTCACCGGTGTCCGGGCGGGCACGGTCGCCTCCCTCCCGCGCGGGCGGGCGCTAAGGCGGTTCCGGAGTCCCAGGGCCGCGATCAGGGCAGGCAGGTCAGGGTCGGCCCCTCGGTCTTGTCGGGTGGGAGGGAGGCAATGCAGCGGCAGCAGGGGCCGCGTCCGCCGTCGGGCAGGAGAGCTCGCCCGAGCTCAGTGGACCAGCTCACCTCCGGGGACTCTCCTCAGCTCGCCAGGGTCGCGCCACAGCCCGGCCTCCTGCGCAAATTGAGTCTGCGGCTCACCTCGCTGTTGCAGGCCTCAGAGGTCGTCGCCGCTCGCCAGGGTGTCGGCGCTGTCCAAAAGAGGCGGCTCTCCGCAGTTATTCGCCGTTTGCCTCCTGAGACTCCGGGTGTCGAAAAACGGGGTGATTGGTGTTGCAGGTCACCAGGATAAAGTGCTTGTATATGGGGCTAGGGACGGAGCTCCACAACTACACGTCCGCCATTGTCGGCTCTTGGCCACGCCCCCCCACAATATGGACTCTTGACTTTGACTACATGAGTAAGGATTCAGCCTAAGTATATCAAGAACTCTTGCTAAACACACTCATTACCCCCTTCAAAACTTTATTGTTCAAAAACTCAAGAGGTCCAGAGTTTTTTTGGGAGTGCTTTCTTTACAAAAAATACGTGAAAACTGATATGGACTTGGATTCTCCTGTGGACCACTCTCTCTTCCTAGAAACTGTAGCCTCGGGTGCCTCTTTCTGTCTGTTGCCATGGATGCTTGTTACTACTAGGGACATCGAGGCTCATTATACTCTTGGCCCATGGACGTGAGTAATATCTGCGGCCACAGAAGGTCCCTGTTGCTTGGGCCACTGATGAGCAGGACTCTCTATGGCCATATGGCACAAAGAGGCATGGGCTGGGACCTGACATTGAACGGTATATCGCATATTATGAATGATAAGGAAAAGCAATTTAATGAACTTGTGTATTTGGGTGCCCTATTCATAGTATTAAAGCAGAATTTCAGTCAACCCAGTCCGAAGAATTAAAGCAGATTGGGTATCTATATGAACTATGTTCTTCTAATCATTCGCCTTACTAGTATTTTTCTACATGATTGCTTTTATGCTCAAGCATGTTATATAATTAGTTTGCAAGTCAGCTCATCGTTGTTTTATTCTAAACTGGTAGAAGTCGAAGATGCAGTCCAGTTGCACAATTTAAGACTTGGGAAACCTGTGCTCAAATCCCAAACTCCCCATTTCCCTAAGTTGTGTGATACTAAGCAAACCAATAATCTTCACTCCGCCTTAAATTCTCTTCCTGTCATATTGGGGAATACCATTAATTAATTAAATTCAAGGAGTGTATTGTACAATTAGAAACCTTCAGTTGTATAAGGCTTAATGGACCATAGTGTCGTGCCATGTACAACAATGTCTATATAGGCAGTCACGTGGCAACTGCGTTTCCTCTTGCTTCACTCATGACTATCAATACCAGAAGGCTCAGTGAGTTGACTGCTTGCCACTGACAAATGTGGCGAGCCGAAAGTCATTAGTTTGAATCCCAGTAAAGCAGACTCCACCTACCAAGGTGATTAAATTAAGTATCCTAGATTATCTAATGGTAACATCTACTTTTTTGCGTGGTATGAAGCACTATATAAACTAGCATTGGATTGTCAAAGCCAAACGCTCTTGCTTGCTCAATTTTCTTTTCTCATTTTTACAGAATAGCGAGGTTCCGCTCGTTGCATTGGCTTTCCAATGTGTGTTCGCTGTGTAAGCATTGGAAAAGGCAATAGTGGCACCAGGTGGCCATTTGAAATTATGTTTTCTATAGTTTGTTATTGTTTTATTCCTAGGTGGTGTCACAATGCATCGAGATGCCACATAAATTATTGAAAATTTCAGAAAGCCTGCCGGTGCTATTACCTTTGCCAATGTGTTTGTGACAAATAAGCATTAGTAAAGTCAATACTTTCGTATAGTGAGAGGGTATATTTGTAGTGTCCAGACTCCAGTGTGAAGCATGGGCATATGGGAAACAGGAAGGAGTGGGAGAACACTACTATATGGCCTCGAATCACAAAGACCTATATAGAGGGGTACGGTCATAGAGTGTGAGAGAAAGAAATATTGTGTAGGGCCTGGTGGCAGATCAGGAAGAGAAAACGGGGGAACAGAGAGGGCAAAGAGCTAGGGCCATGCACTCCCTTGGAGTGGAAGAGGTGAAATGCAAGATAAACTTACAAATGGAAAGATAGGTCCCCACCATCAGAAGCGGAACAAACACAAGAATGAGAAGGAAAGCCACCGAATCATGCCGAGTGAACTGAAATAGACATGCAAGCTATCCACTCACGAGTGGAGGGCAGACCAAAAGTATTGTTTGAAGTATTGGTACAAGGCTCTTTGTGAGACTTAAAAAAAGAGTTGTTAATAATATTTGGTGGAAGGGGTGAATTCTTGAGTCTTTCTATGCCATGTTCATATGCTTTTCATTTGAAATGCAGCAATATTGTAAATTCAACAATATAATCTATTCAGCTTGAACACTTTACAGATTTTAAAGAAATCAACTTGCTTTGTATTTTGAAGAGTCTAATCGCATTTTATGATCTGCTCGCTGGTCCCGAGAAGACGATTTCTCTTCACACCAAAACACCCTTGCTCCCAAAAAAAACTCTGGTAGAGCCCAACCTGACCTTTTACAGGTGAATGGGAGGGGAGCCCGATGAGAAAGCACGGCATAAATTGTGGGTGACGGCCAGAAACCTATCCCCCAATAAAATTGTGTTGAGGGAATGTAATTGAACTTTAATTGCATAAAATTGAACCTATTTTTCGTTTGAGTTCATTTCAATTAATGAAGATGAGAACTAAAGGCTAGGATTCATTATCTCTCTCCCATATTATTTGTGGATAGTTGAGTTTAAGGACCACCCATTTCTCAATCAATTATCTTACCCACATTGAATTGGTTACTGGCTTGTAATTTATGGGATCCACATTTTGTCTTTTTTAATATGTATTATCTGCCCAGTTTTCAGTTTGGCCTGCTTTATGGTTGCTGTATTTGTTTTTGGGTTTTTTGGGAGTATCTTTAGTAGATAAGCGCTCTGGGCTAAATAGTCATGTTCTGTGAAAGTCTTGTAGTTATACTTTCCCAGATTTTTATGAATCTTTTCCATGAATTATGTTCGTATCCTGTTGCATTTTTCTGCTGCTGGTGAGAATGTTTGCTTGTTTGCTGCATCTATAGTATTTTCGTGGATGCATTTGAACAATTCTCTGGCTGGGTTATTGGATTTTGATATTTGCTTCCATAAATAGCCTCAACAATTCTTTATCAACTGTTTTCATTTAGCTCCTGCTTTCTTTACTTTGGACTAGTTAGTCAATCGTATCTGCTGTCCATTTTTTTGGGTTGAACCTAGAGTCGGCGCACATGCAAAGCTCTGCAAGACTTGTTGTGGTGGAGTAACAAATTGAAGTCCCGCCTACTCTCCGCCCATATTTGCCATTGGCTTGTCATTGACTGTCCTAAATGCTGGTTTCAAATTAAAAAATAGGCTTGTTTTTTCCTCCTTAGTACCGCCTCCTCTTCATTTGTCACCTCCCATGGCGACTGGCCCCTTTACTTTGGTTGTAACACAATACCTGTCATTTAGATTGTGAGCACTATTTTCTTTATTCAGTTTCTCTTACTGCAGGCACGATGTGCATTGGTGCCTTTTTTATCCCCCCGCCCTCCCTCCCATTCTCGTGCCTAGATTACTCCCCCGCCCATTGTCCGTGCCTTCTCCCTCCCCGTCCCCCCCACCCGCCCTCCCATTGACCGTGATGCCTTGCATTTGCAATGCAATAGTTCTCGCATTTACTCAAGTTTGCACTGTTGGCATTGTAAATGACAATGCCTTTTATTTATGTTTTGGTTTTTAAAACCTAAATAAAACCCATTGTCATTTACAATGCCAATAGCTTAAACTCGCGTAAATGCGAGACCTATTGCATTGAAAATGCTTGTATCAGTGTTCTTAACTGTCGTTTTTTGAGGGAATCATCTTTGAATCCAGGCTTAATAGGACCAGGGGTGGGGTTTGGACTGTTGTGGACTGCAGAATAGAAGTGTCTTTGTTCTAGTCAGGAGGCATGGTGGAGCTATGGTGCATTGTTGGTGTAGGGTGCTGTTGTGAATTTCTGGGTTTTGGGCTCTGGCATGATTTCTTTTGCAAATTAAGTATTGGCAAAACCGAGAGAGCTCCAGTTTAAGCTGTTGTCTGCTCCACAGCCCTCTGCATCCCCCAGAGATCTGGAGCTTGGTGACCAGATAGGCTGCTTTACAGGCATTCAAAGCCCAGCATGAGAGGTGAAGGATCATGCCGACCTACTAGCCTTTTCTTGATTCCATACTGTGAGGCAGAAGGTATAGACGTGTTTCTTTATTCATGCATCTCAGGTGAGTGTGAAGCCACGTCAATGCAAGACCGTGTCAGTGGTATAGGAAATATTCCATGAACCCTGGCAGAGAACACATCGGTTTTTAATTTGAACCCAGATATGCCAGATGTTAAGCCCTCAACGCAGAGTTCCTCACCGCCAGAGGACATGTTGGAAGGAGTGAGCTCATAGTACGTCTTTGGAGGACACGGAGATTTCTCTGGCTTCCTGGGAACAACTTGTGTTGTTGTTAGACCATTTCATCAGAATATCCTTAAATCATTCTTTCCTCTACCGACCGGTGTGAATGAGGTCACTATTCCATGACTGGTAGGTTTTCTACTCCATCCTTCCAAAAGCTACACGGTAAATCAACATTTTTCTTCCACAAACATCAAAGTTTGCAGGAAGCTTTGCAAATCCCGGCTCTCCACATCACACATGGGCTGTTACATTTTTCATAGCCTGTGGTGTTACAGTACGGTAGCGCATGTTCCCATTGCTCAGGTTTATTATACTGAATCAGTATATTGCCAAGAATATTTTGTTTTACCACTGGCAATCCAAGCAAACCCTTCTATCGTGTTTAACCATTTACGATTCCAGTCATTTGGAGGACATTACACATGGACAGTGGCCGTATTGTCAAAATATGATAGTTATGGTCTATATCAAGGTGCTATTAGCCCAAATGCATTTGATGAGTGTGTTCACTTTCCTCCTTCCCCAAGCCTTTCCTACCTCAAGCTGTGTTGCTTCACCAACGTTTTACTTCCCGCCCAACACTGTTGAGTTTTTACTGGCTCTACTGAAGGTTGAATGATCAAATTGCCCTCTAAATGTGCCACTCATGGCCAGCACGTTTTTCAAGTCTGTGGGGAATGCTTCTCCAATCAAAATACTATTTCACCTAGAGAGCTGAAATTCTTTGCACTGGGAGTACCAGGGTGACGGCTGGATACTTCCCATTGTGCTTGGATTTTTTGTGGATTAACTTCCCTTCCACATTGTGGGTTCTGACGGCTTGGAAACAATTACTGGACATGGCTGACGGCATTGTTGACACTGTCAATCAATGAACATTAGTCCTGTCTCTCTATTAAATCTCTGGACTGCCTTTGATATGGTGGAGTACTCGGCCTTTTTACACAGTTCTGTGCATCACCGGGTGGTGCAAACTTTACTGGAATGGCTTACTTTTTTCCAAAATGACCGTACATCCTCCGCCTAGTTGTGTGCTTTTCTCTCCACTCCAACTCAAATGGGTGCAGTGTTGCATGCCTTTTTAATTATGTCTGACCTTAATGATTCCTGCTTAGTTGTTGAGGCCTGCTTCACGAATCATAAGGTAGCAACATGCAGTTATGTTTATGGTTCCCAGCAGTAGTATACCAATCTGTGTTGCTGTCTCCAACAATAAGTTGACCAATCACAGCTGGCGGCAAGTGAATGGTGGTTTTACTGATACGATTCTAATTGGATGAGCTCATGACTCAGCTAGTGCCCGTCTTTCTTACCATCACCACTGTCTTCATCTGAACCAATTCCTTACGAACAAAGTAAAAAATCTCTAAATATAACAAGCATTGGCAAAGCCAGTAGGTCTCGCCTATAAGATCTACTGACTTTAGTAACATTTTTTAACTATGCTGTACAGCATCGTGGGGCTGCGCAGAATGGCAGGGGGAAAAAGTGACAAGGTGGCTACCTCATCATCACTTTGTAGATTTGCACATGTGTTTAAATTGCATGTTTTCTCCTCCAAAAGGACACCTTTTTTAAGGTGCCAATCTGAGATGGATCAGTAAATAAAAAAAACACAAATGCGCTTTTAAAATAAAAACTAATTAGGGGGAGTTGGTTGCGGAGGGAAGGCGTGAAGCAACACACAACAGCGGGCAGTTGAGGGAGAAGCACCAAGAAGGAGAGAACATGGGCAAAAGAGAGCACCGTGGTGCATGAGGGTCATAAGAACACGGGCGAAAGAGAGAGCAACACAAGTGTGGGTGGGAGAGCAAAGCACATAGGCAGAGTGAGGCGGGGAAACAAAAGCACACAAGGGAGACCGCTAGAAAACACATGCCCTTGTAAAATGCTTAAACAAAAAGAAAAAAAATGGTTCCCTCAAATCCAGCAGAGGAAGCATAGAAGCCAGCCAGTCAAAAGGCTGGATCAAGAGTAATGCGCCCTGGAGGGATAAAGAGAAGACTGACAAAAAGCCATTAAATAAGAAGTGGAGGGGCTTCAA
The DNA here is from genome assembly GCF_964263255.1 of Lissotriton vulgaris. Lineage (NCBI taxonomy): Eukaryota > Metazoa > Chordata > Amphibia > Caudata > Salamandridae > Lissotriton > Lissotriton vulgaris. Next base: position 1,168,874,639 of record NC_141693.1, read on the forward strand.
ACCCCTGTATGTTCTTGGTAAACCCATAATGTGCCTTTTGGAACCGGTTTGTGCTGTTTCTGAGGCTTGCCCTAAAAACAAACTACAGAAAAACTCTACAAATGGAACATATGCTTCCATCTGGCAGAGGTAAAGAAAATAAGTTACCTTCTTCCTGTGCATCTAAAACGTCTACTCATTGGGCTAACTCTGGATCTAAAACCCATCCTTATTGGGCTGATTACTCATCCTTATTGGGCTGATGATTCAAATTTGTTATAGCTGAACTCTCTTTAGAGCGTTTTCCAGTTTAAACAGTCACAGAATACTAGGATTAAACTAGAGTCTGATGTCCGATATTACATTCGTAGCACATAGGCTAGAAGGGACCGACAGTGGCTAAAGGAGGAAGACATCTTTAAAATCTTCAACTATCTTTTGTTCGATTCGTTTTGTAGCATTAATATGTCTGTATAATATGAAGCGATATACTTCAAATCACAGCAAATGCTGCTTATCTGCTGTTCTTGCTGGGTGCGCTGCTGTTCCTCTAGGAATATATCTTGCTTGGCCACATCACACTGCATAACAAATTCCTTGTTCACATGATCTATCGAGAGGTACATTTTCACATACAACAAAATACCACCATCAGCACACAAGCGCTTAATTACAGATTATTTATCAACCTGTATAAGTACACAATCTTTCCCCTGCTGTATAGTGAAACCTGAAAGAGGAGACAGCATCGGTTGATGCTTCTGTGTCAGGGAAGAACTATTCTGCCTACATGTACCTCATCGATCTCAAAGTGTTGCCCTTGTGGCAATGATTCATCATGTCCTCAATCATACATGACTTAAGTGTCTTGGTTAGAGGCGGCAGACCCGAGAGCAGAGGACGGCCCGGGACCAGGGTTCGATTCCCGGCGCGGCAGGTTTCTGGACCAGGGTCAGCGGACTCGATAATTCTCTCGCCTCGGTGCCCACTCTGATCAGCGTTCACACTCGGCAACTCTGGGCATTAGCTTGCCTCATCTTCACTAACGGCCCCACCAGACCGCCAGGGATGCCTGGTCTCACCCTGGAGATACCCATTAAGGGACCATCTCTCAGGGAAGCCAGGAAGGGTTTCGCAGCGGTCGAAGCGCCTTGGGACCCTCCGGGTAAGTAGTGCGCTATATAAATGCCTATACATACATACATTCAGTGTCGGTACCGGCATCCGCTCTGCTGCCAGGCGAGACAGAGAAGACTCTTCGATAACCCCACAAATGACATATGTACAAATACATGAAGCACTGGCACATGGACACAAAGCCATGTGCCACCTCATGTTTACTAAGTTCATGTAGGCATCTCAGCCACATCAGCTAATGGGTGCACAACACCTAAGGCACATGCAGGTACCACTCTTCCTACCTATTCTCACTAAAACGTGGAACAGAGATTAAGGCAAAGCATGGGCAAGAAGGGACCTTCTCACTGGTTCTGGCCATCAAATCAATGTGTACACGTAGGATCAGAGTGCCAGTAACTCTACGCTGATACTGCCCAATCAATCAGTTCCTACCTTTTCTGCATACAGTTGCGATTAGGAGAGGGTGTGGCAGAACGGGCAGACCTGCCGACTTTGGCGCTGGGTATAAAGGTTCGAGTCTCGGCATCACCTGTAATTCTGGGCAAATAACTTCTTCTCCCGTGCCAATGGACAGCGCCTAGAGAACCTCACGGGTAATTAGCTGCGCTATATACATTCTTGTATTATTATTTTTATTATTTATTGTGCTGTGTTTCTCCCATGAATACCTGTAACACATCCCTTACTGGCAATGTGTAATTATTGAGTGTTTAACGTTGAGATGATTCGAGATTACTATAAAGAAAACAAATAGTAAGAAAGTGCAAGAGAAATGCTTCTATTACTTACCAGTTAATGCATTACTCTTGAGTCCTACTCTCTCTTATCTCCATTACATAGTTAAGCCCTTGTGCCTCGTAGAGACACCACTATCAATATAAAAAGGGCCCACCTCCTGTTCGTTCCAGGCTCTTAGACACAGTTGGCCTGATAACTGGGAGGGAGGGCTGTAATGGAGATAAGTGAGAGTAGGAGTAATGCAAATACTGGTAAGAAATAGAAGCATTACCACCACGTCCTTCTCGCTTATCTCCATTGCATTGGCATACAAGACAAAAAAGACCAGGGCAACTGTACAAGCATTTGCTTAAAAATACCCACCCAAAGAAGCACAGTAAAGCCCAATTTAACAGCAAAGACAGCCCAGCTCCAACACAGCGGACAGAACTTTGGAGCCAAAACCTGACCACAAACTTCCAAAAAAAGGAGACAGACCAGATAATGATTTGAGCTTTCCCAACCGAAGAGCAGACATTACCGCCACCAGAACAAGCACCTGCAAAGGCAGAAGGTTTATCTCCTCCCAGACATCAGTGACCCAAACAGAGGATACTGAAGAGCCCGCAAAACCAGATGCAAAATCCATGCAGGACATCCCACCTGAGTGAATGGAAGTAGAAAGGACAACTCTTCAAAAAACCTGGAGACCAGGCCCTGTTAAGGGGACCAGAGAGCCGTAAAAGCGCATCAAGGAGGCATATCAGCACCCGATGCATAGAAACAGAAAGTGGAGCTCCATGGGTTCGATGACACCAAGTCTGAAAAGACAGTCAATGTTGAGCAGATGAAGACCAGGCAGACACTCTCCAGAAGAGGAGACAGAAGCCAAGAGACCCTGCAAAACGAACCCACCCTGCTAAATCGGCAAGTCACCATCCTGAGAATTGCCAGAGCGGGCACCAGGAGACTCTGAAACCACAGGGCAGACCAAACTAATGAAACCCGTCACTCCAGCCCAACCACTATCTCCAACAGAGAAAATCACACAGATAGGCCATGCTGGAGCCACCAGCACCACCTGAGCCCTCCACCTCCCTCTTTGAACCCAACCCAGAAAACTCTGGAGCAAGGAAACGGAGGGAAGAAACAGGCCACACACAGGGCAAGGACTCACAGGACATCCAACCTCGAAGCCGGCACTCCCCACCCTCCAGAAACGTAACCGGGGAAGAAGTGCAACAGCAGGGCGAGCAAAGATGCCCACCCAGGGGTGACCCCTGCAAGGGCGAATGGCCCGACAATCCAGAACTCCTTGAGCAAGAAGGCCCTGACAAACTGACAGTCCACATAGCCCATAGAAACCACTGCCTTGCAAACACCCAAAAGCCATGTGATGCCAGAACAGCCATCATGGGAGCTCACACCATGGCAAAAGCGAGATCTGCTCGCAACCCGAACGGCAGGACCATAAACTGGAACAGCCACGACACACACCACGAACCCCAGAAACCTCCGAAGATGAGCACAAAAGAGAATGCGTAGGAACTTAACCTGTAGAACGATTGAAGCCATGAAGACCGCAGGAAGCCTCAGGGGAAGTAGCTGCTGAAGAAAAAAAAAAGGAAGAATGAAGATGATGTATTATTGTCTGAACAAAGAGTGGTGATCATCGATGGATTTTCATGTACCGTGAATAGATTCGATTTTTGTACATTTTTATGAAATAAGTGAAATGTTCTCGATGATAACTCAAAGCGAAGGATTATCTGTGATAAGCTTTGTGTTATAATCTCCTTCTTCTTTTACAATGTTTATGTTACTCTCCACTTCTTGGTCCTATTTCCCTAATTTATATGGTCTGCTCCACTTCCCCCTCCTTCCTTTACAGGTTGGTTCCATCCTAGAATGCTTGCTAGAGTGCACCTTAGAATGTTGGGATTTCTCTCCGAGTAGCGTTAGGCATGGCAGTTGGCTACCTTAGTTACTGTTTGAAAATTGATTTAATTGCTTTAATGTGAAAATAAATGTCACTTCAGTTATTTACTCTTTCTGGATTTTGTCTTTAGTCCAGAAGAGTTCTTCTTAAGAAAGGAATTTTTGTTGCGCCTTAACAATGCGAAACCATAATCCTCTTGAACTTGTCCACCATCACCATTGTCTCAGTAATTTTAAGTAGTTGAAATAAGTGTTTACATCCTAGATGGCGCTTACAACTATTTTGTGTTAGACACCATTCTTTCATTTTCCCTAGTGCATTTTGTAGGGAGAATGTTTAGTTGGTTTTCTTTAACCACATGGCTGCTAGGCGTTTTCCCGTCCTGCGCTAAAAAAACATAAAGTCCATAAATCATGACGAGCTGGCCTTGTCATCCGCGCACAGCAGGTAAGCGCCATGACGAGCCCAGCTCGTCATTAGCTTCGAAGGGGTTAAGTCCTAGTTTACCACAGTATGCAAATCTTTGTGAATGTTTTGCTATGTTTATAATCTTAATTAGTATTGTGCATTCATCTAAATTGTTGAAAAGTATGGTGGTTTACACTTATGTACAGTCTTGTATCTGTAAACTTAATATTGCAGAGAATTACTAAATATATTTTACTTGAAGTTATTAACTTTGGGGCTGATTATGATGGCGGTGGGGCCGCCACCGACAGTCCGTAGGTGGTGGGCCCACTGCCATTAGAACCATGATATCCGTCTGCCATATGACCATGGCGGACGGATATGTGGCGTGCGGAAAAGACCGACCGCCACACATCCGATGGGCTCCTTGAGCCTACCGTTGTATCAGAGGGAAATCATATCGCTACAACGGCGGCGGTGCCTACCAGGCACCGCTGTAGGGATTATGATGTCCCTTTCCATCCGCCTTTTCATGGCGGTTAAACTGCCAAGAAAAGGCAGGCGGAAGGGACTTTAGAGGCCCGTAGCAGTCCCGCCATTTCCCCTGGCCAGAAGCTCTGGGTTTTGGGGGGCACCTATTGTGCCCCCTACATATCCCTGGCACGTAGTGCAGGAATATGTCAGGTGTCCACATTTTTCAATGTGGCGGGTGCTGCAGCCAGCAACACCAGCTGCAATGCAAAAGATAGGCATTGCTACCGCCGTGGTGGCAGTCGCATTGCAATGCCTCTGTAGGGACCGCCCTGTCGGGCAGTCCTGTGTTGAATAGGGTGGTGGGCAGACGTAATTCCGCCATCCATCCCAATCAACCCCTATGTGTGCTGACATTTTATAACCTCACTGTTGTAATATTTACTTTATGCATTACTATGACATGTCATAGCTAAAATAGCTAAAAGTTGGAAAATCCTCATTAGCATGGTGCGTGTATACATCCATACTTGTGTTTATCTAAAAATGTAAGTAAATTACAACTACATGTAGTTAGTCATGTATACATATTGGTGTTGTGTGTGGCACGGCTTACTTATAACACAAAAAGCTACATGCAAACCATATCTTAGGTATTTACCATGAAGGGCACGGACTCTTCAGAATGTTTGTGTAAGGATAAGGGCCAAGAAAACTTAAGGTTCTAAATAACGTGCGTGCGAGATTTCTCTATTATTCTAGCTGCAGGTTAACATTAGTCATGCTAACAAAAATAACGCAACTACTGAAGTAAGAAATCTTTCATTCTCTAGTCCGAGGACAACATGAAATGATTAGCACTGCAAGGCTGCCTGGTCTCCATGGAGCAAGCTTGGAAGGAAGAAGAAATCAAAATTGGGTACAGTTGCATGCAAGCGGCATTGTTCATGGAGACACTATAGGCTCCACAGATGCTTTCCCTTTCTGTCACGACCAGCAAATTAAACAATAAACGGGGTTTAAACCCATTTTATTATAGTTTTATTTTAATCCCCTGGACCCGCCCCCGGACTCTGACGAGCCTTGGGGGTGGGTCGAGGAGATGACACTGCTGTTAGCAGAGTGGTGGGCACTCACTTCACTGTGTATGAGGGTTTGGCCGCCGTCTGCGGCCGGCCAAGCCATCATTTGCAGTGAAGCTCTGTCCAGCCCCAGCTGCATTGCTAGGGCTGGGAAGAGCAGACAAAGGCTCTAAGTCTGCCTGGGAGCGCAGGTTGCCGGCGCTCAGGCCAACCCCGACGCTGCTTTCATGCAATGTCAGTATTAACCGCTGTGCATTCTGGGAGCCTGTGCCCAGAAGACGGAAGAGCACGATATGGCGGGAGGCAGAGAGCGGGTAAGTTAAGGGCCGGGCCCATCCTGAGCCCCTCAGAGCCAGGAAGAGGTTGGCTGGGCTACCCCTCTTTCGGCTGCAAGCGAGCCACCACGATGGGCAAGCGGAAATCTTGCTCTAAAAATTGCTCAGTCGATCCCAAGGACTCATGTAAGTGCTCATCCGTTATTTCAATTCTCACATCGGCAGTTGGAGCACTAAATGAAGAGATCCAGAGTGTGGAAGAAAAACTGGGGCTTAGGGGTGGATATTTCTAAACTGAGCTCCGCACCCCAGACTAAGAGGGGATAGTCGGGAGATGCAGTTAAAGTGACTCATATCCCTGAGCAGGGTGATCTCTTTTAATTGAGAGTGAGACAAGGGGGGGGGGCGGGGCTACAGCATCTGAGTTTCATTTGGTGCCTGTTTCTTCATCATTTAAACGGGCCCTCCCCAGCCAAGAAAAGAAGGATCTGGGGCCAGGCCTAGAACTGGATTGGTAAATTTGGCCGGCATGATGGTGCTCCCTATTAATCCCATATCAGGGAACACTACATTTCTTACTTCTTCCGTTTGTAATATTAAGACAGTGTTGGAGCCCTTCTTTAATAATTTACTTGATAATATTGCAAAGCTAATCAGGAGTGAGGTGGAGGAGCTCCAGGTGAAATTGGCTGCCATAGAATCTACTGGTGCTAACATGAAATCTTGAATGGGGATGGGGGAAGGGCACCCCTCCAATGGTACTCAGGAGGTCCATTCCGAATTTACTGCCCACAGTAGGAAACACGCTTACACCCCATATATTTCTTCTAGTAAACCCAAATGCGCTGAGTCACCTGGGGAAATCAAGGGCTCATGAATGTTCTAATGAATATGACAAACCCAAACATGATTGCATGTAAAAATAGAGTACCAGGTGAAGTGGATGAGTCTTCATCTACTCAGGTACCACTTCTCCCCTCAGCTGGTCCGTCTTTTATTATAGGTGGACGACCGAGGGAAAACAGATGCTCTCCACCAATTTTGGCAGGTCTTAGGTTGTAGCCCCACCCTCCCAGAATCTACTCCGCTGGTGGCAGTTTTGGTGGATATACTCCATGAAGCCAGGCGTGGTAGAAACCATACGCAAGGTCACACACTAGTGCAATAGCCAACTGGGGGATAGGACATACCTGACCACTCATATCATTATGGCCAGAAGATGGGATGGGTAGGATTGAGGAGATACCGGGAGATCTAGACTGTATTGTTATCAACTTTGATCAACCTGATGTAGTTGGGATTCTAATACAACAGGCTTTCCACCCTAGCTCTCTCTCTACAGGAATCAAAGCGTTTCCACTTTGCTTCTTCTAACCGCCAGGGGGCACACATTTTACCAGGAATTCTAGGACGCTGATAGGGTTGCAGAGTGTCCAGGCTAGAAGTGGACAGGCCGCTCCAATTCAGTGGATCAATAGGTTTTCTTCCATTGAGTTCCTTAGATAGTGATGAATGACTGGTACCTGTGCTCACCAGGCCTCCGCAGGAGGAGGGCAGGCTAGAGAGTGATAGGGTTATTTTCCCTGTTAATTTAGAATCCATGGTAGACCCATACTTGAAGGTGATGAGCTGGAATATAGTAGGGCTGAGCAATAAAAGGTTGTATGGAAGGGTGCTCAATTTAATAACTAATCAGCACATAGTGGGTTTACAAGAAATGTAGGTCAGAGACGATTCCTTTTATTTTAATGGGCATACTTCCTATTTTTCTACGGCATTACTGTCACAATCAAATAGAGCCAAGGGTGGTATCCCCAAGTATTTCATATAAGTATACACTGATAGACAGGCTGTAGTGATCTGCTGCCAATCCAGCTAGATTTGAAAAATGAGGCTACTATACTGGTTGTACATTTTTATAATTCCTTTGGCAGTCCAAACCTTCCGAACATCTGCTGGTGTTAAAGTCCTTTTTAGAGTCTTATGTGGAAAGACATAACTCTGATATTCTAGCTGATTATAACTTGGCAAACAACTGTCCAATGTAGAGACCAAGTGGATTGGCCAACTTTATCTGCAGATGTTTCAACTCAAACATCATTTATGTATTTATTTATGTCTTGCTTGTACAGTCTGTCCAGCATTTTGAAGTCAAATGGAATCTGTTTAGTGATCACAACCCCTTTTTTTTTTGGCTAGTGAATGGATAATAGGAGAGGAAGTTAGAGCACACAGAAACCTGCTTATAGCACTAAAAAAACCTCTAAGGAATAAAATTGAGGTTATCACTTGTAGGAAGAGATACAAGCTGGCTCTAGCAGATAGAAAAAAAGAAATTTAAAGGGAGCTGGGCACCAACTACTTCAGACTAAAGTCTTAAAAAATAGTGTCAGATTTTTAGAAGTTTTTGATCGTCCCTTTTTTAATGGAGTGTCTAATAGCGTTTTAGAATATGCCATAACCACAGATATATGGGTTACTCATTTCCAGGGGATATGTGGGTGTATGTCAGCAGATAACCCTGATAGTACCCTGGCAAAGTTCAGAGAAGAAATTGATCTGATTTTTACTGAGGAAAAAGTATTAGAGACGATCTCCCTCATGTCGAAGAAAAAGACACCTGGCCCAAGATGTTCCAGCGGACCTATACAGGATGAATCCCAAATTTTGGGCTAAAATATTAACTCCCATCCTAAATGCTGCCTGTATCGCAAGTTTACCTTCCTCTTGGTCTAGATCTATAATTATCCCAGTTTTTAACAAAAAGGAGCAAGAACTGATGCACAATGGTATAGATTCCTTGGTCAAAGTAATGGGGTGAGTGATTCCTTCCATGTTATCCTCTTGGCTTAATCAAAATAACGCGTAGTTTCCAATCTTCAGTATAGATTCAGGCCAGGAGAAAGGCACTTTAGATCAATGCCTAAATTTACAGTTGATCATTGGGAAATATACAGTAGCAAAAGGGGGTATGTTACATCTTACCTTTATCGATTTAACATCAGCTTTCAATAGTAAACAGGTCGAAACTATGGCTACACCTTATAAATATGGTGGTGGATCGTAAGATTGTGGATTTTTTACATATCTTTCATCTAGATATTTCTGTTGTCGTGAGATATGATCAGACTGGGAATCTTTGGTCATCCATAAGAGTACATGGGGTGGGGCGGTAAGACAAGGCTGTATTCCGGCCCCACTTTTATTCACATTTTATACCAACAACTTGGGTCCAACTTTATGTACAGCTTGTAGAGACATTCTCCGGGCTGGGACTCATTTAATTCCAGTACTTTTATACGTGGATGATGCAGTTGCTGCTTGCAAGAACAACAGTGGGGCTTCAGCAGCTCCTTAATTCTTACGTAGGTGTTATGAATTCCATAGATTTGAGTACTAATTATAAAAAATTGAACATCATGGATATGGTGTGCAAAAATAAAAGCCAATGGAAATGTTTTGTGGAAGGTACAGTAATCTCCAGGGTAAACTCCTTTTCTTGTTTGGGGTCTTTTTCTATGAAAAGGGCACTTGAGGCCACTTAAGAAGTCCACAGCCAGCTTCTGGAGCGATATTTGAACTACAAGGAGGTTACTGATTTACAGATAGTGAAAAATAAATTTATGAGACAACTATTGTCAGTCCTACAGTCCACAACCTCCTTCATTATTCATGAAGAATATGATAAGGGCTGGGTATATTTGAAACGTCTGGCTTTCCATACACTTCTAAGTTGGATCAGGATCTTGATTAATCTTGACCTAGAAGTAAACAGATAATCATAAAAGACTCCTTGTCTCTGGAGAGGGCTAATGGTATACCGTGGCTCAGCTATATTGAATCTATCATGAGAACCCTGAGACACCCTGAGTTATATTGGTCCTCAGCAAGGATCACAAAAAAGGACATGGATTGGGTCAAGAAACATTTTATTTCTGTTACTCAATCTGAGAGAGAAGGTAGAAGGCTCTGTAAACTCTCAGCATGAGCATATTTTTGTAATTAAAGTCTTACCCCTCAACAGAGCCTTGCTTTTCAGTGGTCACAATTCCTCATCGTCGATTCCTATTAACGAGATTTAGGTTAAACTTACTACATTGGTTGCTTGCTGAATCACAAGGGTGGAATAAAGCTGTACATTTGGGCCCCTGTAGCTGTGATCATTTTTCTGTGCAAAATGCCATGCATTTTGTTATGCTTTGTGATGATTGTCTGTTCAGACATCAACATATTTTACCACTTTTAAGAGGGAAACATTTTCTACAAGTTAAAACCTGGCTTTTTCCTCCCCAATAGCGACCAAGCACCTCCTGCTTTCTGCACCTTCTTGTTCCCTCCAGCGCCAAGAGGCCTCAGCATTTGCGCACTTTATAAGCCCTTTACTTACTTACTTAATAGCTTAAATATGCTTACAGTTGTTGCCAAGTGTGCTAGTATTTTTTAATGTAGCTTGTCTTTTAGTAGGGGTGCCGGAAGCAAAAAGAAAAAACTTGCACTGGCTTCGGCTTCTGGGATAAATTGATATCATTGGGCTTTGTCCTGTGTTTTAACTGTATAGAATTAGAATTGAATGATATTGTTTTATGCTTTTTATTATACATTCTCATAAAATGTGTGTGAATTTGTATTGACGTTCTGGAAATAGTTTGGATTATTTTATGATAGTATTTATTTGTTATATTGTCTGTGTCTTTTATGGTTTTAATTAACCGAATAAAGAATATTTGACTGACTGACTATCGTCAGCGTTCAATGCTAGCAATGTCCCAAAGGGTCTCACCACATCTGCTAGAGGTCTAATGTAGATATTTAAAAGGGGAGGCCTTAGCGCTGAACCCTGGCGAATGCCACGTACCAGCGCTCTTTGGGATTTTTTTAAACATGTTTTTATTGGCATTTGTAATGTACAAAAACATGGAGCGTTAGGATACATTTGAATTACTTGCGTTCTTTACATTATATAGCATTATACATTGGTAATTGCACAATAAATGGACATGTACCCCGACCAGAGCTCTTTGGGATGAGGCAGAAGGGGGGATTTTACATGAAAAGACTGCTCCTTTAGAAAGAATATAAACCAGGTCAAGGCTTTGTCTAAGACTAAGAGAACCGTTGCCTGGGATTTGCCAACATTTACAGCACTACGAAGGGTTTCTGTTACTGTTAGGAGAGCAGTTTCAGTGCCTCACAAAGGGCTAAATTCATTCTGGGAGCAATCCAATATTTGATTCTGTTCTAAAAATTTGTTAGGAGATTGTTCACGTGTTTCTCCACAAAAATGTCAGAAGAAAGATGGGGCAATAATTTTTTGGCTGGGTAGCGTCTAGCGAAAGCTTTTTTTAAAAGAGGAATAATCTTGGCATGTTTCCATGACATTGCCACCACAGCTGTACTAAACAAAAGATTGGCCAATTTTAGAAAAATAGGTGTAATACTCTACTGAAATTTTAAGTTGTAATCAGGTTTTAATGGGTCGTCTGGGGATCCTGATTTCACGTGCCACATCAGGATAGAAAGAGAATCTACATTAAAGCAGAGGCAGTCTGTCCAAGGCTGCCTGTGGTGTGTGATTAGTCATTGTGACAATAGAACAGGGTTCATCTTTTTCCTCACTCTTACTGAAATTAAAGTAAACGTCATTGACCTTCTTTACAAAATGATCTGCAAGTGTTATGATGTGGCTATCTGATGCAGGAGTAGCTGCTGGCTTGATCAAGTTATTCACAATGGAGAACATTTCCCTAGAGGGTTTACTACTGATTTTTTCTGCAGAAAAGTCAGTGCAAGCTTTAAAAAGAATAATTTTCTAATTGCCTTTAATCGCTCCCATGTATTGTTTTTTTGTTACAGCATCACAGGTTTTCTGCCAAGCGCGCTCTAGTTTTTCACAACGCCTCTTTTCTGTGAGTAGTTTTTAATTGAACCAAGCAGCTGAAGGCTGCTTCCTAGTTCTGCTAGGTCTAACAGGAATGAAATGATCCATGCATTCCCATTGTGCTAGTTTTATCAACGGTCCTTAGCCCCATATAATGGTCTGACCAAGTCAACTGCTGTCCAGCCACACAAATCAAATGTTTTACTAGCTGCGTCAATTGTATAATAGCCAGGTCGTTAGTAAAGTTTTGGATTTCTTTATCATTAGTTAGTTCAAGATGCAGATTCAGGTTGCCAACGATGTTAAAATTAGACAACTGAAGCAACAGTGAAGAGGGACGTTTTATTAAAGAATCACTGACCTGTTTAAGGTAGCCTGGTTGTCTGTAAATCAGAAAGCCTGAGAAAGCGAAATTGTTGTTGAATAAGTTTGAATAGTGCGCTTTCACAGTCCTGAATGAGGCCAGGGGGCATGATGCACTAAATACTAGAGCTTTGATTAATTAATACTACACATTTTCAAAGTAGATAATGTTGGATCGACCTTTGAGGGCAGATTAGTAAAGTTAGTAAGATTACCCCCAAGAGCTGAAGCGAAGCCACATTGTCTACGACGAACCTCAGCATTACCATCTTCCCCAAACGTGGAAGTGTGTAGGCAAACATTTGCGCTTGGTGGTCTGAATAGCAGCAGCTCAGAAGCATAATAGATTATTCTAGGTGGCGCCGGAGAGTCAGGGTTTCTAGCCCTGGCGCCATCCACACACAGACAGGCTTGCCTCAAGTGTGCCTTTGGAGTGCCAGCTGTTCGTCCGCGCATCGACCACCTTTCTATGGCTGATCAGGCAAATAGGAAAGCCCCCCCTCCCTGATAGCAGCCACTAGACTGCTAAGCAGTGCTTTAAATGGGCCGGTACTTACGGGTACTGAGTACCGGCACTTCTTAAATTTACCGAGCCGAGTACCGGCACTTCTCCACTGTCAAGGAGAGTACCGGTACTCTGGGTCGCACTAATAAGTTGGGCACTGGACTGGTGCCAGAGGGCCAGTTGCGTGCCGTTTGTTTAGCAGCATGCTGGTTGTTGCTGTATGTATTATCTGGCTGTGGCAAGCAGCCCGATGGGGCCTGAACAGCCTATTGGAAGCCTGCTGCAGGGGAAAGAGTGCCTCTGCTCACTTCTTACCCAGATGGACCCTCTCCTTGTCCTCATCACCTGGCTGCCAGGCATCGATGCTGGGTCCGTGGAGGAACGCAGGCACAAAGGGCCATTTTCACCCCTTGGCCTCCCGCTGGAGTCTGACTGTCTTTCACATGACTCACTTGTCCCTGGCATTCCACCCCACCCACTGGGACATTGAGTCCTTGATGGGTGGGGATGAGGTGGTGAGGATGGCTTAAACAGCCTCCTCGGGCCAGGGTGAGGTGGGGGAGGTCAACGTTACCATTAGAGGCCAGTATTATTCTTTTTTTTAAAGTAAATTTGTACTTTATTGCACCTTGCACCTTCGATGTAAGCACACGGCACTCATCGCCTACAACCCGGAGGCCGGCGGCAACAATAAATATCATCCAGGACAATGGCAGTAGCAGCATACACAGCCTTAGTGCCAGCATCCCGGAGGCCTGGCGGCGTAGACAGAAAAAACGTTCTGCAGAGATAACTTTGACAATTATCAAGAGTGAAGTAGTTAATGCTGGCATAGACACCCATGACCATAGATTGATGTACAAAGACAATGCAGTTAGCTCGACTGTGCAAACAAAGTCTCGGAATCGCGGAGACAAGTTACCTAAAAAAAAAAAAGGGGGAAAAGTGCAATAAACCCACATCCGAACAAACCCCCTACCCCCCAAACAAGCCAGCCTACCCGTACCTGTGTCCACCCACCCACCTGCTATAACTGCTGATTCTACAGATGAACAATGCACCTATAGCCAAGGACCCGAGGGCCCAAAGGTGCAATGGAGAATTCTAAAGGAACCACTAAGACCACCCTCCCTACGCAACCTCCCCGGGGACTCACAACCCTAACATCACGACTAGCAGCAACAAGGAACCAGGTGACCACCTCTGGGGAAAGAACAGTCAAACATGTAGCATGTCAACCTCCGCCGCCTCCACCCCACCCTCCTGCAGCTCATCCAACTCCTCCCCCTCAGGGTCTGACTCACCGCCCCCCTTGGCACACTGATATTCCCTATATAGCCCCCAGAAATTCTTAGGGCGACTTTTGGGGGAAGCAGTTCATTATACACCTCAGACTGTGTACAGCAATACAGCAAATCCGTCTCCCAGCGCCTTTTAGTGGGAACCGGTCCCCTCATCCAGCACAACGCAACCAGACGCTTGGCCGTCAGCAGAGCAATATCAGCCAAACGCCGCACCGCTACTGGCAACGGTTTGGAAAAACCCAGCAGCGCCAGAGCCGGGCACGGCAGTACCTCCATTCCCAACATCATACTAAGTTCCGAGAATACCCCCTGCCAGAATGTATGAATACTAGGGCAAGTCCAGGACATGTGTAAAAAATCAGCCGAGGGAAAGTGGCACCGCTCGCACTCCGCCGACACCTGTGCAATCTTTCCGGTGTGTAGTAGACCCGCTGTAAATACTTAAAATGTATCAAACGATGTCTACTATTAAGTGAGATCTTTCTAGTGTTCGTACAACAGTAGTGCCACATCTCATCCGAGATCGTCAACTGGAGATCACACTGCCAGGCCAATCTGGCCTTGGAGAGCGGGTACTGCCGGTGCAGGTCCCCCAATTTCTTAAGATTCGTTATCAACTTACTGGACGATGGGTTCTTAATAACATATGTAAGCTCCAGCACCTCCTGCGGCTCCGACATTTCCGGGCCCAGCAACACCTGCAGCGCCCTACGGACCCGATGATATTGGAAGCTGTGTAACAGCGTCTTCCCAGAGTGGGATTGTAGGACCTGTTGCAATGTCTTCACCGTGCCATTCAAAAAGAAATCCCCCATCTTTTCTATGCCCAAGTCCCGTAACGCCTTAAGGACCCCCTTCTCTGTCAGCGGGGCCAACCACACCGCCCATTCCACCCGCATAAGGGGAGAGTACAGCAGCTCGCTCCATTGCAGCGGGTATTCCGAGTCAAACGGGAGGGTCACCGGGGTCAGAGGAAGCGCCACAGACTTGTTCCAGTTGACCCGCAGGCCAGACAGGGCTCCAAACCTTACCACTTCCCGCAAGACAGACGACAGATTCTCCTCCGGTTCTCGGACATATAACAGGGTGTCGTCAGCGTACGTCGAAATGCCAATCTGATAGGTAGGGAAGTTGATCCCTTCAACCCCATGGTATTCCCTAATAGCGCAAGCCAGAGGTTCCGCCACTAAAGCGTACAGAAGCGGGGAGAGGGGGCAACCCTGCCGGGTGCCCCTGCTGATCTCAATCGGGACAGTGACCGAGTTCCCTATCTTTAATCGTGCAGTCGGCTTATAGTACAGGGCCCCTAGCATCTGTAAGAAAGGTTCGCCGAGCCCATACTTACGCAGAACCCTGAGCATAAACGGCCACTCCACTGAATCAAAGGCCTTTTCCATGTCCAGGAAAATAGCCACAGCCTTGTTCTCCTGCCGGACATGCTGAATGGTGCCTAGCACTGTACGAATATTGTAGGTCAAGTTCCGAGCGGGGACAAACCCAGCATGCTCCGGGGCAACCAAGTCTTGGACAAGCAGAGCCAGACACGCTGCCAGAACCTTAGCATATAATTTGGCGTCTACGTTAATCAGGGAGAGCGGCCTATACGAGCCACACTCATTGGGGGGTTTTCCCGGCTTTGGGATGGTGATGAGAAGTGCCTCCCTCATAGATTTCAGCATACTACCCTGTTGACAAATGTCGTCAAAGAGCAGCATCAAGTAGGGTACCAGTTTGTCTTGGAACGCCTTATAGAAGGCCACCGTAAGACCATCAGTCCCCGGAGCGCTGCCTGACCTCATCCCCTGCAGCGCCTCCGTAATCTCCTCTCTCTGGAATGGTGCCATAAGAAATTCTCGCTGCCAATTGGCTAAAAAGGGCATCTGGATAGAGCTCAGATAATCATCTATTTCCTCCTCTAGGTGACCTGACCGCGATTTATACAGTTCGGTATAATAAGCATGGAATTCCGCCAGTACATCCTTTTCCTCCGTTACCACCTCACCACTAGATGTTAATAACTCCTCAATCACCAATGGCGGTCTGCTATTTCGCATCAGTTTAGCCAACAGGGAGCCAGGGCGGTCCCGTTCCCCGTATGTGCGTGCCGTGGCGTACTTCCCCATATGTTGTATCTCCCTATCCGCCTCCTCATGGAATTCCGATAGCAGGGACTTAAGCCTCTCATGTGTGTCAGTATCCTCTGCACCCCCCGCTTGACGCTCCAGATCAGACAGTTGTGTTTCCAAGTATTTCAATCGCTGCCTGATAGCTTTAAGCACCCCTGAGTGTTTGGCCATCGTCATCCCACGTATGTACACCTTGAATGCATCCCAAAGCACCTGGACATTATCCACAGACCCCACATTAGTTGAGAAGTAAGTGTCTATATCCTCAGCTAATTCCCCTCTGAAGGCCTCATCCAGGAGTGAATACGGGGGGAACCTCCAGGTGAACGGGGGTATCCTTCTAGCCGGTGCCTCCAGTAGCAAAAGCAGCGGTGAATGGTCAGATAACGTGCGGGGCAATACTGCACATCCCTTCACTGAATTAAGGAGGGAGTGGGAGGCAAACCAATAATCAATCCTCGTCTGTATATTATGGTAGGCTGAGTAATGAGTGAAACCACCCTTCCCCGGGTGCCTAGGACGCCACACATCAAACAAATCAAGCTTCACCAGCTCCGCCTGCATGAGTAATGCCGAGGCCGCTGGGCTTTTGGAAGCACCAGCCGACCTGTCCAGCTCCGGATTTAACACGAAATTGAAATCTCCCCCCCACAGCAACCTGGAGCCCTCATACTGTCTACATAGGTCCGCCAGCGAGGTGTAAAAGGTAGGCGTGTCGTAACTGGGGCCATACACATTCACAACCAACAAGTCGTGGCCTTTAACCACACAACGGGCAACAGCATACCGACCCTCCGGGTCCACAACAACCTTCTGCAGTGTCAATTGCGATTTGGGATTAGCCCACGTAAGTACACCCCTCGCATGTGTAATGAACCCTGCAGCAACACAAGCACTCCCAAGACTCCTGGTCAACAGCATAGGACTAGTTAGAGGCAGGTGGGTTTCCTGGAGCAGGGCGAGATCAACCCGGTGTCGCTGTAAGTATGCTAGTACTTTCTGGAGTTTACGGAAATCATTCAGCCCCCTCACATTCCAAGATAGCATTCTGATAGAGTTGGGGCCACTCTCCGGCCCTAGAATCTCAACATCCACCATTACAGGACAGGGAGCAAATCAGCTTCGCACAGGTGGCACAGCAGACACAATCCAGTAGTAGGCCGAACAAAACCCTCCCCCCAACAGACCCCAATGGACATATGTCTTTTTGTAACATAGTCAACAAAAGAAGAATAGAACAACCACCCACCCGCCCACAGCCGACCAACCCCAACCCAGTCAGACAGGTCCCACCACCCCCCTCCCCAAAACCACCAGTAGACTCTACAGACCCAAGGGGCCCTCAGGAGAGCCAAAAGCCAAAGGCGCAGGGGCAGAGGTTCCCAGTCAGACAACAGTACAATTGGGTCTAGGACCTTAAACCTCGGTTACTCCACCACCCCGCCCCCCAGTACCATTCGGCACCCTCACTAGCTCAAAAACACACCATCAAAGAACTAAGCTCCCGCGCGCGGGAGGGCCCTCCCCAAAGCAACCAGCAAATAGTAAAACGTGCTGCCACTAAACCCCCCGCGCATTCCTATGCGTTCAACCAGTAGCAGGATCTCACCCCACAGTTTCGACAAAGTAGGCCCACAGCGTCTGCATCAGAGTCAAAAGTTCGGAAGGGCTCAGTCGACCCAGAAAGGAGTCCACACACTCGATTACCCCTGGCCGTCCATGGTAGCAGCGGCATCAGCGTCCTCTCGTTGACTCCTCGGGCTGTTGCGTTGTTCCTTAGCCCATTCCTTCAGGGATTTTTTCAAGTCCGCAGGGTCAGTGAAAAAGTGCGAGTGCCCCTGCCTGTTGATTCGGAGTCTCGCAGGGTACAACATGGCGTAGTCCAGCCCAAGGTCTCATCTGTTTCTTATATGGGGCGAAGCGCTTCCTCTCCTCCTGCACTCTCGCCGTGAGGTCCGGATAGAGGGAGATATTCATGCCCTCGAATTGCAAATTTCCTTTCTCCCTCGCCAGCGGAAGCGCCAGATCCCTGTCTCTATAGTTCAAAAGCTTCGCAATAATCGGCCGCGGTGGGAGTCCTGGTTGCGGTTTCGGCCCCAGAGTGCGGTGAGCTCTCTCGACGATGAACATGGGGGAGAAGACCTCTTCCCCTAACAGTGTCCGAAGCAGCTTCTCCACAAACAGCTCCATTTTGCCAGTGTTGGTAGATTCCGCCACCCCAGTAATGCGAACGTTGGAGCGCCGTGAGCGCGCCTCCAAGTCCTCCGTCTTGTCTTGAATGACTTGGAGTAGGCGTCCGAACTGCTTGCGGTCTTTATCCCATTCCGTTTGGGCCTCCTCCGCCTCAGTCAGCCGTCTTTCTGCCATATCCAGCCGTTCAGCATGCTTATCTACTCTCTCAGACATGCGGTCCATCCTGAAGGACAGAGCATCGATTTTAGTGCCGATCGCCGCCATGCTGTCCTGCAAGCCTTTCTCCATAGCGCCCATCATTTCACGAATGTCTGCACACAGTGAGCTGTCGGATGCCGTAGGCCGCGGCGAGGCATCCGGGGCCGGCCCCTCTGCACCCTTCGTTTTCCCCTGATCAAACGACAGTTTGGGCTGGGTCTTGTCGCCCTTCCCCATAGCGTTCCTGGTTGACATTCAGTCAAGGTGCCCAACCGCCAGCAATAAATCGCCAGCGAATGTTAGGGGAGTAGAAAGGAGACAATGGGGGAGCAGGCTCCAAAGGACGAGGTGTTGCGCAGCAAGAAATGCGGCCAAGATGGCGGCTAATCGCACGGCAGTACGAGTAGGCCTAGTCGCCAGAGAGGCACACCACCGAGCACTCCTTTGTAACCGGACCACACCAAAGTCGAGCAGTCGGGTCACCACACTCCAGAACACTTCAAATCCACAGCTCCACAGCTGTCCGTGAGACGCGCAGGGTGCAGGCACAGGCCGATGGATCTCTCCCCAAGGAGGTTGGCGGCCCGCTAGCAACTTCCTCCAGCGTCCATTAGCACCTTTATAGCACCAGCACTTCTGCTCCCATGGAATGCACAATCAAAGGCCAGTCCACCACAACTGCGCTCGGGAACAGGGCGTGTTATCGCGAAGCAGGACCAGCTGTGTAGTCGCAGGAGCGGTAGACCGGCACCACTCTAGTACCGCAGGCCGCACGTAGCGTGACGCAGCTCGGGCAGCTTCTCAGGATAGACCGTGGACTACGGCCTGGTCCGCCACTGCACCCTTCTCCAAACAGCAAAGCGACACCACACCGGATTTCGACCGGGGAAAGGCCCCCACCAGGCCGGGGCGTAGATAGAGAGTCCGCCTCAGCTTTCAGAGCTAGCTAGGCGCCGAAAGGATAGTTTTGTCGAAGTTTGATGGGGCTCAGGCGAGGAGCTCAGCGCTCACACGTCTTTCATGGACGCCGGCAAGCCCCGCCCCCCGAGGCCAGTATTGTTCTTCCCCTGACCTCTACCCTGCTGGACTCTGCACATACTCTGGACCCTGAAATGGTCACTTTCTGCCACTGCAAGCTCTCTGGTGGGAGGGCCTCCTGCCGAGGGAAGAGGAGAGAAAATGAGGGTGAGTGAAGGTGAAGAGTGAGGGGGGAAGAGCAGAGAGTTTAAAGTAGGAAAAGGTAGAGGGGCAGAAGGGGTAAGAGCAGACAGAGATATGGAAGGCATTCAGACACTTATGGAAAGAGATAGAGAGGCGCAGAGAGGGCAGATTAGACACCGAAAGAGTGATGAGAGAGAGTGTGATAGGATACAATTGGGGTAACAAGAGTGGGACAGAATTAGCTACAAACGGGAGAGAAGTGAGTGCGGGTGGGATTTCGAGCTTAGAGATGTGAAAACAGAGAGTGTGGTTTGAGAGGAACAGAATCAGGAGGTATTTAAAAAGAAATGCGTGGAATGCATGTTTGTGTGTGTGCACCCTTGAATATTTAGGGATTGCGCCAAATGCAACCAAGTAGGAACATTAGAAATATTATATTAAGAAGCTGCAAATATTACAAAACAAGAAAACATGAACATTTGGTATTTCACTTCATTTTATATAACGAGTTAACACATTTTGTTTGGATTGATACATTTCTCACATGTTTTGTTCTGTCCTGCAAAAAGGTGTAAGTGCCAGAGTCTCTCTCGTCCTAGAGCACATTATTAGCCTGAAAGTGCCAAAAGTACTGTTGATGGCTTGGCTCATTCAGGGTTTTAGTTGTTAATCTGCACAATGGAAAGTTTGAGACCACTTTCCGGGACAATGCAAGGACAACATGAATACTCAATGGAAGTGTTTTTGTATCATGTCTAACTCCGCCTCTAACCCCACCCACTAGCCACGCTCCTAGCTCAATTTAATGAGTAGCTGCACTTATTTTTTCCCATTTAAAGCACGGCTGCTAACCTGTTGTCTTTGCACGGCCAGAGCAAAATGACCGATGAGGAGAGCACAATGCTGAGAAATAGACAATTGTGCACCGGTTGTTACAGTTCCCAAACATTGTGCCACCTTCCCCTAGCAATCAAATTCAATTAGCAGCAGCTAATTTTTTAAGAAGCACAGAATAAAGGTAAAATGTGAACAATTTTAAAATGTGCATTTCAGCAACAGTGTCTCACCGTGAGATCGCTTACACGCATCAGGCACCTTTTTATGGCGGTTCGGGCACCAAGGGATTCCCCCAGGTAACAGCCATTAGATTGCTAACCTTCTCTCTTTTTGTGGCCGGAGCAAAATGGCCGATGAGGAGCGCAAAATGCTGAGAAATAGACAAGATTGTCCCGCTTGTTACAGCCCCCAAAAATTGTGCCACCTTCCCCCAACAATCAAATTCAATTGGCAGCAGCGGATTTTTACAAAACCACAGAATAAAATAAAAGTTTTAACAATTTTAAAATGAGAGGGTTTCCGCAGCAGTGTCTTATTGCTTATGTAAATGTGTGTGTTATTTAGGGATTATTTATTAGACTAACCTATTGGGGCAGTAGGGATGCATGATATCAAATGCTTTGTGTTTTTCTAATATCCAATGTATTTTTTTGTAGAGATTATCATAATACATACCATCATTCTGATATATGTGCTGACTGTACATATTAAATATTGTAAAATATGAACAGCTGTGTCTGTCTACTATTTTAGGGTTCTGGGAATAGGGCTATGCATATATATATATATATATATATATATATATACGAGTAAAATAAAGGAAATTGATGCACTAGTACCAGAGTCTGTACCTATTTATCCGTCGCTAGAGGATTTGTGTTGGGAAAAGTTGTGACACATATATATATATATATATATATATATATATATATATATATATATATATATATATATATATATATATATTCACTGAAAAAAACCATAGGTTATAGACCATATATAGTTGGGGATTAGCATTTACAAAACCTTATTTTACTCGCACAAAACCATTGAAATTCGCATATATAGTTAGTTGCACTAACTATATATCGCGCACCCGCAATCCACTGCTGATGATGTCACATATTACATCATTCATGACATGGTCAGTGACATCACTGATGACATCATCCAGTGACTGTATGTTTCTGTAAAGTTAAAATATGTCTTACATATTGAAGAATGAGTGGATGTATAAGTGTCTGGATGAAGGATTTAGTAGGTGCATTACTGACTGTATGAGAGAGTGATTAAATGTGTCTCACTGAGTGCATGGGTTAGTGACTAAACTGTCTTAATTTGTGCATCATTATGTCTGTTGTTCTGTAAACTGCTGCATGTTTTAATCAGTAGCTATATGAGTAACTATATGGGTTATTGATTGGTTGCCCAAGTATTTGTATGGGAGACTGAGTATGTGTGTGGGTGGCTGGGAGGTGTATGACTCTGTGCATAGATGTGTGAGCAGTTGATTCACTAGATGTATGGGTTCAAAAGTGCATGTGGAAACAGCTGTATGGGCAGTTGACTGTGTGCATGAGTGTATTGGTGAGTGAATGGATATCTCAGTGCTACATGTCAAAGTAAGTACATATGTAAAACACAGTACATGTGAGAGTTGACATATATAAATAACTGTGCGTAAGAGCCAGTGAATGTGTGAGTGGCTGTATGAATCATTGTGAACTTCAATCAAGGATTGTATAAAAGAGTAAATATGTGTTAGTATATGTTTGAATAAGTAAGGTGTGTATAACTGTATAGTTGAGGAAATGGAGGTGTGATTGATTCTTTGCATGACTGACTGAGTGTATGAGTAACTCCATGGATGAGTGACAGTCTGTGAGTATCTGTTTACACTGAGTGTATCTAAGGTTATATTAGAGTCTGAAGAGGTTCATCGTATTATCACATGAATGATGTCATCAGTGATGTCGTCAGTGATGTCATTTGAGATATCAGTGATGTCATCAGTGATGTCATTTGAGATGTCATCAGTGATGTCATCAGTGATGTCACTGACCATGTCATGAATGATGTAATATGTGACATCATCAGCAGTGGATTGCGGGTGCGCGATCTATAGTTAGTGCAACTAACTATATATGCGAATTTCAATGGTTTTGTGCGAGTAAAATAAGGTTTTGTAAATGCTAATCCCTAACTATATATGGTCTATAACCTATGGTTTTTTCAGTGCATTTTCAAGGTTTTGTAAAATGCTAATTCCTAACTATATATGGTCTATAACCTATGGTTTTTTCAGTGAATTTCAATGGTTTTTTAATTGCAAATATCAAAAGCTGTAAAATGTATTCTTCGTTTAAATGAAAAATATATTTTATATGTTTTAATTATAATTGTTTTATGCATCTGCCAAACCCTGACCTCTTAATAGTGCACTGTGGTGGAAATGATTTTGGGACTATGACTGGGGTTGGTCTGGAAATGCTTTTAAAGGACACCTTTCATCAATTGATGACACTTTTTCCCCAAACTGCCTTTGTATATTCCAATATATGCCGAAGACAGAAATGGAACTGGTCCAACCAATTTTGTCCACAATTTGAGAAAGCACGGAAACATGTGAATAAATCTTTTTCTGCTTACATGAGACTTTAGAATGAGTTCAATATACAACAATAACTTGCATTACAACATGCAAGACATCTACAGAGGAGATGGTGTGCATTTCTCAGATGAGGGGAATAGAATATTCCTCCTGAATTTAAAACTGTGCATCGGAACCTACTTGTAGGTACCTAAATCAGCCACAGAACCCAATAGCTCTTTTCAGAGCTACCCTACCTCTGATCATTGTAAACGTTAATCTTTTTCTAACTTTTTTCACTATTTTTCATCAAAGTACGCTCCCCGGTTCGCTTACCGGTGCGCGTACCAAGCGCTCTCCCGCGAAATTTTTCAATTTTTTTTTTTTGCCTATATGAGCGTCCTAAGCCCCCCTCAGAAAAAAAGGTGGGAAAGTAATTTACAGAAAAAACACTGGAGACACTTTCATCAAATATAGAATAGGCCCTACTACATAGCAGTCCCTACCATTTACCCAAATGTGATGGAATTCCATTGAGAAAATAATGCTGTAGGACTTACTAAATATCCTGAGGTAAATTACATGCCAGAAACACATATGAAGTGTTAGAATTGACAACCAATTAAAATGTTACTTTCATTTTCTACTATTATTTCATGACATTTGAATGGTTATGTACCTGAATATATATAAAGAAAGAGAGAGAAACACAGCCATTTTGACTACTACTTCCTGAAGTACATTTCAAGAGCATTTTGACTGTGAACTTTAACTTCTTTTTCAAAGGTAAGATATAATTTTAAAAATTTGAAAGGAGAACTATGTTATGCACTTTAAATTAAATAAGGAAAACGTTTTCATATAGTTACATGCTGTCCCTCTATAAGAGTTAGTCATTGAGAAAGACTTAATTATTTAAATTATTGATTGAGTTAGGCTTCTGTGATATAATTATGAATTTACTTAGGCTTCATCACAGACACTTTTTAATAGTTTTACTTCCTGCCTGAAACCATGCACTGCCCAAAGATTACTTCACTGTTAAAAACTCACAAGCACCTGTGTGAACTTAAACCCAACAGTGCCCTATCTCCACTGATATATTTTTTTATGCAATTTACAGCAAGAAAATGGAAGCACAACAGAAAGAAAATAATATTTCCTTTCAAATTAAGATTGAAAACAATCCAAAGGAAGAAAATGAAGAAATTGACTTTTTGGATGACACATTAGAGGAAGAATTAATTAAATGTGCTGAAGAATGTGAATGTGATTCTTGGAATGAAAAGGAGGACATTCCTGATGATTTTAATGCTCCAAATTCTCTTAGATTATGAAAAATCAGAACAATAAATTTAAATTTTAAAAGTTAAAATTGTTTGAGACATTATTCTTTTTAATATGAAAATTATGAAATAGTACCCAAAAAGATAAAATATAAACTGAGACTTACATTATAATGTGCAACTTTTTTTGTGTTACATAGTAAGTTTGCTCATAGTTACTTCCTTTCTCCCACTATATTATCTCCAATGTGTATTTAACATCTTTTTATCATCTCCTGCCTCCATGTTCTTTCTGCTTTCCTCACAGACTATGCTATGAATTCCATATACCACAATAACTTCTGAAACAACATGCAAGATATTTCCAAAGAAAACGGTGTATATTTATTTTTAGACTCTGCATTGGTACCTACATGTTGGTACTTAAATAAAAAAAAAAATACAACAAAAAGAACAATCAATAAACATACAATATTTGAACATTCTTTCATTCTTTTTTCCATATATTACGCTCCCCGGACCGCTTCCCGGTGCGCGTACCGGGCGCTTCCCCCGCAAAAAAACGATAATAAAATCTTTTTTTTTTTGCCCCTCGGGGCCCTTTTAAAGCCCCCTCATCAAACCTAGGGGGTCAGGGAGGATGTACTCTGCCCCCTTATGCTCATTTCCCACTTTGTTTTTTCCACCTCTTGTGTCTCGATCCTACCGAGACACAAGATGGCGGCCGCTCCGGACTGTTTAGAATGTTGACAGTCACCGGGGAGCCAATCCGCTTCTCCTCGCGAAGTTTCGTTACGCGTCAGGTACGCGAACCGGGGCGCTAACCGGGACGCTGTCACAGATATATTTGTCTTTTAAAACGTTAATTTCTCAAAATCCACTGGAGCACATATATTGAGACATAGCAAAGGCACGTCGGGCAAACCAAATCTACAATTTTGCCAAGTTTCGTATAAATCCATTCAGCCGTTCGAGCTAAAAGTGATTCCAACCGCCCTATGGAAAAATAAATGGGAAAAACGCCCCTTTTTTCTTGGCCCCCCCTTGACGAAACCCCCCCAAATTTTCAGGGGCTGCTCAGAAACAATATGTGCCATTTTCCTGAAAATGTCAGCCAATTCCGCCCACAAACGCCAAAGTTATTCGACATAGAATTTTCAGAAATCCCATAGGAAAAAAATCCTAACTATATATACCTACTGGCGACCGCCAGTAGGTAATGTGTGTGTGTGGGTGTGTGTATATATATACTGAAAAAACCATAGGTTTCACACCAGTTATAGTTACCTGGAAATGTTACTGACATAAAACCATTGAAATTCCACGTTATAGTTAGTTGGACTCACTATAACTTGCGCGCCTGCAATGCACTGCTGATGACGTCACATATTACATCACTCATGACATGGTCAGTGACATCACTGATGACACCATCCAGTGAATGTGTGTCTTTCTGAAAAATAAATGTTTTATATATGTATATGTAAAGGTCGATGGAAGAATAAATGTTTAAATAAGTGTCTTAATGGATGTTTTAAAAATAAAAAAATGATTGGTTAACTGGCTTATTAAGTGTATCTTAGTGAATACATATATTAGCGAGTATTGTTTAAATATTTAAATGTTTGTATCAGTGTTTCACTTTGTGTATAAGTGCTGCATGGGTTGGTGAGTAGCTACATGTGTGTGTATATGTGTTATTAGATGTTTTTTTTAGTATCAGTATGAGTGTCTGTATGGTTTGGTGGGGGTGTTACTTAGCACATAGATGCATCATTGACTGACTCACTGTTTGTATGCGTTTTGAAGTCCGCATATGTGCAGGACTGTATGGGTGGAAGAGTGTGTATATGTGTGTGTGTTAGTGAGTGAATGACTGTCTCACCAGTGTCTTTATGAGTAACTACATATGTTTTAATCTAGTATATGTGAGTATTGATGTATATAAGTGAGTATATGTGAGAGTGAGAGATTGAAAGAGTTCCTGTTTAAATAAGTATGTGTTTCTATAAGTGATTGTTTAAGAGAGTAAGTATGTGTAAGTTTCCTTAGAAGTAATGTGCTAGTGTGTGTATAGCTGTATATGCAAATAAATGGATGTTCAATAGTTTATTTGCATGTGTGAGTATGTGTGTGAGTAACTTTTGGAAGACTGTTGGTGTGTTAACGGATGTAAAGGTGTCTCACTACATATGATAAGTGAGTATATGTATGAATGACTATATAGAACTGTTGGTGAATGAGTGGATGTGTATATAAATGGTGGAATTACTGAATTGGTTGTTGTAACTGGTATAGGTATCTCCACTTTTTTGTAAATGTTAGTTTCTATTTTTGAATATGTGTTTCAAGGGTTACATTACACTGAAAGGATGTCTGTCACTCTGTCACAAGGATGGAGTCATCAGTGATGTCATGAGTGATGTCACTGGCCATGTCATGAGTGATGTAAAATGTGACGTCATCAGCAGTGCATTGCAGGCGCGCAAGTTATAGTGAGTCCAACTAACTATAACGTGGAATTTCAATGGTTTTATGTCAGTAAAATTTCCAGGTACCTATAACTGGTGTGAAACCTATGGTTTTTTCAGTGAATTTAATAGGTTTTTTAAATGCTAATTCCTAACTATAACTGGTGTGAAACCTATGTTTTTTTCAGTGAATTTCATAGGTTTTTTAAATGCTAATTCCTAACTATAAGTCTCACTTTATAAGTAAGACTGTTAACGCTCTAGTTGTTCTTTAGAACACTCTGGTAATTCTATCATTGGGCTATAGTTGGGCTACATATGGCTGATATTTGGGATACATTTGTTTTTTTGTCTCTGATGGCCATCTTTGGGCTACATTGGGCTAAATTGGGCTACATTTGGGCTACATTTGGGCTCTAACATATATATAGCCCAATGTAGCACAATATATATTTTTTTCAAAGTTAATTTTCGTAAAAACCACTTGAGTATAGCAAAGGCACATAGGGCTACCAGTCCCTACAATTTTTCCCATTTTTTTTTGTATTTTTTTTTTTGCCTTGAAGCGCTCCCGGTGCGCGCCCCGGTGATGCCCCCGGAGAGCGTACTCGTTTGAAGCGCCCCGTGCGCGAACCGGGAAGCGTCCCGTTAGCGCCAATGTCGCGAACGAAAATATGCTTGTGACGTATCATGTAGCCGCGTCCGCGTGATACGCACGGCGTGAACGCACCCGGAAGCATTCGACGCGCTTACGCAACGCGCCCGGGGCCGTAGCATAAGCGCGCCGGGTCATGTGACCTGAAAATAACACTTTTGATTGGTTCACAACAGGTTTGTTTTCCAAATGATGAAAGACCCCACCTTTTTTCCTCATTTTCACTTTGTTGTTTGAGTGAAAGAAGACCTGCCTTCTGTGAGAAATGGCTTCACTAGTAGCAGCTGCAGGTGCATCTGCACCACCACCACCTCCACTATCACCACAAGGACCACCACAAGACCACATTGGGGGTCATGAAGAAGAGGAGGACGAAGAGGAGAAGGAGGAGAGGCAATATCTGCCTGAGGACAATCCCCCATACAGACCCAAGGAACATTTTATTTGGGAGTTTTTCAAGATGCCAAGGGGTGCCAAAAAAGTAAATGCAGCAAAGGTGACTTGCCTCATCTGTGACCAAGAACTGTCAAGAGGGAACCCAAACAAGAAATATTTGTTTGGGAACCACACTATGATAAGGCATATGCAGAGGAAGCACCCAAACAATTATTCAAGAGCAGAAGTCAGGGAACTGACCAAGAACCCTCCCCATCCTTCTACTTCAAGCACCTCCAACCAACCCACTCCATCGGGTGCAGAGGCTAGGGAGATGGTCCCTAATGTCCAAACCAAGTTTTCAAAATTTAAATTAGTTTGCATATATTGCAACAAAACAATATCATATGGTGAGCAGAGCATCACTTTACTTAATCGAGCTGCAGACAACCATCACTGCAGCAAGCAACTTTAATTTTTTTTCTATTTTTGCTCCAGTTGAGCGGTTTACAATTCCCTGTCTTTTGTTTCACCCCAGAAAAACTAAAAAAAATATAAAATTGTTCTGAAAATCAAAAAAAAAATGTTCCCAAAAAAAATATAAAACAACAAAAAGAAAAAAAACAGTTCTTTTCAGAACTACCTCCAATTTATATGAAAATGCTACATTTTATAAAAACTGACTTTCTTTTTTCCCCCATGGTACGCTCCATGGTCCGCTCCCCGGTGCGCGTACCGGGCGCTCCCCCCGCGAAAATCGAAAAAAATAATAATTTTATGCCCCGCGGGGCCCTTTTATGACCCCCACATCAAACCTAGGGGGTCAGGGGGGTCTACCCTGCCCCCTTATGGTCATTTCCCCCTTTGTTTTTGCCACCTCTTGTGTCTCGATCCTACCGAGACACAAGATGGCGGCCGCTCCGGACTGTTTGGAATGTTTACAGACACCCGAGAGCCAATCGGCTTTCTGTGCGCAAGTCGCGTGGCGCGCCCGGAGCGCTGCCATAGATATATATATTTTTTTGAACCTAAATTACTCAAAATCCACTGGAGCACATATCTTGAGACATAGCAAAGGTACATCGGGCTACCAGTCCCTACAATTTTGCCAAATTTGGTGTAAATCCATTCAGCCGTTCGGGCTAAAAGTGAGGTCGACCGCCCTATGGAAATTAACATGGGGAAAACGCGTTTTGGGACCCCCCTTTTATCTCGGCCCCGCTTGACGCATCCCCCCCAAACTTTCAGGGAAGGACCGGAGCTCGACGAGGCCATTTTGAGGACATTTTCAGGCAGATTCGTCAACCGGCGCCAAAGTTATTCCAAATAGAATTTTGAGATTTAGCATTGAAAAAAATCCTAACTATAACTACCTACTGGCGACTGCCAGTAGGTAATACATATATCCAACAAAAACAGGTCGGCCCACAAGGTTGAAGTATGTGTGTATATATATATATATTGGCCCGGTGTGGTTCAGAACAGGGTGTCTAAATTGTTTTGATCAAAAAGTAATAATAGTGGGGCACACTGATAGTTTCCCAATAATAGTAATTAAACCAGCAGTTCAAGCAACTTGGGTGCTAACAGGGTATCTCCCCCTGGCCAATGGGGAACAATGTTTGTAGCACTAATAGCTAATGCTTACTGTCCCCCAGTTGCACCCTTTAAATTTTCCCTTAACCTGTTTCACTAACACAACATCACTATTGTTTCATGAGTTGCACAAATTGCTACATGTCACTTTTTGCCATTCTACACCACGGAGTATACGTTGGTCTCTTTGATTTTTTTTTTTAAACCGTTTTTATTGCAGGAAACATAGTGCACTTCACATATACAACATTTCCTTTCCACAGGCGCCAGCTCGCCCCCCACTCTTTAGTCTTGGAATGTACACAACTGATAGGCCCACAACCCGGAGGTCGGGCGGCGTCAGTTAGTGGATCATCCTTCCTGCCATCCTGCGCATATGGCTTTCCGTAGACTTGCAGTATAGCATCCTGCTTTTAATATTTTCACCCCGCTCCCCTCTAACAGCTCTGTCCCACCACCCCCCTTCGACCCAACTCCCCAACCCTCCCTAACCTACCCACCCCCCCTCGAGTGCTCTTCCCTACGGCTAGGTCCTACAGCGTAATGCATGTGTGTACTATCAGGAGTGGTAATGTCTGTTTAGGAATGTGCTCCTGGTAAGTGTAGGGGTTCTACGTCGTTTGACTCAGATAGGTTGTCCTCCTCTTCCATCGTGTTATCTCGCAAGGCCTGCACTAGCATCTCCCATTCCATGGCCGCTTCCAGTGCCCTGTCGTCTAACCTGCGGCGGGCTAACTGGTATCTGAGCGTGGTTTCACTTGCTGCCCACTTAAGCATTTCGTTGGTCCACCTTCTAAGCGTTGGGCAATGTTTTGATTTCCAATTCCTAGTCAATTCTCTCTTAGCTAATATCCGGCCCATGTCCACAAATTTACTCTAGATTCTGTTTTTGGGTGTGTGTGGGAACCAGTGCAATTGGTGATTTGCAACTCCCTGTCGGGCACAGTGTTTAACGTCTCAATCATCTCCCTCCAATAGCCCCGCAGATGTGTGCAGTCCCAGAGCATATGTCCCAGGTCTGCTCCCACCGTGTTACATCTGGGGCAAGCAGCATCTTCCACCCCGAAATACTTCCCAATCCTCCTAGGTGTAAGATAAGCCCTATGCAGTATGTAGAAATGTATTAACTGAAAACGAGCGTTTCTTGTGCTCTTCCTCGCCCGCCTCACTATCTGTGCCCATGTAGTATCCGGGATCTCGGTCTCCAGCTCGAGCTCCCAGGCCTCTTTCAGCGTGACCAGGGGTTGCAGCGTCTCGCGTATCATTAGCGAGTAGAGGCACGTCACCGCTTTATACGTGCCGGCCGCCATCATTGTGTATTGGCAAGCCATCGACGTCGGGGGCTCTTGGATCCCCTCCCCACAGTACCTGCATTGCTCGTGTTATGGCCGCATGCATGAGAAAGTCCCCCCTCGGGAGGTCAAAGCGGTCTTGCAGCGTTTGGTAGGGGATTAGTTCGCCGTTCTCATATAGGTCCCCCAGTACCTGTAGTCCCGCATCCTCCCACCCCTGCAGCCTCGACCAATCGCCCCTGTGCAGAAGTGCTGTGACCATGCTCAGGGGTATCTCAGGCGCGTACATGCGTCGCACCCCAGCCCGCTTCTGTGCGCGGTTCCAACAGAGTCTGTACATCTGCTCTTCCGGCGACAGGTCCCTGAGAGTGAGCTTCTGCTGCAAAGTTATGAATGCCAGCACATGACAGGGGGTACCCCTCTCTCTCTCTCTTGCTCCGGCCCCCGGTACACTCGCGCCACCTCTTGCTTGATAATCTGCAGTTGCGCTGCTAAGTAATATAACTCAAAATCAGGGACCGCTAGGCCTCCCTCATCCTTCGGCCGGAGCAGCGTGGATAATGCAAGGATCTCAACTGCCGGAAGACCGATCTGGGTATCCAGATAGGCAATGTGCGGAAATAATAGAGGAGGCGCTGAGGTAATATAAATTTTATGGTCATGTTGTGTTCCCTAGCGAGTACCCCACCGACTCCATGTACGAGTTAAAAGTGCATGTAACTTCCCTCCTGTACCAGCTATGAAGACGCAAATACATTTGCGTCCAACGTTAACTTGTCCTCTTTCAGACCCACCATGAATGGGTTTGATGGTCCGTTCCTAAGTATGCTATGCCAACGTCTTTTTGAAGTGTACTCCTACGTTTTTCAGCCTGGCTGAAAGTAGGCCCTGAATCTCTGCCACCGAGCCTCTTTTCTGGCTTCTGACTGCGAGGGCCTCTGCCCAAGCAGCCCCCGTACCCGTGAACTCTGACTTACTTCTAGCGCGGCCCTCCGTGCTCAGCTCAGCCTGCTGCCTGCCAAGATTGACTATAACCTTCGAGTTATCTGTTTTCCTCCCCGAAGATACATTCCGGCCTACTAGCTTCAGTAAACATCCTTCCTCAGCTACAGGGCTAAAGGGCCGACCTGTCTTTATGCAAGTAATTCATAGCCTCTGTTGCCATGCTTCCATGGAAGGCCCCATGCCCCCACGCTTCTCATACAGACACTCAGGCGCTTATACACGCATTCACAGCAAGTATAGAATAGCTTCTGCTCTAGAGACCTTTCTGCCCAGATAGCTTAGTTCCTAAAACATCAGATATCAGATATGATAGAAGCACAAGTTGATCTGACATGCCAGACTTCTGTCTCTTTCCGTCAGTGTAAATGTCAAGTCCCCTGCACCCCGTCTATCACACGTCATGCAGCTGCGCGCGCATCCAAGCTTCCGATTTCTGCTGACATTGCAACATTCTGTTAGCACCACCCCTTGGTGCCACCCACTTGCGTCACCTATCAGTGACGTTTCTAGCACACACGCCTAGTTACGCCTAGTTTACGCCTCTTGATGATGTACTAGCACCACGTGTATACTGTTATCTTGTCTTCTCTCAGCTGTTACGCCTCTTACATTGAACATTATGATGTAAATCAAGTATATAAGCTATGTATTGTCAATAAACGTTGGCGCGCTCATCTATCCCTTCTGACACCCTGTGTGGTGGTCAGAACATGATATCCTGATTCCTTTATGAGGAATAAAACCCTTAGAAACTCTTACACCACGGACTCTGTTTTCCTTCATTTCGATTGAGTTATTATTGATTAAGTACTTACCTGCATAGAAATTAAGAGAGTAAATTAATTATTTACATCATTTTGGCGCCCGAACAGGGACCCCTCCCCCACCTCACGCGCCGGAAGGTGCGTTGCAATCCGTGTCCCCTGCCATCAGTTAGACGGACAACACGTGTACTGGCAGGATTTCCTGCATCCCCCTCTGACACACGGAGGTGACGAAGACTGCGATCAGTGCCCAGACGAGGCGGTGAGGAGTGCGGAGGATCCCGACCAGAGCCCAGCCGAAGGAAGCAAGGTCCGAGGTGTGAAGAGGCCCACCAGTTTTCCGAAGTTTTCCGAAGTTTTCCGAAGTTTTCCGAAGTTTTCCGAAGTTCTGAGTCGAGTCCAGTCAAGTTTTCCGAGGCCTTCTGTTTTCCGTGCTTCCCGGTGAGTACCATTGCTGGGTCGTATCTAGACGGGTTTGGGTACGCAAGTCCGGTCTGCACTGTTTTTAGGCAGTGTATCTGTACTGTTTAGCAGTATATAAAGTATTCCGAATTTCTGCACTGTTACAGCAGTGTATCTGTATCGTTGAGCGGTACATTCAGAGTAGGGGGAAGTTAGTTATGTCTTTAAATGTTTCATGTGATTAATGTCGTGGTATGAATGTGATTGTTTTTGTGCATTATTGTGTTTTTGTATAAATAGTTACAGTTGACATTAAGTATCAAGGATCAAGCATTCCAGTATCAAGTAGGCACAATGCCGTTTTTCAACAAATTAAAGCAGATAGGAACTAGGAAAGGGATGTTAGAGGAAGAGATTCCAATCCCCCCTAGGGACACTCCAGGTAATTTCATGTATAATAAACATGGCATAGACGCCATCCTGTATCTAGAGTTATGGACCGATTATACCAAGCACTTAGAGGAAAGATACCGATGGCCAGTTAACGGAACATGGGATGCCGAGTGCATCATAAAGGTAGAAGAAATATTACGAAAAAAGAAAGCTAGACAATCTCAGAAAGACGCCATAGAATTTTGGCGTAAGGAATCACGTAAGCGTGCTGATAGAGCACTCCGTAGAGAAGACAGGCTTAAAGAATCAGAAAAGGCCCAAGAAAACGAATTAGTTACTGAGGGAATTCGAGTAAAAGTAGAACAAATAGATCGTATCCTAAATGGCAAAGTGAACAACATGTATCTTTTGGCCGATGGTACCCCTGACGCCATTTCAGAAATACCGAAAAATTTGCCGTCACCATTAGTTCCAACTAAAGTAATGCATAAGACTACTAAAGACATATTCCTAAATTCATATCTCGAAGATGTAGCGCCAGCTTACACCAATCTGCCTGTTCGTGCCCTGCCTACTGACAGGGCCGGGGGTGGTACTGCCCCCCAAGATCACTCTCAGCCGACACCGAAAAAGACTAGTCCCGTTCCGCCAGCTCCGCCACTTCCCTCACCTAAAACTGATCTACCGAAACCACTTCAATCAGATCCTACTAAAAGACAAGTTCAGATACTGACTACACACAGAGATAATGCCCAAGTTTCCGCTTCAGGAGGTGCGACCGCGGGTCTCCAGACCCCGCCACCGACTCACAGATTAAATCTCAGAGGTATGCAGAGTCCTCTTACGCACAGATCCCCCCGTTCTTCTAATTCATCCCGTCTTGATGCACTAAAAGAAAATATGTCAGTTTGTAGATATGATCCAGAACCTGGACAGGACGACTTAATGATATTAGCGTCTTTACGGTTAAGATCTGCTACTGATAGTTTGTTATGTTATGCAGGAATGAAGGAGCACCTAGATAGAATATATGAGTTCGTTCAAACGGGAAAGGACCCCGACAGTATTAAGGATGCCCTGGAGAAACAGAAAGTTACCATGCAAGCACTGATACTACGATTTTTCATAAATTGTCTAATAAGAGAACGAGACAGGCCCGGAACAGAGCAGAGTGAATTGGATGCATTGAACAAGTGGGGTCAAAATATAGCTGATGGAAAACATGACAGACAAAATTGCATAGAGGCCATGTATAAAAAGATTAAGAAAGCAGTGATAGCAGTACACGAGAAAGAGAAAGAAAAGGCTCCCTCCGAGGAGGAAGAAGAATCTGAAGAACCAGAACCAACTACAAGTACTATAGCATATGTAGGTAGGGGAAACTACCTTAGGAAAGGTGTCCGTCCGGAAAGCAAGAGAGTTTTCTTCTCTGCCTTAACGAATCCTAATTCTGCTGAACATCAGTTCCAGGAAACTGATAAACGGCTTCGAGATCGAGTTGGGTACCATGTACTCAATTCTATGGATGAACAAGAACTAGCCCGATCAGCGGTATCATGGGCCGAAAATGCAGACATATATAATGATGACACCGTAGCACAGACATTTCTGAACCTCTCCCCCGACGAACAGAAATTAGCAGGGGTATATATGATTCAGCACCTTCTCATTAAGTACAGAAAACATTATTCCGATCCAGGTCCCTTACATGAGACACTAGAAGCACTACTGATGGATAGATGGAGAGGCCTAAGCACTAAATTAGTTCAAATAATTCTAGAACAACGACGCAGATATGACACCTTTGTAAGTCCTGAATATGTCCCCGCCCCACCTCCAGAAAGGAAAATGTACCATATGCAGTGCGGGGGTGGTATAGAAAGTCAGAACCCCTTGCGAGAAGTGCACCCTGTTATGGGTGAGGATAAAATTTTGAAACGCGTGTATGTACACACGCCTCTAACTAAATTAGAACTGTTAGAAATGAAGAAATTAGTACCGTGTCATGATAAAGACCCTGCAGGTTTTCATAGAGAGCTCAAAGACATGTTACTGATGGGGGACTACACATATGATGATATCATGAAAATGTTGAAAGTATTATTGCCTACGGGTATATTCGAGAAATTAAAGGAAAAGGACTGGGAGGTGGGAGACGCAAAGATTGCCTGGGCAGAAATAGAGGATGAAGAAAAGAAACGGGTTCCAGGGTTAGGCCTTGGGGACAAAACTAAAGCATTACCAGGTTTAATAGTGCAGGTCCTGCCCAGATTATTGACAACTAGAAAGGAGGATTGGGATGCAATCTCGTCCTGTAAACAGAAACATGATGAAGATACTAGCGACTTTTATTCAAGATTCGAGAAATGTTTTATTATCAATAGTGGCCTCCAGCCAAGTAGCGAGTCGTACCCACATCTTTTTGTATCAAAGTTAGTCGAGAATTCCCTACCGTTAGTTAAAAATAGAGTGTATAAAGTCGAGAGTACATGGCAAGCAAATACGCCATCCCAGATGTTACAAATGTTACAATATCACCAGAATAGAATTAGGGAAGAACAAGATCAGGAACAGAAACGTATGAAAGACACGAAAATGAAAATGTTAGTAGCCCAGACGGTCCCATCCGACAGTCACAGGAAAGGTACGACCCAGACAAGTCACGCTGCAGCTCCTGTTAAAGGGACATGCAATTATTGCAAGCAGCCAGGTCACTACGTACACGAATGTGCAGTTCTGAAACATAACATAGCGACAGGTAAAACTAAAGAGAGACCGCATCCGCCTAGACAAGACCATAACCAGCATCAGTCTACACAGAATACACAGCCCATGCATGCATCTGCACAGACAGCACAGACCGTAGCAGTACCACAGCCACAGCCCATTGCTGCAACTCAGCAAGTCTCACAACAGATGTACCAGTATGCCCAGTCTGCTTACCCCGAATATTCCCGATATACATGAAACAGCCTAGAGAGGGAAGGTGGCTTGCCTCTTATCGAGATTCCTGTAGATCAAGAAGGTCCTTATGTACACAGTCAAGTATTGGGGAAAGATAGAAAGTTTTTAATTGACACAGGGGCAAGTCGCACTACAATAAGTCATGACGAAGTTCCAGGGGCACCCCTCTCAGGCTCACAAAATGTTTCCCTTGGGTTTTCAGGACAGCCTATTGTAAATGAAGTATCAGAACCAGTTCCCCTGGCTGTGGGTCCATTATCACGCGTTACAGACCTGTTACTAACAAAATCATGTCCGGAGAATCTATTAGGAATTAAAACATTGAAGGCTCTAGGAGCTATAATATGCTGCTCCCCGGAGGGAGTTAGACTCTTTCTGCGGGATTTCAAGGGTCATTACGTCCTTCGTGAGTTTGACGTCAGATTGAAAAATGTACCTGATTACTTGTGGGCAAAAGGTCCAACTGATGTAGGATGTATGCACATTACACCATACCGCGTTACCCTCAAGGCAGGTGTTGTATTACCCAGAATCAGACAATACAAGTTACCACCCGATGCTGTAGCGGCTTTACTGAAAATCATTGAAGAGCTCATTGCCCAAGGAGTGGTCGTCGAGACCGACTCCAATATCTGTAACTCACCCATCATTCCGATTCTTAAACGTACTGATCCCAATGCACCGCCAGTATATCGGCTGGTGATTGATCTTCGAGAATTGAATAAATGCATTATCCCACAGTATCCTGTGGTCCCCGATATACCATCTCTCTTGACTGCTATTGATTCAGAAGCAACGTTCTTTACTGTAATTGATCTCAAGAACGCCTTCTTCAGCGTGCCTATTGATCCAGAGAGCCAATATCTCTTCGGATTCTGTTTAAATGGACGCAGTTTCAAATTTTCGCGCGCACCTCAAGGATTTACAGAAAGCCCCAGCATCTATAGTCAAGCACTGAAAAGACAACTAGATTGTATTCAAATGCCAGTTAACACCGCTTTACTACAATACGTCGATGATCTGCTGATCACCGCACGATGTGAGCCCGAATGTGAGAAAGCATCACTGACAGTTTTACATTTCCTGGCCGACAAGGGACACAAGGTGTCTCCTTCGAAGCTACAATTCTGTGTTCAGCAAGTTGTGTACTTGGGTCACTTGCTGTCCAAAGTGGGGAGACAGCTCACTCCCGATCGCATTCAGTTAATTGTGAACATGCCGCAACCCAAGACACAAAAGGAAGTGCGGGCCTTCATAGGCCTCACCTCGTACTGCAGACAATGGATTCCCCAGTATGCATTTCTAGCTAAACCACTCATCCAGTTAACAACACAGGAGGCAGCGACTTCGACTGTCCTCCCTTGGACTCAGGAACACACACAAGCTTTTGAAGAATTAAAGAAAGTTTTATGCCAAGCACCAGTTTTAGCGACACCATGTTACAGCAAACCGTTTACACTTTTTGTTACAGAACGTGATGGCACAGCGTTATCTGTCCTCACTCAAGATCAAGCAGGTTCACATAAGCCTTGTGCTTATTTTTCTAGTACATTGGATTCAGTAGCTCAAGCACTCCCTGCGTGCTTAAAGTCAGTAGCAGCAACAGCGTTAGCAATAAGACAAAGTGATTCAATTGTTTTAGGTCATCAGTTAACAGTTCAAGTACCACATTCTGTAGAGGTTTTGTTAAACAGAACCCAGACTCAACACTTAACTATAGCACGACTGACAGGTTATGAATTAACACTATTCCAGCCACACATAGAAATCAGACGTTGCAGCATCCTGAACCCAGCAACACTGTTACCTACAGTTATGACAGATCCAGCTCCGCATGATTGTATAGAAATAATTAATGCAGTAACTAAGCCTAGACGAGACTTAACAGATGTCCCATTGACAAATCCAGACCTGACACTTTATGTGGATGGTTCATGCATGAGAACAAGTACAGGAGAATTAGTGGCCGCGTACGCCGTGACCACTGAAACTGAAATTAAAGAAACACATCGTATTGACACCCTGTCTGCTCAAGCAGCAGAGCTCATCGCTCTGACCCGAGCCTGTATTCTAGCCAAGAACAGAAATGTTAACATATACACAGATTCCCGCTATGCCTTCGGAGTTGTACACGACTTCGGAGTCCTCTGGCAAGAACGAGGTTTTCTGACTTCTCATGGGGCCAAGATACAACATGGCCCCCTCATTCAAGCACTGTTAGAAGCAATACATTTGCCCTCGGGCATATCAGTCATGAAGTGTAAGGCACATACCAAAGTCACAGATTCTGTTTCCCAGGGTAACGACCTGGCAGACCAGACAGCAAAACATACAGCATTGACTCACACCCAGACTACTGATGTGACAAAGACAATAGTCCAGACCCAGTGTATGGCAGTTAGAGATCCCACCCTAGATGTAATTGATATCCAGACACATGCTACTCCAGAGGAGATAAAGAAATGGACTGAACTAGGAGGGATTCAGACAGATCAAGGTTGGGTGACGAAGGGAAAATCTATATGGTTTCTCCCCGACTCAATGGTTCAAGTCATAATAAACACAGCACATAGTCCTGCCCATCTTGGAGAGAAAGCCATGTTAGACAGTTTACAGAATCTCTGGTACAACAAACACTTACGAGCAGCAGCAAAACAGAAAGTGCGTACTTGCATGATCTGTTGTCAGTTCAATCCAGGTAAAAGCGTCCCTGTTGAGCAAGGTGGATTCCATCCTCCCGATCACCCTTTTGAAGTCCTCCAGATGGATTATATCCAGATGAATAGCTGTAGAGGATTTAAGTATGTCCTTGTAATTGTTTGTGCTCTGTCCCGCTGGACCGAAGCATACCCAGTCCCAGACTACACTGCTCCGACCACTGCCAGACAGTTGGTTCGTGAATTCTTCCCACGGTACGGTTTGCCCCGTGTCGTGTATTCAGACAACGGACAGCCGTTCTCGTCCGAGCTGATGAGACAAGTTTCCCTCTTGCTAGGATATCAGTGGAGGTTCCACTGTGTCCGACATCCCGAAGCAGCTGGCCTTGTAGAAAGGCATAATCAGACACTAAAAATCCGTCTTGCCAAGATCTGTCAGGAAAAAGGGGTCGACTGGATAGTCGCCCTGCCCGTGGCACTATTCTACATGAGGATGGTTGCCCACTCGAGATCAGGGCTATCCCCGTACGAAGTGGTCTTTGGCAGACCGCCGAATATGTGGGGGACGCCCGTTCCGAAAAAGATCACTGATATTGATTGTAACATGTTGACAGATTACCTTGCCTCCTTGATGTCTGCACTCCAATCATGTCGTTCACAGGTTGCCGCAGCCTTCCCTGACAACACCGATGTAAAGGCGCATGAGGTCCGCCCAGGTGACCTGGTAGTCGTCCGGAATTTCGACCGGAAAAGTCCGCTGGAGCCCCGCTGGAAGTCTCCAAAGACCGTTCTGCTTACCACCAGGACCGCCGTGAAAATCGAGGGGAGAAAGGGGTGGGTCCACACGAGTCACATCAAACTATGCAATGAACTAAAAAACGGACTGAAACAGGACTCTGACTCGTCCACCCCCACCAAAGACTGTGTTGAAGCACAAGACGTTACTGTGCCTAAAAGAGAAAAGACTCCTCAAGAACTTTACCGTATGAAGCTTCGATCTAGCAAGTCAGACAGTTTAATTGTTTAAGTCCTCCCTTAGGTGAATCGGTTAAATAGTTTCTGACATGTATCCCCTAGATCGAGTTAGAGAGAGAGA
Organism: Lissotriton vulgaris; assembly: GCF_964263255.1. Taxonomy (NCBI): domain Eukaryota; kingdom Metazoa; phylum Chordata; class Amphibia; order Caudata; family Salamandridae; genus Lissotriton; species Lissotriton vulgaris. Next base: position 1,168,914,761 of record NC_141693.1, read on the forward strand.
GGAAAAGAGAAGAACATATTGCAAATCACTTCGTAGTCACTGCATAGTGACACTAATAATCATGTTTATTCTGAGTATTCTAATTATTATTGCCAGCATTCTGCTTCCTATGTACTGGCCTATTTTCAGGCGTGAACAATCTGCTTACAATGTCTCTGCTGAACACACTTTTAGTGAACTTCCCGCACATGAACTATCTTACAGACTTGCGCTGCGCAACAATACATTCATTAGTATGTTACACCATTCCCATCAGACAAGTAATGCTACAGACTGCTGGATATGTGGCCGACTCCCTCCCTACCAGAATTACAAGGGAGCTCTGCCTCTCTTTCCGTACCCATTCACTCACAATGGCTCCTGTGGAGCATGGTTTAAAATAATTAATTCTTTAGATCCTGATATTGCTGTTTTCGATGGGGGCTGGGTTTGGGGAAACTTGAACTTAGTCCTGCTCAACGTCTGTTATCCTGATCAAGAAGGACTTCCCACTCGAATAGGAACTGATCTAGAAAATGAAGTATATGGATTAGGTAATTACACAATTAGCCTTATGATCCTCACTGTTGAATCTGAAACTGCTCCAGTTTTGCCCCATATGTTAGTGTTACCAGTCACAGGTGAATTATGTGTTAGCAAGAAAGGTTCAGTACACTTAGGTCATAGTAAATGCACTACTGTGGTCGAGTTCAGTGACCATGGTAAATCGTCTTTTAGAGCTACCAGTCATTCCTATTTTGTTTGTGGTCATACCGCATACATACGTTTGCCTCCAGACTGGGATGGTACCTGTTACATTGCCTTCCTTCTGCCACCTGTTTTCCTAGCTCCTCCTGATTACCATAGAAATACGAATCTAGCACCGAATAGACCCAAAAGAGATATTCCCCTTGTCGACTACACAGAAACGGCATGGGAACAGTACACTGATTTCAATAAAGGATTCTTTTTCTTCCTAGGACCTGTCCAAAACAGTAAATTAATACGCAGATTAACGAGAACACTTGAAGCAGTAGTGAACGAAACTGCCTCCGCTCTAGGTAACTTAACAGAGGAGCAGTCTGCTATACGGACTGTTGTCCTTCAAAATCGTCTTGTGATTGACGTCATCTTGGCAGATAGAGGTGGAGCCTGTAAGGTCATCGGGTCAAGTTGCTGTGTTTTCATTCCACAAAATGCACCATCTGTCTATCAAGCTATCACCCGTTTACATAAAATTGCAAATCAGATACATCAGAATCCAGGCACCTGGACTTGGTCCGGTTGGTTCTGGACTACGTTAACAGCTTGGGGATGGAAGATCTTATCCTTCCTAGGCATTGGTCTTGTTATAGTATTCAGTTGTTGCCTATGCCTGCAGTGTGGGCCAGCGATATGTGGACTGTGTGCCACATCCTGCATTGAGCATTCCAGTTGCCTCTCAAACAGTCAAAGAAAGAAAGACGAACATATAATGTTACAAGAACAAACTGATCGATTTATGAGGATCGATATATCATGAAGGGTCCGTAGGGAACAAGGAGGGAATGAGGTAATATAAATTTTATGGTCATGTTGTGTTCCCTAGCGAGTACCCCACCGACTCCATGTACGAGTTAAAAGTGCATGTAACTTCCCTCCTGTACCAGCTATGAAGACGCAAATACATTTGCGTCCAACGTTAACTTGTCCTCTTTCAGACCCACCATGAATGGGTTTGATGGTCCGTTCCTAAGTATGCTATGCCAACGTCTTTTTGAAGTGTACTCCTACGTTTTTCAGCCTGGCTGAAAGTAGGCCCTGAATCTCTGCCACCGAGCCTCTTTTCTGGCTTCTGACTGCGAGGGCCTCTGCCCAAGCAGCCCCCGTACCCGTGAACTCTGACTTACTTCTAGCGCGGCCCTCCGTGCTCAGCTCAGCCTGCTGCCTGCCAAGATTGACTATAACCTTCGAGTTATCTGTTTTCCTCCCCGAAGATACATTCCGGCCTACTAGCTTCAGTAAACATCCTTCCTCAGCTACAGGGCTAAAGGGCCGACCTGTCTTTATGCAAGTAATTCATAGCCTCTGTTGCCATGCTTCCATGGAAGGCCCCATGCCCCCACGCTTCTCATACAGACACTCAGGCGCTTATACACGCATTCACAGCAAGTATAGAATAGCTTCTGCTCTAGAGACCTTTCTGCCCAGATAGCTTAGTTCCTAAAACATCAGATATCAGATATGATAGAAGCACAAGTTGATCTGACATGCCAGACTTCTGTCTCTTTCCGTCAGTGTAAATGTCAAGTCCCCTGCACCCCGTCTATCACACGTCATGCAGCTGCGCGCGCATCCAAGCTTCCGATTTCTGCTGACATTGCAACATTCTGTTAGCACCACCCCTTGGTGCCACCCACTTGCGTCACCTATCAGTGACGTTTCTAGCACACACGCCTAGTTACGCCTAGTTTACGCCTCTTGATGATGTACTAGCACCACGTGTATACTGTTATCTTGTCTTCTCTCAGCTGTTACGCCTCTTACATTGAACATTATGATGTAAATCAAGTATATAAGCTATGTATTGTCAATAAACGTTGGCGCGCTCATCTATCCCTTCTGACACCCTGTGTGGTGGTCAGAACATGATATCCTGATTCCTTTATGAGGAATAAAACCCTTAGAAACTCTTACACCACGGACTCTGTTTTCCTTCATTTCGATTGAGTTATTATTGATTAAGTACTTACCTGCATAGAAATTAAGAGAGTAAATTAATTATTTACATCAGCGCGGCAAGGCAATCATCTTCACCAGGGATATACGTCCCGTGACCGAGAGTAGACCAGAAGGTCCTATTACCCCCCAGCGCACGTATGCAGCGGTCTACATTACCCTCTAGCAGGTCTGCAGCCTTGTGATATATATGCACTCACAGATATTTCAGGCAGTCTGGCGCCCAGGCAAGCAGCGGGCGGGTGGCAGGTCTCGATTCTCCATGACGTAGTGGAAACAGGCATGATTTGGACCAATTAACCCGCAGCCCAGATAGTCTGCCAAAGGACACCAGGAGTCTCTCCGCCCCCTCCAACGTCTCCTGCGCATTTTCTAGGTATAATAGGAGGTCGTCCGCGTACAGTGAAATAAGTTGTGGGACTCCCCGATAGTTCAAGCCCCGGTAAGAATGCCCCTTCCTGACTTCTGCTGCAAAAGGCTCGATCGCCAGTGCAAACAGGGGGGATAGTGAGCATCCCTGTCTAGTGCCACGACGCACCGGGTACTGGTGCGACACTAGGGGGCCCACCCGCACGCGTGCCACCGCTGAAGCATATAACACTTGTCCAGCGTATATAACCGTCTCCAAGGGCGAAGTGCTGCATGACCTTATACAGGTATTCCCATTCCAAATTGTCGAATGCTTTTTCTATGTCAATTGACAGCACCACAGGCATTTGCGTAGCAGGCCACTGTTCTCCCAAAAGACGAATCAAACGTCGTATATTGACTGTCGTGTTTCAGGCAGGGATAAAGCCAGATTGGTCGCTATGGACCAAGTCCGTCATGTGCTGCAGTAGCCTGGTCGCTAGTATGGTGCTCAGAATTTTGTAGTCCACTGTCAGCATGGACAGCGGCCTGTAGGATGCCGGGTGCTTGCTTTCCCTGCCCTGCTTCAACAATGGAATCATGAGAGCTTCGCACATGGATTCAGGCAGCCTACCCCGAGTTTTAGCTTCGTTGTACACCAACTGAAGCCGCGGAGCTAATTGATATATGTATTTACTATAGAATTCTATAGGGAGCCCATCCAAGCCTGGCGTCTTGTTGCGGGCCATTTTCTTCACTGCGCTCCTAATCTCTCCTAGTGCTATATTCCCGCCCAGGGCCTCTGCCTGCTCCTGTTCTAATCGTGGCAACTAAAGTCCCTCCAGAAAAGCAGTTATCTCAGACTCCTGCCCTTTGAGTGCGCTCTCGTAGAGTGTTTCGTAATACGAGCGGAAGCAGTCCAGTATCTCCGTCTGGGTGTGGCGTACAAGGCCATCTTCCCCGTCAATGGCTAAGATTGGGTGGCTACGTCTTGTGGGATTGGCCTGCCAGGCCAGTAGCGTCCCCGCCTTTTCCCCCTCCGCATGCGCCCTTGTCAGATAAGACTTATGGTCAAAACAGCGGAGCCGTTCCATTTCCACAGCCACCGCCTCTTTGGCAGCACTAACCGTCCCCTGTAACTCTGGATGATTAGGGCGCGCTTTCTCAGCATCGCGCAAAGTTTTTTCCGCCTTCTCCATATCGTCTAACAAAGATCTGCGCGCCCCAGTGTATGTCCCAATACAGTGGCCTCGTACAACTACCTTAAAGGCATCCCACTCCTTTGCTCTAGATGTCGCAGTGCCCTCGTTCTCTTCGAAGTATTATGTTATCCTATCCCCCAGCGCTTCCCTAAACAATAATTCATCCAACGTGTCTGGCCTCAATTGGCACGTCGAGACCCGCGATGTCTCGGTCATCCAATTAAGGGTGAGCAGTAGGGGATTATGATCAGAGATCGTGCGGGCTAGGTATTCCGAGTTGGACACCGCTGGTAGCACTTGCGAGGAGCACAAGAAGGTGTCCAAGCGGACATGGAGGTCATGCAATCCAGAGTAGAAGGAGTAATCTCTCGCAGCCGGGTGGTGTGCCCGCCAGGCGTCCTGCAGTTACCAGCTCTCCTGCCATTCTAATCTGCGCTTTGCCAGACGGTGCATTGGAGACATCCCCAGAGGAGGATAAGATCTATCCAACTCCACGTCTGTCACTGAGTTGAAGTCACCTCCCATGACAATGGGGCCCGCTAGAAACCCTGACAGTGCCCCGGAAAGTTTGGTGAAGGACGTTTGGTCGGTGTTAGGTGCATACACACTGCACAGCGCTATGTCCCTACCTTTTAGTTTCCCTTCCACTGCCACAAACCTGCTCCCCGGGTCTATTGCATGCCTATTGACCTGGTAAGGGGTCCCCGCTCGTATTCAGATCAGCACCCCCCTAGCAAATGCAGAATACGTGGTGTTAAACAGTTGACCCCTCCACCTCCTTTGCAGCGCTATGCCCTCCTGCTTTGTCAGATGCGTTTCCTGCAGCAGCGCTATCTGCACTACTCTTCTAACTAAGTATGCATGTATTTTGTGCCTTCGTGCCATTGTTTGCAGACCCCTCACGTTCCAGGTTACACATTTCACATTTCCAGTATTAGCCATAGTCCCATGTTGTGCAACAAAATCCAGTAACGGTGCGCGGCCCAGCACTCATGGTCACACTCATCCCTCCCAACCCCAACGCAACAAAACCCCCCTCCCCAACCACCCCGCTTCGAGCTCCCCCAACTACTCTCAGCCCCCTCCCCCCCAGTACAGGACTTCGCGAGCGCAGCTCCCATCCAAACCTAGTGAGGACTTTATATCCTCTCCCAATAACCCAACTATACCGTAGTCTACACTACGGTGGCCTTAGGGGCCCGGAAGGCGTAGCTCTGTGCCGAAGGTGATCAACTTAGTCCTCGTCCCCCATCCCGCAATCTCCCCAATAAAGTCCGAAGCTCCATCGTACTCTACAGTGTTCGTCACCATCCGCCAGCCACGGCCCTCTCCAGGCACCTTACCAGTTTAGCATGGAGCATCTCCAGTATCATTCGTCCATTAGTCCTCCCGACGTCTGTGGTGTGACGTCTGGGCCCTTAATACTATTTAAGTCTGATAATTCCGCTTCCGAGCCTGTAACCAGGCCCTCTGCTTCTGAACTCCCACACGATCTCGTCCTCACAGCTCCCGATAGGTCTATTACTGCTTGTAGCGCAGCTTTCCTCTCGCCTTCAGTTTGCGATTCCGTCGGTTTTTGAGACCTTTGTCGGCGCTTCCGGATCCTTTGTGATTTCCGAGATGGCTGCTGGACTCTCTCTTCTTCCGCTCTGTATTTCGCTCCATCCTTACCGGCCTTGTACGTGTCCCACCACTCCCAGGCGTCCGCCGAGTTATTAAAGAAGATCGTTTTGTCGTCTACCACCACTCTGAGTTTGGCCGGGAACAGAAGTGAATATGTTATTCCTTCCGCCCGGAGCTCTTTTTTGAGCGACAAGAAAGAGGCACGCAGCTTTTGGGTCTCGTATGTATAGTCAGGGAAGAGCGTTACTTTACTGTTATCCACCTGGAAAGGGCCCACGTCTCTTGCCCTCTGTAGCAGCCAGTCCCGGTCCTTGTAGTGCAGCAGTTTTATCACCACTGGACGGGGCAGTTGACCCAGTTTAGGGGCTCGGGCTGGGACCCTGTGCGCTCGTTCTAGCGTAAAAAAGGGTGATAGACCTTCCGGCGCCACCTCCGTCTTCAGCCATTGTTCAAGGTACCCTACCATATCGTCCCCTTCCTTCAGTTCCGGAAGGCCCACCAAGCGCACGTTGTTGCGCCTGCCACGATTTTCTGCATCTTCCGCTCTCCTCTCCAAGGCCTGTATGCGATCGAGCGCGTCCACCAGCCGCTCTTCCATAGACTTGTGCTCGGGCAGTATCTCTTTGAGGGTGTGTTCTGCATTTTGGACTCTGTCTTTCAGCTTATCGTAGTCGAACCGCAACAGCCCCAGTCCCGTGTTCACCTGGGCGATATCCTGTTGCAGCGCTTCTTTCGTGGCTTGGATAGCTTCTAAGATGCAAGTTTGTAATTGCTGCAGATCCGCCGGAGCCTGTGGCGGTCCATCCGCCGCACCCGAGCCCGCAGCCTCCTCCACTCTACCCTTAAGCTTTCCCATTTGAGCTGCTTGGAAAGGGGGGGAAAGCTTCCTCCTCCTTGTCGTTTAGATAGGGGGGCGAGCGGGTCCGTACTGCTGGTGTCTTGGGCGGCTAGCACTGGGCCTCCAGGCGCTTGCAAGGTCCACTTGGTCGCGATTCACCAGTGTCCAGTGTCTACGGCTAGCTCCACTATCCGCTCAGTTTGGCTGCGTAGGCCGCTGTCCCGCCGCCAACAGGATCGAGCCAGCTGTATACTTAGCCGCTCAGCCCTTTCGGAGTTAGTTATTCTCAGTTCGCCAGTGCCTCCTCCTGTAGCTCTCGGCAATGAGCAGCCTGTCCGGATTCACTCGATCTTTCGAGCTGCGTTCGTTCTTGTTACGGCCTTCCCAGCGACCAGGCCTTCGCTCCGGTTCTTCCTCAGTGCGTCGTCGCGAGGCAGAATTCCCTGCTCCTCCGCCGTACGGTCGCGGATGCCTCCAAATGCTTGCCCATTGCGCCTCCGGTCCGTGCCTCTGGTGCCACCCTGCTCCACTACCAGGCGCCGAGCTCCCCTCGGCTGCAGGGTGCCAGGACAGCCGCCATCTTGAGCTCTCCGTCCTTTGTTCGCATGTGGTCCGGTCCACCTAAACTACAGGACCGATGAACTCCCCGGTTTACAGTAAGAAGGAAGGCCCAGGCTAGCTCAGGCGACGTCACCTCTGTCCCAGGTCATCTCTAAGAGGGCGCCTTATCGACTCGGTCGGCTTTGTTCTCGATCCCGAGCTCCGGCCGCCATCTTGCCTCAGCGCGCGCTCGGCCCTTCTTTGTTCTTCTCTCGAGTCGATAAGTGCTGGAAACACCTTAAGCCCCTCGCCTGGGGGTCCGTTGCCGTTCAGGTGTTCTTCACCGATCGAATGTTGCTCTTCACGACGGAGTTCGTGCGTTTCTTCAGGATAAAAGCGGGGATCGGGAGCGGAGCTCCGGGCTCACGCTGCCTGTCCGCTCGGCATCCAAGCCACGCCCCCCCTACGTTGGTCTCTTTGATGTTGTGATTTATTGTACAAGTACTGCATGTATGTCTTGAACGTATTTTTTTGATAACATGTCGATTTTTGCTTATGCTGTTTCTGGCCTATAGGCTCTTTGCCTTGAATTGACTTGTGCTTATTATATTTATAGGATTACAATCCCCTGATGAAGAGTCTTTTGACTCCAAATGCATTGGGATTAAGGATGGGATAGTTTAATTAGTCACGGAAATGGAAATATGTTTGAACATATACACTCATCCATGAGAAGGATCAGGATGATGAAATAAGTATTAATACAATTGGATTACTTGTACTACACAAAAGGAAAAGTTTACTTATTTTTGAAGTTCACATAGGTAAATTGTTTTGATGCCACTCTGGGTGTAAGGATGTCCTTCTTGCCTTTACTTCCACCCAATATGTTTTCCAGTGGACGCAAATTCAGGGAGTCAGGTTAGCAACATTAGACTGCACTAAGTACATCAAGTTAGAGCCCTGTCAGCAAGGTATTGGTGCAGGCTGCATGAACATCCAGGAAAAGCAATGATACCCCCTATGGGGGTGGGGTCCTCTGGCATGCAGGACCAGGCCAGAACTGTACCCCAGACAGGACTTGAGCCTCTCACCTCCTACCTCCTCTGCAGCCTACCTTAGAGCCACTGTCTCATGTTGTCGTTACTGTCACACCATAACTTCTCCAATGGCCTTTGGGGCTGCTGCTCCACTGGGTGAATCTACTGACCTCTCCTGAGCCACGCTCCTCCTCTCACTTCAGGGCCTGGGGGTACTGCCAGCAACTCCTCAATGGTATGCATGAGTGTGTCATAGCAGACTCTTTCCGAGGGAGTGTGGTTGGTTGCAAAACAGCCGTGCCCTACACAGATAGCCTCCAACTAAGTGTCCAGGGAGATTGTTGTGGGATTTCCACACATGCACTCAAGTTGTGGCAGCTTTCCAATGCTTTGGTGCAGCCTAATGGACCAGAATATGAGTTTTGCATGGAACTCTTAAGGAAACATGGTCATCGTGGTGCCTGACGAGGCTAGTTCCATTGTCCTCCTAATCCACACGTCTTCTTCCTTCATTAGTGACATTTTTATTTTTTTTAAAAGAGTCGGGCCTTGCAAGAACAGAGGATCATAACAACAAATAATTGTAAAAAAGTGATGTAATATGTGAGGTCATAAGAAGTGCATTGCTGGGGGGACATAAGTTATAGTTACCTCAGGTAACTATAACTGATTCAATTCTATGGTTTTGTGTCTGTAAAATCTGAACCGAACTAATACGTCCCTGTAACCTTTGTTTTATTCAGTGAATTTCTAAGGTGTTTTAAAATTCTATTTCCTAACTATAACATGCCTGTAATCTTTGTTTTTTTTAATGTGTAATTCTACAGTTTTCAATGCTATTTCCTAACTATAATGTCCTTGTGTTTTATTTAGAGACTTTCAGTAAAAAAAAAAAAAAAAAAAATTATATATATATAGTGGTTTCTGCTTCTTTCACTGGAGAGGAGGTTGCTGTTTTCATCAATTCCAAGCGTGTCCCAGAAGCGCGTTTCAGAAGCCCCCTCAACGCAAGTGGCCTGGAGACTCTGGCTCATGCTACGGCATTTTTCTTTCTTCCATGATGTGGAAATTCACCAGGCTCGCCAGCAGTCCGATATGACTTGGAGCGGTTTAATGAGGCATCGCTACAACTCGGACGGGATCCACTGCTCTCCCGCCCCCGCCTATCTCCAACTCGGATTGTTGACTGTTGAGGAAACGGGGACCAGAGGCAGCTCCACAACTTGCGGGGTCCCAACACCCTGTGCAGAGTGCCCTACCCCCTGCTATTTTCCCGGAACCTACCTGGAACGACCCTAAGCTTCACTCACCAGGGAGCCACTGCTGCATCCTGGGAAACTGAGTCCCGAGTTCGTCTGGACCAGCTGAACTGAGTTAATTGGAGCTGAGGGGCGGAGCGGACATTGCACCTATCGTAGTGCGGTTGGACTTACTTGAACTGCACAACGTGGGGTTCCTTCACATTCATCACTGGCGCTGACGAAGGCCACACCGGCCGAAATGCATTCGCCTTTTTGTTAATATTAAATGGAGCTGCCTTCTCATCCCCGTTGTGGTTTCTGCTTCTTTCACTGGAGAGGAGGTTGCTGTTTTCATCAATTCCACGCGTGTCCCAGAAGCGCGTTTCAGAAGCCCCCTCAACGCAAGTGGCCTGGAGACTCTGGCTCATGCTACGGCATTTTTCTTTCTTCCATGATGTGGAAATTCACCAGGCTCGCCAGCAGTCCGATATGACTTGGAGCGGTTTAATGAGGCATCGCTAAAACTCGGACGGGATCCACTGCTCTCCCGCCCCGCCTATCTCCAACTCGGAGTGTTGACTGTTGAGGAAACGGGGACCGGAGGCAGCTCCACAACTTGCGGGGTCCCAACACGCTGTGCAGAGTGCCCTACCCCCTGCTATTTTCCCGGAACCTACCTGGAACGACCCTAAGCTTCACTCACCAGGGAGCCACTGCTGCATCCTGGGAAACTGAGTCCCGAGTTCGTCTGGACCAGCTGAACTGAGTTAATTGGAGCTGAGGGGCGGAGCGGACTTTGCACCTATCGTAGTGCGGTTGGACTTACTTGAACTGCACAACGTGGGGTTCCTTCACATTCATCACTGGCGCTGACGAAGGCCACACCGGCCGAAATGCATTCGCCTTTTTGTTAATATTAAATGGAGCTGCCTTCTCATCCCCGTTGTGGTTTCTGCTTCTTTCACTGGAGAGGAGGTTGCTGTTTTCATCAATTCCAAGCGTGTCCCAGAAGCGCGTTTCAGAAGGCCCCTCAACGCAAGTGGCCTGGAGACTCTGGCTCATGCTACGGCATTTTTCTTTCTTCCATGATGTGGAAATTCACCAGGCTCGCCAGCAGTCCGATATGACTTGGAGCGGTTTAATGAGGCATCGCTAAAACTCGGACGGGATCCACTGCTCTCACTGGAGAGTAGGTTGCTGTTTTTCATATATATATATATATATATATCGCACTATGATTTGACCCATAATTCAATTTACTAATATACATATTCACAAATTTATAACTACATTTTATTCACACATTCATTTTTAATATATATTTTAAAACTAAAAATTGTATGTGAGTGGGTGTGTGAGCCACTGTGTGGGTGTGTAAGTGGTTGAGTGAGTGACTGTGTGAGTGGGTGGGTGTGTAAGTGGGTGTGTGAGTGGCTGTGTGAGTCTGTGAGTGAGTGGGTGTGTGAATGGCTGGTTATTGTAGTATCGGATTGTGCCAGGGTTTTAATACAGATAAAAGCTATCCATAGTAGTGCATTTATTTTGGAATTGGCATTCTATATTTTGGCTTTCTCTGAACCGTTGTACACAGATTTAACACCATACTCATTGATGTTTTTCCATATATCTGTAGTTGATTGTTAATGTGAACTATGCTACGTGTAAAGCCAAAGCCATTTATACAGTAATTTGGGGTAAGACGAAACTTTGATGATGTCATCAATGATGTCATTAATGGTGCCATCAGTGATGTTGTTAGTGAAGTCGTCAGTGGAGTCACCAGTGATGTCACCAGTGATGTCACCAGTGATGTCATTTGGGATGTCATCAGCTGTGTCATAAATGATGGAATTGAACATGTCATGGCGGGGGTGCACGTTATAGTTAGTGCTGCTAACTATAACTGGTGAATTTTTGTATTTTTTTGTTCAAAACATTATTGTTGTCACCGAGATATTCACCTAACTATAATGCTACTTTAACCTTTGTTTTTTCAGTGAATTACTAAGGTTGTTAAAAAGTAAATAGAACATTATTACAGCCAACTAGAATGTTACTTTAAACTTTTGTTTTTCCCAGTGAGTTTCTTGGTTTTTTTTGTGTGTAAATTAATTATTGCTGTGAGTGTGTGTATGGTAGAATGACTTTCTAAGATATGTTGTGCTCTGACATTATTTTATTAAAATGTTTTTTTTATTGTAACAAAACAGGATATGGTTCACTATTTGCAAAATATTTGTAAAATGTGTACGAGTATTAAACAGATAAGAATTCAATAGAAATTGTTTATTTGCTCTGTTATTGTAACGCTGATCCCAAGACCTTTCACCAGCAATCGTGTTTGAGGTTTCATTACTATCGCAATGAATGGTGATATTTGTAGGTTGTGGAGAGCGACTGCCCCATCCTTTCAGACCCATCTATCAGATGACAGATGCACATAGTAAGGGGTGGGGAGGGACTGACCTCTCCTTTCAGTCCTCTCTCTCAAATGACTGTGTATAGTAGGGTTGTGGAAGGACTGGCCTCTCTGCAGAGACCTCTCTTTCAGATGACAGGTGTGCGTAGTATGGTGTGTGGAAGCCTCTCTGCAGAGACCTCTCTGAAATGATTGATGTGCGTAGTAGGGTGTGGGGAGGGACTGGGCTCTCCTTTCAGACCCCTATCTCAGAGGATAGGTGTGTAGTAGGGTGTTTAGATGAGCTCTACTCCCAACTCTTCTCAAACCAATGATCATAAATAGTGGTGTCTGATAAACACCATCGCAGGTAATACTCCTTCATACAGTGTGCATAGCAGAGTCCCTGTGGGATTTCCCCCAAGTGGCCTAGGGGGTCAGGGTGTTTCAACCCTGCCTCTTTTTATTTTTATCCTGTGACTCAGTTCTGCTTTTCCATAGATGGAATGTTTTTTGTTTTTAGTAATAACTTTGGCCCCGTTTGACCAATCCTCAAGAAACATTTCATTTACAAGACTGCAAAACTTCCCTACCAGCAGTAGGTAATCGGATTCTTTAGTGCTACTCGTTTTTTCAGAAGAATTTGATACTATAGGTCATCTGTGGTATTTTAATGGCTGCAAAAAAGCAGGTTATCTGACCGAAACTGTAATTCCCTGCTGTCCGAGTCAAAATCAAAATAAATAGGGGACTCTTTACAAAGGTAAATTAACGCTTGTAAATCTACTTGTTTAAGTTTACTTTTACACTTGTGAGTAACTTTACTACATTGGATTGTTAACCATTTCTAAGTGTAAAGTTACTCGAATGTGTACACCTACATGTCCCCTCCCCTCTCACAATAGGCAGTGTAGTCAATAAAAACATTAAATAAGACAAAGTTACAACTAGTAGTGACCTTACAACCATGTTTGACATGTCTCACATTTGGATGCGATCTCTGCGACCAGAGTGGAGAGCTGCACATGGTGAAGTAAAAAAGTTTACTTTTTTCACAACAGGAGTACCTCTGACACCATAGATGACACTTTCTTTTGCTGCAATAGCCCCTTTTATTGACTTTGGGCTATTCAACATTCAATTTCTGAAATCTTTATAACTTTTTTTGTATATATATATTGGTATTCACCTTCATTTCCAAAAACCTATTGATTCAACTCTCCTTATTTCAAATCGTGCATTACATTTAAGACAAATATACGTTCAACATCTATATACACATATCAATTGACTGTACAACGTATATACATTAAGTTAAATCATTATACACATAGTCAATCATTGATTGGATCAAAGAGCGATATTATTCTCCACTCTGTCCTACTTTTCCTTATCAAAAATGACTGACTGGGGTTCAAACCTTTTTGCCCCTCAGTCACATCTGTTTCTCAAGTCCTATATAGGGTTGGGGAATTTACTTTATACATTTATCCTCTGCTAAGTAGTTAATCCTTTTAGCTAATAGTTCCTCTGAATGGGAATCTGGACGCATAAGGTCTTCCAAGCCACTAGTCAGTGCCAACGTGTTTCGACTGTCTTGTGCTAGGACCAGAAATCTGTTTTTGTATGCAGTCTTCCTCAGGGCTGTGTGCTTTAACTGTAGGACATCATAATACACCTGAAAAGATGTAATGTAGTGATTTAGTATATGTGTTTGCTAAAAAGCTAAAATCAGCTATGTGGATCTATGTTAGCACGTACCCTTTTTAATCTCCATCTTTTATGGGCAGTTCAATTCTCTCAATGTGGAATTTTTCTCGTGGTCGGGTAGACGGTGTCTTGTCCTGTAGGGGTGAGAACGGAGGTGTACAATTAGTGCAGTTCTATTCCTGCCTTCTCTTGTTTGTAAGCTCTTTTGCGCGCGGCTTTGGACTTTAATTTTCACTGTGTAAAGCTGGGGTTTTCACTGTTTTCACCGTGTATTGGAGGCGGCTCTAACATTTCCGGGTATCGCTCGTATTAGTGAAATGGAGTTTGGTTTCTCGCTGTTAAGGGGCGGTGCTACGGTGCTCGATTTTTTAAAAATACAGCAACTCAGTTCTCAGCGCGTGTCTCCCTGTTCAATCTGGTTGGCATCATATATATCCCCTCTAGATTCTATGCGCGGTGGGTTTTCATACCTGATGGTTCTTTGTTCAGCTCACTGTCTCAAAAGCATTTCCGGGTGTTGAATCGTCTGCGCTCGGGGCTCTGTTGCCTGTTGCGTTTTCTATGTTGGTATATTCTTCTTGATTGGCTGGAGGGGACTCCTTTCTAATAGGGAGGTTTGGATACTTTTCACGTTGGCGTGTTGCCTTATGTTTCATGCCTTCCCATTGGTTGTTTCGTTTTATGGTTGCTAGGCGGCGTGTTTGTTGTGTTTACGTTGCTATTGTTTTGATTTGGTCGGGTGGCCGCTGTGTATATTAGGGGTGAAAGAGACTTTCTATATGTACTGTTTACCTCCTAGATCATTTTCTACGGGAGTATTGTTATCCATAGTTAGTTAACTCTGACATTTCATTTAATCCGTTTTCTATTGTATCCAGATTCAGGATATTTCTTGCTTCCATTCGTGATAGGGTATTCTCGATGTTTCTTCCTTTGATATGTTTTAGTACGGTCCATTTGAGATCTTCTGGTTTGTGGCCTTTTTCTGTGCAATGTGCCACCATAGGTGCATTAGGTGTTTTGCACCGGATCCTTGAACGATGTTGGGAGATGCGTTTCACGGGTTGACTGGTTTTCCCAATGTATGCCTTTGCGCACAGACATATGATGCACTATATGACGTTATGTGTGTTGCAATTTGTGAATTCTTCATGTCGTACGTACTTATTGCCATATGTGAACTTGGTACCTTCTATGGTGCTGGAACATGATATGCAATTTCCACATTTTCTATGTCCCTGAATGGGGGGTAAGCTCAGCATCGACCTGAGAGACATATCTTGTCTTGGTCTAGACGTGTCCGCTCTCACCAGCTTGTTTTTTATATTTCCATTCTTTTTTAAGGCCAAAATAGGTATGTTTTCAAAGGGTTTTAAACCTTTCACCGTGTTCCAGTTCTTTCGGACAATTTTCTGGATATCGCTTGTTGCCCCTGAGAACGTGGTGACACACACCAGGGGCGTGTCTTCTTTCTTTTTTCTGGGGGTTAGGAGGGACTCGTGGGGGGTGAACCAAGCTCTTTTCATTGCTCTTTTTTTTACATTACATCTTTTCAGGTGTATTATGATGCCCTACAGTTAAAGCACACAGCCCTGAGGAAGACTGCATACAAAAACAGATTTCTGGTCCTAGCACAAGACAGTCGAAACGCGTTGGCACTGACTAGTGGCTTGGAAGACTTTATGCGTCCAGATTCCCATTCAGAGGAACTATTAGCTAAAAGGATTAACTACTTAGCAGAGCATAATTGTATAAAGTAAATTCCCCGACCCTATATAGGACTTGAGAAACAGATGTGACCGAGGGGCAAAAAGGTTTGAACCCCAGTCAGTCATTTTTGATAAGGAAAAGTAGGACAGAGTGGAGAATAATATCGCTCTTTGATCCAATCAACGATTTACTATGTGTATAATGATTTAACTTAATGTATATACGTTGTACAGTCAATGAATATGTGTATATAGATGTTGAACGTATATTTGTCTTAAATGTAATGCACGATTTGAAATAAGGAGAGTTGAATCAATAAGTTTTTGGAAATGAAGGTGAATACCAATATATATATATACAAAAAAAGTTATAAAGATTTCAGAAATAGAATGTTGAATAGCCCAAAATCAATAAAAGGGACTATTGCGGCAAAAGAAAGTGCCATCTATGGTGTCAGAGGTACTCCTGTTGTGAAAAAAGTGGTATAGATTCCAGCCTCTGAGGTCCTTAACTGAATCAAACCCCTTCAATATATGTAAAAAAGTTTACTAAAATGTTTTAAAAAGTTAGATAAAATATTTGTAAGTTAAATATTAATGTTATTTTTTATATATTTATTTTAATAGAGTAATATAATGAACTGTTACAGCATTACTAGCTTAATTTTAAGAGATAAATAAAACATTTTAATTATATTGAATTAAAAATATTTTTATGAAGTTTAATTTTAAAAAAACCCACTTAAAGTAAAAATAATAATTCTACTTTTGCATTATGTATTTAAAATGATTAAATGTGCTGGATAGAATTAAAAGTAATTTAATTTGTTTTGATACTTATTAATGTTTACTATTTTTATATGTAAAATGGTTAATAAAATATATTAATAATTATGTTTTTAAATTAAATAAAATGTAATTCTATTTTAAAACAATTTAAATAATTTAATTTCATTTTAACATCTGTTTCTATGGGGATTTATTCTAAGTCCTTTCCTTCTTTATTTAATATGGAAAGGTGTTGCAGTAACAGGGAGTAGCCATGCCTGGTGCTAGACTTACTCCAGCTCTGAGGTATAGTATATTTACAACTTGCTTGGGTCATTTTAGGCTGTAGTAGCTATAGAAGGGCAGTGTGTGAATAGGAAAGGGCTTAGTCATTTGTGGGTAAGTGCATGCCACACCCAAACCCTCCCCCAACCCTCCTTATTCCCTTTACTCCTACCTTAACTCTTCTCTATTAGTAATAAATATTCTCCATTTTCCAGCTATTTCACTCGGTCTCACTAACCTTTACTATTACAACTTCTAAAGCTCTCGAGATCTCTGCACAGAAAAGACAGGGGAGGCGGAGACCTCCGCACATTGTTATGACTAGCATTTTGCATTAATTTTAGTAGTATCAGAATAATACTACTAAATGACCTACAAATGCAACTTGTGAATAGTCCTCTAGGTATGTGTGGTGCCGCAAGGTTCATATCTTTCCCTGCTGACTTTTTTATATATCTGATGCTTCTTATTCGTGACCACAGCTTTGATCTATACAATTTAGATGATACACAAAAAGTAATATATCGTGAGGGGGGCCTGGAGCACCTAGTGGTGAAGTTCTGATATTGTCTAGATGTGTGTATGTATATTGTATTTGTGTAGCAAAAAGCAGCAGAACATTTTGCAAGGTCAAAGGCAAAGATAGTGTCAACAAATGGTTGGAGAGGTAGGGGAGCAGAGGTGTACAGTTACTGCAACATTATATAGTGTACTTTAATGATGAAATCCTCAACTCTTTCCTAAAGTGCGGTGGGACTCGAGTGATTGTGAAAGATACAGGGATGTTGTGCTAGAAAAATCGAGCATGTTGAAGGTTAACCCATTGAATACTGGGTTTGTGCTGTCTAACGAGCAGAATTACTCTTGGTACTTTAGCCAAACTTAATGAGTTCCTCTCAAACACCTTTGAATGGGTGATTTAGAGAATTCAGTAGTAGTGTTTGTTTTCTTAGGCGGTATACCATTGTTAATCCCATTTCTTGGTTACTTGATATTGAGGCCTCCTCATGGTGCTAAACCCAGGTGTTTGACTTCATCCTGATGAGGCCTTTCAAACCATTTACAAGCTAAAATGCATCAACATTTTTAGAAGGCCAACTCACAATAAGAACTTTTATACAAATTAAGGGCTTGCACTATTATGGAACCCACATAATTGTGTTTCACACCAAATCAAATGAGCTCTAACAATGAGCATGGGCTTTTTGACAAGCTACCTAAAGGACATTCTTTCCCTTTTGATAATAGATGATTGAATATATGCCCATATGAATTTTTCCTCATTCATGATGTATAGTATGCTTAATTAATTTTATACTGCAGATTTTTTCCATTACATTGCAAATAATAAGCTATCTAAACGTAATACCCTTTCAAGGTCTAATATTTCACCTGATAGCATGTTTGTTGTATTTGATTTAGGCTTCCCATCTCTCTGGTGGTTACCTGGGATGCCCTATGCTTTGTGTTCAAGTATACCTACAAAGCATAGGTTTTAGAGGCATGGGCGATTTGAAGTATCCTCTACCTTGCATGCAAGCGAGTTCCATTTCTTCTCCAATTATATATTCTATTCTTGAATCTTAAACGGTAAATTCTTCCACTCGGGTTGAAGCTTTTCCCATTCTTGGACTCTGTTTGTGAAGTATAGCAGTATCTTGACAGGAGTATCCAACATTGCTCGAGCTGTGTTGCATTGTCAGATTGTTTTTGTCTCATTTCCTTAACTTCATTCAATATACCTTAGACCAAGCCTACTAGTTTTTCCATCCTCAAAAATCAGATCTAAATTAGGCTATCCAGTTTATGTAGATTCATCACTATCCACATGGTCCCTAATCTGAATCACTGTCTGTAAGTTACCCATGTTCTGTGTGTCCTCAAGGTGTAAGTTGTTTCTGAAAGCATGGATTGACACATATTTTTAATTGGTCGAATTGCAATGCCTCCTTCCTTGTTTTGAGTATCTGCAGTTCTATTGAATGTAATGGAAAGTAAGCTTCTTGCCTTTCTTTATTGCCTGTATCTTATTTATCTTCCGATGTTGTCAGTTTTTTGAAGTTTTCGAACAACTAGTACATTTCACAATTGGGTTGCTTAATCAGTCACCATTTAAACAATTCCAGGGAGTGTTCTCTTCTAATATTCCATCTTATGCCAAACGTTTGCATTACTGGAATCCGACCCCCCTCCCCAGGCCTTTAGGGTGAAACATGATGCTGAAAGTGTTCCATGTTGATGGTTTGTTCTGACAGAATGACTGGATGCAGCTCTGTCATTTCTATCTCTGGGATTTGAGCCTATTTAGTCCACGGGAGTGTAACAGAACTTAGAATGGTCTCTTTGAAAATGAAAATCAAGTTCCTAGTCAATTTGTTGATTGGCCGTATTCAGTGATACTACCAGACTAGTCTCCTTTTATTACAGCGAGCGCTTCTTCCAGCTCCCGAGTAGACGAACACACTTACTTCCTGGGAGTGTCACTGGAACAGCAGAAATAGCAGTAGTGTTGACTCCACAATGCAATGGTAGTGCCGTGTGAACCAATGGTCTGTCAGATTTTTAGTTGCATTTGCTTGGATATGTCTCACATTAAACTTTCTCAAATTATAGAATTGACCTGATAGCATCGGGGGAAAACAAAGTCTCTGTGTCATGCTGGCGTCCGACAAGAGGGCAGCCACCTGGCATGGAGGAGACTGAATCTTTGGTTACTCCCTTTTATTGCCAAGACTAGTGTATTGTAATTCTTTTATCAATGGTTCTGGTGAGTTGTTAGCATTCATTCAGTGGGAGGTTGATATTAAGTGAATGTGTGTTCTAGTAAAATAAATGAACATATTATGCCCTCCTCAAAGAAAAAAAAACAGTTTGTATGAGAGGTAGCATTTCCATGCAGCTTATCTTTTGTACAGACAGCAGGTGTAGAATCAGAATACATGGGAGAAGTGAACCAATTAAAGTGAATATGTGAGCCACAGATCCAAAATAACCAGGGGCCCTAAAGCACTCTTTTCCAGCTATCATATTTTCTTTTCTGTCAACTTCAACTTCAAAGGAATTGGGAGATGGTTGAGAAGAATTTTCAACAGTAGCGAAATTACATCCTATGAAGATTCCGACGTATGGTGAAATTGCGAGAAAAATATGTGAACTCCATTTAAAATGTTGAAAAGGTACAGAGACCCCGAGACACACACTGGCTTGCCCACACAACCCATGCTGATTGATCATTATTGTGTGTTCCGGACACTGTGGATTCTTTGAAGGATGGCCTGAATTGTTCCGAAAGGGCTGAAGACCAATAGAAACCCACACAATCCCGAAGGCCATTCGACTCAACAACTGATCGAATATCAATGGATGAGGTTGCACTCTGGATTCCAAATGAAGTAAAGGTCTGTAAACATCAGACAATCAAAAGGAGACAGGCACTTAACTTTTGCTTGAGTCCACAAAAAAAGAGAACTTGATAGTTTACGAGTGTGTACTTTATAGCTGGTGATGGCATTAGATTGGTAGTTTATGTTTTAAGAATGTTGTTTGAAGTATTATGTGTATTGATTTGTAGCTGCATTATTCACTGGCCTGGTCTTCCAGATTACTTCAAGCGGATAAGCTCCATATGCTGACCACTAGTGTTAAATTGAGGTTAACAGAAATTGAAGTATCCCAAGTCTGGTCTAGAAAGCTGTAGCAACTACCTCCAGAGCGTTCTTTGCTCCATGTTGAGGCATTTGTTGTGATTTGAGAAGCAGCAGCTTGTCTGAGAACAGAAGGTTCACAATGTCTGTCTGGTGTGTTAGAAGATAGATGTCGCATTCAGAAAATGTTGGATCTGGTCAGGTCACATTCTTCTCTGACATGTTATCATCCACATTAGTATTTCAGACCCATTTTTAGACCTGACAAAGTGAAGAAACCAGATTTTCTAGTTTGCTATTTTTAGATTATTGTCTTGGCCTGCTCTGTTGTAACCAGTTTACAACTTAATGCACTATTTGAGATTAAACTGCACAGTTACATTTGTTTAACTATTTGACTCCAGATTATCAGTTTTCCATCAAAACCAGATGACCACCATGTGCAAGTCAGATATTAACTTATCTACTTCTAATGCACCTTGACTCTCGACAGAGTTGCAAGTAAGTTAATTATGCTTTGTGCGAAAAAATTAATTATACTTTGTGCGAGTAAACATATGGTTAGGAAGAATAATTTCCCTTATACCTAGATGTCTGTAATTTCTTTATATTTTATATGGTCTTGTGTAGTATCTTCACACATTTTGGTGCCCCCTATAGCCCATGTGACAGAAGATTGGAATTTTGTAGTCCCCAGACACTGTGTGAACCAACCCCAGGAGTATGGGGCGATTGACGAAATGGTAGAGAATGTAACACTCGATTGAGACCTCACATGGGTATATTAAACATATTGGAAATTAAAATTGATGTGTTCAGTCCGCTGGGTAAGTAACTTGTAAGTAACTAGAAGTCACAAAAACAAAGCTGGTCTCTTGTTCCATCGTCCATTGCTCAGCACTTGTTTCCTCCTACTCCAGGACCTTTGACAATTTATTGGCAATAATAAACAAATATTGCATACAGTGGTAGTGTTAGAAGTATTTGCAGACAGATGGATGCAGTTTTCAGTGCAAGAAATATTTAACAATTGTGCATTGGAAATACAATTTTAAGTGACGAGTATAAACACTCATTTAGTTGGTGGCCCCATAAAACATAAAGACAAAACAAGAAGTGCTCCTTTTGGTTCAGTTAATTCACACCTGCGGTACAAAGTTGTGAACAGCTTTTGCACTCTAGCCTTGACATTTTTAACTTAAGAATGTTCACATCTTTCTAAATGTTGCACTGTAACAAGTATGGTGTGCACGTATGTGACCACTTCCGCCATTTAACATGTTCACTTTGAAGAGAAATGAGTCCCATGCAACACATTTTCTTCAAGGAACATGGCAGGTGATACAACAACCTAGTCACTTGCAAATGGATAAATTACTGAAGCCAAGCAATGCAGCGACGCAGACTGAGCCAATACACCAAACACCTGGCTTCAGGGAGAAAGGGCAACCACATATTTCAATAGCAAAATGTTGCCAATCATCATACGAGAGCGGTTTGGGGATGGCGGATGTTAAATTCCACTACTGGGCAGGACATCTGGCAGTTGTTAAGGACTGGCAATATACTAGACTCAGCTCATAGGCTAGAACTGGAGCTGTTTTACAGCAAGGGTCCCCTACATGCTCAATAAACCTTCCTGCACCTACGATATCAACACTGACTGCATGGCAAGAGGCCCTGAAAACTATTTGATGGCATGATAAATCTACACAAGAGAACTTTTGATTTGGCACTTGTCTCCCCTCTGTAGCCTAGGGACTTTAATGCAAAGGGTGGGACACAGGGCCGCACTGGGAACCATAACAAGCCCTGGCAAAGTGCTCGGCAGGCCCCCCCCCCCCCTCCCCCCCCTCCCCACTCGGAGGTGCCGCCGAGCTCTTTGCTGGGGCCTGTTTTTGACCGATTTTGCAGCTATGCTGCAAAAACGACCCTGTAACATAAAAACGGCCTCCAGGGGCCCAAAACCGGCCCCCACCCGTGCGGCGCACCGGGGGATTGCCCGTTGCCCGCTATGGCCAGTCCGGCCCTGGTGGGACAACATTGACATCTCAAAACTGGGAGACGTGTGGAAGGGAGCCTGTATGAAATCCAATGTCGAACTACCGGACAAATTCCTCCTGCATACATCTCAATTCTCCTGCTTCCTCCAACCAATGCATATATTATACACTCTCAGATACCGACGTAAAGCATATCCAGGCTCGCCCATTCACTGATTGCAAATGTCCCAGACCCAGTGATTCCCCTGCATACAGCTTGGGAGTTGGATTTGGGAAAGTTGGATGATATTGAGTGGAGGGAAGCCAAAGTACACTGGTGACATCTGCTCAGGTTAGGCTTGTTTGGGTTCCTTATTTACACTGGATATATTACACCCATGCCCAGCTATACATCTGCATGTTACACAACCACCTACCTGCACCAGATGTCGATCCTCTGTTGGAACATTACTCCACATGATCTGGGAGCCCCCTGACATACAACCATACTAGAAGATAATTCAAGAAGCAGTGACCACGACCTTGGGAGACCCAGTTTACCTCTCACCTCAGCTAGCCATATTAGGGCTTATGGAAGAATCAGGTTGGAATAATCATGCAAGTGGTGCCTTTATTGGTCTTGGCTCCCTAATAGCTAAGACGGTGGACAGCACAGCATTCCCAGCACTCTGCAAGAGTGGAAGTTGGGTATGGACCACTGTTGTACACTTGAAAACGTGATTTATAAGGCCAGAGGATGTGCCTGCAAGCACAACACGATTTGGACATATACATCACAGCTGTAATACATTTCTGACTCCTGTTGTTTTTGACTGCCTCCTTTGGGAAATTACAAAAAACTCTTGATACAGTTTGGGACGAGACATATTACACAGTAATGTCTATTGGGATGTATAAGTGTATTGTTTTACCTGTATGTGTGTGTGTGTGTGTGTGTGTGTGTGTGTGTGTGTGTGTGTGTGTGTGTATATATATATATATATATATATATATATATATATATATATATATATATATATATATATATATATATATATATATATATATATATATATATATATATATATATATATATATATATATATATATATATCCCAAAGTCTCAAATGGTTACCTCGCTGATTTTTGATCGGGATTCAATGTAATATCCTGTGCAGGTGGAGGAAGTTTGAGGCAGAATTTAGGAATGTAGGGAAACATCCTACACTTTGTTCTATATTATCTGGAATTTTCAGTTTTTTAGACAATATCCATGCCCTTTACATCTCTCTTCAATGTGCAAATGAAAGCAGTTGTCAAGAATTTTGAAAATCATAGGACAACCCTTGCACCAGGCATCTGTGATCTCAACTTTCCATAACATATACATGTTCTTAATCCGCAAATCTCTGCTGACTCCCACGTCTGCACCAGCTCCCACCTTTGTTGGTATCTTTTAAGTGGCTTCAAATTCATCCACCAACTCCAGCTTATGCAGGAGTGGTGCAATACCAAAGGGAATAATGGACGGAGCGCCTGAGCAAATCAAACACTCACCACGAGTCAACTGATCTGGGTTTAATCCAACATCATTCTTTAACTCGCTCCACCACCCCAGTTCAGACATGGCCATATGCAAATCAGTCTGACCCTGTGCCTCATGGGAACAGTCCAGCCTGAACTGCCAAGCCATGTCTTCCCTGAATTGAAAACAAGCATCCTGTTTCCAGTCCAGGGAGGACCTGGCTTGGCATTTCAGGCTTAACTGTTCCCATGGGTCACAGGGTCAAGACGGATTTGCAAATGGCTGGGTTCAAACTGGAATGGCATTGTGAGCAAAAAAACGATGGATTTAGGCCCAGATCTCTGTACTGGGGTGAATAACATTGTTCTTCATTCTGTCCATCAACTGTTGTTCCTGCATTTGTCACCCCAAGTGGGACGGGTATGCTTCCTCTTCAGAGGAAGTGATGCCACATGACATATAGTGTGCTTATATAATATGCCAAAGGAACCTTATGCCCGTTTCTTTTTATTATATAAACAAGTATGTGTTTGAGGAGAATAAATTATTCATACCACACACAGAGTCGCGGTTTAATGGTTCCCCATAGTGTATAGCACAATGGTCTATGTATTAATAGATCATAGAGTGTATTTAAGTTCACATGTATAAATTGATATACACCGTATATTGAACAAGAAGTATGTTATTCCTTATTGTCAATACATTTTGATTCCTGATCATTTGCAAGACACTAGCAGTTGTACAACTCAGAAGTGAAGGTTTTTTCACACACATCATTTTTCATGTATTCGCAATCATGAAACACCGCATTGACTTGTTCAAAAATGCGTCTGCTTTTTTATGTTTCTAATTAATGAGAAGAATGTAGATTGCACCGCTGAATTTATATATTCCCAGAGAAAGCTGCAGAAAGTAAACAGTGCTCATTAAGACACTGTTTTCTTTCTGTTCTTCCAGGGGTGGTTGTTGATCTATGAAAGTGGCAGAGTGTAATAATTGCCTTGAGTTGTAGTGAGAGAGTGGAGCTAGTGAGCCTGACCTCTTCTAAGGAGAAATCGGGGAGAGGGGTGGGCTAGAAAATGTTGAAGCATAATTGGGTCAAATAGTGCATTTTAAACCAGAATTATGACAAATTTGCACTTAAACTGCACGCATTAACTATTAATGTCCTTCCATTGTGTGCAAGGCCAATGAAACCTGAAGCTCTCCAAGAGTTGACACCACTTATTTTCCAAAATGTGCCATGGGTGCCTCTGTATTTTAAAAATGTCCTTTATTGTGCGAGATCCAGCATTGTATAATTACTAAGGGGTTGGGCCTATGTTTTATCAGTAAGGTTAGGCCACTGTATATTCTAAAACAAGGTCGATTTACTGTTACTGACATTAATTAACAACGAAAATTGAAATAAAACCCTGGTCCCACATTTTAAAGTTCATACAAAGGCAACTTTTCCAACTCCTATATTTTTGTGCAGGAGTATAGAGAAAAGTTACAAAAAACATAGTCCCTGAACATTAGAATTAAGAACCTAGGACTATATTATAATTGTCATTACTAATATGTTTTAATCCAAAAAGTATCTCTTTGTATTTAAACTGATATGATTTGAAAGTATGATTAGATTGCCATCTATTGTTTATGTAAGTGTGTTCACTATTGGGGTGGCTTTGAAAAAAGTTACAAGAGTTTCATCATTGGTTGTGGGTTCCAAAGTCTATGACATGTTAATTTTGAATTTGAATGTCATAAATTGAAAAAAATATATAAGAGAATAAAAAGGTTGTCACGTTAATTGTTTCAGGCCACCTACACTGAATTGATGTCAGTAAAGGTAAATGTACCTTGTTTTAGAGCCAGCATTGTGGCATGGATGCCCCTCTCTCATATGCCATGTGTCACCCCTTAGACCACAAACAACACAAAATATGCCAGTGCCACAATTTTGCCATTAGTTCTGTCCTTTACATGGGTGACCCTTATGTCAGAAGTTACCTCTTTTATGTTTGGTTCAGAATTGGTTGCCCACCCGACAGTATACCATGGTTGTCCTTCCTTAAGCCAGGAATCACTATTAGCCAGTGCCAGGGTGTCCCTGTGCCACAGATTTACTTCAGTATACCAGCGACAGCATTTTGCCAAGTATAACTAGCATGTTAGGGCCGGTGTCATGCTAAGAACCGTCTTTAGTATGCTAGCACAAGCCTTTTGCCAGAGGTGCCTCTGTAAATCAAGAATTACCTTCAAAATGCCAGGGCCAGTGGCAGACTTACAAGCAAAACACCACATTCTCTCTCATACTAAAAGAAACCACCCACAGCATGATTTTGCTGTGCCCCGCCTCTAGCAAGGGTATGTGGGCCTTGAGTTCTGTCAGCCCCAAGGAGAAGTGGTGCACAAGAGTAAGTCACTTAGTCAGTGCATGGGCTTACTATAATCTGGAAGAGCATGTACCTCCTCTATTCGTGAGAAAATATATTGCTTGACTTCATACATAACTTTAAACAATCTGGGTTTCACATTAATGATGAGATCTCATTGTGCAAAATCCATATTGGATCACCAAGGCCAGGAAAAGAACAAATAGGCAGACGGATCAAACCATTGTCAATGGGAGTCAGAGTTTTTCTGGTTTGATTTGTTCCTTATTGGCCACAGACAAAACATATTTTTTGGGGGGCCCTATTGGGAACAACTTTGAATTGTATTACCCATTTTCTGATAATTAAAGCCTGCATGATGCTAAACAAGTGGATGCCACTCAAAAATAGTTGAAATATGCCTTTCCAGGGGTGTGTGTCACAAATCATGAAGATCACATTGGCAAAGAGAGACAGAGGTGGAAGTAGGCTGACTGGAGAAAAGTGTGCATACAGAAATAGACAAAGAGAAAGTTTACTTTTCCAGGGGGCCCATTAGAAGTTGGGTGCTCTGGGCAATTGTCTGCTTTGACCATGCCTTAAACTATCACTAGTCATGGGCATTAGGTTCAATCTCAAAAGTGGGCTAGCATTTTCATTGGGACAAGTGGGGCAACAAGGGGTGGTTGGAATTTTGTGGCTCCCTGCAGATGTCAAGTTTGCAACAGAAATGCAAGGAAAGAAAATACACAATTTTAGGCAACGTTTAAGGTTTGCAGGGCATTGTGGGTGAGAAAACATTGTAGGAACCATTCAAGTTACATCACCATGGATTCCCAAAGGTCTCTAGTTTTCAGAAAATTCTGTTTTTTTGTAGGTTTCCCTGCGTGGCTGCCAGACCCAAAAACTACACCTACCCCTTTTGTTGATGTCGCGGGCCACCCACACTGATGAGGTACCTTTTTATAGGGAGACATGTGGGAACGCTGGGTGGAAGGAAATGTGTGGCTCCCCGCAGATTCCAGTACTTTCACTCACAGAAAAAGGAAAAAAATCTGTCTCTTTAGTCAATGTTTGAGGTTTGCAATGGGTTCTGGGTAAGAAAACTTGTGGGCTCCACATGAGGCACATCCCCCTGGAGTGCTCTGGTGTTGGGTGTGTAGTTTACAAAAATATCTGGGATTGGTAGGTTTCCCCTACAGACAATGTACACCCGGCAGTGTAAGTCAGAAAAGATTAATATTACTACACACCCATTGACTACTCAAGTACATACACATATTTTTTGGATTTTTCACCTGGTGAGTGAAGTGTTTCCGAGGTAAATTTTATGAACAACTGATCTCTGGAAACGGGTAAAAAATTTACATATGATTATTCTGTGGCCCGAGCTGCAACAGGAATATGAAATGAAGCATGCTGAGGTCTATCGCTATATGCAGATAAGGCTTGCCTTGCAGGCAGCCCTCCTGAAGCATAGCTCCCAAGGTTTTAGACAAGGTTATAGATTGCTATGTGTGACATTTTCATAATTCCAGTGTAATCGATGACATTTCAACAATTATGAATGACACTTTCCCGCGAACAAAATCAAGCAATGAAGATGAGGGAAACATATAAATATCAGAAATTACACTAATTTGAGTAACAAGAAACTCGAAGAAGATCTTAAAACTGCTGCAAACCTCCATACATGGAAGGGCACTCACTAACCTAGTCACATGGCTCAGTCTATCAGCAATTTATACATGGCAGTTACAGAAGTGTTTACTATATTTCTTAATTACATATTTTTTAAATATATTACAGGCTCTGTGAGGCCCTTATTGATTATTGATCGTCGTCACTGGCCAGCTGAGCCTGTCTGGTGGTGCTGCTGCCCTTTGGGCTGGTTCGGGTCCTGCTAGAGTGTGACACCCCGCTGCGGCGCCGTCAATCATGCAATCGGCAAGCACAGCAGCTTTGATATTGCTGCACCCATGCTCACTGTAACTGGTCCCCGGTGCTGCCCCAGTGACTCGTCGGTCAGCCGCTCTGGGCCTGTCTGTGGCTGGGTCGGGCAGGCAGGATTCCATACAGATTGGATCCATGATCCTTACTGGTGGCTGCAGTGTCAGCAGCTCTCAGCCCGGCTTGCCCTGCACCGATGATGGTGATAGCCGCAGCCGGAGTTAGGGCGCGCCATAAATCGATCCCCTCATCCCCACTGCTGTGAGAGCAGTGAGGTCGGGAGGAGCTGAACACTTTTACTTAAAGCGCGGGCGGCAGCAGGACGACGGAACCGTGACTCACCTAGCCTATTAAACTGTGTTGCACTGCTGGCAGTCTACTTCGTCATTGGGCACTGACTGTGATATCAGTTTAAGTTAGGCCCCACCCGTGTCGGCCAGGGTTGTGTCTACAACTTGGATACATTGTAGCAGTACTCGCAAAGCTACGAGCAGATCAAGCCAACCCCCTTAGCCTCTGCTAGCTGGGAGCAGTGCGCACCGCGCTGATAGCCACTGCAGCTCGGTCGATCATGTGCATTATAGCAGCACTCTGCTTGACAGCTGAGGAGGTGCTATAATGCATGGTTTTCCATTTCAGTCTGGTGGCATGACAGCTGAATTTGAATTTGAATTTAAAAATATTTATAGAGCGCAACATTCACCTAGCGGTTTCTCGGCGCTGTGAAGGGAGGGTACCAGAGGAGAAGATGACAGCCACAAATTCAAGAGAATGGAAGCAATATACAGAGAGAAAGCCTGTTTAAAAAGAAAAGTCTTGAGTTCTTTCCGGAAGGGAAGATAATGCTAAAGGAGTTAGACTTGCCCGAATCCTCACCTTTAGGGTGCAGACCTCTTACTGAATTCTTGTCCCAGAAAGCGATTTCACTCACTTATAAAAAGCTGGTTAACAACACACCGGCTATTATGCAACAGTTAAAAAAGAAAAGGAGAGAGTGATACTGGAGTATTTGAGGAGGGAGAATAGGTGGAGGCCATTGCATTTCCTAGGGAGATAACTATCTGGTCGAGCTTTCACTGGATTCAGATACGGATCTTACACCATTCATACTATGCAAGAACCACTAAGGTTGGATGGGGCAATCGGGAGATGATCAGTGTCTAAGGGGCTGTAGTCAGTCAGGCACATTCTTCGACATCCTGTGGGAATGTCCGAGTATACACACCTATTTGGCGAAGGTAATGGAGTGTTTAAGTAAATTGAGGGAGAGGGCATAGAGTTGTCCGCTAAGCAATGTGTGTTGTTCGTATGGGGAGAGACGGATGCTACGAGGACCAATAGACAGTGGATGACTGCGGGCCTAGTGGTGGCCAAAAGGAACATCACTAAATTCTGGGGATCTGCTCAGCCACCAGATATCGGCGCCTGGAAAAGAGAGATCTGGATTGGTGCATTTTAGCAGAAAGGATGTGTATGAACGTAGAGGCTGCCCTCTGAAATGTGGGCAGGCTGAAATGCCCATATGAGCAATATTTGTGAAAATGAACAACTGGGTAAAGCTCAAGATTCTAACTTATGAAATGTGGCTCTGGGACATGCTCCTTGGATCAATTGGGGGGTGGGGGGGTAACAATGTGTTGACATTACGAATTGGACCAGAGCTATGTCTGAAAAACCTTTGTGTTTCAGGTTTCCAATAAAAAGATTGAAAAAAAGTTGCAGAAGGTACAGTTTACAATATGTGGGCGCACACAGGCCAGGATTTGAAGGACACTCAGGCAGTTCATACGACTCTCCTTTTCTACTCCTCTTTGGATACAGACTTTACATCTCCGACAGGGAAAAGGTTTTTGGGGCTTTTTTGGGTGTTGGAAGAATGTATTCAGGAAAATGGCACTCTTTCAATCTAGCTACTCAGATTCTAGGAACATTAGCTTGCGCTGTTGCCTTAAGGCTGCCTATTACAGACTGCCGAAATGTACAAGACTCACCTTGGAATCTGGAAAACGATCTTAGAATGTAACATACTCATTGAAGGAAGGTAAAAGAAGCAAACAAACAACCAACTTCTTGTACCAGATCTATGACTTCCAAGCGTCTCTGTAAAGCTCCAACCTTTGATCGACTCTATCTACACCTCCCATGTGCTTGTAGTCTAGAATGAACATTGGTTTGCGCACTGGTGCTGCCTGACCCCAAACAGTCACACGTGCAGTAATATAATTGTGAAAAGTTGTGAGCATGTGGATATCTTTTCTGTGTAAAGCTTTCAATGCGAGGCTCTGCTCTGTCCCCTCTGAAATTTCTTAAACTGAAGCCCTTTAGTGTAACATTTACGTTTAGAACAGATTATGGGCACATGCCACAGTGCCCGCTATGAACAATTCTTCAAATAACTGCATAACTGTGTCAAAACTGTCCACGTATACATGGAGACCTTTGTGGAAAAATTGCTCTGTCAAGTTTCCACACAATTGTTTCACTGACTCCCAAAGTGAAAGGAATATCGGGGGCAACTGAAGACTTTCTACCGGTGTACACTCTGAAATATATGCATATCCAGAGGCACTTTCAAACAGCATATACAGCTTAATACCATAAAGTGCTATCTGGGTGCACGCTGTCTGAAAACAAAATGGCCTGTGAACAGGACTAGAGCCTCATTCACAGATATATCTTGACCTGGAACATGAATCTCTATTCTTTGTACACCAATAAAGGCAGTAAAAACAGGCTGCTCCATATTAGGGTCAACACAGGTTTCAGCACTTCCAATGGGAAGCCTGCAATCCAGATCCCTTATGCTGCACTACAGGCACATCACTGTCCTCCTCTAATGAGGCACATCATCAGCGCTAATAGTGGATTCATCCTCAGATGATTCCTCTTGGACAGAAAATTCACTGCCTGAATCTTGCACTTGGTTCCCTGCCTCAGAGGCAGAGTCAGTCCCAGATCTATGGTTGGAGGCAGATTCAAAAGCAAACCATCGACCTGCTTAATGGTCAGCCTGCGGGAAGCCATAATGCTTACTAATAAAACTGTCACAGACAACAATAATCAACACTGCGTCAAATTAGAACGCAACACACTGTGGCTGTATCAAACAGTCAATGTAACAATTGAAATATGGCAGTCTGGAAGGAAACTACCAATACAAACCACTCAATGAACATTCTACTACAAAAAGATACAAGATACCTCTTGGTTGCTACCGGCTGCTACACAATGGATCAGGGTCACCTTTTCTGCACAGAAACAGCAAGCACAGGAGCTATACCATTAGCAAGCAAGAACAAACAAAAAATTACATGCAAGACAACACTGTAGATCGATCTTGCACAAATACAAATCTGAAGACAATAAAACATAAGTGAATTATGCTAAAGTGATTACAACAGTAATAAAATAAAATTAAGCAGGCCAGTGATTCACATTTCAAGTAAACATTACAAATAAAGTTTCCTTACCAAACACATACAACCACAAAAACTGGCAGATCTACCTATGCAGAAATTGCAAGCAAGATCTGCCACTAAGAAAATCAATAGCTTTGCAGTGCAATACATTGGAAACACATTATTAAGTTCACAACATTCAAATGATAAGAAATACAACAGTTAACATTATAAAACATAATGAAGTCTGCTTTGGGGGGTATATTAGATTAAAAACAAGGCTGATGGACACACAAAGCAAAGACAACAAGCATTGGAAATGCAATAGGTCTCGCATTAGAAAAGTTGGAGCTATTGGTTTTGTAAATGACATTTTTTTTATGTGTTGGTCTTGAAAATAGCAAAATTAATAGCTTTGTCATTTACAATGCCAATACTTTTAACTTTTTAAAATGTGACACCTATAGCATTTGTAATGCCACAAGTGTTGTATTTACGTGACTTACATGTATTCATATAACAAATACAGATGGCTTTCAATTTTTTTAAATAATTAATACTTAAATAAAAGTTCTTGTAATTTATATTAGCAATAGCTTAAACTGTTGTAAATAACTTTTATGAAGAATATGTTCAGTGTATTTTATTGTGACGAAAATGCAGCCACGTCAAAACATGCAAACAAGTCCCCTAAAAAAACAAGGATGGAGGGGAAACAGCGGCATAGGGGTAAAGTACGGATGAAAAAGAACATACAAAAAACGAGACAAAGAGACAGGAAGTGCAGGTACAAGGTCACGGATAACTCACACTCATGCCACAGTAAATTAGGCACAACTACATCAGGGCGTCCTTGTTTATCAGCGCATCCCTGTTACTGGCCAGGCACAGACGGAAAGGGATGAAAGGAGTACCATTAGGACGATCGGCTGGCATCAGCTCTCTCTCCAGGGAAAGACGAAGTCGAGTAATAGTCAGAGGCCGGATTACTTACATCAGGCAGCCGCAGGCAGAAGGGAGTAGGGCAACAGGTGCGAGTGGTTCTTTGCACAGTATTCGCACAGGTCAGTGTGCAGTGCTCGGGTTCTTGTGTGTGCAGTGCTCAGTGGGGTTTGAAGAAAAGGAAACTTTACACCTGTAAGGTGTGGTGGGTTTTAACCATACTCCAGTGGTAATTACTGCTGACGTTAGTAGCGTCGTATGTCACTGCTTTGTAAGGGGGTACTCAGTTGATATGATGTTGGTATCTGGGCCCCTTAATTCAGCTCTAATTTGGTACAGCGGTTAAGTTCTATGAGGAGATAGCGAGCTGCACTGGGGGCGGCGCTGGGGCACCCCACCCGACAGATTAGGCAGGTCCGAGTTACTGGCAAGCAGATGAGGGAGCATGAGTAGGTTTGTGGTCGGCAGGCGCATGGGTGCCTGGGCTGTTAGTGTCTTGTGGGTGTGTGCAGTGTCCGAGTGTGATTTGTGTGCAGCGTTCGGTGTGACTTGTCTACAGTGCCAAAGTGTGATTTGTGCACAGCATCCTGGCAGGACTGTGTGCAGCGTCTGGTGTGACTTGTGTCCGGTATCAGAGGTGGACCTGTGTGCAGTGTAAGACAAGCACCACCAGGCAGGACACCGCCCAAGTACTAAACAATGAATGCTTCGTGGTCTACTAACAGTAGAATGACAAAGCCAACAACCCTGAATTTATTGTTGCAGCGCAACTGAACAGGCATTACAACTGATAACTACTGAAACCGCAGGCGTAAATGTTGTTTATCACATTTATGTCTACCCTATTGGCTTTGCCAATGCAGAGAAAGAACAAAAGGGATTGCTTTGGAAACCACTTTTGGGGCAAATAGGACACCGAGAAAGTAAATTGGAAATTGCATGATGACTATTTCTCTTTTGTGATTGTCTTTCGCGCGTTCCAATCTGGGCTCTTCCCGCAAGGAGGAATTAAGTACCACATAGCCAATAGCGTCACACGGGGGAGTCATTCTTCTCTGGATGGAGCCAAAACGCCAGGATTGGTGACAATATTTATTCGGTCAACCCAGGCTTATAAAAGCGAGTGACAATCTTCTGTGAGTAGTGCTGTCCAACTCCGAGGACTGGCGAGGTTGTAGTGTTCAGCACGTCATCATTCCTCTGAAATGTTACTAGCAATCAAAGTTCTCTACATGCGATCGTACAGCCAAGACAAACTGCAGAGACGCGAACACACCCACTCATATAACTTTCAAATTTTGAACTCTGGGTGTTGGCAGGACGCCCGATTATTAAAACCGTGGCTCGCAGTCATTTCTTCAGCACATCAGCCTTCCTCGAAGACTGGAGGCGGGCAGACCAGAACAGAACGTGCGCCCTCAAACCACTCACGCTATAAACGTGCAATGTTGGTGTATTGGAGGGGAATATAACGTTGCATTGTTCAATGGCAGGTACAGGCTGAAGAATAAAGTAGTTACTCCCATTTTTACCGTAACAAGTACATGAACAAAATGAAAATTCCTTAGAGAAGTAACCGATCTGACAGACAGATGCATGGAAATGCATAAAGCTACGGTTGCAATACACAACTTGGTAATCACAACCTAAATGTTGAAAGAGTAACAGGATTAGCCATTCAAATCAGAGCTAATCGTGCGTGACTTTCAATTGCATTTTACAAAAGGGCTGTAGGTGTGCCCCCACGTGACCAAAGCAAATGCAGCCAAATCAAGGCTTGATACATGAATGATTCCAGGGGACGCTACTGTAACAAATGAACTCGGGTGAAATTAGGAAGGCTCAGAAAAACAATGACAAAAGAAAATAGTCTCCACTTCCCAGAGTATCTCAAATACTTACAACCTTCATCCGAATGTATATATAGTGCAGCCTGATTTGAAGACAATGGCACCTGTTAAAAACCAGCAAGCGTAGTTCAAAGCGATCAATCTTATTTTATGCCATACAACTTGTCACAACAGGGAACTACAAAGTGCAACAGCTGACTACCACACCACTTTAATATAACGGTGACGCCTGGGGAGGGTGTGGAAAAGAGTGTCAACATCCTAAAGAACAGTGCTACAGTCTCTTCCAAGCAAGAATAATAACAGGTCGGTTGCGATGCTGGTCACAAATGATGTTATTATTGCTCGTTCAGACAGAACGAGACTGCTGCAGCTGGTGGAATAATGCGCGAGAGCGGCGGGGAAGCCTTGAGGAGACAGAGAGCAAAAATAAAGGCGGGACGGGGCATGCTGCGGCCATGGAGAGAAGAGCATCGGAGGACTTGAGGAGAGAGAGAGAGCAAAACAAGCACGGCAGAAACGAGAGTCACGGCCGGCCGGCCGAGAAAAAGCCTTTGATATGCAGCAGGGGGCGGAGCGGGAAGAGCTGCTGGCGGCACCAAGCTGGCGAATCCTTGCTGTGCACGCGCATTTTAACTCATTGCGCTTGCGCAATGAGTTAAAAACCACATGCACTGCAAGGAATCGCCAGAGGAATCGCCAGTAGTTAAACGCTGTTTAAGTCCCTATAGAGCTTCGCCAGCTATGCGCAAGAGCGCATCAGCAGGCGAGCCCTAAAAAACGGCAAATGTAGATGAGAGAAACCCTTAACCACAGGAGTCACTCCACCTACCTACAAAAGTAAATCCCTCCTATTTAGTAAATCCTCTCCCCCCGGTTTGCCCCAGGAGGGACGGACGGGGGGACGGACGTTGGGGGCAGAAACCAGAACAAAGTTGTGCCCTTGTAATGGGGAGCAACCCATGCCCAAGGGGCCATTCCCCCAACAACAACAAATTCTCTGGGGCTCAGTGTGTCATTCATGCTGTGTAGTTGTGGATCCACCTGTGATCATGCAGTAGGAATGCACTGCAAAGAGACATCAGGGAAAAGGATAAACTCTTTTATTCTCCTAGTGCCTCTTGCCACCTGCTACAAATGACCGCAGACATGTCCTTTACATATTGCAGCAGGGATTGGTTGTGTGGAGGACAGTACGATGGTTGGGCGTACAGCTTGGCTGCATGACTAGCTCAGCAGTCCGCACCAGATGTTCCAAAGGCTATACTGAGGGCGGAGTAGCATGCAGCTAGGGTGCAGGGCAAGGTAGCACACCATGTGCTGCAGTGGGCACACACAGGCTGCGGACAGTAGGGCATTAAGTGGTTATGCAGGGGAGGCAGGCGATGTGTAGAGGTGGCAGCAGAGGGCGGCAGAGTGGCTGAAGGGACTCTGTGGCACACAAGCAGATGTAGTGGAAATGAGACGTACAGAAAGGTTACAGAGCTGTCAGGAGCATTTAGAGGGACTGTAAGTTCGAAGCAGGGCGGCACACAGTCTATTGGGTGATATAGAAAGGAATCAAAGCAGCCAATTACAGACCAAGAAGCTGCAGAGAAACAAATAGGAGAGGCAAGTGGCTGAAGGAGGGATGAGGCCGAGAGGAGATCTAGCGGAAGCCAGGCAGGACACAAGCTACATAATTTGAGGTGATCAGTGATGTCATTGGTTATTTCATTTAACACGTCATCAGTGTTGTCATATGTGAGGTCATAAACATTGCAAACAGGGCAAAGTTATCATGAACTTCTAACTATCTTACTTAACCATAATTCCAATGGTTTTGTAACTCTAACTTCCCTTTTACTGTGCTCTTTTTTTCTCCATTCCCTCCTTTCATATGATTTGATTAAAGGTCAGCCATCTGTGAATCAAAAGCCCGGTAAGGGTGTTGTAAACAGTGCCGAGAAAGATACCTGCTTGACTGCAAAACTTTGAGGAACAGACTGTGAGGCAAGAGTAAGGCAGAGAGAACTAGAGGAACCTGGTTGAAGTAATACTCTGGTTTTCTTCTAATTGAAGAAACACCCTACAAAGATTATACACACAACTTCTGACTGGTGTGGCATTCAGTCCTTTTTCTCTTTACTCTTAATCTATGAAAGAGGCTTGGCATCTGTGCAGGACCCATTTCCTTCATTCTTCCACAAGATTTTTGTATGCCTTTAGGTGGGTGTGATTAAGCATTTGTTGCCTGGATAGGCATATTGATCCAACAGCTTATTAAAAACATTTTAAACACTGCATTTTCTATATTTACCTCTATATGGCCTTCGATTTCATCCATATGTGTGCTATTCATAATTGGGAAACAACCTTTACAACGCAGGCATTACATAGCACTACATTTACAACACAGGCATTACATTGCAACGTCCTTTTTACCCCTACACTATCCAACACTTACCCTACTGTTGCACCCTCTGGAGTTAGAATAGTAATTTTTACCCCTACACTATCCAACACTTACCTTAAATGCAATGTAATGGTATGCGTTGCAAAGGTATAAAGCGATGTAATGGAATGCGTTGTAAGTGCAGTTTTATGCGATGTAAATGTATGTGTTGTAAGGATGTTGCAATGTAAAAACTGCTTTGTAAAGGCATGCATTGTAAATGTATGTGTTGTAACGTCATACATTCGTCATAATTAGCACTAATGTATGTGAGCATCCCAGTTTTTCTAGACGTCCTCAGGGAGTTGTGTGGAGTAAGGGTACACATTTTCCTATGAAGAACCGTGGTACTTGTGTATTCTCTTGTCCAATCCTCTGGACTCTTGCCTTGGTCCTAGGCATAAGACTCCTTAAAACTGTGTCAATAAAGTGACTGACGTTTATGGTGGGTGGAAGAGAGCTTGGTTAAAATGCCATGATAACGAGGTTCTTTGGAACTCACATATTTTTCTTTCCAATGTGATAGCAGATTTTAATTTTCTTTGGTGACTTAGTTGACCTGTTCCTCTCGAATCAGACTTATTTAGCAGTAATGTTCCTTAATCTTTCAGGTGTTGAAAGAGACATGAAGTGCCATCTTGATAAGACTAAAGATGCCAAAACATCTTAGTAAATTGTGTTTTTTTTACTCTGGCGAATTATCCCCAAAATTATCCATAGCTAGATGATCAGTATGCTACATTCATGCTAGAAGCAGAAGTGGTTGATTGATTTTTGACAACAAAGAAGGCTTGTTCCATTAGAATCAATGAAGCATGTGCTTCTCTTGTGAGAAATGTTCCTTTCTCTGAGGTTTGCAGGGTAGCTGCCTCTAGTCAGTCCACACGGTTACAGTACGATGGCACACTAACATTGACTCCAAAGTTAACATCTTAGTGGGCTTGCGCTTTCTATCAACATGCTTGCTTGAAAATATTCTTAAAGGTAAGTCCTATCTTCCTGTTCTACTCCGTTCCGGAGTAAGAGATGAGATTGCTATTCAGTTTTGATGTTTATCAATATCAAAGATTCCATTATGGAAAAGGAAAACTTTTTCACTTTACAATACTAAATCTCCATCGTGGGTATCCTGATAAAACTCCACACTAAAATAGGAGTATAGTTGAAAATTAATTTAATTTACTCCTAAATTCCGGTTTAATGCTGAGCGTTGTGTCTCAGTGGTGCGCTTGGATTATATAAGTGGTTGTCGGTTCACATCCTTGTCCGTTTTTTTTCTTTTTTAGTGAACAGTCTAGATTTGTCAGACTAATGTAGACTGTAGTGTAAAACTGTAGTTTTATTTAACTACTCTCTTTACAAAAGCTAGATAATGCTTTTTCCTCCAGTAATGCTTTTCTAAGATCATTTAATAAAATTATTTTATCTGCTGAAATGTGTACCGAGATACTTCTCACAGTTGGAGTTAGTCTAATGTATATGTATTTGAAAAAGTAACCTTAAGTAAGATTACAAGTTACTAGTGAATCGTTTTTTCTGTATCTCTGTTTAGCCTCCCTTTCCATTAAGGCACAATGTGAACCTTTTGATCCGCGCATTGTCTATACTGACTCCTCCTTTCCACGGTAACGCCAGGTGTTATGAATGCAACACCGGATCTAGTGTGCATTTATGAAACAATAACCGTGTTTTTTCCGAGCCTTTTGCTGTGGGGTAGTTGGACATGAATTTAGTGCTTAAAGGTGTAGAATCTGGTCGGATCGCATTCCTCACTGGCGTGAGGTGATGGAGTGTGTTTTTTTTTCAGGCTAATTTTAGCTCGCTCCTGGATCACGGAAGAAACAGTTTTTCCCCTTTGTTATTTTTAGTTCAGATGTAGGTCAGCTGCTGTGTGCGTAATATTTATGCTTGCTTTCTTCCTCCAGTTCATTGAGGGGCGAGAGAGGCGAATCTTACAAGCAGGGATGTTAAACTGTAAAATTATTTAAAGTTGATGTCGTGGGCGCCATTTATCTCGCAATCCAGTTGCTGCTTAGTGTAGCCTGCCCCAATAGTGACCTGCTGCCGGATATTAAGGGAGCATTTCATACACTCTGTGTGTGTGCTTCTGGCAAAGGTTACTTACTTCTGTCTCGTTGGCCAGACATCCTACCAAGGAGCCTCCTGCAGCCTTCTCAATCCTGGAACATCTCAGGCTATTAAGTAGGTGCCTTTCAGTGACAAACTGCACGCCCTATGATATACCTACTCCTTCATTTCTGCCGGTGAAAGGGGTCTTGATTGTCCTGAGGAATCGCTTTTCTGCAAAGGGTTTTATGTGCTTTTAATGTGCCCCTACTTAAAGGTTTGGTGCTCTCCTCTGAGTTGGGGTATCCTCCCACTCAGTGACGTAGCATGGGCCACAGGGGCAGTTGCCCCAGGTGCAAAATTGGGGGCACAAATTGCGCAGCGCGGTATTTGCCTTGACCATGGGCGCTGGCAACCCACCCTATGCCGCTGCTCCCACCTGCCTTACTCAGGACAATGGTTGGTTGATAGCCAGCTCCTGCTTTACAGAAGAGTAAAGCGCTGTTCGTATTAGTCCTTTGAGAAGAAATGCCGCCCGCATTCTGCAAACTTCATTGTATTAGTATCTCAAACAAAGTAATTTCTTTCCCTGCACTTCAAACCCTAAAAGACAAAGTGAAGGCAGAGGTTTATATGGAACCGGAGGCCATGCTGCTTGAATGGCAGTGGGCTCTGTTCTTTCAGCTCCTTACAAAACTACAAGGCACTTTGCCCTTTTAAAGCTGAACCCAGACCAGGGATGGGGTTCTCAGTCTCATTTCTGTTTCTGCAAAGTGACTTGAGGTGATTGAGTTGGTGCTCCATACTGTGGACGTTTCAGGAAAGTACTGCTTTTGGCCTTGTTGGTTTGGGATCCTCCACTGCACCCATTTTTAAAGGCTCCCCCACAAAAATTCTGCTTTATTATTGGTGACTGCTTAGCATTACTAGAGGCGGTTATGTCCTGCTGGTAATAGTTACAGCACAGAAATAGGAGTTAAATTTGCTAATTCTGCGGGACCGTATTGCTCCTCCTTTGGAGACCCATTTTCTGCATAGCTCACTCTTTAATTTCAAACTTCTACACAGCCCTTTGGAGCAGTTTGCCTAGCGGAGTCATAGGAATCGCAAACACTACTGCGTCTTGGATTGTGCATTTGGAATATTGACCGTCCTTGGGTTCGTTGGATGTTGCTGATGGGTTGTCAGCTTGACATCTGCAGCTGTTGCCCAAACTTCCTCAAGCTTTACTCCTCATCCACCAAATAGTATTTCTTGGACACATTGTGCATGAAAGCTATTAGTAATGGCACATAATTGCCTTAATAGATTTCCTACTGAATCAGAACCAAAGGTTTATATGTGTGACTCGAGCCCTGTTTGCTGAGTACCAGAAGTATCCCTTGCTCTGTCAATTCTCATAAGCCATTCCTAAGGGTTGTCTGAACGTTCAGTCTTGCATCCCTGTCCTTTGCTGTCCTACCACTATTAAATAAGTTACATTGGCAGACAGTGCAGAGTAAAGTGTTAAAGCCCAAAGTAGCCTGGGCACATTGGCATATCTCAGCTCAAACCTTTGTCTTAGGATGGGGTTGCCAGAGAAGGAAATGCCCTCTGTCAGAGGGCTACAGCAGTTGGGGCCAAGGGAGCAGTCTCTCTGCAAAGAAAGGAGAGGCACGTTCACAGCAGTAATCATGCATGGGAACAGTACACTGCTTCGCTACCTGGCATCTTCCATGTGCTGGTTTGTGAAGGCTGCGGCACTACAGCAATTCCCTCAGCATCCCATCTCTTCTGGATTGCAGAGCTCGACTTCGGATTACACGAGGCAGCACTGCATGCATGATGTGACCTAAGCAGTCTTGCTTCTGTGTCTCGTCTGCGTTAACGTGGCAGTTGTTACACCAATCTTCATGTCCTTTCACTTTGTGACTCTCCCTCCTTGGCTCCTACGGGATATTTAGCTGTTTTGCCTTTCTGCTTCTTAACTGGTTTCTGGGAGTTCTTCGTGCATCCTTCCTACAAGAATATTTTACACTGGCTCTGCTGCAGGTACTAGGTTTCTAGTTGACTAAGAAGCTGTGCCCAGACCTAGCAGGTCCATTTCACCAAGACTAAGGCCACACATAGGTTTAGTGTATTCTCTCTCTCCACCCCCCCCCCTTCCACCCACTCCCCTACCCACATAGGTTCTGTATTAAGTTACAGATAATGGAGGTGTGAGGATTGCTCCCTTTCCAGTATCCTCCAGGCTATGTCAATGTGCCATTTCTAAAAAAAAAAAAAAAAGTGTAGGTGAAATGTTATTGGATT
The DNA here is from genome assembly GCF_964263255.1 of Lissotriton vulgaris. NCBI lineage: Eukaryota > Metazoa > Chordata > Amphibia > Caudata > Salamandridae > Lissotriton > Lissotriton vulgaris. The sequence goes on from NC_141693.1 coordinate 1,168,955,607, forward strand.
GATACATGGGTTTCTTTATGTTTTGTGTTGTGTGCAAAGTGCTTTGAGACTTGCAAGGTTGTGTTACACATTTTACAAAATATAGGCGATAGAACAAGAGCAAATAATCTCAAAAAACACCTTGCCTTGCGATGGGTTGAATTTTGAAAATGTTCACAGCTAAAAGTTATGGAAACTAGTTTTTAAGAGTCCACTGCAACACGCCTGTAATCACCCTTTTTGCTTTATGGGCCTGGCCCATCAAGGTTGCTTTCTTCTCATAGATTCTGAGGTGGTCAGCATTTGATTCTCAGAGAGATGCGATTGTTGATGAAGAGTGAAGCTGACACCTCTCTCTATAATTTGGTCAGTCTGTTGGAGTCTTCCCGCTAACCCTCTCAGGCCGTTGCAGGGAAGTCAAGAGGCTACTTCTAGACTGTTCAGAATTCAGCACAAAACCTTTTTAGTCTCAGGTGACTGACTGGAGAGGGAAGAAGGCTGCTGAGACTCAAAGTTGTGGGGAGACCAGTGCCGAGCTCTTGTGTACTTTGATGGCTGATGGAATATTCAGGTTGAAGACGCCAAGGACAGGCATTTTGTGACCAATAATTGGCAACCCAATGGAAATGGACATGGAAGTCGTACAGAGAGAGACCCATAAGTATTGGGCCTAAAAATGAGGGCACTCCCTTGACATATGTGGTCTGCTGCAAATGATTCACTTGCCCTTTTTTTATGGAGCCCTGCGATGGGTTATTTATCTTGAGTGATGGTGACTCGTAGGTCTTTTGGAGAAATTGAATGATATAATTCTTGGAACGAGGCCTGGACACTTTTTGGCATATTCTTATTTCCTGGCATTCCCAAGCTGGTTGTTTGGACCCTGAGGCTAGCCTCAGTATATTCTGTGAAAAGGGGCGTGTGAGCCCTGCAATTAGATTTTCCCCTGGGAATCTCCTGCACTGTCTGTTACTGCTGCCACGGAGTGACAAAAGTACGTTGATTCTGGTTATTTTTTTAGATAAGATCCTTCTTAGACCATAACGGACGATGTTAAACACATTTGTATATAGTGCTGGTGCAATTTAAGGCAGCAGAACTATTTGAGCATTTCCCCATTCAAAGGGCTACCCTATTCAAGTGTGACTGAGGTAGACCAGTCAGATTGGGTCAGGCGGGGTAGCAACAAAAGATGCTGATGCCTCACTCATAAAAGTTGCCCTAAAAGTTCTTTGTTTCAATTATTATAGCTTTAATTCTTCAATTGGATGAGGATGAACAGTGTGTTCTGAAAGGGCTCAGATGATGTGTCTAAAAAGAAGAGATGGTAAAGAGAGAAACAGGGATACATTACCCACGATTATGTCTTTCCAGCATAAGGAACTGATTATAAGAGAAGCGAGAAAGGCCTCACCACTTCTCTTCCGAATGGACAGGATCATTCTTCTGCAGGGTTTGTCTCAAAGCACCTTAACGAAGAGAAAAGTAATTAAGCTTGTAGTCATTGCCCTCAATAAAACTTTAACCAGATTTAGATAGTTGGTCTCTATGGTCTTGTTTTTGAGCTTGAGCAGGTCACTCCTTACATGGCAAAAGGTTGAGGACGTCTGATGATTGAATAGTCTCAGACTCATCACATGCAGATTTATCATTATTAATACAAACTATCAGGCGGTGATAACCAGTCTTGAAAGAGAGGATGGTCCAAATTGAGTACTTTTAAATAAAATACCATGCGGTTTTTGATCATTTGCGTTCATTTGTGTATGGTGAAGGGGAAGAAGTGGGAAATGTATCCTTGATTGAAACTGTAACTAGGGGGAATAGAGGGTGAGGATTAAAGGTGTATGAGTCATTTGTAGAGGATGTTAAGATAGTGGGGATTTTGCAGGTTCTTATCCTACCTCTGGTTTTGAGCTTCAATTTAGAAAGCCGGAATGAGTAGGATTTCATATTTTCAAGCAGTTGGTGAGGGAAGTAATACCTGGATCCTCTGGTACATAGCTGAAGGAATGTTGGCCATGTACTTTGTTGGCTGAGGAATGAGGCCATTAGATAGTGCTAAATATGGAATGTTTTGAAGGTTTTTCATGGACCACTGATGGCCTTGGAAGCTTGCCATGAAAATTTAGATCGGGGCAAGGGAAGGGTGCAGCTACATTGTTTTTTCTGGACTGTACATTGTCCCACAGAGGTGGAACACAGTTTCCTCTATTTAGTATATTACTATTAACTCTTATTATAAACTGTTGGGGAGGAAGGGTATATTTGGATAGGGTGGTATTTCTTCAGAGGTGCTTGGTGCCTAGGTACATGTGTAGGGATGTGCAACATAATCGTATACATGTTCATTTTAATGTTAAGTATAACAGATTCAACTCTGCTGCCATGGGATATTTTGCTGTTTTACCTTTCTTCCTCTTACCTGGTTTCTGGGAGTTCTTCGTCTGTACTTCCTACCAACAAAATATACACTGGCTCTGCTGCAGCTCCTAAGTTTTTAGCTGACCAAGAAGCTATGCCCAGACCCTAGCAGCTCAATTCCACCAAGACTGAGATCCCACTGAGGTTACAGTGTATTCTCTCTTCACCTGCCCCCCACCCCTCCCAGAGGACTGATCTACCTGTTCTGTATTGAGATACAGAGACAGGAGGTGTGAGGACTAGTGGTGATGATTGTTGCCATTCCAAAGAGCACACTATCCCCCCGGCTATGTTAATCTGCCATTTCTAAAAAAAAATACCTCAAGCACTCACTGATTTTGACTCTCGAAATATAGAACAATCTTCTTCCTTAATTTTGAACCATATCCTTCCTTGCGAGTTCGTCAAGGGTTTTAAGACCGGTCTTGATTCTTCATTTTGATTTTAGTTGTTTGTTATATAATTTTTTTTCTTATATTACCTTTTGTAGGTGAAAAGTTATTATATAATTACATGAGTTTCTTTATGTTTTTGTGTTGTCTGAACATTACTTTGAAGCTTACAAGGTTGTGTTACACATTTAAAACAAAAGGTAGGTGATAAAACAAGTGCACATGAAATCTCAATAAAACCTTTCCTTGCGATAGATAGAATTTTGAAAATGTTCATTGCTAAAAGTTATGGGAACTAGTTTTAAGAGTTCAACGTAACACGTTTGTAATCACCCTTTCTGCAAAGAGATCTGATTCTGTCTTTTCTTGGACAGTGGTAATAAATGTGTGCTTAGTTACATGAATGTTTTGCATTAATAACGAAAACACTGCACTGTAGAAAAACGTATTTCTTTAGCTTGGCTAAAGTAGGCTCAATTTAGGCCTGACTTCATCTTGAATCTCAAAAGAAGCCATGTTTTGGTTTAATTTCTCCTCTCCTCGCCTGTAGAAAAATGTGCACTAATGAAAGGCTTTGTGTTGACATGCTGTTCTCGTTGAACTCCGGAAAAAGCTTTCCTTCCAAATTCAACTGTTCAAGGACTTTCCTATCTCTATATATCAGTAGGTCTGTTCATTATATGAGCCTACTGTTATTTTTGTGTAACTAGACATGTGCTGTCACATCGATGACAATAGGTCCAGAGAGGTCTAATTATTATTTTTGTAGGGGGGGGTGGTTCTTAGCATTGTTGCATTTAATTCTGTATTATGATTGATTGAGCTTTGCAACAGTTTGTTTATTTTATGCTGACTATGTGGTTTCAACTTTGCCTTTTCTCATGAAAAAGGCTCACTGTGGAAGCGAGCCACTGAGTTGCTATTTAAGTCGGAGAGACTAGACCCATGTCAGTCTGTCTCATGTAAAGGACCTATAATAATTCTCATATTTTTGCTGCATTTGACTGAGCCTTATGGTAATTCCCTACACGCGTTTTAGCTGATTTTGGTACTAATTATATTTTGCCTTCTGTAATGCACTTGACATTTTAATAAACCTTCATGGTTTCCAACTTTTATGTTGACTGTAGCAGCTTTATTTAATTGATTATGCTGTTTGCTTTATTGACAAATTGGACTTTGTTAGGGGCACATTACCTTATACGTTCTTGAGGCTAAAACTGCCCCATCCTGTGAAGGCACTCAATCTTATTTCCTATCAGATTATCAAAGATAGTGTGCACTTGGCTGCATTGCAAGAAACACACTTCCTGGTCAGAACATGAATATAAACATGAATAGATTCTTTCCACGACAATATCACACTTCCCAATGCCAAATTCAAAATGTGGAGTTGCCTTATTGACACTTAAAAGGGTTAAGTTGACAGCACAGTACAAAGTGGTGTATAGGCAGGGCCGATACCTGTTGGTGATTTGTGCGCATGAAGAAGATCAGAATAGACTCACGTTAATTATTATGGGACTGGTGGCGGGCTATGCTGAGGGAAAATAGTTATTGCAGGGGATTTTAACTTGGTAATGCATGTGGAACTGGACAGATCTCGGGGAGGTTGTGCCAGATTTGCTTGAATATTTTATAGGTCTGTATTTGCTTGATGTTTGGAAGAAGACGCATGATATGAGAACATACTTTTCTCCCATGAACACAGATCATATTCTGGCCGTCATTATGTTATGATGATTAGGGGCCTTTATCAGTGGGTAGTGAACACTACCGTTGGATTGATCACAATCTCAGACCACACACCAGAGTGATAACCTGGACATTAGGGCTACAACACCGCAGGACTGTAAATGGCTTATGGATGGATACTTACTCATCTGTCGAGCTATGCAAAAAATGTTGATCCTTAATTTCCCAAAAACTGCTTAGCATATTTATACCAAATCACAACAAGCACTATTCTTTTCTTGACCAAAATCTATCTTCCTGCCAACTTTGATGTAATTCCATTCAGCGGTTTTTGTGGTAGTGCTCCCTTAAAAGGTTTGTAGAAAAATGCATGGGGATTTTGTTTTGGGACCCCCTTCCCTTTTTCTCTGCCCCCACTTGATGGATCACCCCAAACTTTCCATGAAAAAACTAGCCAAAAAAGAGAATCATTTTGGAAAGTAGTTTGATTTTTCAAACAGTGCCAAAGTTATTAGCAAACCAAAAAAAGGCATTTCCTATGGAAACACAGACCTAAGTATAACTAACATGATTATGAAAATTCCACAGCTCAGGTCCGATTTGTTTTCTATTTAGTAACTGTTATCGCATTGTTTTTCTCTTCAATTATTTTAAGACACTGCAGTATATGCCAGCATAGAAGTCATTGGATACATTAAATAGGGATCTATTTTTACATATAATTGTGAAGCAATGTGTATTTTGTGATAGACATTGATTGAAATGTACCGAAAGTCACATCGATGTTTCAGAGTAAATACAAATATCAGAATTGTGATCATCATTCTGCCTCTGTTGCTTTTGCTAAAATTTCAATGTTTCTGCTCACCGTTCCCTCTCTGCCCTTTTGCATTTGCAGAGAGAAACTACTACAATTTATGTGATAAGCAGCCGATCGGAAGACTTCTCTTCCGCCTGTTCTGTGAGACAAAGCCAGAGTTTGAGTGTTGCATTAATTTCCTCGATGCTGTGGTAAGTTAAAAGGATATCAAGTTATACATGTCTGCTGAAGCCGACCAGACCCATCGTTGCTATCCATTTTCCTGTCTGTTGCAAAACCAGACTTACTGCCTAGCTTATACTTTGCCTTTCAGTCATTTTTTTTAATGTGTGATCTTTTTTTGCCCAACCCCTTGTATCTGAAGGCCATTCCAACTTCCCTCTGCGCTTAGAAAAGCATTATGCTGATCCCTGTATCTCTCTGTACTAGTAATTTCGTTAACCCATGTTCCAGAGAAGGATTGCCCTACTTTGGTGCACGGAAACATGATGCTTGAAAGGTTTTCCGGATATCCACGTTAGGTTTGTTTACATACTATGAATCTAAATGGCAATAAATAATTAAGTCTGCGGGTATCCTGAAAATGTACCTGGCCCTGACCTTATTGAACCAGTTTCAACTTGATTGCTGAAGTGTATGCAGTTTTAAGGCTAATGTGAAGGCGGCAGGAAGCAGAGCAGCTGCACATAGATGGCCGATAGGTGCATTCCCCTCCTGGAGAGGGCACTCCGAGAGATGAGGGCATCCTTTCCCATAATTGCGCCTGCCACTAACAAGGCCAGAGGAGGGCGGGGGCTAGCGTGGCGGGCTGCACTTCTTGATGATTACATTCCTCGTTTGGCCATTTCAGCATGTTTTTCCGCCCGTTTGTGCATTTACGTGACTACGGGAAGTACACTATTTTTGTTGACTGGCCTCTTTTTTTTTCATTTTGTATGAATTAACTGATTTATCTAAAACTATATTGTCTGGGATTCTTGTTTATCTGAGAACAGATTTTTGCATCCACTTAGCGATTGTCATGAAATTTGAGTATTTAGTTTGCAACTGGAACATTTCCAACTCACTAAGCGTGTTGTCTCTTGTTTATATATGTCGTTTATATGTGGTGGTGGTTTATAAATATCGAGGAACTAGTTGGCAGAGATTTTTTTACATGTTGTTTTTTTTTCTTATTTTACGATGGACTGTGTGTTCAAAGTACTTCGTCCAGAGGTCGCCTGGAGTTTCCTGTCTCCATTTTGTGTACTTTGATTAACCCTGGGCGTAGTTTGCGTAGTAGCGCTACGTATAGCTACGCGAAGTGCACTCCCCACTACACACTCTTCGCGTACCTACGCGAACTGCGTAGTGCGGTAGGGGAGTGCTGTTAGCAATGATTGCACAGTGCTGGATGCTTGTCCGCACTGTGCAATCATTACGAACGGCATCATGCACAGTGCAAAGCGGTCGTTTTCTGCCGCTCGAGTAGATTTGTACTCGAGCAGCAGCTTTCTCAACGTTGACTGGTAGTTTCTCATTGCGAGTGGTTACGAGCATACGCTACCACTCTCAATGATAAACCTGACCTCCCCGCGTTGGGAATCTCGCCGGCAGGTTTATTTTCCAGGCTCATGATTGGCAACTTGGTGTTGCCGATGCCGAACGAGGAAAAAGTCTCACCGGGATTTTGATTTTGCTCGCTTGCAGTCGCCAACTTGCCGTTGAGGACCGTGAGCGAGCAAAAACAGATCACTCAAATTATTTAAGTATTAATTATTTAAAAAAATTAAAAGCCATTGTTATTTGTAATATCAATACTTCTAAGTCACGTAAATACAAAGCATGTTGCATTACAAATGCTATAGGTGTCACATTTGTGAAAGTTATAACTATTGGCATTGTAATTGACAAAGTTATTAATTTAGCTATTTTAAAAAATAACACATAAATAAAAAAAAATCATTTGTAAGACCAATAGCTCAAACTCTTCTAATGCGAGCCCTATTGCATTTCCAATACTTGTTTTTTTAGCAGCTGTGGCCGCTAGGACTGCCCAAGAGCAGGACACCTGCACCCCCTAACCCACCTTCGGATGTAAACAGAACCAAGGTTGATATGGTGAGCAGAGAGAGTTTTGACAAATGACTGTGATCTATGGACCAAGGATACCTCCCAGGTCATTTGGTGCTCTGTCTTCTTTCTCTAAGTTTGCTCTGGGGAAAGCCAACCAAGTTGCCATTTGAATCCACTTAGCAGCCAGCCGAGTTCCAGAAACTTCATACCCTTGATTAGACGATTTCCCCTAAGGGTTAGGCCCTTAAGGGTATCGAAGATATTAGAGGTCATAGGAAGGTGTGATTGAGAACCTTACCTTTACCCAGGTAATCTTACATGCAGAGGAGGTATACGGTGAAGTTTCTCATGTACAGGTTGAGTGGAAAATGCATTAGTGGGGGTGGTTCCCCTCGGTATGAGTGCAGAAATATTTGAAAAGGGTTGGTTGCCCTTCTGGTCTAGGAGTTGTGGCTTCTCCACCCAAAGTCATAGGTAAGTGTAACTGTAAAGCAGCTAGATGAAGCACAGCTGGGCACCCACCCTCCCTTCAGGGAGAGCCAATGAGCTAAATGTTGTCAAAGGTCACTATGCGTACTCTCTTGTGGTTGAAAGAATGACATGAGCTCACCAAAAAGACTTGAAATTATAATTTTCTGAGAATGGTTAGTTTGAAACTAATCACCTGCAGTATTTGTGAACATGCATGAATGAATGAATGAGGCCACTTTGACCAGTAGAGCGTGAGGCACTGAATGAACCATAAGAGCGTGCAATTTATAAAGTCAGTTAGAGCAAGGAAAAGGAACAGGTGGGTAAGGTGTTAGCTGGTATAAAAAAAAGAAGCTTTGCAGAGGCGAAAAGAGAGTTGGCGTGGAAGAAAATGGGTTGTGCCCCTCTTTGGTTCTTCTTCGGTTGCTGAAGGACCAGAAGAAGATGAGGACTGTTTTTTTTGAAGATTTGTTGAATGTTCACTAACCAGCAGAACCTTATGTGCCAAAAGGGTGTTGGAGAAACTTCGGGAAGAGCAAAGGTAACCATTGGCATGGTAAGTCAGATGGTCAAGAAGTGGATCTGCATTGGAAGGATTCGGCATAGATGATTTGATTCACTTGGTATTACAAGCTAGTATTCGAACATCAGTGGCATATCATCAGTGTGCTATGGTAGCGGGACAGCTAGAAGTGGATTTACAAAAAAGAAGAATGTGTCAGTCATGTGTTACATTTGAGTGAGACTAAGGTGAAGAAAGAAATTGGTGATGTTGTGGCATTGGTTAGAGAAATATTTGGAAAAGGGAAGAAAGCTGGTGGGATGTAGAAAGTTTGAAAAGAGAGTGGAGTAAGGAGTCGCCAGAAAACAGGCGGCATAGTCTGATGATGACATTCCAGGAATGCATTTACTTGAATGGACAGAGGAATATTCACTGAGTCCAAAATTTGCAGTCTTGCAGAAAACATTTGCCCAACCAGCTATGTTAACTGCCCCACCTGCTGCTCCATTCCCCGATTGTAGCACCAACTCCATTATATATGACGGCACTGCTCCATACTCCCTCTGCTACGGTGCCTGCAGCTCAGCCAGTGTCTGTGCTAAACAATGATTTTGCCTATTTCGTTGCTACATTGGGTATCTTGATGGGCCCAGACTACAACCAACAGGGCTATCCATGGGGCGGGGGGGGAATGCCTGTTTGCAAACTCCTAAGCTCCCAGTAAATCAGGAAGGCCCACGCGAAAGGGAGAGTGAATGGACACCTTGTGGATTTCTTGAATGATTCTGGTGTTGCATGTTCCAGAAGTACCCCATTTACCCCTCTCAGGAAAATTAGTGTAATTGGTCTGCATTTCCAATTCTGTTATAACTCATCCCATTTCAAACCCTGTCCTGGTGACTAGAGGTCCCGTCACGGAACAACATGATTTTTTACTCGGTTATATCCAGCCCAGTGAATTTGCTGGGAAGGCATTGATTGTACAAAATGAATTGTATTGCGTTTTGTACTCCAGATGGGGTGTTTGTACAAAGAAGAGATGATGATGCACATTTATAAAGTGATGAATTGGATGATGATGTAGATTTGAATGAAACATCTGAAGATTTGTGCAATATAGTTCCGACTGGATTCTGGGCAGTGAAGGGTGGAGAAATGATGTACGGTGCCCAGCCAGTACATGTAAGGTTGAGGGATGATGCAAGATGACTACAAATTCCTCAATAGAAATTGCCACATGAAGCTCAGGCGGGAATTTAGCCAGTAAACTAAGACTTCCTTAGGCAGGTTTTTATTAGACTAATATCATAAAGCCCATGTCCCACCCCTTCTCCCTTTGTGCAAATCTGATGGTGTATCTTGAAAAATGGTCCACGATTTGAGAGCAAAGAACAATATGGTGATCACCAATTTCCAGCATGTTCCAAACCCTGGAGTGAATATGTCACAGATTACTACATTGGCAGAATGGTCCATTGTGTTACATCTCTGTTCTGCATTTTTATCAATAGCATTGCATGCAGTCAAATTTGTTATTAAAATCAAAAATGTATTTTGATGGCATAGAAACCCACAAAGGTATACTGAATCACCATCTATTTCCTCCCAAGCTATTCACAAAGACCTAGAATCTTTGTATCCTGCTCATGGATCTATGTTGGTTCAGTACATTGAGGAAATGTCATTTTCCTTGCCTATGAGGGAGGCATGTAAATGGGAAACTGCTGCTTTGATGAATTGGTTGGCTTACGTGTCACAAGGTCTCTCTTGCAAAACTCCAATATCGTTAGTCTAAAGTAATATATTTAGGGCCCGAATTAGAAAAAAGTACAAGGAAGATGTCTCAGGAGTGGATGATAGCTGTGTTGTAGATGCTCTCACCCCTCAGAGAGAGAAAGCGAGAGAGCGCGAGAGAGGGAGGTGAGGATATCCCTTCCTATGGTGGGATACTGCAAGCAGTGTATTCCAAATTTTACCCTTGTACTAAACCTGCTTCAGCGATTGACAAAGGAGGATATCCATGATTCGCTGCTCTGGTTAAAGGATTGTCCGAAGTAATTACTAGAGCTTAAACTTGCTTTGTGTTCATCTACAGTCTAGGTATGACAAATTATAATAAATAATGTTTTCTATACTGAGAGGGAAAGGTGCAGTTTGTCAGTGCTAACACAACACCATGGTGAGCAATAACACCCAGTTGCATACTTTCAGCATCCTTGGATCCTGTAGCGGCAGCTCTTCAGCATGCTTAAGAGCCATTGCCGCAGCAGCAGTGCCTGTGGAGCACTCCAATAATGTGGTGTTGGAGCATCCTGTGGCATTCTATATTTCCCATTGAGTTAAAATTTTGTTAACACAATGTAAAACACATTTGACAGATACCCCATTTATGAAATAACCTGCTCAAGGCATATGAGCTGTAGATCGTATACTTATGCATAGATCGCCATCTGGTGTGGGCTTGGATGTTTGCACTTTGTTTTTGTCTTGGAAGAAGTCTTTGTAGTCACAAGGTGGTTGACTCCTCCTTAGGACGATAGTGCTCATGGGCATCAACTCCATCTCCAGGTTGGTTTTTCCGCCATCGGGTTCGGATGTGATTTGCTTCGCTCCGGGTCAGTGCCGGTTTCGAACCCCCGTCAACGTGCAATCTCGCTCCACTCGACGGTATTGTCTCGATCGCGTTCCCCTTTCGATGCGTATCTTTAAAGACAAACTCCTCGATCGTCGACTTGGGCCTATCTGCGCCGACCACACCTCCAGTCAACCTTTCAAAAGATGCCCTGGGTGTGGTGCTAAGTTCCCACACAGGGACTTGCACCAGGTTTGTAATCTCTGCCTCACTCCGGAGTACGAAGACAGAAACTGTGAGGCCTGTGCATCGTTCAGGTCGAAGAAAAGCATCCGTGATCGTCGGGCTCGATGTCACAAAATGTCTCACGGAGGTGGTCTAGGCTAGTAATCACCATTACAACAGCCCAGAAATAACACTCAATAATTGATTGTCCAGTCTGTACTTTGCTTTATAAAAGTAAGAGTACATTTATTAAACACAAACACTACCTAATACTATGCACCAAATTACAAATATACATAAGCTGTTGGAATTACTTTGTGACATTGCATAACATCTCCACCCCTCCCTCAGGGGACGGGTGGGGTCTAGTACCACCACTCCCATGTATGCACATCATCTTACCCCCTAATGCAGTGGGATGACCCAACCTGGAGCGAGGGCTGGCCCACGGGCACCCACCCCTTCATCTCAACAAGCATTAAACAAGCATTGGAAATGCAATAGGTCTCGCATTAGGAAAGTTTGAGCAATTGGTATTGTAAATGACACTTTTTTTATTTATGTGTTGGTTTTGTAACTAGCAAAAGTAATAGCTATGTCAGTTACAATGTCAATAGTTTTAACTTTCGCAAATGTGACACCTATAGCATTTGTAATGCAATGTGTGTTGTCTTTACGTGACTTAGATGTATTGATATTGCAAATAACAATGGCTTTTAATTTTGTAAATAATGCTGGTATCACTGGGCGCGGATTGTATGGCTTGCACATTGGCAATATTTTGATGGGGATACCCATGCCAGCATCTACATTGTTTACAAGTTGGGTCTGTCCATTGATGCACATACTCCCTTGAAAGTTTTGACAACAATCGTCCTGCCCTAAACGCAGACTGCTTCCTTGTGGCCCAAAGCAACTTCTAGATTGTTTTTATTGTTGGTAGTGCTCTAGACTGCAAGGGATGTCCCATCTACTCGTAATTGTTGGCGTTGCTGACATAAATGTTATTAATACCGATGTCTGCCATTGCTTCTAAGAATGAGAATAATTTCGAGCATAGGAATATGACCTGTTAGTAAATGACCCTTGTGTACATAATACACCACACGGCACTTGGCTCTTGCTGCCTAAACAAAGTGCTCTCATTGCACCACACGTTACAGCGGACTGTTATTTTTCATTCTTATAGTTGCCGAAGCGCTTTGAAGCAGTCTCCGACAACGGCAGCGCTTCGTAAGGCAGACAGAACACGAGAAATACATTAAATTACAAAAGAGAGTAAATGAATTAAGTGGCGCACTTTAATGGCAATGGGCTCTCCTCGCAGTATCTTTTGGATAGCGGGAGGGCATTATTATTGTGTCCAAAAGATGGCCGATAATGGAATTTTTAAAAAGCTCTTGTTATTTGTGGTAATTTTACGCTTTTCTTCTGTCTTTGATGCCGAGGACGCCAGGGCTCGGCCACTGTTTCTCAATGTTAAAAAAATAAGTGATTTTAACCGAGACAACTGTCTGTCGGTTGTTGCTTATTTTGGAGGAAAGCACTTTATTTCGGATTTTTTTCATGCGATTTGCTAAACCTCATGCTGAGTTGCGTGTGAAGCATCCCTGTGAACCGCCGTGCAGGGTGATAAACTCGCGGTGTACGGGGACACCTCTTAAATAATGCGTCCCAAGTCCCCAACAATGTGCAATGACACCAGAAACACGAGCCCAGCGTGAGATGGGCATTTAGCTGAGCAGTGACTCTAGGGACGGGGATATCCGAGGACAATCCCAGCTTCCCCACTGGATCGTGTGATCGTCCATCAGTTTACTTTAGATCGAAAAATTATCTACCAAAGGACCCAGTTTAGCAGATTTGTGTACGTCCGAAATAAGCGCAAAGCTGGCGTTCAGCTATTTAAAATCTGCATATTTACATTTATAGGTATTCTAAGCTCATTTTGCGCCTTTGGAAATCGCTTTAGTGCATAATCCAAATTAGGAATTTATTTATTTATATAAGGACCACTTTAATCGGGTTGGCCGTTCCCCAAAGAGACAAAGTGTTTAGAAATCTGTATCCGAAGAGAATGATGTCACGCCTGTGCAGTGTGCGCACTAATTCACGGGTGTGAGATTTCGTCGAATTGCAGCTTTTTTTACTAAACCAGTGGGAATTCTACTTTTTACCAATTAGTGAAAGTGTAATTATACATATAGTGACCCCAGCGTGTGTAACGTTTAGCGCTTGTGCTACTGCGGTGTTATGCATTATTATATTTCAAAAAGCTTTGAAAGGATTGGCTGAATCAAAACAACCCAATCTGTCCAGAACTTTAAAAAAAAACACATTTCCAGGGGGTTTGAGGCAATGTCTGCAAACTGCGGGCAGAGAGAATGTGCGAAATGTAAAGCACGACACGGCAGGCAGGGGAGGGGGCGGAGTGGGGAGAGGGAACAGACGGAGGGAAGGCAGATAAGGGGAGGGGGGAGGAGAAATGCGACACGGCGGGCAGGGGAGGGGGCGGAGCGGGGGCCTGGAGTGCGGCTGAGGGAACTGATGTGCACGCGCTTTTAAGCTCAATGCGCATGCGCATTGAGCTTAAAAGTCACGGGCACTGCAAGCAATCGCCACGATTCCTTGCAAGTTGGATAAAGAGTGGATAAGCCCCCATAATCTCGCTTGCTCGATGCGCATGCGCATCGACAGGCGAGACCTAAAAAGGCACACCTGCCCTGGGGACACATAACCCTGACTGATCATCTCATACTGACCATACAGTAGACACCTCTACATCTTAGTGGCTAACAGTCTGGGTTGTTCTTCCCCTAATGCAGTAGCAAGAATACATGTTTGGGTCATCACTTTAAATGAGGTACTCATCATAGCTGATAACAGTTGTAAAGCACTGCAATTAAAGCCCCTAAAAGGTATCACAGTTGAATCACAAGATTAAGCATATACAGCCAGACACCTTAGCAGGAATGTCTGGTAACATAACCCCACTTGGCTTATGATTTCCCCCTACACAAGTACTTCACATTACACATGTGACTTTCTGCTGTTGATGCTGGGCCATTGAGGGGTTATTCTTTCCAAGTCCCCAGAGACTTAGGGAGGGACTTTCTGCCTTCATGCTGGGAGAGACTGTGTTGCTCCTGCAGCCCCCCTGCACCCTAGCACACACCTGGTGGTGACCCCGTTCTCCTGGGTCCACCACACGCCGAGGACGATCCGCTTATCCCTTGCAGGCCAATCTAGGCCTGCAAGGCATTATGGGGCGATTCGATCCAGCCCGCGCATATTATAGCAGCGGCTCCCCCGCTGTTCCGGGGAGAGCCTTACTGCACCGCTGGCGACCCCATGCGTCGTCAGGCCCGGGTGAGTGATGGCCTGGTCCCACCTGGGCCCCTGCACCTCCTTTCCCACTCGGGGTCCAGGTCTCACCAAGGAACCCCGCACAGAAGGCTCGCTGGGGAGCCACTCGAGGAGCACAACCACGGTGGCTCCCGCCGACTCCCTGCTCGGCCCACACCCTCGGAGCGGCTATTTTGACCTGCCCACTCCGGCGGGCAGACACAGAGGCGATCTCCTCGGCAGGTCTTCGGGGGAGTGAGATGGCACTCCCCCTGTCTTCCCGCTGCCTTGGGGGAGTGTGCCGGCACTCGCCCCACCTACTCCTTCCAGTCAGGGGCCATCTAAATGGGGAGTACGACGGCACTCTCCGGCTTTGCTTCGTTTTTGCTGGGGGCAAGGGTGGGCTCCTGGCACCCCACAGGGGCAGGTTTACTTCTGCAATTAGGGGCCTGGAGATGGGATCCCGGACCACGCTCACCATTCCCTAGGTGGTTTGACGGCGCTCCCTGATCTCCATTTTTCGTCGGGCCAGGGTGGGCTCCTGGCACGCCACTGGTAATTTTCACGGGACCATGATGGCCCCCCAGGCTTAAGTTCTGCTGGGGGCAGCCCCCAAGACCTATACCACCCGGGGGCATTTTCTGGACCGGCGGCGGTGCCCCACGCGCTATGTCGTTGGTCAGCCAAAGGCCTCCTACCTTCTGGGGGGCATATCGCTCCCCCCAGGGGACCGATCTTCCCAATCTTGGCCTCTTCTTGCTCCTGGTGGCGCTCCCCAGCCACTGGGAGCACTTTCCTTTGCCCTCTTGATCTCCAGGAGGGTTAATGCTGCAGTCATAAGTATACGAATCTACAGCTCTACATGCCAAGAACAGATGCATACTGGTAAGTAGCCTTTTCCTTATTGCCACTCCCACCATATCAGTAAATAGGTGCCAAGTTTTGTTGCCACATTGTTGCTTTTGCCTTCCCTGCAAGATGTTGATCACAATTATGTACAGGTGATAGAATTGTGTAAAGATGAGCCCATGGAACATTATGTTGATATGTTATTCATGGATAATAACATATGAGACAAGTTCAGGGATGCCAAATCAAATTCCATACATAGATGTGTAGATGACATAGGTGAAGTACTCCGATCCCCAGAGGCTAGGCACTCCATTTATGATATTAGCATTCAAGATAGGCCCCTTACAATTTAGATCACACAAAGGAAGCAAAGGGATTGCCTAATCACACTAACACTAGAGCTGGAGAACAGGACATGTTCTCCAAAGCTAGGAAACTCCGAGCAACAGAGCTTGAGCGAATACAGTTTCACGGAACACATGGCCAGCCAGACTCTAGGATAGGCTCTTGTGAGGCTGTGGGATATTTGACACTACATGATTAGCCAGTGCATCAGATGAGCATTCAATCAGTTATGTGCACCACAGATCTCACCCCTAGTGAGATAGTTGCTGAAAAAGAGAATATTTTGCACAGTGTTGTCATATATGGATAATTTGGCAGAATGGACTGAAGGGCTAGCTCCGGAGATTAGTCCGTGACCCCAAGAAGGGTCCTTTGATCCATGTGACAGGGCAAGTACTGAGGATGCCCCTGATAAGCAAGGGGTCTGGGGTACCCCCCTATGTTCCTTGGCCACAGGTGGGCAAGGAGAATCTTAATAAATTGTTAATGCCGCTTACAGAGGGAACAGGGAAATGGATTATAGCTTTTGAAAAGCAAACTGCAGGCATCACCTTGACAGTAGGAGACATTACATGTTTGCTTAGCTCTCTTATAGGAGATAAAACAGACACTGTTCTTCAGAAAGCTGCAGTGAGAAATGTTACTCTCACTGAGATTAGATATGATGGATCTCCATTTAACTTAGTTTGGACAGTTGTTTGGGAAAAGTTGAGGATAATCTATCCTGACAGGCCAGGCACTTGGCCCATCATGGCTCAATCAATGCATCAAAATGAGGACCATGCTCAGTTTCTCAGCAGTATCAAAGAAAAGTGGACCCAAGAAGTAGGTGTGGGTTGGGAAGTAACAGGAGGCAATGCCATATCATTTTACAAGGTAGTGAAGAAAGGGTTACCCTCTGATGTACAGGACAATGTTGATAATGTAGTGGCATTGGAAACCAAGCCCTAGATAGAGATACCGGCACATATAATTAAACTTTATAAGAAAGAGAAGGAGAGAAATAAGCATGAAGTGACAGAGCAAGCAGCAACAACGTTAGTGCAGCAAATGCTGGTAAAGAAAGGAGCAGTGGTTGAAGCTGTAGTAGCAGTCACCACTCAGATGACTGCAGTGTCTGTGGGATCGGTCGCAGGGACCACCCAATAACAGTACCCATAATATCAGATTAATGTAAGGGCACAAGGAAGTTGTAGAGGAGGAGGAGGAATAGGAAGAGGCAGGATAGGTCCCCACATGATGGACCAAGTATTACATTACTGTCACGGATATGGACATTTTTGGCTGACATTGCAGAAGTAAGAGATGGAATGAACAAAATGGAAGGACAGGAGTTAACAACCAAACTAAAAAATAGCAGTACAGTCAACTCCACAAATAATATATGTACCTCACATACCAACAAAAAACGTGCAGCAATCAGTGATACCTCAAGCACAGCAAGTGCTACCACAGCACAGTTACTAAGAACCCACAATGGTGACTCCACCTCAAAGTGGACAAGGAAGTGTGATTGTGTGAGGAGGGATTTCTCCCCAAACAAATTATGTGGGAGGATACACAGAGTGAAGGTTCTCACAGAGTATGTCCATGTGTCCTGGATTGTCAGTGATGCACAAGACAGATGAATACCCCACTGTGACGGTAGCTATCAATAATATGAGGGTTGCGTTCCTCGTAGATACGGGAGCAACTCGATCATGTATTAGAGAGGGAAACTTTCCAATCTCTAATAGATCAATGGGCACACACGGATTTCCCTGGAAAGTAATGAGGGTTCCATTTACTAAACCAGTAGAGATGGAAATAAGGGGAGGTACACTGATTGCGGTTTCCTGTTTTCTGAAACGGAGGATACAGAGAAACTCCGTTCCAGCTCACAGTTCAAAGTCCCTAAGGTTTCTGTAATAGCGTAAACATTTCCCAAAATAATACAAAATTACATACATGTAGAAGTTTAAAAAAATACTTTATTGGTTTATATGTCTCATAAAGCTTTTTTCAACTAAAAGAATGAACATTATGATGTGAAAATAATAATTCATGAGCAGTACAATGCCTGTTTAAATTCTCCTTAAAAGAAATTCACAATTTGCATTTGATTGAAGCAGCCTAACTAAAGCAACCCCAATGCATTTCGGGTTAAATAACCCTTCTTCAGGGAAAATTTGTTTAGTGTGCCAGTAATACAAGTTTACATCAGTCTTCTGTAGCCTCCTGCCGTAACAATAAAAATAGAGAATGACAAAGTATTAGTACCTTGTGATGAATCGGTGTAATACATAGATATTACGGTATCTGTGTCCACGCAAACTGTGACCATTCATGTGCCAACACAAAACATACTCCAGACCTTGTGAATGTGACTCAAGCTTCACCTAGTGCAAAAGTGACGTATGTGTGCAAGTGCTCATGAAATACATCTAGACACAGAAAACATCAGGGAAAAACTTGTGTGAAATTCCGTGTAATTTCACAAGTGCGAAACTCTCAAGTATAGTAACCAAATATAAAAAGCCAATTGCCTGAATACCTCGAGAGTTCAAATTGCCAGCTTCCTATCACGGTGGAAGCATGTTGTTAGCTAGGTGGGGAACCACCCGTAAGCCTCAATGCAGTGCTCAGCTGATCACAAAGTGTGCTGAGAAGATAAAGTTCTTACCGAAAAAGTGCTTGTTCCACTGTGGAATCCGTAAACAAATCCAAACTACTTAGTCTCAATCTGCAAGACGATTGCAGTCTCAATCATATAAACAAAAGTGAAACCATAAAATACTGTTCGGGATTCCCCCATACAAAATTCAAATTGTATGCCTTACCCAAAGGATGCGGCTCAATCTGATAACGAAATCTGAAACAACAAGTGCACGCTTGTTACTCAGCGATACGCTTCTTAATATCACAACTGTCTCGCTGCAAAATGCGGTGAACTTGCGCAACTCACCAGCGTATGACGTAACGTCATCCTCAATCACTTGACCCCTTGGTGAAGGCAGGGCATCACGCTTCCTTATGTATCAACCCTAGACACTCCCCGAAGAGGTACTCAGTGTGAGATTCAAAAAGTCCACTAACTTTATCAATAAAGACAGGACAAGCTTCCAGCTAATAATAAGGGGGATTTAAAAATACAAACGGTGTGCATCAAGAGAATAGTGTGTAAATGCAAACGGTAAATGTGAACTAACTAAAATATAAGTGACACAGGAGCAATAGGAACTCTGATGTATGGGATGGGTCTAACGTGTGTGCAAAATTAATGGTGTGACAGTGAATGCGGACACAGATGTACAATCCCATAAAAGCGCAGAGAAACACCTGTAATACAATATTCACAGAAATGAAAAGTCTTTCTATAAGAGGCATAACATTTCATAATGGTCATTAAGACCTTTGTGTCTTAGAGTTACGAGGTAGTTAAGTGTGAAATTCTATCCCTGTACGGGCAATGATTTTCTCTAGAACGGTAAATCTGAGTTGTGGAATCGTGTGATGTGTATCAATCATGTGTGTGGCTAAACATGAATTCCTGTTGTTTGTGTGGATCATGCTTTTGTGTTCAACTATTCTTACTGGGAAACAGGTAAATGTCTCATCAGAGATAAGGGATGGAAACTGGCAAAGTGAAGAGCGTTGTTTCTGTCAGTAGGTTTTTTGTAGACCGAAGTTTGCAAACCTATTTCAGTGTTCAAAAAATGAATCCTGTGTTTATGGATGTTATAAGTGAATTGAATGTGAGGGTTACACTGGTTAAGTGTGTGAATGTTGTCCTCAAGTTCCTGACGATCCCCTTTCCAAATCACCAGTACATCATCAATCAAGCACATATAGGCCACAGTATGCTTTTGCCATGCCTCATTGTAAAGAATGAACATGTGTTCAAAGTATACCATGTATATAGGCTTTCCTGGAAGGCCCATGGATGTTCCGGTTCTTTGTAAAAAATAATTCCCATTCCATGAAAAATAACTGTGATATAGTGAAAACTGGAGTAATTGTAATAAGAAGACTCCATTCAAATCATCATTTGGATTAGTCCACAATCTCCACTATACAGCCTCCAAGCCCTCCCCATGGGGGATCGAAATGTATACGGTAACTACAACAATGGTGCATAGCCTTATGTCCTTCTGCAGCTGCCCCAGCTAATCTGTTAAGGGGAGATCTTATTGTTGAAGTTAAATATGACCATTCATTTTGAGTCTGATGGTACCATGATTTGTTCAACCCCTGAAGTTTCACCTTCCAGGATTATGGCAGTAACAGTAGATTCCTCTACTGTCGATCAAATGAAGGTGTGACCTGCTGATATGGAAGCATTTACTACAGCAGTATATACCATCATAGCTGAGACATCAGAGTTACTAGGAATGGAGTTCCAGTAACCCAAATATTTCCCTTTCCGACGACTAAGTTAATCTTGCAAATAGATGCCTTAGAGGTAACAGCAACCTTTGGTGCTCTGATAGCCAGTGACCATAACCATGTTTTATGGGCATGCGTTATATTCATTGAGCCAGATAAAATGCTTAGGGAAATATTGTATGATCAACTGTTTGACGATACTAAGAAAACAGTTGTAGTCTTTCAGGATGACATACCGTTGAGAACAGTATTAGAAGTAAGGACACCCACACCAGATAGAGCTTTTGATTCTGTTAGCGAAAAGATCTGTCAAGTACCAGACAACTTGTGACCTAAGGGTCCCTATGACGTAGGCCTTATTTGTACTGCTACACCATTCAGAATTACATTATAGGAAGATGCTATCTTATCTAGAGTGAGGCAATATCCTCTTTCTAAAGAAACAGGTAAGCTATTGACTCCAAATGTACAGGCACTCCTAGAGCAAGGAGTGATTTACCCAGTAGTATCGCCTTGTAACTCCCTAATTTTCCTGGCTAAGAAGTCTAAGGGTAATACTTGGCATATGGTTCAAGACCCGCACCCCTGAACAATGTAGTAGTACCAGAATACATAGACAACAAAAATTGAATGGAAGGTTCCCCTAGACTTACCCGGATGACGCGGAACACGGAGGAGCAGGGAGGCCGATTCACAAGTATTAGGTTTTATCATAAACCACCAACCAAAGAACACAGCGTTTGAATGTGGATAAACAGCTGTGTGATCCTAAATTGAAAAAGGACCTGAGGCAGTCCCCCATATTTTTATCCTGAGAATTCCGGTGGCTCCTCCGTTGTTCTTCACCGTGCACCACAATTGAGTCCAGGCCATTGAGCAAAGTGGAGGCACAGACGATTCATATTGTTTTGGGAGTCTTTCTCAATGTCTAAAAGAGAAACTTCAATAATATCAGATTACTTGAGAACTGTCAAAGTGTCCTGAAGAAGGTGTAAATATTAGAAACTCACACCGAAACGCAGCGTCGACCTTTGTACTTTGACCCCCTTTTTTACATTGTTTCACTTTATGTGATTATTTTTAATGTTTTTTATCTAGAATGTAACCCTTAGAGGGAGGTATTTTAATAAATTGTGTTCATACTTTTCATTTTACTGGTGTGTTTACCTGTTTGTTTATATATTCTTATAATTTTAATTAGGATACATTGTTTAACCTGGGATAGTGCTTGACATTTAGATTACCCATGTTTTTTGATGTTGTTATTACTTAAGGACCCTCCAGTCAATAAGTTTTGTCTTAATACTGGTTTGTTCTAGTCAGTATTCCTGACCCTATAGAGTCTACCACAAAAATCACAGGTCCCCCCTTTTCTAATTGTAGTACCAGAATATCCAATTGTTCCTGACTCCTCCATTATACTGACAGATTTACTTCACAGTGCTAAATATCTCTGTTATACTTCTGAAGAATGCCTTTTTCAGCATCCTTCTCCATCCACACAGTGTTCTATCGCTGGACTACGTAGTTGTAGCCATGTTGACCCTAAGGGTATTGTGAGCATCCTAGAATTTTCAACAGTGGTGAAAAATTATCTGTCAAACTTTCAGTGTGACAGTACATTGTTGGAGTATGTCAATGACATACTAATTTGTGGTCCTACAGAACAGCAGTGTAGGAAAAATACCATATCTCTTTTGGTTACTCTCGCACAGAGAGGATACAAGGTAGAAAGAGACAAAGTTCAGTATTGCCAGTAAGAAGTGTATTATTTAGGGCAATTAATGTCCGCTTCAGACGGACGAGGACGATTAACCCCTGAAAAGCACCATCTGTTAGTCAAATTACCGAGCCAGAAACTAATATTGGAATGCAGACGTTCCTTGGTCTCGGTAATTATGTGAGACAGTAGGTTTTTGTTTACAGCACTTTAATAGCACATTTGCTAGCTTCTATCACAGAAGCAAAAGATAGGAATGAAAAACTAGCGTGGACGCCAGAAATGAGAGATTGTTCAGAAATTGAAGATTTAAATAACAAATGATCCAATTTTAGGAACTGCTGAGGAGTTTTATCTCTTTTGTCATTGCACTGGTCAAGTGATGACAGCTGTCCTTACGCGGAAATATTTTTTGGGACACAACCCCATTGTATATTTTAGTGGACTGTTGCATTCAGTGATGAGAGAACAATATCCTTGCGAGCAAGCTCTCACCACTGCAGCCTTCGCAGTGCAGAAGAGCACCCTGATTATTATGGGGATATCTTTAACGCTCTATTTAGAACATGCAGTGTTTGCTATGATCCGGAAGGCTAGGTCTAATCTGACTACACAATTTGTCAGAATGTGAGGTGATACTGTCACTACCATCTTTGAAGGTTGTTAAGTGTCATACAGTGAATCCTGCGTCATTTTCTTGCTCACCTTATATTAGACTGTCGATGATGCGCATGACGTTCTAATGAATATAGTCAAGCAATAGAAGAACCTATAACAGGTAGCATTCTCTATTTTGTTGTTGGTTCTTCTACTAATCACCAGTATAGGCACACAAGTTAGAGACCAACAGTATGATTCTTTAAATACACTCTACATAGTAGAGCAGTTAAAACTAGCAGCACACTATACTGCACAAGCAGCAGAATTATTATCCTTGATAGCGGCTCTTATGCAAGGAGTAGGAAAGTTCATCATGATTTATTCAAATTCGTCTTTTGTGAATTCAGCTGTAAATTCCAGCATTTTGAGATGGAGTAGGAGATGTATCCTCAACTCAGACGGAAGTCCTGTTAAGCATAGGAATCTCTTGGCAGCTCTAATAGAGGCATTTGTGTTACCACTGGCAGTGGCAGTTGTGAAATGTGCAGCACATAAAAAATGGGCAGGATTTTGTGTCACGGGGTAATGAACTAGTAGATTGGGCTACTAAAGATGCATCTAGGCGCACACCCCACCTGTGCCATCGGTTTAACAACATGCCACTGTTTTGGTGGTTCAAACTGCCTCGCTGTCTGAATCTTAGTCTAACCCTACCACAGACAATGTCACGCCTCATTATGCTGAGACAACGTGTTTACATCTTCGAGAGTTGCAGGGGGCTGCTCCACCCCATGAAAAACCTTTGTGAGGATAGAGGATGCTCCCAGTCCATCGGATGACCTAATATATAGACAAATTTCCTTATGTAAGCCAGTGACGCCTCAGGCTTTACTTATGATAGGTCTTGATCAATTGCATTTACCAGCTCACGCCTCATGAGATCATTTTTCTATACGTATACAACCAGACTGGTTCATTCCCAATTTGCATGACATGCTTATCATATAACTTCACTTTCTGCCAACAATTTTCTCCCAATCCCACATTGAAAGTGATACATTCTACCATTCCACGAATACAAAGTTACCTTTAAAGCTTTTCATATTGACTTTGTGGACATGCTCAACCGGTGCAACAACTATCAGTATCTTATAGTTGTAGTTTGTTCATTTTCCCAATGGATTGAAGCAGGACAGTCCGTCCGTTGTGGTGCTAAGTCAGCTTCTAGCTTTCTGATTCATGAGGTGATTCCACGCTGGGGAATTCCAGAAGAGATCAAATCTGACAATGGAAAATACTTTATTACAATCTTCACACATCTTGCGACAATGTTAGGGATAAAACATGAATTATCCTCTGTTTATCATCCCCAAAGCAATGGCGTAGTTGAGCGCCTTAATGGCCTGCTAAAGAATACGTTCAGCAAGCTATGCACCACGTTGCATAAGAAGTAGCTGTACTGCCTACCGCTCGCACTCTTTTCCGTTAGGAACACGCCTGGTACTGATCATCACCTGACACCCCATAAGATAGTGACAGGGAGAACCATGAATGTGAAAGTACCTGCCACCGGAAGTATCGTACAGGGAGAAATCACAGCAGAAATACTGAATGACGAAATGCATGTTTCCCATTAAAATTTAATCCAGGTTGCAAAGTTTATTTCTGAACAGGTAACCAAAGGGAAGGAGAATCACGCCACCGCAGAGGTCGACCTCCCAGTTGTGGTCCTAGGTAAAAAGGTTTTTGTAGACAATTTTGTGCAGAAATGGAGATGGGCAAGATTTGATGGACCATACATGGTGGCACCCACTGCCCTCAAGGTGGATGGCAGGAAACCCTGGATCCGTCTGATCGATATTCATCTCAATCCAGCATCATGGCAAGCATCATAGACAATGTAAATGGAACAAGAGGGGGGAAGTAGATTGTCATCGTAAAAATACTCCCCTCCACCTCTGCCTTTGAAAAATGATATGGATAAACGTCACAAAAGTTATGTATTTTTATCTTCCTTTTTCTTTCTCGTCTTCCAATACTATCTTTTCTATTGTTGCTCTTTTATAGCAACATAACTTCTAGCTCTGGCCTCAAACACCTACGAAGAGACCTTTCTATTCATGCTACTGTATCCCATAATGTTCATGACAGATCCTCAGATAATATGTGGTATCAGCATATGTCAGACATAGGTTCAGAAAGTAACAATGAATCAGGTTTTGTTTGCTTTCCTATTCCTCATGCTACAGGATCAGATAGGCCTCATTCAACTAAAGAATTACACCCAAGCACAGCTCTATCTGTACTTGTGTAGGTTTAAGGCCCAAATTCAAATGACACATGTTAAAGTGGTGCGTTTTCAAGTCCGCTCCACAAAATGAGTTTTCAGCAGACGTTTTATATATCCTTACAGATAGTCAGGACATTAAGGATGATATATCCCGCATGAAGAAAACTGGTTGTCCTACTACTTTAGAATGGGTACAGCTGATTTTAATTCAAGATTTTTAGGAGTAACATGCCTGCCCACTGAGTGGAATAGCTGTTTAGTGAATCCTTTACTCCCAGAATGCGTCCGTAGGCCAGGATTTAGAGTCACTGGATCATTTGTTGCCATGATCAATGCCATTCTGATATCGAATTTTCCTGTAGGTTATGTCTTTATGGAATGGTACTGATATTGGTCATGATGCAGTAAACAAAGGTGTGCTCGCCTATAGAATGACAATGTTGCACGTTATACTTGGATAGATAGTGCAGATAGTCATGAGACTAACATCTGTTTCTTTATGTTTCAGAGGAAATGGCACTGTTCATGTAAGGTGCAATGCCAACTGCAGTGCCACAATAGATAACTTGGACATGCAGAGGGGGCACCTCCAGCCTCATGGACTATTATTAGCAGTGTGGAGAACTACTGTATGCCCAGTTACCACTGAACTGCAGTGGCATCTGCACATTGGTCTACTTGCAGGCCCCTGTCGTGGTCATATCTTAAAGAAACACGTTAGTATTAGATTCCTTACCTTAGAATATCCCCAGGCGTCAGTCTGGATCCGGAAACTTTTGCGTAGCAGTACCCCTGCGCGTCGGTAGGCGTCGTCTGCAGGCGTCCCCTGCGGCTCCGCGTCCGTCGTCGGCGTCGTGCGCCGTGATGACGTCGCTGGAGTATATAGACGCCGCTTCCGCGCGCTGACGTCAGTTCTTCTTTTTTCCGCGCCAGTAAGCGCAGATCCGAAGAGCAGTACTCCGATCTTTTGACCAAGTTTTGTCAACTTTCTATATCCTTTTGGTGCCTGGTAGGATGCCCGGTTTCAAGAATTGTGACGGTTGTGACCGCACGATGTCGGTCACGGACCATCACCGACTCTGCCTCCGGTGCCTGGGCCCCCGACCACGACGTGGACGCCTGCGTCGATTGCCGGGCTCTGACTAATAAGGCTAGACGGGAGCGGTCCCGCAAGCTACTCGAGCTCCGGGTGTCGGCCCCGCGTCGGGAGCGGTCCGGGTCCGGCCGGAGGTCCAGGGAGCGTTCGAGGGAGCGGTCGCGGAGCCGCGCCGGACGCTCCAGAAGTCGTCGCCATTCGTCGGGCTCTTCAGGTAAGAAACACAAGAAGTCGGGGCGTCGTCATCGGACCCCCGACGCTCGCACGACGCGGCCGGGGGTTCGGGTGACCCAAACCCCGCAGCTCCGCGAGAGTCGCCGGCGCGGCCTGCCCCATACCCTCCGGTCCCTGGGCAAGGTGCGACGCCTGAGGAGATTGAGGCGTTCCTCATGGCCATGAGGGCGCTCACTTCTCCGACGGGGCCTACGGCGCCTTCGGGCCCAGTGCTACCGTTTGGGGGCCCTGCCGGTTCGGGTGTCCCTGACTCGACGCCATCGGGTGCTCCGGCCCCGGTGCCGCCGACGGCTCCGACCCCGGCACCGCAAGGGCCTTCGGGGTCGACGCCGGGTGGTCTGCCGGCCGCTCCGGCGCCGATTCCATCGGGGTTGCCCCCGACGCCGTCCCCGCGCGGCGCCGGTTCTCCTGTGCCGGCTCCGGTCGGCGCCGGCTCCGGGCGGCGTCGTCCCCATACCCTCCCCGAATCCGGACGCGGAGTCGGACCAACGTCGCTCGACGCCGGGCTCGACGCCGATGGGGCCTGTGAACCCCGAGGAGCTGGTCTACATCGTTGACTCCGAATATGGAGATGATGAAGAGTACGGGGAAGGTTGGGAGGGGTCTGAGGACCCTCTGTCACGTGAGTGTCAGTATGACGTGGACTGGACAGGTGATTTGGGGGATGCCAGTGGTCTGGACGACTCTCCTAACCCTGGCTTTGTCTCTCCTCCTTCCGTGGCATCGGAGGAGGGAGCTGCTTATTCAGTGGTGTTGATGAGGGCTGCCAAGGCCTTACTCCTTGAGCTCCCCGTCGCGGCCATGAGGCCTAACATCCTCACTGAGGTCTTCAAACCGCAGTCATGCCCACAGGAGCCACTGCTGCCGTTTAACGAAGCCTTGTCAGACGTTCTGTTGGGCAAGTGGTCCAGGCCCTCTTCAGGTTCGCCTGTTGATCGGAACGTGGCCAGACGCCACCGTCCGTGTCCGGACGACCCCAAGTTCCTGTCCACCCATCCCACCCCTGAGAGTCTGGTGATCCAGGCCTCGACTTCCCAGACTGCATTCCCGTCGGCCCCGCCCGACCTGGAATCTAAGAGGTATGACCAGTATGGCAAGAAGGTCTTCTCGTCCCTGAGTTTGGGACTGCGGTCTTGCAACACCGCTTGCCTCTTGGGCCGCTACACCCACTCTGTGTGGGATACGGTCGCGGAACTGCTGCCAGAATGCCCCTTGGAGGTGCGGGCGAAGCTCGGCAAGGCTGTGGCTGAGGGCCGAGATGCAGCTAAATACTCCATACGGTGTGGTCTTGATACGACCGACTCGCTGGGCAGAGCTATGTCCACGACGGTGGCGATTCGTCGCCACGCCTGGCTGAGATCCGCCAACTTTTCGGCAGATGTCCAAAATGCCTTGATGGACATGCCGTTTGATGGCTGTCGCCTGTTTGGTGACAAGGCGGACCACGCGCTGGAACGCTTCAAGGACTCCAGGGTCACGGCCAAGTCCTTGGGTCTCTCGACCCAGCGCCAGCAAACGGGTTCGTTTCGCTCCTTTCGTGGCCAAGGAAGGGGCGTCCCCACACGTGCTGCCAGCCACGCGCCGCAACAATCCTTTCAACGCGGTGGCGGCCGTGGAATCCGCCGTGGAGGCGGTCGGGGTCAACGGCGGGGTCAGGCCACACCTCCCCCCGCAGCATCTGCCTCCAAATCCTCCTAGTCCATGCTTTCAGGCCCATGTGACGCCGGTGGGTGGCAGGGTTCGCCATCACCACGCCCGCTGGCGCACAATCACATCAGACAGGTGGGTGCTGCAATTCGTCCGAAGGGGCTACTCCCTCCCCTTCGAGACCACTCCTCCAGCCATGCCACCGCAGAACCACCGTGTGTCGGGGGACCACTTGACACTTCTGCAGGAGGAAGTTACGGCCCTCTTGGCCAAGGGGGCCATCGAGCGCGTTCCTGGGCCAGAAGTAGGGCGTGGTTGCTATTCCCACTACTTTCTGGTGCCCAAGAAGGACAAAGGGGGCCTACGTCCTATCTTGGATCTACGGAACGTCAACGGCTTCCTCCGGAAGGAGAAGTTCAAGATGTTGACATTAGCTCAGGTCTTGGCTGCTCTAGACCCGCAAGACTGGATGGTAGCGTTGGACTTGCAGGATGCGTATTTTCACATCCCCGTCCTGCCGGCCCACCGGCGTTGCCTGTGGTTCACGGTAGGCCAGGAGCACTTTCAGTTTATCGTGCTCCCCTTCGGCCTTACCAGCGCCCCACGGGTGTTCACAAAGGTGTTGGCGGTGGTCGCAGCCCATCTGCGCAGGTTAGGGGTTTCAGTCTTCCCCTACCTAGAGGACTGGTTGTTGAAGGCGGGCTCGCCCCAGACAGTCGTCCACCACCTTCAGATGACGGCAGACCTTTTGCACGACCTGGGGTTCTCCATCAATGCGCCGAAATCACACCTGTGTCCCTCTCAAAAGCTCCTTTTCATCGGAGCGGTTCTGGACTCGGCGCAGTTTCGGGTTTATCCTCCGGAACGGCGGGTCCGGGATATACAGGCTTTGATTCCCATCTTTCAGCCGCTATCCCGGGTTTCGGTCAGGTTGACGCTGCGGCTGCTGGGGCTTATGGCTTCCTGCATCCTTCTGGTGCATCACGCCCGGTGGCGGATGCGGGCTCTGCAGTGGGACCTGAAGTTTCAGTGGGCCCAGCATCAGGGCAACTTGTCCGACCACGTCTTGATCTCGGAGGGCACTGCGAGACAACTGCAGTGGTGGCTTACGGACCGCGATTGGGTCAGAGGCAGATCCCTCTCCCTTCCCCAACCGGAGCACGTTGTCGTGACGGACGCGTCCCTCCAGGGCTGGGGAGGCCACTTGGGAGAGGCGGAGATCAGAGGCATCTGGTCTCCGGCGGAGTCCCGGCTCCATATCAACCTGTTGGAGCTATGGGCGATTCGTCTAGCACTGAAGGCATTCCTCCCCTTTGTCAACGGGAGCGTAGTGCAGGTGTTCACGGACAACACCACCGCCATGTGGTACTGCAACAAACAGGGCGGGGTGGGGTCGTGGACCCTTTGCCAGGAGGCTCTGCGCCTCTGGCAGTGGCTGGAACGTCAGGGCGTGACTTTGACGGTTCAACACCTCTGAACGCCAGGGCGGACGAACTCAGCCGTCGGTGCTCGATGGATCACGAATGGCGTCTGAACTCGGACGTGGCGCAAGGCCTCTTTCTGCAATGGGGAGAGCCTTGGTTAGATCTATTCGCCACATAAGAGAACGCGCAATGTCAGTTCTGCGCGTTGGAGTTTCCAAGACGGCACTCGCACGGCGACGCCTTTCGGCGCGAGTGGAGTTGAGGTCGGTTATACGCCTTTCCGCCTATACCACTTCTGCCCAGAGTGCTGAAGATCAGGCGCGACCGGGCCCAAGTTATCCTTGTGGCTCCAGACTGGGCTCGAAGGTACTGGTATCCCGAGCTACTCAGCATGTCAGTCGGTCCCCCGATCCGCCTGCCCCTTCAGGAGGACCTTCTGTCGCAGCAGCAGGGGACGGTCCTCCACCCGAACCTGTCCAGTCTCCACCTCCATGCTTGGATATTGAGCGGCGGCAGTTGAGGCCATTTGACTTGCCTCCTGAAGTCTGTGATGTAATTCTGGCAGCCAGGCGTCCCTCCACAAAGTCGGTATACGCCTGTCGGTGGAACAGATTTGTGGCATGGTGCACAGCAAAGGCTGTGGATCCTCTTTCTGCCCCTCTTTCCGAGGTTCTTCTTTTTCTTCTCTCTTGCCCAGCAGGGCTCTGCTCTGGGCACTATCAAGGGCTACCTTTCGGCCCTTTCGGCCTTTCTAAGGCTTCCTGATCAGCCTTCTTTGTTCAAGTCCCCAATTGTAACGAGATTCTTGAAGGGCATCACACACGTGTATCCACCTGTTCCGTTTGTGATGCCTCAGTGGGACTTGAACCTGGTTCTAACCTTTTTGATGTGTGCTCCCTTTGAGCCCCTTCATTCTTGTCCTCTCCGTCTTCTGACTTTAAAGACGGCTTTCCTGGTTGCCATCACCTCTGCCAGGAGAGTGAGTGAGCTCCAGGCTCTTTCTGTCCAACCCCCTTTCCTGTCCATTCATCCTGACAAGGTGGTTCTAAGGACTAGACCTTCTTTCCTGCCCAAAGTAGTTTCTGCTTTTCACATCGGGCAGTCCATCACCCTCCCTTCCTTCTTCCCGCCTCCGCATCCTTCAAAGGATGAAGAGCGGCTCCATCGTCTGGACCCAAAACGTGCGCTTTCATTTTATATGGATCGCACACGCCAGTTCCGGGTGGATGACCAACTGTTTGTTGGCTACGTGGGTGCGAAGAAGGGACGGGCGGTACATAAACGGACCATCTCTCGGTGGGTTGTTCTGTGCATCAAAGCGTGCTACTCTTTGGCTCAGAAGGAGCCTCCTGTTGGGCTGAGGGCCCATTCCACTCGGGCCACGGCGGCTACTACTGCCCTGGGCCGGGGAGTCCCCTTGCAGGACATTTGCCAGGCGGCTACGTGGGCCTCGCTGCACACATTTGCGAGGCACTACTGCCTGGACAGTCAAGTCCGGAGGGATGGCTTCTTTGGCCGTTCTGTCCTCCAGGACTTTCTGGTGTAGGAATGTATTGGTTCACAGACCCACCACCGGGGTTGGTATTGCTGGGGTATCTATTCTAAGGTAAGGAATCTAATACTAACGTGTTTCTTTCAGATGAACAAGTTACTTACCTTCGGTAACGATATATCTGTAAGAAACATTAGTTAGTATTAGATTCCTTACCGAACCCACCCATCCTCCCCGTTCTGCGAACTGATACCTAGGGTTAAGGACATCCCTTTCAGGGCCCTAGTTTCAAAATGGCACCAGTGTTGGTTCTCACACGGCTCTGCGTGTTCTGGCGCGGAAAAGCTGTGTACAAAGAACTGACGTCAGCGCGCGGAGGCGGCGTCTATATACTCCAGCGACGTCATCACGGCGCACGACGCCGACGACAGACGCGGAGCCGCAGGGGACGCCTGCAGACGACGCCTACCGACGCGCAGGGGTACTGCTACGCAAAAGTTTCCGGATCCAGACTGATGCCTGGGGATATTCTAAGGTAAGGAATCTAATACTAACTAATGTTTCTTACAGATATATTGTTACCGAAGGTAAGTAACTTGTTCTTCTGGAATAAAGATATTGAGTTTACATGAAGACCCCATGAGCCGTACAATAAACTTTGTTACATCATCATGGAAGGAAGAGAACTTCAGATTATTATGGCACCACTAAGTGGAACAATATTCTTCAAGACTATTGGTTGTTTAATGATACACAACTGTTCTTTAGGAGCATTCTGCTGTTTGTTTTCTACAGGTTGTTGCCAGCACTCAACTCAATGTGAGCTCCTCAAGGGCATCAACACTACAAAAGATTGATTTAGTGCCTTAAGGGAAGAGCTGCTTGCTATAATGCAGCACCATTATGTACTTTGACCTTATGGCCGCTATGCAAGGAGGGTTAGGTGCCGAGATAGGAACTACTTGCTGTACTTTTATGCATACAAACGATGCAGACAATGGAACTTTGTCAAAGGCTATACAAACTTTGTGCAATCTACAGAAAAAAATGGTAGATGAAGGAGGTGCCCCAGAAAATTAGTTTAGCAGGTGTTTTTCTTTTCTGCCATCCTGGATGTCAGGACTGTTGGGAGCCTTGCTGCCAGCTATTGTAGTTCTACTAGTTGTGTGTTATGCTATCCAATTAGTCATAGCATGTTGTAAAAGGATTAGTACCAAGGCGCTGTGGATGTTTCCATCCAGGACACCAGTTCGTGTAGCAGATGCTCAGGGCAACATATATCACCTAATGCCAAGTGTAGACCAAGGTTTAGATCCAGTAGTTTAAACCTCCCTTAAAGAGGGGAATGTTATGGTAGAAATAAAATATGAAACTACTGCACAACAGCAGAGAGCGTGACACAGCTATACATGGTAAAAGTGCAGACTGGCCAAAAACCTGTACTGATGAATAAGAGGTGAAGAGTTCTAGAAGAACCTGTATTTGACAAGTTTTCCGGAATTTATGGCTTTAGCACACAGGCACACTTGTATGTATTCTGTATTTTCAATAGATTGAAACATGATTAGACAATGGGATGCTGCGATAGTAAAGATTTGTTTTTACATTGCCAAGAGAAACCGGTCTTTTTCTTTATTTTTAAGTTACCCTGCAACATAAACTTGTTTCATCGGCCCACCCATGCAGATAGAACAGCAATTCAACATTAACAGCTGGTTTTCAAACTATTTGGTGGAACAAGCTTCTCCCAAAATATGCCCAAGACAATCGCTCACAGTATTTGGTTTGCAGGAAAACAACATACGGAAAGGAACTGTGGTTACAAGAAGTCATTCTTCTTTAGCTCATGGACCGTTTTTTAGATTTCAAATCAACTTTAGAGGTGCCACTTTGTGGAAAATACAGATATGTGCTAACATTGATCTACACGTTCTCAAGATGGGTGGAAGACTATCAAACACGCAGGTATGACGCTATGACTGTGGCAAAACTGTTGCTTGAAGAACTTATCCTGCGACATGGGGTACTGATGTACATAGCAAGTGATAAGGTGGAAACTTCTTAAAAGAAATCACGAAGCTTATATTTAAGGCTGTTGGCATCCCACAGAGACTGCATTGTGCTTTCATCCACCATCTTCGGGGATGGTGGAATGCTGGACATTATAAAAACAAGTTGGTGAAGTTCTGTACATCCACCATCTTGAAATGCCCAGATTCCATACGTCTGATGCTAATCAGCATTTTTTGCATGCCGAATAAAAAGACAGGTTTATTCCCCCAAGAGATCTTGATGGGGCAGCTGATGAGAATTCCTGACATGCCTGCAACTGTGTTGCTGTCTAACTGATTACTTGATCATAGACTATTGCAAAAGACTGTCTGATGTTATGCACTCCATGTTTCGCCATGTCCAGCAAGCGCCCCCAAAACCTTAGACTGCTGCCTGTCATAGTCTAGAGCCTGCAAACTGAGCCCCACTGAAGAGTCACTTCTGGAAGAATTGCCAATAGGCCCAGTGGAAGAGTCGCTACCACCATGTCCTGCTGGTAATGACCACTGCTGTTAAACGTAAAAACCTACAAACATGGGTACACTCATCCCAATCTGAATAAGAGCACCAGAGGAGGATGTCAAAGACCCTTCCTTAAGGTGAGCTACGCCAGTCAGTGGTCACTTAAGAAATGACAAGCCAGGCAGGCGGCCCAATTATAAGAAACCAACAAAAGTGTGGCATTGAAACGAGTCAATGAAGAAAGGAAGAGGGATCCGGGGCAGAAGATTGTTCTTATCTTGAGGGCTGAGTTCACCACCTTCACAATTGGACTGAACCTGGTGTTGCTGATGAATATGATCCAACTAGTAGAAAACAATAGGTTCTCCACCCATCTATGCTTCCTATGACGAAATGGAATGATGAAAAAGAAATGCATCTCAAAATGAGTATTGAGAAACCTGTGTCCAGTTGGTACAAAAGTACAACTCGATTATGAATGTGGAAAACTGTTGGAAGAGCACTCGCATGCCAGCCTCATTTGCTGAAGGAATTACATAGGACCACTTTACTTTTTATTGTCATGAGTCATTTACCTTTCTTTGCTAATTTACGAGTATCCAAAACATTTCATGTGGAACAAAAAATGTAAAATGTTAGATGAGAAACCAAAATAAATGATATTTTCAGTGCCTAAGTATGATTCTTGACGTATACAAAAGGATATCATGAATCTATTTCAAAGGAAAGTGCTTCATCACTAATGCATCCAACTTTGAATTTATGGCGTGCAAGGTTAGGAACACGTTGCATACATAAAGGAAATATAAAAGTGGGGAAAGCAACAACACACATACTTTGAACATGCAAGAACAATTTACATTGAGATAAAGAGTTAAGAGTTTTTGTGAGATATATCCTGTTTCCAGAAAAAAGCCTTACTTCTCATTACCAGCTGGGTGTGACACCCCCTGCTATCTAGCTTTCGTAGCTTCATGTATGCGCCACACTAAACAGTTGCAGAACGTTTGCTTTAACTGCCAAAGGAGGGATGCAGGGCAAGACGCTTTAGACTTTTCTCTGCTATGGTTCCTACAGTAGGGGTAGCATTATATGTAGTAAGAATAAGGAGTCAACCGCAATTAATAGAGACTGGCTAATGTCACAACTGCAGCGTTATCTAATATTACTGAAGAAATAATCGCAATGCGCAGCATGATTTTGCAGAATATAATGGCATTGAATCTGATTTTAGCTAAAGAGGATGCTGCACTTGTATCCCTGACAATGCAGTGAACATATAATATCCTTTAATATCTCAAAGGTTTCATGGAGAGAGTATGAGATGAATAAACCAGGATTTTGGGAAAGGATCAGAGACAAGTTACAGGCGATGATTAGGCGATATGAAATCGAAAAAGAGAGGGAGTAGAAATTCCAGAAGGAGGCCATATTTAAACAATATTGAGTGGTGAAAAGGTTGACGCGGTGCCAAAAGCAGAGAATTGTGGGTACCTAGGCCACAAGCACAAAAACCAAACCGACGCCTTGTCTGTGTCACATCAATTACTACAGCACTAATGCACGCTCGAGCTTTCAGCAACTAACAATCAAAGGTATTTTGCAGGGTTCAGCTCCGGATGGCATGGGAAAGTCTAGAGCGTGAGATATGATGCTCACTTTCTGGCATTTGCATGAACTTCTGATGGTTGCATCTGCTGTGGAAATGTTTAACAAATGTTATCAATGTACCTGAGAGGAGTTGCTACACGTATAATAAACGCACATCTGTTTGTCTTTCCTGAGAACTGAACTGTTGAGTAATTTTCCATTGTTGTATGAGAGTATGACTTCCTGTGATGAGTCTTTTTTTTCTCCAATATCTTTTGGGAGCTCCAGAAGCTCAATGTAATTTAGATGAATAAAACTTTGCTCTCAAAAAATGCTCCTGCTTATGAATTGTATTTAAAGTTGAGGCATTGGTATCCTCCGAATGAAACCAGGGCTCACATTTTTTAAACGTACAAATTAGAACTTGTCCTGTCACCTGGAGAGCAGGCATATGTTGTCACAGCACCACTCCATGGAAATATATTCTTTTAGTGCTCTTACTTTTCCCTTTGTTAAGATGTTACACATCACTGATAGATGTGCACTCATATTTTATCTGGACAGGGTAAGATATTTACCTTATAGTGCCCAGCTCTTTGTTACGTATGGCACAACAGATATAGGTTAACGAATGTCAAAGACCACTGCTGGATCACTTTCGGCACCATCCATTGTTGACGTCGGTGTTTGTTTTCAATACTTCCCACCAAACTGAGAACCTCATTCTATCTCCCCGATTGATCAATAATCATGTTATATACTTTGGAGAAGTTGATCCTTGGATCTTTCCATAGTAGTGCTGCTGTTTCCCTCTTGTGATACGGTACGGTCATATGGCATAAATAGACTAAAAACAACTTGGAGCCCTAAAAAATCGCTCCTCCTTGCAGGCTCCTGCCATCACATAACTTTCCCACCATGCCCACCAGAAGCAGAGGTGTGAGATACGGTAGCACCCTCAAAGTAAAAATGCTGGAGTTCAGAAGGTGAATGAACAAAAAAGATGCCTTTAAATTTTGTTTTAATTTTGTCACATTTGCTGTGAGTTCAAAGACAGAGTTCAAATGTTAGGCTGTGTTTTCTGACAAACTGCTGCTTATTTAAACGCAGACATTGGTGTTTTCTTTTGTTACTCTGATTGCAGTTAGATATTTTTATAACATGAACTGTCTAACAATTTTTCTGGGATAGAGGGAATGTGAAAAGAAAGGTTGTGTTTTTGTAACGCACAGCATCATTTAAGTAGCTGTAAATTGACTGTACAAATATTTTTTAATTGCACAAATGAGGCATATTGTTTGCAATTCTGACGTGAAATGGAAATAAGACACTATACTGGGTGGTGTGCAAATGATAAATATTTTTTGAAACCCGATTTCCACAATTAGTTGTACACTGTATAGTGTTATCAGTAAAACTGCATGTCAGTGCGAATTTTGTGGCCATTCCAATGGAAAATGAGCAGTCTGTAAAGCAAAGTGTGGTTCCACACTATGCTGTAATAATTATTTGTGACTGTGTGCTCCAAAAATGTACCACCGGCTGCATACTACAAGCTTTATCACTCTCCTGCTGAAAGGACGTGGCTCATTTGCTGTACTTGGATTTTTCACCATCCATAGGACTTCAGTGATGTAACATTGATGGCAGCTCCCCCACCCTGAAAATCTTTACAGCTTTGTTAACGAATCTCCCCAATAAACTCCTGTGTCCATTACTCTTCAGCTGCCCCTGCATACCTAGTATCATTATCTGCCACCTACTACACAAGCGGTGACAAGAAAACTGTGCAGTTCTTGTGCTTTGAGTAAAGGTTGGGCTGGTGCCTGCGTAACGAGGAGCTCCCAAGTACAGCAGAGGGAGTGAATTGCATTCTCCCCAGTGTCAGAACAAATGCTATCTTAGCATTTCACTTTTGTTTAGGCAGGCATTTTAAGTACTGTCCAGTGTATCCTCATTTATTTATTTTATTTATTGACATTTGTAGAGCGCGGCGAATACCCGTGGGCGTCTCAGCGCTAATTAAGGGATGGATCAGCTACTGGGGTAAAGAAGATATACAAGGCTATTGGTCAAATAACCACGTCTTTAGCTGTTTGCGGAATGTGAACAGGGAGGGACTTGCTCGGATATGTGCAGGAAGGGTGTTCCAGAGTCTAGGGGCGGCAACCAGGAAACGCCTGTCGCCCCAGGTGACTGTTCTAGTGCGAGGCACAGCCAAGAAGTTCTGAATAGAGGAACGAAGAGATCGGGTTGGGACATGATGGAGAAGATTCTGTTTGAGAAAGTGGGGACCTTGATTATTGAGTGACTTGTAAACAATACACAGCGATTTGAATTTGATACGGCTGCGTATCGGGAGCCAATGGAGATCCCTAATGATGTTTGTAACTGGTGCGAACTTGGGGATCCCAGCCAGCATTCGTGCGGCTGCATTTTGGATTGACTGCATCTTATTTGTCACTCGGACTTGGGCATTTAAGAATTGCTCATTGCTACAGACCAAGCATGCAAGGATTCTCATTGGCCAACAAAATCTGCTTAAATACAGGACTGTGCTAAAGAGTCCAAACGTGCTGCCCTAAGTGACAGGGAACAACCCTACTAGGTGTGGTGCTGTGATTGTGAATTAAAACCTAGTACTATGGAGAGCTATGACCAGTACTGCAACATGATGCCTTTATTCTTGAGCTCTTGAGTGCAAGCCTGCATTTCTGGAGAGCTGACAGGAATGCTCGGCTAGTGGTATTGTTTTAGGTTTTATGGCGCCAATCAGAATATCACACTTAGTATGGAAGGTTCAGTTATTTAAACGGTGCAATAGGCTAAAGAGAACCACAACCCTCTTGAAGTTTGGCAAAGGCCTACACATAAGCAAAAACGCTCCCTAGCACACATAGTATATTGATGTCTCTTTTCAGTATGTCAGGGTTTCCATCATTCATCAATCTTGCATTCCTAAATGATTCTTGTTCATAGGGTCCGGTAGATTCTTTTGAAGTTTTATTCCTGGAATTTCACAGCCAACACATGATTCGTCGTATTGGGAATGTAACCCACAACTTTCTCAAGGCTCATTCCTGAGTAAAGCGGTTGTATATAATATGCGGTGATAATCCCAACCCGCAATGGGTTTCTGTTGGGGACGTTCTTTAAGTAGTAATTTAGTCGGTAGATAAAGCCAAAATGTGGCTTCCGAGTTCTTAAGAAAATGGCTTTCGCCAGCTGTAGTAGTTATTCTCCTTCGTCCCCCGTCCCCGGTCTCCAGTAAGATGATGCCTTTATTCTTGAGCTCTTGAGTGCAAGCCTGCATTTCTGGAGAGCTGTTCATCAAAATTCAAAGGTATTCTTAGGTCTTAGAGCTAAAATTACTGGATGCTGCATGCACCAAACACAGTTAAGTTTGGTGTACCCCAGACCCTCATAACAGCAGATGTTGGAGGCATCTGAGATCTAGAATCCGCGAGTTCTTAAAGGATATGGTGCATTGCATGTTTTATGATCCTGACCTCGTCTAAGTATTGTAAAGCCCTTGGGGTTACTATGTTTGTTACAATGAGCTGTACAATGCTTTATAAGTAGGTATCCTTATGATTTTTTCAATTTTTATGTTGTTGTAGGCAGAGTATGAAGTGACTCCAGACGAGAAGCTTGGTGAAAAAGGGAAAGAAATCATAATGAGATACTTAACTCCAGAGGTAAGTGATATTGAATTCCCCCATCTCAGAACTTTTCCTACGCCACAGTGAAAACAATGAACATGTTTCAGCTAAAGCATCATATTTTACATCTCTCCCTCCTCCATATAACATATCACACAATTCTACAGCCTGTGCATTGGGCATTTCCCTCGTTTCTATCAGTCTCATATTGGCTCCGTGTCCCTGTCTTTGAGTCTTTGTTCATTGCAAATAATGAGTCTGTTTCGTGGTTTCAGTGTAAGGTATTAGTGGTGTAAATAGAAAGTAGCCTCTCCTCGCTTTTTATTCTGTTACTGTATGGCATGTGTAGCCCTACTATTCCATGGCTGTCTTGTTTCTAAATGTACCAAACTTCTAGGTTACTGCCAAAAAAGGAAGACAAGAAAAGGTGTGTTTATATGTAGTCACTGTGTTAAAAGACAGGTCTTAAAAAAAAGTCAGTACATTTGGTCTGTTTTGGGTAAATGCACCACCTCCTCTCATAACGCACTGCTAATTTGTGGTTCTTTCCATTGAAGTTAGAGACTAGTTCCGTTATGGTTGCAGTGTGGGGGTACTCATAACTCAACATTTTCAGTATTTGTATGCTTTATTTGAACTCAATCTTGTAGTCCTCTGACGTAGAATTGTAATTGAATATTTGTTGGATACTGGATGGCCAAGTAGTGATTTCTGTACAGGTACAATGACCCACAGATGTCATGTTGGCTCTCCCCAGATGTCCTCTGTAGAGTAAGAATGAGACCTCTGGTTCTGATAATCGTGATTATGTAGATATCCTGGAAATCCGCTGGTGTACATTTTTTTCTGGGAAGTGAGGGAATTTCCTACCCCTCTGGATTGTGTCCTATTTCCTTCTCAGGATCAGAAACTAGAACCTGGACCCCCTTGGACTACAAAGCCGAAAAACTATTTGGAAGAGCATGGATCTGTGGTTCTCTTGTCAGAATTGCGGATCCAACATCGCTGGCATAGCTTCCAGCATGTGAGAATCAAGCAGATACCCTGATCTTATTCGCACTTAAATGTTTGTATTGGTCTGGTAGGTCCAGTGCGTGTTTTCAGTAGTCCAACCAAAGGAAACTGGTAACTTCCTTAAAATCATAACATTTAGTTTGATTTTGAAATTGATATGGCCTTTTCAACCAGAGTAAACCAGAACTTGACCAACCTTCCAGAATTAGCTGTTATAAAACATGGTTAGTAGCAAGCTGAAGCCAGATATCTCTGGTGAAGCACAACCCTCCATGTTGGGTCACAAGTACTACCAAATGTAGATAGTGACGAAAAGTATGCAAATTAATTTCTGTTCTGTTACAATTGTGACCCCCTGTCTGCGGTGATTAACCATGGTACCCAACAATAAACTGTGACCAGAATACTCCACACAAGTGGCTTGTGAAGGTTATTTGGGAAGGGGAAATAGAAGGGTTGGCCGAGTGGCCTGACTGCACAAATTATAACTTATTGTTATGATTG
Organism: Lissotriton vulgaris; assembly: GCF_964263255.1. NCBI lineage: Eukaryota > Metazoa > Chordata > Amphibia > Caudata > Salamandridae > Lissotriton > Lissotriton vulgaris. Next base: position 1,168,995,436 of record NC_141693.1, read on the forward strand.
CAAAGTACTTTAACATCGCTTGGTCAGGCGATATAAAACTTCATAAATAAATGACGACCTCGGTCAACCACTTGAGGCTGTCACACCATAACAAGGGACAAAGTGTAAAGCTGAGGGCAGGGTGCCTTGGGAGAAATGATTTAATGACCCTTTTTGTGCTTTGTTGCACCTTGTAATATGTTGGTGCATGTCGGACTATTTTTGATAACGCCTAAGCAATGACACACGTCTGTTAGAGCCATTAACATTAAGAGCATGTATGCGTTGCAATAGGCAGTGCTGTGAGGAGACACCCAGTCTGGACTTTTAGGCAGGAACTTCTACATGGACAACAGGGTGGTAATAGGGTACCAGCGCACGACCAGAGCCTCTTTAGCTTCTTGGTTTAGACTTTAGAGAATTCTAAAGGTAAAAACGCAGCACTGGTGTGCTTTAATAAATCCTGGTATAGTTATTATTTTGCTGTTGGGCAGTCATATGTTGGCAGAACAGCAAAATGTTTAAGCTGTTAGAGCAGTGTTTTTTAGTATAGTATAGTATAATCTTTATTCGGTAAAACATTTCACCATAAAAGAGTAACATTTCCAGCAATTCTATATTACATTCCATTAAAAGATAAGAACATTAAAATAAAACCTAACACAATAAAATTCCTGATTTAAAATGGAACCTTACATGATTACTGTACATTGGATGTTTTCTTCTGGCCCAGTTCCAACTTTCTCAACAATACATTGTTAACTAAGTGATGAAAATACAACAAGCTATACTAACTCAGATTTACATAGGGCCAATGGCCAGCGGGTGCCGACTATCTATTTGTCAGGGCGGAGTTTGCTGCTTTAACCTCCTAGTACGGGTCAGCCATGCAATGCCCAGAAATTTAGCCACCCTGCAAACCATGACAGTTGAAGTTGAGTCAGTGGTGAGGACTCGTAAAGCCATTCTATGGCACCTCAAACCCAACCCCTTGCATACTGGTTTCAACCATATCTTCCTAGCAGTTTTATATGCGGGGCAGGCAAACAATAAGTGCGCCACAGACTCCTTCGGGGCCGCGCACCCAGGACATTTGCGCGATGGGCCATCAGTAGTAGACCACCCCGAGGTAAACTCATGTACCGGAAGGGTCCCATACCTTAACTTTAAATAAAGGGCTCGGTCTAAAGGCTTAGTTATAAGGTCAAGGAAAGGTTCCAACTTTCTGGTCCACTTAACCTTTAAAAACCGCTCAGTAAGTGGACCCCAAACCCCACTGCGTATTGACTCTGCCGGTACCCAATCCCAGTATATCTTCTTAATCACTGGTTTGGGAGGTGGCATTTGGCTCTCCCACACATCCCTTAGGCCCAGTTGCGTCACCAGCTGCCTCACATTGTACAGCCACCTGATCTTATTACCGGTGTCTAACAATATTAATTCGTCCAATACGGCAGCATAGTTAGCAAGCTCCTCGGTCCTTCGCAGCCTCACCCAGAACAGTAAGGGGCGCAGCCGCACTAGCTCTTTAATGGATCTCCTGCCTAGGTCGAGTCGCAGGGGGATTAACGGAGTGGAAACGGGAAGAGCCACCAAATCCCTAAAGAACTTGTTTTCCGCTGCTGCAAGCTCTGGCACATTTTCGAACCCCCACAGCTCGGAGCCATATAGTGCAGACTGGAGTATCTGGCCCTCATAAATCGCCATAACTGGGGCCACTGGTTTGCTTGTTGATTCCCGATGCTCCCTCAGAGTCACCCCTGCCACTCTTTTATGGCTAAGTAACATTTTAGCCAGGTGATCCTTGCAATTCATCCGACTATTTACCCTTACCCCCAAATAGTCGAATGATTCTACCAGCTCCAAGGGTGCCCCATTAAGTGTGAGATTGTTTCTGAATCTTTTAGAGGGTGAGAAGGCCATGAGCTTAGTTTTCGAGGTATTGATGGTGAGTCCTCTATCTGTACAGAAGGTGCTGAAGCGATTTAAAAGCCTTTGGAGTCCCACCGGGGATTTGGAGATCAATAAGGTGTCATCCGCGAAGAGTAGAGTGGGGATTCGTTCCCCCGCCAGGGATGGTGCGTCGACCTCTTCCCCTCTCAGATGATCCACCACCCCATTCACGAACAGGGAGAAGAGGGTCGGTGCCATGACACATCCCTGTCGCACTCCCCTCCTCACGGGCACCCTTTCAGTTAACTGGCCCTGGGAGCCCCATTTGATCCTCGCGTAATTTCCCTCGTGGAGCCTTACAATGAAACTCAAAAGGGGCCCTGGGAAGCCCATCTTCTCTAATGTCTCCCATAGCCTTGATCGAGGGACCAGGTCGAAAGCCATCCTGAGATCTATGAAAGCCATGTAGAGGCTACCTCTATTGATGGTAACTGACTTCCAATAGATCCCAAATAAGCGAAATACCTGGTCCATCGTCCCCACCCTCTGGCGAAAACCTACTTGAAGGTGGGAGAGGATGTGTTCCTCTTCCATCCAGGCTCCAACCCTTGAGATGATGACCCTGCCAACCACTTTCTGAATCACATCTATCAGACTGATAGGTCTGTAATTGGCAGGGTCCTCTCTAGCCCCTTTTTTAAACACCGTAACCACCTCAGCGCCCTTCCAAGAGTCGGGCATGGGGTGCCCCCTGGCGATGTAATTCATTATGAGGGCGATTAATTCTGCCCAAGCCTTGGGTTCCTTTATCAGAAGGTCCCCCGGTATCCCATCTGGGCCTGCCGCCTTCTTCGGGTCAGATGTCTAATTGCCGCTAGTACTTCCAAGGGCAGAAATGGATCCTCGAGCTCCCTTGAATATCCCCCTTCTCCACCCGTGTCTACCATTAGAGAAAGGCCAGCTTCATTTCTGCCATATACTGTAGAAAAGTGGTCAACCCATTGCTGACTTGTTATATGGGTGGCTAGTGGTTGTGTACTCTGTTGCCTAGCTTTGTTAATTAGGTCCCAGAATAACCTTGAGTTCCTCATAGAGACTGCACCATTTAGATCCTGCCAATATTTTTCTTCCCACTCTCGTTTAGCAGCTGCTACAACCCTCAAATAATCCTTCCTAGCCGCTCTAACTAGTGAGGGATCTTTTTTGAGCAGGGCAGCTGTTAACTCTTTCCTTTTACCCTTGCACTGGGCATTGTACCAGGGATTAGTGGAGATGGGAGGTATATTACTAGCTTTAAAGCTATTCCTTTTAAGAAAGTATTGGCTCACCTGCTCTATTGTATTCTTATAGGCTATTTCTAAGGCGATTGGTAACTCTGGTACGCTTCTCAGTCCCTGTTCCCATGCTGACAGGTCCAAGGTCAGATCTTCCACAAGGGATTTTATACTCCCCAGTTGATCTTCCTTTAATTGGGCCTTGTCCCATTTCAGCCTACGATTACTATTATAGGGGACCACCTCTTTGGTCAGCCTCAAGGGAGCACACAACCCCACCCCCTTTAGGTTACCCCACCTAAGCTTTGTGCAAAGGGGGTTGTGGTCACTATCCTGTGTAACCACCACCTCCATATCTAAAAGGTGTTTCCAGAGTCTGACGTCTAACAGGATATAATCTATTCTAGATGGGCCACTGAGCCTATTGAATGTCATTGCACCATCCCTATCTGAATTAGTCCTACCATTGAGTGCTCTTAGGTTATGTTCCCTGGTTAGGGCGTTAATTTGGATTGCCCTTGCTGACCATTTTCGGATAGGGGGTAACGACAAGGCTGGAATGGACCATCTAGAATCTTCCCCCTCAGTGCCTAAGGGATCGTCCCCACTCAGAGGCTCAAATGTCCAATTAAAATCCCCACCCACTATGATTTTTGCCGAATGTGGACACCTCGCTAATGCTATATCCAAACTTGTTAATGTTACTGAGGATGTGTCCCCCGGTGCCCCTCTAGCATAAACATTAAATAGTTCCAGCCTACTCCCCTCAGCCAATCCCCTACAAGAGAGGTGTAGGACATCCCTACACACAGAGTCATAGGTGGCAACATCCCAGTTCAGATCAATTTTGATCCAAACCAGTAGTCCTCCCGCTGGTCTACCCTTCCCACCACTTACTGCAGGGGAAAATATGTGGTGTATCCTGATTTGTATAGAGGGAGCAGGCTCCAAGCAGTGTTTTTATTTGAGCGCGAGCACACTAATTATTTTGCATCAGTAATAATTCTTGCACATGAGGTCCCTTCCTTGCTCTCTTGAAAGAGTACAGCGATCCACAGTGCGATTAGGGTGACCAACTGGCATGGGTGCAAATTCAGAACGGTGAGTGTAAAAATTCAGGACAACGGGCCAAAATTCAGGACAAAAATTCAGAACACCAGGTCAAATGTCAGGACAAACCTTTGGGGGGGAAAAAAATTACGTTTTACAGACACAGAGGAAGTTGTACAATAGTATGTACAATAGTATGTACTATATAGTAGTAATAGTAGTACAATAGTATGTACAATGATTCACCCTTTATTGAAAAAAGCTGGAACAGATCCCAACTTGCCATCCAATTTTAGGCCTATCTCATTATTACCAACCTTCGCAAAGATATTGGAAAAACATGTTCACAGAGTCCTCACTGATTTCATTACCACCCAGGATCTACTACCTCTTCATCAGTCAGGATTCCGCACAGGATTCTCGACGGAAACGACCCTGTTGGGCGTAACTGAGTACATCCGTCTATTGTTGGACCGCGGAGAAACGGTTGCCTTGCTGTTACTGGATCTCAGTGCAGCATTTGATACTGTGTCACATGCTGTACTTGAGCAAACTCTCCACGCTACCGGTATTAGGGGCGCCGCTTGCAACTGGATTAAATCCCTACTAGAACAACACACCTTCCAAGTTTTTTCCCAATCAGCATGCTCTGACACTATGATCCTTAAACATGGAGTGCCGCAGGGCTCTATATTGAGCCCGCTGCTTTTCAATATTTACATGAGCCCACTGGCCAAAATGATAGTCTGGTCTACTCATGTTCTTGTATGCTGACGACTCACAGCTTATTTTCTCTCTATCATCCTCGGATTCCAACAACATCTCGTCATTAAAAATCGGCCTCACTAACATCGCAGAGTGGATGAGAAAAAATGTTCTCAAACTTAATGGCGAGAAAACAGAGCTACTTGTTTTGGGCAAGAACAAAGAACTCTGGGGACCCCAGCACTGGCCTGATGTGATGGGTACACCCCCGGTTCCAGTCAAATCAGCCCGCAACCTTGGAGTCATCATTGATGAATCACTTAGTCTTAACCAGCAAGCTACTAAGACATCAGCTACTTGCTTCGCGATTCTAAAGTGGTTGAAGAAAATCTGTTGGATGTTACCCAAAAATACCCAAAAATCGGTCATCAATGCTCTGATAACCTCCAGGCTCGATTACGCCAACGTGCTATACCTGGGGGCCAACAAGGCCACAACCCGACGACTACAGACAGTGCAAAATGCTGCCGCAAGATTACTGTGGAAAATTCCCATCTCCACACCCACCACCAAGTACATCCGCGAATTGCATTGGCTGAAAATCGAGAACCGGGTAAAATTCAAATCCTTATGTCTTATGCACAGGATTTCAACTAACAAGGCACCCAAGTACCTACAAAATCTTATACATCCCTACCGTCCATCCCGTACCCTTCGCTCAGCTACAGCCAACCAATTTGTGATCCCCAAAATCAGGCTGGCGAGAATGGGCGGCAAATCTTTTTCATATCTTGGACCCTCCCTCTGGAACACTTTTCCATTGACCCTTAGGCAGGAAACCAATCACTTGAAATTCAGGAAGGCCTTAAAAACCTGGCTGTTCAACATCTAAAAAACCTGAATATCTCAATGCACTGAATCATCAGCGCCGGGAAACCCTTTGTTGGGTAGCTGTAGCCTATAGAAGTGAAATAAATAAATAAATAAATAAATAAATAATAAAATAAATATAAATACATAAACGGGCCTTTGGTGAGCCAGCATCATTCATTGGCCTGTTAAACTGTAAATTGTTAAATTTACACTTTGCTTCAGCCCACCACAGCATACAGCAAGGGGTTATAGGTCAAACCACTATAGCATTCCGCCCTTCAGTGTGAGCGATGGCACTAAGTCACAGCCACTGTTCAAATTAGCCTAAAAATTGTTCCTTTCTCTTAAACTACAAAGTGGAATTAAAGTGTACTTTTTAAATTCTATTGTTTTATTAATTTGAAATACGGGCTAGCTATATTGTATTCACCTTTTTTTTTTAACGTTCATGGGCTGTGTGTAGGCATTCCTATGCCTGGTGCCCTATGCATAGATTGAGCCAGTCTGCCAAAAAGGAGGGTATAGACGCAACCAACAATAAAGAAGAAGAAAAAAAATAACCGCTCAACTAACAATCGGTTAAGCTGTACCTGCAGAGTGACGCACTAATTCAAACATCCTGGCAATTAGGTGGGTGGCGGTGTCCACAACAAAGAGATAGGGAAAGCAGGTGACACAAATACCCATCCCGCAGGATGAGAACTATGCAGAAACGGGGAGTTAAGAATTAATGGGCAGAGTTCGGTTCATGGAATGCGCTGGACTGACACTTCATAAAAAAACAATTCCCAAACTAGAGGCTGTCCAGCCGTCACTGTCCTCCGGAGTGAACGCAAAGTACTGTTTCTGTTGTTTGACAGTCAGGACATCCCCAGCATTTATGGCACCCGACTCTGCAATGCAGGCACAGACACAACACATGCTGTAACTGCAGCATGACCCATTGTCATTTTCTGTATGGGAGAAAAGTGACAGACAGAATGACAATGGGGCTAATTGACAAGTCTCGGAGGAGCTGTGGAAGCCTCATCATGAAAGAAGTGCGAGCTGGCCCCCAAAAGTGACTGCTGTGAAACCCCTGAGGCTTCTCAAAGGGGGTCATCGTAGCCACGCTTCTCAAGGGTGGGGGTCATCCCTGCAAACGCCAGAATTACGGACAATAGGCGTCCTTAAAAAGAATGATAACGGACTAGATACTAAAATTACGGACGGTCCGTGAAATTTACGGAAGGTTGGTCACCCTACAGTGGGACTGTCCTGATTAGGCCCAGACATAAGCATGGATGGTTAGTAACAGATCAAATGGGGTTATGAACTGTGCACTGCTGGTTCTAATCCACACTTATTTTGTATACCGTGCTCCTGGGTTACTCCCCACTCAGGAGTAAGACAAAACACAAATGGATAGCACTGGCGCAAGCATGCGTGAGTGACTCCCAGGTCACTGGTGATTAGCTGAAATATTCAGCAAAGTTTATCAATAAAGTTTTGTGCCATCACAATTTCAACAATGATGATAACGTATTCTTTTGTTTTTCTTTCGAAAATCATTTATTCATACTTTAAATTTTTTTTCTTATCTCTGTGATATATTTCCTTCATTATTCAATCATCCAATTGGTTTCCAATGCATTTCGCCCCTTGGGCTTCATCAGGGAAATCTACAACAGCGCGTAAATGTATAGAAGTCCGTGAACCCTCGCTAGCTAGTTTTCGTTTATACTGAGAGGTGACAGCATGAAAGAACGGTCACTCATGTAGATTTGTAACGGGTTGATTTGAGAAATGTATTGTGGTAACAGTGTAACCACTATGCTTAATACGATTATTATTTCAGTTTATTCAGGTCATTGTGTAGCAGGATATTTATTTGTGATTTGTGATTAGCATAAAGAAATGCCATTATACACATTATTGCTATTGGAATAATGGGAGATGTATTTTTCGTGTTGTAGATTTCCCTGAGGAAGCCCAAGGGGCGAAATGCATTGGAAACCAATTGGATGTTTGGAAATGATATTGATTGTTAAAACTTCACTTCATGATTGAATAATGAAGGAAATATATCACAGAGATATGAAAAAAAATGTAAAGTATGAATAAATGAATTTCGAAAGAAAAACAAAAGAATACGTTACCATCATTGTTGAAATTGTGATGGCACAAAACTTTATTGATAAACTTTGCTGAATATTTCAGCTAATCACCAGTGACCTGGGAGTCACTCACGCATGCTTGCGCCAGTGCTATCCATTTGTAGTAACAGATCAAGCCATGAGCCCAGTAGCAGTGGGCTCTTGTTTTCAGCGCCTTGAGACCTTTGTGCTAAAGCTTGTTAGGTTTTTCCTAGGAAGAGGCCATGAATTGGCGTAGAGCACAGAGGGGAAGTCCTCCTCCTGAGCTGTAGCTTTCACGCTCCTTTATGATTTTTTCTATAACCCGGGTGGATGTCGGAACTCTTTACAACATTGCGGGGGAGGAGTACTGCTTCTGCAGAAAGTACCCTTCTGAGGAACGCATCTCTCTTGTGTGAACCAAGCCAAAAGAAGTGAATAGCGTCTTTTGAATTGGAACTCGTTCAAGAAAAGAGCAATGGAAGTACTGTAGTGTCTTACCTGCCCTGCCTCCTTCATAGTCTGCTGACTCCTGTCACTCCCAGATCACGTTGCTGCTCAGTTAACTTCCCACAGTGGGATTCCTCCGATATTTATTTCCTATAGTCAGACTTACCTTGCCACCTATATTCGATCGTCTGCCCAACCAGTGCACACATCAATAGAGAATTAGCAAGGAGAAAGCCCCTGTCCCATGCCCACTGGCTCGGTGTTTTGTTCTATCACAGCCTAAACATGTATTCTGAAGAAGCTACATTGGTCAAGATTAGCTTCCTGAGAAAGAGGACACAAGAAAACCTGACCCTACTCCTCACCTTGATTCCTCGGTCCTTGCCTTTGAGTATTTAGATCTTATGACTTCCGAACCTTCCACCTTTCCAACGACACTCAACTGGCGGAAATAACTTGAGTCTAGTGCATAAACTCCATTGCCATGGTCAAGATGACATTTTACCAGAATTTTACAGAGCCTTCTGTAATTCACTAAATTCTCCTGGTTCCTGTTGCTAGCACGGGCCAGATCATTTGGTCTTATTTTAAGAAAGTGAATAGTCAGTATATCAAGCGAGTTCATATTCAACACGGTTACAACAAGTGATGAAATGTTCAAACTGAATTGAAAAGGATGAATTGTAATTAAACTACGAAAAAGGGTTGAACAGTATAGTATTTGTAATTAAACCAAAATCCATATGGCAAACCCCCAGTGTGAGTTTTTTGTCCAAAAAAATAGCTTGTGAAAGCAAAGGACAAGATTTCTGCAGCTCAGGTGCATAGCCTGTCTACTGACAAGGGTCTTGGCTCAGCCGGCCTAATGATCAGCTTCCACATAAATCACATTGTAAACTGTAAGACAAAGGTTGCCTGCGTGTAATAATAAAGCCTACTTCTTAGTGCCCGAATTCACCCTCAATGCCCACCGCAGGAAAGAGGCTGCCTGGAGAAGATTAACTAAGGGTGCTGGAGGTTTACCTCTTCCTAAAAATGAAGCTTTTCTCTCTTCTCCTGAGAAGCCATGCTTTTTGGATCTTCATGCTCTTCACTTCTTAAGGGGTGCTGATCATTTCCTTGATTTTCCTCAATAAATACTTTACCTTTCTCCACCAAAACATTTAGCAGTGTAGGTTACCACAGTGATAGCCTTAGACCCAAGTGTATCCATTCCTTAACAGTTTGCAATTGTCTTATCCTCATAGTTATTTGTGTGTAATCCAGGAAAATGAGTGTCTTCCAATAATAAGCAAAACAGATTCCTCTTGCTGTCTTCCTGCAGGATCTATTCATGGTCTTGTGGACCACCCAGCTCGGCTGTCACTGTACCTTTAGCGTCATGGTGCGTCCCTTCATGCTCTTGGCCATAAGCCTATAGGCTTTCCCTACCACTACTCCAGACATGTGGTCTGCCTGTATAGCCACCTTCCAGAGTCAGACTGGGACAGAAAATAGGCCCGGGTATCGAAATAAAAGTGGGCCCTATTACTTAATTAGATAGCAAAAAATAGCCCATGTTTGCAAATTGGAGCAGTCTTGAACGTGTAAAAACAAGATGTATAAGTGCTTTATGGAAGATGGCATGGATTGGAGCTTGCTGCAGACCATGTTTGTGGTTATATCAGTTAAATCTACAGTAAAATGGCCCAGCAAACCATAAAACAGGCCCACAAACAGCACACTTATATATCCGACATCAGACAGCCCATCTAGGCACCATATGATAGGCCCATCAGCCGGTCCAATCCCGCCTCCTTCTCTAAAAAAAATGTGTAGATCTCTGCAAGAAGTGGTATCCCCCTCCTCTGACTCTGACAGCAACCCAAGAATCTAGATATCGACAGCTTGTCAAATGTCTCTCAGATATTCATGCGAATCATTGATACTTCTGCTTTGTTTGAGATCATTGATAGAGCACGCAGAAGTTGTGAAGCTGACAAAACATGCCAAAGTTGTTCGTTTGTTAAAAAAGCTAAAATTGGAGGTGTCCAAGCCTGAAAACTTCAACCGATTTCTCTGCTTCCATTCCTATCCAGAATCATATGTCAATACTATTTTAACCCAATACCTGGAAGTCAATTCAATACTGGATCCCTCTCAAAGTGGTTTCCTGCCACGACACAGCATTGAGTCTGCTTTGCTGGCAGTTACAGAACAGCTATGGACCTCTTTGGATGAGGGCAGAACCGTGGCACTGATTCTGCTTGATCTGAGTGCAGCCTTCGACATGGTCAAACATAAGATCCTGCTCCACCGGCTGATGGAGATCGGTGTTGATGGCAAGGCCCTCTCCTGGTGCTGACCAGACCTTTCAAGTCATCGCTCCCCCTTTCTCCTCTCATACCCACCCATTAAGCAGTGGTGTCCCCAGGTTCAGCATTGAGTCCTACTTTATTTATTGTCTACATCAGACTGTTGGCTCTGATGGCTAAATCCCGGGGCATCTCTCTGGTGTCATACGAGGACGACACTCAGCTAGTGTTTACCTTCTCTAAAAACCCCATCCAGGACTCTGTGAAATTTCAGGAAGATCTAACTGCCATATCTGACTGGATGGCTAACCACTATCTGCAGTTGAACTCCACCAAATCTGAAATCCTCTTAGTGGGCAGGGACTCCCATTTCGCGGGCAACCAGTGGTGGCCTCCTGCTCTTGATGCACCCCCCTTGTCTAAATCTGTGGTCAAGAACTGGGCGTATGGGTGAACAATGAGCTCTCCTTTGAGGCTCATGCTAAATCAGTGGCAGGCACCTGTTTCGGACTGTTACGTGGCCTAAAACCTATTTTAGGTCTTTTCGATTCTCATTCTCTGCAGTTGATTATCCAATTAACCATCATGGCTCGATTGGACTATTGCAAAGTGCTACTCTTAGGAACCAACAAGGCTGTGATCCAAAGGCTCCAGCGTGCCAGGAACGCTGCAGCCCGCGCTCTGTTCGCACTTCCTAAACATTGTCACGTTTCCAATCTCCTCCGCTGGCTACACTGGGTACCCATGGAACAGAGAATTCACTTCAAAGCTCTCTGTATCATCCATTCGGGCCTCTTCCCTGGAATTTTGTACGCTATGTGCTCCCCTTATGTACCCACCCTCGACCTGTGCTTAGCGGATCTGCATCTGGCATGAGTTCCTCGGATACGGAGGGCCAGAGTGGGTGGCCAATCGTTCAAGGCATTGGCACCTGCCCTTCGGAACTCCCTACCTCCTGCTATCCGTAGCATCACTAATCATTGGATTTTTAGAAGGATGGTGAAGACCTGGCTCTTCTCCAATCTCCAAATTGCCTTTGCTTCCCACTATTCTAGACAGTAAGCACTGGGACGCCCCATTGCTGGGGCAGCCATGCGCTTTATAAATATTTTAACATAACATAGCCATGTTTTTCTCCAGTCAGCCCCAAGACCTTTATCAATTTGTGTACGTTTTTTTGCTGAGATAGCCTGCTTTGTCGCAGTCTGGACACTTACTAGGGTATTAGATTTTTTTAAAGGTGTATGATTGGCCTTGTTGAGGTCTCTTAAAAGGGTTGAAGGAGCAAATTGAGAAGACCAATAAATATTTGCAGTACTCAAGATTATTGATGACTTGCATTAGTCATGATTGTGAAGGAGTAGATGGTGATTAATTTGACGTAGGCTGCAGTAGCTGCCTTTAAGATGAGTGAGGGAGATGCATTTTGCTGTGGATGATACTCAAAGATATCCAGCGATTGTGGTAAGTCTTGTATGAGGAGATGGAGTAGAGTTGGCTCTCAGTATGGGGATAAGAAAGTGGATAGCCGCTCTTTTGGCTTTGCTGAGCCTTAGGCAGTGCATAGTCCTGGATGGCAGTGAGGCAGTTGGTGATGAAGCACTGATGAAGAGAGCTGAGAGGCTTAGAGGGTTAAATAAGAAAATGATTTGGTTGTTAATTGGCAAAGAGATGGTTTTTGTCAAATGAAGATTTGTTGCAGATACTGTATAGTGTCAAGACGCAGTGCCAATGAAGAGCCTTGGGGGATGCCCTCAGGGAGGTAAGAGCCGCTTGATGTCACGGACCTCTGATACAGTGGGAAAGGTGGAAAGGGAACTATGTGAGTGAAAAGTTGTAGTATATTAATTCACATAATGAAAATTGGAAATGTTGTGGGTCAAAGTGTGAGAGGTTGCTGAGAGATGGAGCAGAATGGGAACAGAAGAGAGGCAGTTAAGGATGACTTACTGAAGAGGGTCTACTGGTGAGAACTGATCATTGAAGGGACAATGTGGCACGAGCATGAAGCTCTTCAGGGTGGACCTTGCCAGTCCCTCTCTGGCGAATGCTTGTGGCTTCTACAGCTGAATGGAGGCCACTCCTCGGGTGCACGTGTGAGTGAGGAGATGACAGGCAAGGATGGCCTGCAGCTCTGCAGATTTCACTCGCAGTGCTGCACCGCCTGCTTGCTGGCTGCCAGCCCGGCAGGCTTCTGTGAACGCTCCGGCTTGCTGTATTTGATAAAGCATCTGGCTGTGTTTTGTGGAAGGCATCTGTCGCTATTTTCTTTTAAAAGTTTGTTTTTTCTGGTTTGCATTGTTACTCTCTGAAGCATATGCTAGATGAGCAGGAACGGCTGTTCGGTGACAGAAGCAGCACGAGAGAGTTAGAAAGCTCCAAGTAATGCAGAGTGTAAACCTGTAAACAAACACTGTGTGTACGCTGAAAACCTACTCAAACCCTGGTAGGTTGCTTGGCACGTGTGAGCGTAAAGAGGGAGCTGCGTCATGCAGGATGAAAGTATAAATGAAGAAAGGTGGTTTGGCTCATTCCTTTATACCAGCAAAGGTGGGAGGGTCGAGTGGGGTAAAGCCACCTAGAAGCTTTTACTTTATAACTTTCCGCGGTTGCCCCAAATTATGTGATATTTGAAGCACAGGGAAACCTAATGAAAAAGTATGCTTTGGTTTAGAACTTTTGGAAAACATTTCTGAAAACAGGTTTCGATTTAGTTAAAAAAACGTGTTGCATATGTTTACAGCTGTTGTGGTACCAGGTTGTTGTGGAGGACTGCCCAGAAAATCACTTCTAAATATGTGACCTTTTGTACGAGCCCTTTTGTGTACTTGCTGTATACAAGCGGGGAGTCGTGGCTGAATGTAACCTCGATTCATGCAGAAGCCATGCTGGGGAACTTACTTTGCTAGATCGTATTGTGGGAGGAGTGTGCATATTAAAACTCACACAAGCCCATGCCAGAGCACTTGTGTTACAGTATATAGTGGGAATTGCACATACCAACAAAGCAAAAATTAGCCAAGGCTTGATCGACAAAGTGTAAATTTTGGATCTTTCCGTATTTAGTCTAGAAGCTTAATTATCTAGGTATACTCCTGATCTCCATCCTGACAGCGGAGTCCGAGCACTATGTCTGACGCCCGGTGGAGCTGCTCTGTTCAACTATTGAGGAGATCGGCCTTGGTTCATCCCCTAACCGTCACCTACCCAGCCGGACTTTGGGCACAGTTTTTCTCCCTGTTCCCCTCCTCCATTGTATTTCTTTAACTCTGCTTTTTCCTTGTCTCTTATCTATCCATCTGTTCCCATTTAGCACTTTTTCGTTCTTTGTCTACTTCCTTTGCTCCTATCCCCTCTGACCTGAATCTTTACCCATGCCTGCTACACCACCTAGCCCCCTGTCCTTTTGTGCTCTTTGACTTAGCACTCCTTCTCCCCTTATTGGGGAAAAATCCAATACATATACTCTGAAGTCTCAGGGAACCCGCTGAGAGAGTCCACAGCGCCAAGGGAGCCACTCAAAGTTGAGGTATGGTATGGCACCCCTTGCCAAAGCACTCCCTCGCCCCTTTTTAGGTCGAGCTGGACTAGCATCCGTAGGATGCTCCAGTCCAGTTCGACAACTATAGTGATCGACTTCGGGGGGATTAGGACAAGAGGGTTCCACGCGCTTTAGCCTGTGGATTTGACCTCGTGCACGCGCACGTCGGCTCCGTCCACATTCACCGTGCACATCCCCACACATACACACATGCATGCGCATACACACAGACGCTCGCTCACACACACACACACTCCCCCCCCCCCCGCAGTCACCACACACGCATACACACACGCATACACACAGACTCCAAGACACATACACACACGCACGCTCACACACATACAGAGCCCCCCGCCGCCCCACGCACACACACATGCCCCCCGCCCTCGCAGCTCAGCAAAGGCCCCCACTCACCGGTACTCGTCTCCAGGCGAGGGCTCGTTGCAGGCGGCGGCAGTCTCATCCTTCTGTGCGTGCGAGGCTCTCACCTCACGGGAGCCCGCCCGGGCTTCCGGTGTGTCTTCACGTCCCGCCCCCGGCCTGCCTGACTTCCGCCCGGGACATAATAACAACTACGTTTGAAGGAGAGCGCTTTAATGATTCATCCACTGCTCCGTAGGCGTAGATGTGTTTTATTTATTTTCAAGATGACTCGTTTAAATCGGCGTGCACCTACTTTCCATTGACTTCTCAACGTGACGTTTTAAAGCTTTGTTGGGAAGTGAAACTAAACCCCAGCCACGCTTCTGGTACCTTTCCGTGCGATTATTGCTCCCCGCCGCAGTTCTGGTAGTGTTTTCGATGTACTCTGAAATGGTGTGCAAGCGTTCTTTTTACCAGGGATGTTCAGCACCGATTTTTCCTGGTTCTAGTCCATACCGACCGCACAGGTAAACTGCAGAGTTTGTACTTTACGTTAATAATCATTGCTTTCTCAACCGTGTAGTATGACTTTATTCCACACTGTGTATGCTTGTATCATTTGTTGCATTTATACTTTATTTATTTATCAAAAGTGTCAACGTTTCAGGTGCTGTGCACTAAGCGACCTGATGGCGTTGTATACGTCAAATTTTGAAATGAGCCACCCTGTAAGGTGCGGAGGATGCGGTTTGTAACTTTGTGCAACCCTGATTGAAGATCATTGTACCAGGACTGTTTTTTCTTGTAAACGGTTTGCTCGGGACTGTGGCCTCTTTATCTTCTCTCTCTCTCTCGGTTTTCTTATCCTCACCAGTTTTTTGTCTATACCAACTTTTTTTTACTCGTAGGTCCTTTTCTCACTTTCGCAATCTGTCTTTTTCCTTTTTCACAATTATTGCTATTTTTTCCATCTTGTTTTTTCTTGTAAACAGTTTGCTCGGGACTGTGGCCCCTCTCCCATTGTAACCTGTCCCATTTATAAAGCATTCCTTGATTGTAAACAAAGTTTCGTACCAAACTGATCTCAAGCAGAACGAGCGTTGGCTTCTTTCGTGCAGCGTATTGAAGCTGAGCGACAGCAGCTTGGATGTTTATAAAATAGCAAAGTACACTGTATCCATATTAAAGGGAAATATGCTATATGTTACAGTCCAAACAGGACACAAGTACTGTCTAATTGCAGACACATCCAAATGAATCTGTCACTATACCCACATTTCGTAAGGCTACCTTCGAAATCTCAATATCTGCACTCTGGCAAGCCCTGTGCATACAGCTGACGGGCTGCAGGAGAAGGCTGTGGACCGCTGTCACTTGGGATGGTTGCTGAAAAGACATACGGTCATGTGGGTGCCTGTGCATACCATGCATTTGCAAGCAAATGAGTCACTGGCAAAACAGCATGTTCAACAATACATTGACTGGGCACATTTCACGAGTTTTGGATGCCGTGGAATCTGTGTATGTTGTGGTGGCAGCTGCAACCTTACATGTTGCACACAACTCACGCATTCAGCAAAAGCTGTATACCCACAACCATAACCACACACACAACCACAAAACCACAACCACACACACAACCACACACACAACCACACACACACAACCACACACACAACCACACCTTCAGTATACACTTTCACCAGACACACACACCACCAGCCTTCAGTACACGCTTTCACCAGGCACACACCACCAGCCTTCAGTGCACGCTTTCACCAGGCACACACACCACCAGCCGTCAGTGCACACTTTCACCAGGCGCACACCACCAGCCTTCAGTGCACGCTTTCACCAGGCACAAACACCACCAGCCGTCAGTGCACGCTTCCACCAGACACACACCACCAGCTGGCAGTGCACATTTCCACCAGGCACACACACCACCAGCCATCAGTGCACACATCAATTGTTAGCGCATCCACAATTAACTATTGTAGCAATCGCAGTATGGCGCACTTTACTTTTAAACATATTAATCTAAAGCGCAGCATGCCACCATTGCTACAAAAATAAATTAAAAAAAATTTGGCCTACCTTTAATAGACTTTTGTTGCAATTGGTGTTGCAATATTTAGCAACGCCAATAGCTCAAACTTAATTAATGCGAGACCTATTGCATTGCAAATGCTTGTTGGGGAAGGATCCAGTATGTAGGCCTTGGAGTCTGAGACCCCTCTGAGAGAGTCCACTGCGTTTAGGGAGCCTCTCGCAACAGAGAGGTAATGATACCACTTCCCCTGGGATCACAGCTTACTGGACTTTGGCCGCAGCTTTGACTCGTCTACCGGTTTGTGTCCCCGTCACCCTCCCCCTCCTCTTTCCATGCTGTGTCTCTCACCCTCCCCTCCTCTTTCACACCTCCATTCTCTGTCTACTTCTCCTGCTCTTACCCCCCCTACCCGGACTCTCTCCCCTTGCCTGCTTTTTTCCTTACGTATATGTCCTTTTTGTCTGTCTTGACCCTTACTTGTAACTATGTTGCCAGGCTCTAATAACTCTGTAACCTTTGTAATGATGTAACCTGCAATTATGGTCGGACACTTATGTAAAGCGCTCTGACACCTCCGGGTCTAGTCAGCGCTATATAAAACCTTTAAAATAAATAAATAAAACAACTCTACTGGTGTCTGAGTCGCATACATTTGGTTGATATATATTTTAGCAAAGTTCTTCAAGAGATTGGATCCCATTAGTTGTCTATATGTTGGAGTGGTTACGATTCCATCTATGAGAGGCTATGTTTCAGTACTTCCCCATCGAGTAATTGTCCTCTTGCAATTGTAGAGCTACAAGAGGCCCTCACACAAGACACATCATTTAAATAAAAGCAACCAAATCAATAATAAGCAAACCAGTTCTTCCCCCTCCCTCATCCCCCTTACTACCTCATACCACTGGTGTGTTCAGGTTATGCGCAATAGGTGTATAGAAACCATGCTCTGTGATGCACAAAGTTAAATAACTCAGTAGCTTCCTAGTTGTTCAGCTCATTCTATTATAGTC
Organism: Lissotriton vulgaris; assembly: GCF_964263255.1. NCBI lineage: Eukaryota > Metazoa > Chordata > Amphibia > Caudata > Salamandridae > Lissotriton > Lissotriton vulgaris. The sequence continues at coordinate 1,169,013,041 of NC_141693.1, forward strand.
CTATGTTTATTATTATGGTGCCCGATCAACTCTTCAAGTCTCCTGTTATACAGCTGCTCAATGTGCTTCCATTTATGTTTCTACCACTGTTTCCCCATCCGAGTCTATCTCAGGGTCACGTAACAATGCAACTAAGGTCTCCCACGCCCTTGCAGTTTCAAGGGTCTTTTCGTTGTTAGCTCTCTTAGCTTGTTGGAATCGAACTATGCTCTCACTTGTCACCCATTTGAGAAATTCTGCCCTCCTTTGTGTAAAGTTGGGACCCTGCTTAGATTTCCAGTGCATTGTGAGCTCCTTCTTAGCTAACAACAAGCCCAAGTACCAGAACTTGCTTGTGACTTTCGTTCTAGTTGTGTGTGGAAACCATTGCAATAGGCACACACCCATATCTATTGCTCGATCTGTGACCTCTCGGAGTAGGCCAACCACCTCCTGCCAATACGTTCCCAATTGTGGGCAGCTCCACACCATGTGGGGAAAGTCCGCTCCTTCTAGATTTCAGCTTGGGCATTGGGCAGTATCCATCCTAAAATACCTTTTGATCTTCTCTGGGGTTAAGTACGCTCTGTCTAGTATATAAAAATGAACCAATTGAAACCTGGCGTTACATGTGCTCTTCCACACTCTTTCAACTAGTTGGGTCCATGTTGTCTCCGGGATTTCCCTACCAAGGTCGGCCTCTCATTTCCCCTGCAATTGAGTCAATGGTACTGGGGACCAATTGAAAGCAAGGTTTTTGGAGCAGAAAGGAAAAAGATCCCTTTGCCAACACCTATAGCGATAACCTCCCCCAACATCTCAACTCTAGCACTCCTTCAAGTGTGCTGACCTCGTCGTCACTCCCCTTCTCCCAACCTATTTCATTTTATCATTAGCACTGTCCCGCTCACTTTTACTGCTGACCTTTGCAGTCTCAGGCTGCACAGCTCCTTTACACCGATCACTCACCCTAGGCTTTAAGTGTGTCGGGTCCAAAAACAAACTTTGAAATGGGTCGCTAAGGGGGCCTATTTTCATGTCCCTAAATTTTAAGGTATAAGCATGGATTTATTTCTCAATAATGCATGTAAAAAACAATAAGATAATCCATGCCAGCAAAGCAGTGTCCCTTTTCATATTACCTTCATTTTCAGGCCATCCTTCATTTCCTGAAAGTATTTGCATTTATTTAGGGGCGCATCTGTAGGTTTATTTTCATGCAACATATGACTCTTGCAAATGCACATTGTGAACTGAGTCACCTCAAAGGGTCTAGGTGAGATCAGATTGCTGTTGGGTGTTAATGACTGGGCACGGCTGATCATGCGGCTGAAAACACTATGAATTTGTCACAGTGCCTGCCAGTGTGTCCTTAAGGGCTTTATACTGCATCCATATCCAATCTTGCCCTCTCTGCCAAGCACACAGAATGGTGGTCATGTGTAAATTGCACCTGTGCAGCTGGAAGCGGAGTCACATGAGTTTCATATGTCCATCTTTCTGGGCATAGTGAGGCTAGGGCTGTGAGGCCTGTTTTCTTCTCCACATCTTTCTGAAATCCTCCATCTCAATATCCCACGCCATTGCTTTCCTCTTCAGGACCGGCTTTTCACCCTGTCCTTTGTATATACCCTTTTATTAGTGCAGGATATGATGAGGGTCAAGCCAGTTCCGGCAGCAAATATATTGACCAGGATTCGGAACAGCATCAGTGAAATATTCTGAATTTGTTCCAGTGTAAATTGCTGACACTAGGACTTACTAAGCAACACCCACAGCTTGTTTGCTTTCCTTTCAGAGCAGCAACATGTGGCATATAGGGGAGAGTGAGGTTCTTATTTTCACTTCCAGCTGGGACCAACATAAAGGTCATTTAAAAGGCCATCAGTCTTCCTTTTACTGGAATCCCTTCCTAGCTTAGAGCTATGTGGAGCCTAAAATCTAGCTGCCAATGCAATGAAGGGGAAAAAAAGCACTTCTCTTGTTATCACTTATTAAGTTCCTAACAGAAACTATGATTTTAATGCATGTTTTTGACTTTGTTCGACCCTTGCATGTAAGAGATTTGTATGTACTATAAGAACGTCAGATTTACCTCTTTGTATGAGTAATGACACTAGCAATAATTTAAATAATGCTTTTTATATAATTACTTTTGTAACACTAATCCTCCCAGGGTGAGTGTAGGCTGTCATATATTACACACACATTTTATAATAAAGCATAGAAGTGAGTAAATCAATGTAAAAGGCATGTGACATAAGAGAAGGAGGGTTACAATGTGTAGGAGTCACATATAATCTGGTATGCGTTACACTCTTAGAGTGCTTGGTCTGGGGAAATACAAAGTCTGAATTGAATACATAATGCAGTAGTTCGGCTTTTCTATTCCAAACAAGATGATATTACTATCCAAAGGAACTCTTTTTAGTTCTTTAATCAGGGGCACTGGATCTGTGCAATTGTGCGGCAGCTGCTTTTTTGTATAATTAGAGTTTTATATTTGCCACTTAATTCATCATCTGAAGCATCTGCTGATTTTAACAAAAATAAATCGTTTCTAGCTCAGATGGTTCAAACGTTACTAAAAGTGTGTTGCTGTGCAGTGGAACGCCCTTTGCAAATGTTGATTTCTCACATTTCTGTTGCTTATTGCTGGACGCCGACGGAGAAACAGCACGGCTGTGCGTTCCCGTTTTGAAAGTAATACAAGCCCATCGAGGATTATACTACCTGTGCCCAACGGCTGTGTGTTTACCAGCACGGCAATACTCTTTGGAGCTCGAGGGAGCCCCCCCTTTTTGCAGACGGAACATATGATGACCGTTTGACGACGCTCTCCATTTCTTCCTGATGAAGACCCCATCATGAGGCCGCGAATTGCCCTTTAGCGTAACCGGGGTCGAAACGTAGAACTACGCCTCCATTCTACACACCATAGGAGCTAAATAAGCGATGCATTCTCGCTATCTATGTGTGATGTGATTTTGGGAACCTTTGCCCATTAATTTGACTGTAGAGGTTTTTCAATCGTCAATCTGGATGTAACAATTATGTCACAACACCTTTACCCTGTCCCCTTCACTCACTCACTTACCTTCCCCCTTTTCACTGAGAGCACCGATTTCGAATACCGAATGTAATGATATTACAATTACATGTATATACTACAATCTGTTTACTCATAACTTTGGCTGCAATTGGATCGCACTCTGACCTTGCATGATTAAAATGCCAAAATGTATGAAATGAATAAGTTGTTCCATTATTCTGACCCATTTTTAAATTCAATGGTGATTGTGTGTTTATTTTGAATTATCTGATACTTCTGAAACTCAGACCAAACCTTATTTGTACTGACCCACGGACCCAGGTCCTGAGTTTTAAGGGCCTACCCCTTTCATACTCATATTGCTATATTTGGGCGTTAACCAGGTACTAGTGAGATGGAACCTATGGCCCAACAGCGATATCAAGTGTAAAAAAGATAAATTAATGAAGTAATAATATCCCAATATGTGCGCCATTAACCCCACGCAATTTGCCTTTTCTTGCCACATAATTTAGTCAACATGGCAACATAACTTGTTCCTCCCCTGTTGCATAATTGCAGTGGTGCGGACTACAATACAGTTTCACACAATGCTTAAAATAGGCAGGTACCTACTCTTCTTTAATTTGAAAAAGAGAGCACCTGCAGAGGTCCCCGCTGGTGCAATACTGTAAATGGGAAAGTACCAGCACTTCTAAGTAGCAATAACTACTCTGGGATACTGAGTACGTGCGCTGCAGAATTTCGAGTATGGCTTTAATAAAGTTGGTGATTGATGTTGGAATTTAGGGCAGCTTGAATATAAATGCCCTCAAAATACCTTGAAGCGCTACTTCTTCCAAATCCCACCCACATTCATTGTGTAATGCCTATTCCACCAAGCCATGCCCAACAAAGTAACCACTTCACAGCCCTCTCTGATGCAAGGTAGTTGCTTACCAGCCCAGGGCATACCTACAGGACACACCTCCTTGGCTTGCAGCTGCACTGTAGTTTGGAAAACTTGTGTCACAAGAAGGCTTATGCTGGCAAGGAACAGAAGCACGGGCACCATACCTGTTGGGTACTAAGGGAAAACAGCCTCAGCCCTTGCCCACAGCTCCAGATATGTTACCTGTTTTTCGTCCCTTCAACCTTCAGTGCCTGAGTGCAGCCCTTAATCTCTTTCATGTCAGGCGGGCCCTCTAGAAATCAATCACAGCCAGCATGACTCGCAGGGGGGGGGGTCATGGGGGGGGACACGCAGGGGGAGGAAGGTCTAATTTTAATTAAAATTAAAAAACATAACGTACCTTCGCTGGCTCGATCAGGTCCTGCGTCGTCTCTGCTCCTTGTAGGAAGCAGGAAGCAGGCAGCCTCCCCCCCCTAAGCCAATCACAACGCTGCAATAGCAGCGTTGTGATTGGTGGGGATGGTGCCCAGCCAGGCTCCTATGGGAAGGCCATTTCCTCCATGTGGGGTGCATGCAGCCTACATAGAGAAAATGGCAGTGTGAGCATGACTGGTTTGGTCGGCCCCAGAGGGCCGACCAAACAGTCAGGGCCTGCAAGATTGGGCTAGCCACTCCTCCCCTGCCCTGTTGCTGGACCGCCCACCCGCCCGCCCCCAAGCAAACCCTTATGCTTTCTCGCAGTGCGAGAAGCAGTAACATTATTGATACCATTTTATGTTACTGCTTCTCGCTCTGCGAGAAAGCAGTGGGGCGACATTCCTCTGCCCACATGGAGGAGCCGCCGCTGCTAGCACTGCTAGCAAGATAGAAGAGCAATCAATAAATCAGGGATTTATAAAGCTCGCTACTCACCAGTGAGAGTCAAGGCACTGGGGTTGGGGGATGTGGTGGGGGCAGCTTTGGTTTGATTGATAGATTGACAATAAAGCCACCCATTGTAATCAATGGGTGGGCCCGAAGCCCAGTGTAAGATTTTGGTATCGTCCACAAAAGCCTTTCACCTACAGAAAGCAAAAAGCTGTCTGGTCAGTGAGATCTTAAAATGACCCATAACTAGTAAACGTAAGCACAAAACAAGTTTCTGGAAATGTTGATCTTCGACAGCTGAAACTGCTGTTGAGTTAATCTCTGCATCATGGCCTGTCACGTAGAAACAGTGAGGGAGTGAGAGACCTTGATTCATATTGTTCTAGAAGGTAAATAAAGACACTTTGAGATCTAGTGGCAGCACATCCTGGCCTTTCCCTTGTTCATATTAATGCTTACTGACATTTTGCTGAACAGATATAGATGCAGTAAGCCGCCAGATTCCTAGGAAAAAAAGGCTAAGCGTGCCAAGTAGTCAAATACTTCTAGTTGAGGCTAGGAACTCTACAATATTTCTTTAAATTTTTGCCTTTCTTGTTGGTGATTTCACGTTTGACAATTTCGCCATGTCTCCTGCTTTTAGAAAGAGGGTGGTTCACAGGTTCCTCCTCAGTCAAATTCACAAGTTGATGTACTGTAATGTTATCCTGGGTGCACACTTTCCAGTGCCGTTAAAAGTATGTCTGTATACTCATCTCTGCAAGCACTAAAACACAAGATTAAAGATTTGGGACTAAAGGACAATTGGTGGGAAGGGCATCCGAGGTAAAGGGATTAAAATTGGTGGGAAAGGGATTACAAAGTTGACTCTTGTGTGCACTAGTCATTCAGCCAACTAGAGTACATTTTTACAAGCACATTAATTTCAGGTGAGATATGAATCTCACAGTTGGAAATATAACAGTTTTAAACATTGCCTAGTTTATGACTGATATAGATCTTTTACCCAGGAAACCAGGATGGGAAGGGTGTTAGTTAACGATTTAGCAGCCATTTTGGCGAGATTTAACACAAAAAAATAGAATATTTTTGAACTAATAATTTTGAACACATAAGTGGGGCAACCATTTAGGACACATTTCAGACTGTAATCCAAGGAACAGTGATCAACATTCCATCAGAAATTAGCAAGCAGAAGCAAGAAAATGATTTAAGGAAACTAGTAAAATATTAGTTGAACATTTTAGTAACAAAACGGATAGACTTGAATCCCTTGCGAATCTGATCAAAAGATTTCTGAAACACCGACTAGGGTAAACAAGGGATTAAATGTACCTAGCAGTATATTAAATACATTGAAGATAAAATGGCGCACATTCCTACTGAAGAGAACCTAAAATCAAAAGTGTTCTTTAAGTTTTTTAAAGACTACTTCCATAACAAATGTTTTGGATAACCAGCATCCAGGGGTCTCCAACCTTTTCTGTATAGAGAGCTACTTATGTTCAATAAAACACATTAACAACTACTAAAATTATTAGTGCAGTATAATTTCAATTTATTTATATGTATATTAATTCAACCAAGCAAAATCTTTCTAATTTAATAAGCTGGGCTGCACACAGGTGAGCTACTCCGAGTTAGCTCAAGAGCTACAGTAGCTCACAAGCTACTGGTTGGAGACCCCTGATAGACTAAATGCTCCTTTGTGGCAGGGGCATGCATTAACATTGTGTATTTTGTTATTTTGCAATGATGTGCCAGAGCCTAAGATAAAGTTTTTCCCAAATCGGAATAAAACAATATCACCACTTCCTTTTAAATGTACTTTATCAAGTTTTAATTGCATATGGCACAAAATAGTTGTGCTATGTAAAATGTTAAGATCTTGTCTGCTTATATAGTTAACCTTGGTCCACAAAGACTATACTTACAATCCTCTGCTGCTTAACAAATTCATATTTCACCTTTATTAGGCGGCACTCATGCGGCGTTGGCTTTGTCTCTTGTCTCAAGGTTCATTCAACAGGCTTCTTAGGCCACACCCCTTTTCGTAACCTGGTCCCACCCCCACCAACATTTTCATCTCCACTAAAGCACTGCTACCAGCCAGAAGACATTTACTTTGGGAGCATCTAACAGGCCCATTATGGTCAGTTAATCTCTCAGGAGAAGTAAGAGGGGAAATGAACTTGCTAAAAGTGTGAAGTGACCAAAAACTAGATAAAACAACAAGTAGGTTTTATATCTCAGTTAATAGCTCTCTCTGGAGACATTACAACCATTAAAAAACAAGCATTTGCAATGCAATAGGTCTCGCATTAGGAAAGTTTGAGCTATTGGTATTGTAAATTACATTTTTTTTATTTATGTGTTGGTTTTGAAAATAGCCAAATAATTAGCTTTGTCATTTATAATGCCAATACTTTTACCTTTTGCAAATGTGACACCTATAGCATTTGTGATGCAACATGTTTTGTATTTACGTGATTTATCAAAGCACCGTGCAAGCTTTCACGCAGTGCCATAAATTGCTGGGACTGTCCCATTAACAGCACTACTAGCCGCCGTAAACAATAAACAGGGACATGCTGTGGGAGATGATAGCAGGGGAAGGGCAGTGCACGGCCCGCCATAGTTAAATATAAACAGTGGCGTGGAGGGGGGCTGCGAGGGAGGTGACTCACGGTGTTGCTCACAGGCCGCTGCAAGGGAAAGGGTGAGAGCAGCAGACACAGCAAAGCGAGTTTCACATGGTGCCTGTCAGTGGGTTGCAAAGTTTTCAGAATACCTGGTCATTCAGTACTCTCTCTACGGAATGCAGGGAGCAATGCCTTGTATAATGATAATTGTGATTCCATGCGAAGCATTGTGAGCACTAGAGGGTAGCATAGAACCAATGCGTCAGCCCAGGGGTCCTCACATTGTAAATACTCAAGGAGCCGCGGGACAAGCCATGAACTGCTGTGTCTATGCTCTTATCTTCCCCCTCTTTCTTGTGGCAATTGTTCCATCTGCTTTGCCTTGTTCCCCCCAACTCACTGAACTGTTTGTTTGGGTAGTGGGTGTGAGGATGGAGGGGGGGGGGCTGGGATTCGAGAGAGGATGGGGATTGCATGGCTAAATATTTTTTTTTAAAAGCACAATTGAAAATGTGTATTAGCACTTTTTAAAAATTATTTTTTGCCACCCTATACAGAATGACTACAAGTTTATGGCAAGTCTGCAATGCCCATTCTGTAAAGCATTAACAAAAGCATTGGTAGGTCTCAAAGGCACACCCTGTTGGCTTTGCCAATGCTTGTTTTGTTCTGTAGTCTTGCAAAAGTTAGGTGGTTACCGAAGTGACATTTATGGCAAGGGCGTTTCCACATTTTTGTAAAGATCACAAGACACGGACAGATGAGCATTTTTCTGGAAAGGAATGTTCTCCAGAGAACCCCGGTGACACCAGGGTCTCCGAGGCTGCAGATAAAATTTTAAGATTAGCAAGAAAAATAAACGTTTGCTCCAGCAATAGAGGGCACACTGGATGACCGAACAATCCTAGGCATTCAAGGTCAGGAACGCTGCAAAGGCCGAGTGCGCCTTCAATTTAGGGAAAGATGGCTTCTTTATCACCCAGACTGATGTTATCGTCTGAGCAAGCATGGCGCTGACTGCCGCTTCCCCCGTGACCCTGGGCAAAACCATGAACCTCGCTCTGCAGATTTTTGCAATCAGTAAGCCTTCTTTAAAAAAAAATTTTTGTGGTCGAAGACCCCAGACTTATTTTAAGTTGATTGAGGCTTTAAGTTTAGGTTTGGGCACCTCTGCTAAAACATTGTGGTGAAAAAAATGTGCTACGGGTTCAGGCTGTGTGTGGTGTGTTAACGACCTTAATCTAAATAGGCGCCGCCGCGCTGCCCGCGGTGACCCGGAAGCTCTTGGCCGGCCGGCGAATCCGCTCGCGGCCGACCGGAAGTCCCGCCTCCCGAGGTCCGCGAGCTGCCGGCGCATGGAGCGCCCTGCCGTCCGGTGTAGCCCGCGTCCCCAGGAGGGGGCCGGGGAGAAGGAGGAGTGTGGCGCCTGTTGCGGGGCTCCTCTGACCTGAGGGAGCACCGATTTACATGAGGAGACGCGCCGCGCCGTGAGGAGCCCCGCCGGAAGAGCGCAGTCGGTGAGTGGGGCCCAGGGCTGATGTGAAGTGCGTGCGTGCCTGTGTGTATGCCTGGGGGGGGGGCGTGGGGGGTGGGGAAGGGGGGGGGGAGTGTGTGCGCGCATGTGTGCGTGTGTGCACGAGGGAATGTGTGTGCGCATGCGTGACTGTGTGTGATTGAGAGAATGCGAGGTAGGGGATAGTGTGCCTGTATGTGTGCCTGTATGTGTGCCGTATGCCTGCGTGTGCATGCGCGCACCTGTGTGTGTGTGCGTGCGTGCATGCAGAGGGGTGGGGGCTGCCTGTCTCTGTGTGTGAGCAAGGGCTTTGCATCGCGCATGCGCAACTATCAGACGCTCGCTCCCGAGGTGAAATCTGACCTCGTCAAAGCGCGCGTCTGGTAGCTGTCCACATTCCTAAATACGGGCCACAATAGGTCTGAAGCAGACACCTTCAATGCTCACGCATTGAGGGTAGGTCTGCTCGACCTAAAAAGGAGAAATGGAGAACTCCAGCTCGAATGGTAACTAAACGGGGAAATGCTGCTGGCCTCATAGGGTATAGTGTTAATTTCATTCAATGGAAAAATATTCACAACAATATTGGTTTTGGGATTATGGAGTATATTTTCAAATCTTCTTATCAACTGGGCTTTTTTTTTTAAGCGCCCTACTCATTTCGTAATATACAGTACTTGGATTAATGTTTCGAGAGGACAAATTGCAAAGAATTATTGAGAGAACTGATCTTGATTAATGCTGAGATAACGTATAACTAGGTGAATTGGGAATTTGTGGCAAAATGCCCCCAGACCAGGACACTGGGACTTGGACGATAGCTACTTTGAGATGATTCTAGCTTATTATAAACAGCAACTAATTTGAATAGCCATTACTCTTACGTACAGGGTTGAATGAACTGATCGCTGTTGTGCACAAAGAAGAAGAACCTGAATCGTGAGGATGCATAAGCAAGTTTGAGATTTTGAGGTAGTGTTGAGTTAGTGAGAGTATGTGAGTATATGACGTAGAGAGAGATGTTCTGCCCAAGATGGTCAGTGATAAGCTATAGGCAAGTTTAGATACAAGGGTAATGAAGCATGGATTGGGCTGAAGGTCCAAGGTTGTATTGGTTCGGGAGGGATCCATTTCAGCATCGATCTAATAGGCAGAGAAGAATGAATCTCACAAGTCTTTTGGGAGGGGGCGGTCTTCTTGGGCTTCACTCAATACAGATTTTCAGCGCACTGTGGGCTATGTTAGTAATTTTAATCAACATTTATAAGTCTAATGTGACTATTCCAAAAACTTGGCCTGATCCTGTTTAACCTGACATCCTTGGTGTGGTTTTCCCGCTACTTTTATGCCTTCAATCCTCCTGTTTTTGCTGGGCTTGAGACCCTGCACATTTTACCACTGCTAGCCAGTGCTAAAGCGTTTGAGCACTCTCCTTTAAACATTATAAATTAGGCTTACACCCAATTGGCCTATTAAAATTACTTGTAAGCTGCTAGTAAAGTGCTACAAACGAGGGCCTGTAAATCAAATGCAACTAGTGGGGTGCCTGCTGCACTTATTGTGCCACCCGCTTAAGTAGCCCTTTAGACATGTCTCAGGCATGCCATTGCAGTCTCTGTTTGCAGTTTTAAACTGCCAGTTGGACCTGGCAACATATAAACCTCTTCAGAAAAATTGGATGTGTGGTGCACACCTTAATCTTACGTGGTTCAAACCAATAAGTTGAGCATTATTTGAGATGTTTGTCAACTCTAAACTAAAGGTTTTCAGTGTGCTGCACAGTATTTGTGGGCTGCCTGTCCCACATATAAATGAATGCAACTAGATCAAGCGAACCTTCACTTGAAAGACTGTGTGCACTACAAATGTGTGTTCTAAAAAACGTAATTTCAACACACAACAATATAGATAAGAAAATTATTCTAAAGGAAACTTCAGACGAAACATAAATTCTGTACAATTATTTTTCTTAGCATGTAATTACTTAACCCCCCCCCCCCGATACTTCCCAAAAATCCCAAAGTGTCCCGCTCAGGACTCATTAGTGCGTACAGCGCTAGGGCAGAGGTCGCCAGAACAAGAACAAATAACAAATGCTGACGAACGCGTAACTCAATTTCGCCCCAAGCGCCATCACCCTATCTATATCATACAACGTGAGCCACAGGTAATAAAACTACGCATCTTTCAGCGACCTCCCACAACTGTATAGCCTATCCCTCCCACCTCATGCTCGACCATGGCAGTAGTCAGTAACGTACGTAAGGAGACCCCAGCCCCCACTGTATTTGTTAAGTTCAGTCCCCATACAGTCTATAGGGGAAAACAACATGAAAAGATCTCACCAATTTGCAGGACTCCACAGCTCTCGTGCGCCCTCTGCATGCTTTCCCCCTCTCAGCCGACTGCCATTTCGCGCACTCCACAAGTCTGAGCCCTACGTCTCACCAAAGTACTGGCCGTGGCGCAACTCATGCTCCGACAATACCACAGAAGAACAAAGGGATGCAGAAAACCTATTCCTGCTCATCCAGGCAACCAGCGTTTTTCTGCTCCCCCGACTGGCCCCTGGGGCTGGGTCTCTGCTCCTTAGTCCAGGTTTTTAGGGCCTTCTGTAGTTCTTTTGGGTCAGTGAAAAAATGAGAGTGCACTTGTCTGTTGATCCTGAGTCCGGATATAAGGAGATGGCTGCGCCCTCAAATTGTAGCTTCCCCTTTTCTCCGGCTATCCTCAGCGCCGTGTCTCTGTCTCTGTAGTTGAGTAGTTTCGCGATAATTGGCCTTGGGGGGGGGGGGGGGGGGGGGGGGCTCCCGGGCGAGGTCGAGGGCCCAGCGTGTGGTGCGCCCTCTCAACTATGAACATGGGCGAGAAGACGTCATTTCCCAGTAGCGTGATCAGTAGTTTCTCTACAAACCGCTCCATTTTTCCAGTTTGCGTCGTCTGAGACTCCTGTGATACGTATGTTGGAGCACCTAGAGCGGGCTTCCAAATCTTCTGACCTGTCTTGTCTAACCTGTAGGAGCCTTCCCATCTGTTTACGATCTTTATCAAGTTCCATTTGTGCCTCTTCCACTTCGGTCAGGCGTCTCTCTGACATGTCCAATCTCTCAGCATGCTTATCCACTCTTTCTGACATCCGGTCCATTCGATAGGTCAGGGAGTCGATCTTGGTGCCGAACGACGCCATGCTGTCCTGTAGACCCTTTTCCATAGTAACTAGCAGCTCCTTGATGTCCGAGTAGATCGAGCCCTCCGAACTCCTATTCCACTGTGACGGCTCGGGCTGTTGTAGGTCCGGGGCCTTCGCTCTCCGATGTTCGAAGGGGAGCTTAGTTTGCGTTTTATCTCCCTCGCCCATGGTGTCCGGATAATACGCTAGGAAGCAGTTCAATCCACTCCGCTTCTAGTGGCCAGTCACAACGCAGCCTTCCCCTTGTTAGCACTCCACTTTGTCTCTCCACCAGGTCTTGTGAGCTTGCCCCTTCTTCTTTAGACAGGGTAGATGTGGTTGACTGTAGGCACACTGTTGGAGGTCTGGACCAGCCACACAGCAGGGTGTTTCCTCCAGCGGTCAAGGGCGGCTCCACCAGTTCACGGTCAGGTGTGGGGAGCGTATACCACACACAGGGCACCCCCCCCCCCCCGAGTGCTCGAAGGCAGGCCCGATCTTGATTGGAGGGGGGGGGGCGCAGCCGATGACCGGTATTACCAGGCGTATTCCCTCCACGTGGTGTCCCGCTCCGGTCTCCTGCGCAGCCACAATTCGCCCGGGTATCAGGGCCCTCTCAGCGCTCAGCCCAGTGGTCCAGCGCACTGTGGGGGCAGGTCAGCCGCCCCAAGGTAATAGTGCCGGGGGGGGGGGCTAGTAGCAGTGCCGCCGGGTCTAACCGTACTCCCACAGGTAGATGCCCCCTCCAATCTGGTAGGTTACAGGCGCTTGCCCCTGATCACTGCCAGGGCCCACTCCAGCCCGTATGTCCAGGGCCTCTCCCGGTCGTGTTGGCTTTTGGGGCGGGGGGACATATGTCAAGAGCCGGCTAGGGATTCACCGTCGGCCACTAGTGCTGCCTACCGCTCCCACGTTGTGTGTATCCCCTCAGGGCCTTATAAGTATGTTGGTGCCCCCGGGCCAAGAGTTTTGATTCTGGCCGCGTTACTCACTGTTCCCCCGGTTCAACGTGGTGAGCGATCCCGAGGGGGCCGCGGCCTATCACGCCAGCAGGGCCGCAGGCTCGCCCCTATCTTCCTCAATGTCCGGACGCTGCACCGGGCTCCAGCGCTGTTGTTCGCCGTGTCTGGGGGCAGTGATCCTTCTCCACAGGCACTCCAGGACAGCCCACTGGGAGGGTTTCCGCAATCTCGTGTTTCCCCGGCTCCTACGGATTAAACGCCGCAGCCCCCGCCGCACGTCGGGCGACGCAAGCCGGGCAACTCTCTAGGCTAGTCCAAGGCTTTGGGGCCTTGTTCTTCGGGACGTCCAGCAGCTCGTCGCTCCGCACCTGGGAGTCAAAGCGTCTCTGCAAACCCCCTCGAGGTCACCAGCAGACTCCGGGGGTCATGTCGCTCTACAGAAATGTTCTTCGCTTCCGTGTTGTACAGGATTTTGACCGGATTTTGTGGGTGATGACGCGTAGCTCTGCCCTCACACGTCCACCATCGGCGCTGGCAAGCTCCGCCCCTCAATCATTTTTCTTATTGTATGCTGTAAATGCATCAGTGTTATAAAGAAAACTTATGAAATTGCTTATTTCCGTTTTTAGCCTATTCAAAGATCGATTCATAATACATTGTCCAACATTCTGAAATTACAATGCTTGTGATTCAGACAGTTATGGGAAGCCCAATGCATTTCGGGACCCCATGTCTCTTCGTCCGGGGCCACTGCAATACAAGAAATATACAAGTGAATGCTAAATGCAAATTTTCAGATCTTAAAATGTTAGACATGTACTTTTAAGTTTTACTTGTGCTGGTAGTGAAAACCCCCTAAATTCGTTTTTCACTACTGTGAGGCCTACCTCTCCCACACAATAACATTGGCTTCCCTTATTACATTTATTAAGTGGTAACTTTCAATTGGGAGCAGGTAGGAATGTCGAGTTTGGTGTCTAAAGAATTGTATTTTAAAACCCTCTTGAATGTTAAAGTTGGATTTTTTGTCACAATTCAAAACAATTCTACTTTTAGAAAGTTGGCATTTTCTTGCCCTATCCATTCGTTGCTTGCAGCCTGTATCCTGAGGCACATAACTAAGTGTAGCTGCCATTTGGCTTTTGGGCATTGTTCCCAGTCAGTGAGACAATGGGGGAATATGTGTTGGCAGGATGGGCCATCTCTGTCTTGATAGGGAGGCACAGCTGTCCCCTACCACACTTGCACATCACAAAGGCTCGGCCTGAGTACACTCACAAAGTGTTTGACTGTATTTTATGTGACCCCAGGCAAGCTGGGGCCAGACACCCAGGACATTCCTAGCACCTCTAGGGGTGGACACTTCTAGAAACCTCCCTTACTTCAAAGTGGGCACCATTTATAACTATTGAACCCTCAGACCCAACTTTACAGTACACCTTTGGTAGCACAGCAGGTCTGCGTCTTCCTGTGGAAGACAGACTTGCTGTGCTGCTCTGCAAGAAGGATTGCAACTCTGCTGCTTGAGTGAGAGGAACTGGACCTGCATCTTGAACACAGGACCACCCAAATGCCTCAAAGGGCTAGTTGGGTGGCTTCCTGATCAGAACCTCAGGGACAGAAAGGGCTCCCTCATTCTTGAACCCAGCACTAGGTCTCTGTCTACTGTGGTTGTGCCACCCGGGTCCTGGACTCTTGGAAGTGGGCTTGAAGGTGCTCTGCCAGCTCAGCTGTGGTCCCAACAGAACTGACACAGTGCGATGCATGACTCTGCAGCTCGATACATGCAAATATGTGGAGCCTCTCACCCCATTAGTACCTTACAGTGATTTTTTAGCCATTGCTAAGAAGCAGTGCTGGCTAAAAAGAAGGGTTGTTTTTGAAGATAAAATTAAATATATAATTCCTTGTGACATACGTTCCTTAGAGCTGTAACATTTACATAGCACTTATGTGGGTGCGTGGTACACCAAAACTCTGTACACACACACCAAAATTTACCTTAATCAAAATACCCACTTTTACTGGATCGGAGATGGTGTTAAACTTCAATTTTTTGAGGCAATGTATTGGAGTATTAAACCACCTCCCAGTACATCACAATGTCCGAAAAAACAATCATGTAGGTAAGTGGGCCAACTCAATAACTGCGTTTTAGATCAGTGAAAACGTTTCAGTGTTTTATTACAAAACTTAAAAGTAAGCTCTACAGAGTAAATGCCATGAATTCCTCCAATGGAATGGCAGTACAGAGAAATGCTACAAAATCTAAAATTATTCTAAATCTCAAGTGAGCAGTAAAATCGGAAGAGTCATGGATGGCATCCCTAGTAGAACAGGAAAATCTTTTAGCTCACCCTTAAAATCAAGAGGTTTTATATATCATTTTTGCGTATGAATGTAACAAAAACCAGAATCAATGTGGTGTGAACGGATGTATCTTTTCATCAGCAAATCGAAGCTCATGAAAAACAAACATCAGGTTACCCTAACTCCTAAGCACTATCCCACTTCATGAATAATAATTCTACCGCCTCTGTGCTAATACCATTTGTAGATGCTAGAAAAAGCAAGAGGTTAAACTTGAAGTTTGAGTGAGTTGGGAAAAGTAATTGAGAGCAGCATAAACAATGACAATGGAAATAAACAAGTACATTTCAGCTCAACTTTGTGATGCAGAAATTGCAAGAAGAGATGTTTGCCGGTGGTGGGGGGAGTGTGAGGGGGGAGATAGACAAGAGTGACAAGGGTGACTTCCATCATATACAAGATAGAGTTTATTCCGAAATTGAGGCCGATTTATAACAAATTTCAGAAACAAATTTTCTACACATTATACAGAATGTTTCAAAAGCAGCAGTACTAAATCAGTGTGTACATGTGTAATCAAGTGTGAAAACATGTGCGGCTCCTCCGCTGTGGTGGAGGAGCACAGCCCCTGCCTAAAAATGACAGGAAAGGAAAAATAAATTGATAATAAACACTTTTTATTAGAATTTTATTTTTCCATTCCTACTGAGTCTTGGGGCCAGGGGGATGACGGGCATATGGTGAGAGGTAGTGCACTGTTGTCAATGCGCATGACAGTTTAGCTGGCCGTCTCAGGCCGGTTAAACCATCATTCGCACTGAAGCTCTCTCCAACCCCAGCTGCATTGCTGGGTTTGAGAGAGCAGGCACAGGGTCCCAGTCTCCCTGGGAGCGCAAATGTAGAGTGCTCAGGCCAATCATGATGCTGCTCTGATGACAAGAGCAGCGTCCGGATTGGCCGCAGGGGAGGCTGGGAGCCTGTGCCAGCGAGGAGCGGAAGAGCGCAGCCGGCTGCAGGTAAGTTTTTGTTTTCATTTTTTATTTGTCCTGTGAGTCTCCCACACCCACCGCTCACCTGCCCGCCCTGCAACTCCTACACAACACCGGCCACTGCTGTGTGAAAATACAGTTCGCATTTTATTAATGAAGGAACAAATATAACGGGATAACATCTTTAACACCTGTACCCAGGGTACTTGCTGCACTTAATTTCCTGACATGCCTATTAGGAAGAGCAAGGCCTTTAGCTGCTTCTTAACCAGCTTGAGATCAGAATTCTCACATAGTGCTTGAGATAGATCATCTCACAGTTTTTGGTTCCACAACAGCAGGTCCTTACCCCCCAGTCACAACCTGACGTAGCACCTAACAATCTCTGTTCTTTGAAAAGGATAGGCTTGCCGATGGGCAGCCTCCAATGTGTTGGTACAACCAGTGCCAAAAGAAATTCAGATGTACAGTACTCCAAAAATAGATTCTGGTCTATTGAGAACCAATGTAAGACTGAAGTATCTTGGTTTCGAGGCTACGTTTTGCTAACCGCAATGCAGGTACTACTGCATGGCCTGGATTACATGCCAGTTTGTTCAGTAGATTTCGAGAGGCTTCCAAGGAAAAATTATTTGCAGTAACCGATATGGTGCCAACAGTGATATGCGTAATTTTGACACATACTTGTTAGTTAATGAAGGTACACAGCTTGATAGTTAAATGTACAAAACAGCCTAGAATGAAATAAAGTGGATTTTCGATTTGTTTTTATTTCTTCTAATTATAAACATCAACAGCGGCTAACAAAATTAAGCGATATAAGGGACTTGTCTTTAGCTCCAAAATTGAACAGATCATAATCTCATTAAGCTTCATGGTTTAATCTTCACAGATAAATTGTATTTAATAAGCCCAACCAGTGCGCTCAGGAAATCACACTGTGTAACTTGTAAAGTCAAGATTACATGCAGAAAAAGGGGCTATCAGTCTGACTGATCTTGTGAAACAACAGTGTGTATATATTAAAGGCCAATCACTTATATTGTTTTTAAAGAGGTTTGTCTTATTAACCACTTGTACAGACATTTAAGCCCTATCACGGTCATCATAATTGTATTGTATTGTAATTGCATTTATATAGCGCTTACTACCCCTGACGAGTTGGTGAAGCGCTTTTTCGGCGAGTAGCACGCTACTCCAGGACCCATAAAGGATTAGTGTTGAATTAGTATAGTGAAATATGAAAGTAATTTGAGTGGTGGATATGTTAGTTATTTGGATTGAGAAGGGTTGGGGAGGGGCTGAAAGGGGAAAAATGTTTGCATTTACATAGCGCTTATAACCTCGATGGGGGTGTTGAAGCGGTTTATTGGCGTGTAGCATGCTACTCTGGAACCCATAAAGGATTAGTGGTGAATTAGTATAGTGGAATATGAAATTTGAGACGTGTGTATATATGTATATGTGTATATATATATATATATATATATATATATATATATATATATATATATATATATATATATATGGTGCACACATAAATGTGAGAGATTGCTTATTCATAGCGTTTGATTCAACATTGACTATAGACACAAGACACTTTCTAAATCATGGCAGTAGGAGTGGTGTGAAGCAGCTGTGATATTCAAGTTAAAGGGGACTAGGTTCTTTGTAAACAAAGGCAAATGTTTTGCACCATTTAAGCTCATTTCTTATTTGACGCTGCATGGTGTTTTTTGTTGGTATAACAGTAGTCTATACGTTGAAGTTCGGATACCCCACAAGTGTTTGTCAAGCTATCTGACAACCAAGAACATGGCAGGTTTATTTTCTGTTTCATAATTACTCCCGAAAAAGTAGTGTTCCCTGGGTTATGTTTTTCTCTGGGGAGTCTATTATCTTTTAGTCACCACGTACACTTCCTATTACTATCTATACCACCATCAGTCTAACTTTCACTCGTTCCTTAATTGCAAACATTAGTAGAACCACAAAGGCAATAAGTATATAAGAAAAATCACAGTACATTATATATTAAAATGTTGTTAAGTAAAAACACATGAATTCATTGCCATAAAATAAATCCTTCTTAATACAGTGCCTAATGCCCAACAACAATTCAAAGCACAATTAGTTTTTCAAAAAACACAAATTAAAAACCATAGTTAAAACATTTATGTTCATCCCCTTAGGGTTGTCGACGCGTTTCGGTGGATTCGGCTGTGCGCCCCACCTTCTTCAGGACAATTTATAATACACAATAATCTGTGAACAGAAGAGTCCAGAATAAAAAAACATTCTCAAGTGCAGTTTCCATTTTACATATCATCTCTTTTTTGCTCTTAAGAGAAAATGAAGGTGGGGCGCACAGCCGAATCCACCGAAACGCGTCGACAACCCTAAGGGGATGAACATAAATGTTTTAACTATGGTTTTTATATTGTGTATTTTGATAAACTAATTGTGCTTTGAATTGTTGTTGGGCATTAGGCACTGTATTAAGAAGGATTTATTTTATGCCAATGAATTCATGTGTTTTTAATTAACAACATTTTTAATATATAATATACTGTGATTTTTCTTATATACATATTGCCTTTGTGGGTCTACTAGTGTTTGCAATTAATGAACGAGTGAAAGTCAGACTGATGGTGGCATAGATAGTAATAGAAAGTGTATGTGGTGACTAAAAGATAATAGACTCCCCAGAGAAAAACATAACCCAGGGAACACTACTTTTTCTGCATTATACTTTACCCAGTTCTTGCGGGTCCAAAGGGCACTCTCTTTTATTTATTTATTTATTTATTTATAAAGTTTTGTATAGCGCGGACAAGACCCGTGGGTATCAGAGCGCTTCACATGTAGGATAAGTTACAAACATTTGGAGGCAATTGTATCAGCAGACATACATGAGTGTAAGGTCTAAGGCGGTAAGCTGTACAGGGGATTATAGGTAATAGTTCTTCAGCCTATCCAATTAGTATTAGGAGGTGAATGAGGTAGGGTTGTATAGCATAACAGTGCAAATATCGTGTATAAATAGCATTAAGGAGTAAAAAGTGCTGCTATGTAGCCGGTATCCTAGGCAATAAAACAAAGTGAGGTAGAGGGTATATCGTATTGTCTGAGAGTTACAGATATCGGATCCCCTTGATTTGAGGTAGTGGTAACGTGTGTGGCCAATGTATAAACATGAAATCAGTCAGTTAACAGATAATTGATCATCAAGAAGTTCCAGTCGAGGCCATCTCTCTTTGGTGGGGATATTCTCGTCAGTACTCAATACTCTTTCCTAAGAGAGGTGTTTGCTCATCAAGTGGTTCTTCAGTTCGCGTTTGAATGATATCAAGTTTTTAATCTTCCTGATGTTCGGAGGTAAAGAATTCCAGACTCTGGGGGCGGCTCCTGAGAACGCTCGGTTGTAGGTCTTTTTCTTACGGAAAAAGGCTGGCCTCAGTAGCAGTTCTTTAGCGCTTCTCGTTGGTCTGTTGCTTCCCGATAGCTTAATTTTCTTGGCAAGGTATCTCGGCATGTTGAAGTGGACTGCTCTGTGGGTAATACAAGCAATCTTCATTTGAATTCTGGCTTCATAGGGTAGCCAGTTTAGTGTCTTCAGGTGAGGAGATATGTGGTCGAATTTCCTCGATCCCGTGATCAGTCTTGCCGCTGCATTGAGACAGGCTTTTAGCGGAGCTATGGATGTTTTGGGTAGACCCGCTAACGTAGTGCAACCGTATTCAATCCTCGAAATAACTAGGGATTGTACGGCCAGTTTTAGGTCCGTCTTTGAGATGTATGGTTTCAATTTTCTTAGATAGTTCAGATGGAAGCGGGCACCCTTGGCCATTGAGTTTATGTGGTCTTTCATGTCCAGGTTCTCATCCAAGGTGATTCCAAGTGATTTAGCTGACTTAACTAGGGTCGGGGTGCAGTTCAGGGCTGTCACCAGTTTCGTCAATTCCTTTACCTCGGGACGGTTCTTTGTCGGTGATATTAACAGGAATTCCGTTTTATGGACATTTAGTTTCAAATGGTTCGTGGTTAACCACTGTAGGGCTCTCTTTAGTGTCATGTTCATTAGGTCAATGTCAACACGGGAGGCGATCTTTATGTATATTTGCGTGTCATCTGCATACATATGATAGGGTATCTGTGATCCCCGAAGAATCTCCGTGAGAGGTTCAACATATAGGTTGAATAGATCTGGGGATAATGTTGACCCTTGCGGGACCCCGACGGCAGTAGGACAAGGGGAAGAGGTCGCTTGATTGACCAGGAAACGTTGAGACCTATTTTGCAGGAAAGATCTAAACCAATTCAGCACATTTCCCGACAGGCCCATCCTTTCTTGTAGCCTGGTCATCAGCATTTCATGATTTACCGTGTCAAATGCAGATGACAGGTCTAGGAGAATCAGCAGGCATGCTTGATTTCTGTCTAGGGCTTGTAGGGCGTCGTCCACGATATGCAGGATCGCAGTTTCAGTACTATGCCCAGCTCTGAATCCAGATTGGCAATCATCTAGTAATGAGAACTTAGCGATGTGTTGACTCAGTTGACCTTGTACGCATTTCTCAATAGTTTTGGCTAGTAAAGGTATGTTGGTCACTGGTCGATAGTTGTTCGGGTCAGTTGCATCCGCTGTCGGTTTTTTGATGATGGGCACAACCTGACCTGTTTTTAGGCAGTCGGGCAGGGTCCCTTGGGTAAGTGAGGCATTTATTATCTCAGTCCAGATCGGAACCAGGGTATGGCTAATTACTCTTACGCACTTTGCCGGTAGAGGGTCTTGATAATGGTTGTTCGGTCTGATTTCCCTTAGCATTTTGGTGATCTTATCTTGGTCATAAAGTTCGAATGTGTCCCACTGTGCCTTATTTTTTGTTTGGGGACTCTCTGTTGGCTCATTGGCCTCTTTTGTAGGTGAGGTAAGGGTTGAGATGTTAGTTGCAGCAGTTGAGAGTTCCACTTCAAGCAGTTTGGTTTTCTCCGTGAAAAATGTAGAGAATTCCTCACAACTTAAGGGAGTATTTGGATTCTCGTGAACTGTTTTAGCTAGCTTATTCGACTGTTGTTTTAAAATCTCAAAGAGTTTCCGAGGTCTGTTTGATGCATTGTCAAGTTCGGCTTTTATAAAATCTTTTTTGGATTTAATTATCTTCTTGTTATATTGGCTTCTGGTATTCCTAAGGGCTATCAGCTCGGGCGAGGAGGGATGTTGCCTCCATTTCCTTTCGACCATTCTCAATTTGCGCCTATCCTCATTTAGTGACTCACTGAACCAAGGATTTTTAGGTTTCTCGGATACTCTTTTCAGTGTCTGTGGCATGGTGTCATTGACGATATTTCCTATTGATGTTAAGTAGTGCTCCGTTAACTCGCTGACATTCATTCTGTTGTTTGGTGGCTTCAAGACTTTCTCACATCTTTCCACCAATAGTTCCATATTAGCCTCTTTTGTGTCACGGACCAGTTTTTTGGCCTTGCGGGGTTGTATGGTCCTGCCCTTTTTCATTGTGGTTATCGCAAAAGTTATGGCGTGATGGTCGGACCAATCACACGGGTCAATGGCGAGAATTGAAGTCTCTTTATTCCTTGAAATAATCCAGTCTATGGTCCCTCCTTGTGAGTGAGTGGGATGTGTGCAAGCTTGTGTAAGGTTTAGCTCGATGAGGAAGTCTTTAAGTGAGTTAACTAGTTTGTCATTGCCGTCCTCCCAATGGAGGTTAAAGTCACCGAGGAATATATTGTGGGCATCAGGGTTAGAGTTGGTTGTTATGATCTCCATGAGTTGCTCTGAGAACTTTGCGTTATCTCCAGGGGGGTGGTAGAACGCATGAATGCTGCATCTTAGGTTGTTTGCTGATCTTATATTGAGGCCGAGGTATTCACAAGACTCTAGGGGGTCAGATTGGAATTGGCTGACCTCAATCTCAGACCTGTGGATGCAGGCTATGCCTCCTCCCACTTTCTTAGGTCTGTCTAATCTGACAATGTTATATTGAGGAGGAACTAGGAGATCTAAGTTAGGTGAAGATGATTCGCTGAGCCAAGTTTCAGTAAAGAAGGCCAGGTCGATTTGCTTGTTCAAAATGAGAGCAGCTATGTCAGATGCATGTTTCGTTGCCGAACGACAGTTTAGTAACAGGCATTTCAGGGGTTCGTGTGAGTTCGGGATGCTGCCATGATCAGGTTCAGATACCTGGATGTGCCGTAGGTTGTTGTGGATAGCTTTCCTGTCATTCTTTCTGGACGATCGATTGGGGTCAATAGGTACTAATTTGATGCTCTCCTCTCTTTCTTGGACCGGTTGTTCATAAGATCTAAGTAAGGCCAAGGCTTCTTTATTTGATAAAGGATCAGTTCTGTTTGGTCTGTTGGGCCTGAGTACAACATTCTGGATGTGAGAAACTTTAGCGTGGGTTCCTAACGTCATCTCCCATATTTTCTCAATTGTCTGTGAGAATTTCGACGAGACTTGAACCAAGTTACCTACTAGTTTCTTGAGCTCCTTAACTTCATTCTGAATTCGTGAGGTTATCTTTATTCCAGTAGCCCTGCTTGTCGGTGTTCTACTTTTCGTTTTCCTCCATAATTTGTTCGTTCTCCTTACCACAGATCTTTCTTTCTTGTCCTTCATTTCGTTGGCATTACTGACTCTATTACAGGAGTGCTCATTGTTCCCTAGGTTGAGTGGTGTAGGGGGTGAATCTATGGGTAAGGCACTGTGACATTCAAGACTCACATTCCCCGGTTGATGTGGAAGGGCGTGGTTGTCTTCATCGGTAGTTTTTATAGGAGCTGAGGTAGTCACTACAGGCGTGAGGGCGTTTTGAGCTGGCCACATCTGCTCTTCGCTTAGGGCCGGATTCTTCATTCTGTTACCAATGTTAGTAGACTCCGTGATCCCTTCTATCATAATCTCTGGTAATGCACTTCCAAATCCAGTGACATCTCTCGGATTAGCTGTTAGATTGTCATGGTCGCCCGATTGGTTCGAGTTAAAGGTGATAGGGTCGTTGGGGTCGGGAGTGACAACTGGTGGGGTCATGTGTTGTTGGTGGCTTGTATCTTCGATGGATTCCTTCAAGGTTTTGAAAGTTATCTTAAATTTCTCGAGTTCTCTGTTAGCTGCTTGTATCAGAACTATTCCCGTTTTATATAGAGTAATGTAGAGATCAGTATTGCTTCTTTTAGTTAGTGAGATCGTTATTTTAGTGCCATGTGGTGTGTTTTTTATAGCTTTCGTGAATAGCGTTTTAGTCAAGGCATTACGCCATTTTGCAGTTTTGCCAGTGTAGAATATCAGATCATTAATCATAGCGCCCTTATCTCTATCAAAATAAGGGTCAACGAATAGGGTGTCCGGGTTTTCCCTTAAGGTGTTGTGTTTGAATTTTTTTGCAGCATTTTTGGATAGGTTGGATGGGTAATCAATACTCCTTGCATTGGGTCTGGTCATACTTCGGTATCTTCCATCCATGACTGCTTATCGTTGCGGGTCTTCCGACTCTTTGTCTATCTGTTCTGAAGTAGTTCCTGCTAAGGTACTTAGATAATAGATAGTATTGAATGTCAAAAAGGGGTTTGACCTGTCCAAAACAGGATGGAATTGAATATTGACCAGGGGTTGTCTACTAAAGGTCACTCAGTATAAGATGTCCGGTGATTCTGATCAGCTAACTTATTGTGGAGAGAAAAACTCTCACTCCTTAATCCTTTTCACTTTTCCTCCTCCCTTCTCTCTTTCCACTCTCTTGGGGAGAGAAGACTTTCTTTCTTTCTACTACTCCTGTTCATTGGTCCTTAACTGCTTTTTCTCGACCCTTCTCACTTTCCACTACCAAGGCTCGGTGGTCCGTTTTCTCTTTTTAGGACCGGTATGGATCTGTGGATTTCCTATTCGATTACGGGGCCCCAGTCCTTTCTCGCTGTCCGTGCTCTTGTGTTGTCCTTGTTGTAGGCGGGAGCAGTAGTTCGCGGTAGGAGGCACTCACTGAGGCAGTAATTGTGTCTCACGCGGCCGCCATTTTAAGGTCAGGCGCGCCGCTACACTGACTTACTTAACGGTCTTCACCGTCTGCGCGGTCGTACGCCTCCCCCCTGTGCAAGCTAGCGAGGGCAGGTCTGGGGCAGGGGATGGACGCACCCTCTCCGACGGTCCCGAGGATCTCTCCGCCCCTCACCTTCGCAGCGGCCGGTTCGTGTCCGCTTCTCCCGACTCACCGGCTTGTCTTGTGCTGCAGCGAAGGTGTCGCCAGTCATGCGTATTCTCCACAGCTGTTGTCCCCCATCCGGGCTGTTCCTCACGAGATGGCTGACGGTTCACTGACCAGGCGTCCAGTTCACTGACCAGGTACCCTTGTTCACGTCGGCTTCTTTCTTCTGTGTTCTTTCTGGCTTGGTTTCACCGTAGATATGCTCAGATCGGCTGGCTGTGGTTCCGCTCAGTATGGAGACACAGTTTGGGGTTGTTCGGGGATTTAGTCCAAAAATTGGAGAACCCTAGCCCCGGAGCCACCATTACGACACACTTCTGGCCCCTCTTCTCTCCTATTGAGTCACCTGTGGCAATGACCCCATTCCTTGCATCCAACCCCGCTGCACATTTGGAACAGATGAGGTTGGATGCCATGGAGCGCAGTTTTTTTACATTTAAATCTGCACTTTTTGGCATCAGACACCCTCCAGTTCCAAGGTGTGCTGCTGCACGATACGGTGCAGGGTCACAGACTGACTTGGCAGAATGTCCAGAACTCACAGACGGAGGACAGAGCAGTATTTTTGTGAGAGGCACATTTTATTCCTGCTGCAAAAATATGGCAAATGTTGGTGTTTGGGATCGCAAATGTTGCCTTTTTTTGCTGCAACATTTGCCATCCATGGCCTCAAAATCCATGGGGTCTGGTTGATGGCTCTATTGTGTGGGGGTGCCTTTGGTCCCCCAGCTGGACAGGTGTGTAATGAACTTGGCGCAGTAGTGATGACTAAGAACTGCCATCACAGTAGGAGCTGTGCCTGGGAAATATGACAATTTTTAAAATGTTATCAGGAGTGTAGATATGATGTAAGGAACTGTGGCTCTACACTCTGGATACATGTTAATCCCCTAGATTGATACCTTGATGGACCATGTAGGCCTAAGTGGGGCAAAACTGTACTTTAGCGCACATTGTGGAATACTGTTTAAGCACCACAGAACCTTCAGTAAGCACTGCAGGCCTACACTATGAATGCCTACTCACATTATAAGGCCACCCCAGGTCCGTACCTAACCCTAAAGAGTTCCTTCTGCGACAGGCTACCAGTGTGCGGATAATGCGCTGCACAAAGCAGTAGTCTCACTTGCACAGCCCACACATTTGTTCACGAGCAACCTGCCAGAACCCCTTTCCTACCTGTTTAGTGAGTGGCCTGATCTTCAAAGGCGTACAACCGGCAGTTTGCACTCTGTCCATTTACCATGAATTTACAGTGAGTGAGGTTCACTCAGTTGATATCCAAAAATCGGAATAATCGAGAGGGATAAAGTGACTGGAACCCACTTGGCAACAGGAGAGAAGTATTAACTGTCAAAACATGTCATCTGGCGAAGTTGACCAGTGCCACAAAAACAGCTTCTTAAACATGAGTCAGACTGTGGATGGTGACTGCTAAACACAGCTCAGGTATAACACTGTGGATAGTATCATTCACTTCAGCACTATCCCTACTATCTGAGACCGCTTTAGGCCGATATGTTGAGTGTGCATTTGCTGTCAGAAATTAGTTTAAATCACTCACTGTACATCTTTCTTGTGAGAAGGGTAATCCCACAAAACAATTGGCTTTACCTTGTGACGATCCGCTGCAGAAATGTAATAGTTCTCAGCATGCAGGTTAGAGGCGGCAACAATGAAGTCCATGTGGAATTTGGTGTCATCATCCTTTTCAAACTCGATGGAAAACATTTTGAAGGGCGTCAACTTATCTGGTTTAGGGAGCAAGTTCTTCAGCTCTTCCAATCAACAACAGAAGGACAAAATGTAGAGTTAAGCACCAAGATGCGCAAGAAAAGTATTTCCTTAGTAGGCAGTGTGTGCGTGTACTAGCTGGTCATACTAGTTCCCATAAGCAAATCCCTGTGTGATAGCTCATGATTATATTAGCACGAACATTGTTCAGGTTGGGGGATCTAATGTGCTGAAGAATTTCAGAAAGTCCAAAGGTTCTGTAGAAATATACTTAATAAGGTCAAGGATGGTTTGGCCTTGTGTTAAGAAAGGCACCGCTATCCTTCTGTGTCGGTTATATGGAGATAAACTCTACTTTAAGGAAGGGACATGAGTTACCTGAGCAGGATTAGTGTGGTCCTAAAAAAAACAGAAAAACACCATCTAAGCTTATGTAGAAGGTCAATGACTGGTCTCTTACTTTATTTCTTGCAAAACACTTCATTTATCAATATGGTTTCTTGGTGCCGAAGGGCATAATATGACTGCTTGATCACAGGAACCTAACAATGAATCTTAAACAAAACAAGTATGTTTTTAGTGCCTTCTTAGCGGCAGTAAGAGATGGAGTCATTGCCGCTGCAGTGGCAGCTTCTTCCAGAATGTGTCCAAATAGCCTGAGGGAATGCCCACCCACCCATGCATTCATGGTTAATCGTGAACCTGCAGGAGCAGCATGTTCTCGGAACTATTGAGACAAGTAATGATGTCTTGTCTTGTAAAGCGCATGAATCACCCCACATGGGGTATCTCCGCGCTGTAGACCACTGGGGAACCCGTCCGGCTTTCCCTGTGAGATGGTCCCTACTGGGTATCTCCAAGGTGAAACCAGGCATCCCCGGCGTATGTGGGGGGCCGTTGTGGAGATGAGGCAAGCTAATGCCCAGAGTTGCCGAGTGATTTTTGGTTAGAGTAGGCACCGAGGCGGGAATTATCGAGTCCGCTGACCCTGGTCCTCAACCCTGCCGCATCAGGAATTGAACCCTGGTCCCGGGCCGTTCTCTGCTTCCGGGTCTGCCGCCTCTAACCAGTGAGCCACACCACTCCACTGAGTAGAAGAAAAGAGTATTTTAAGTAAGACTTTAAAGTGCAAGCTCACTCCCTCTGGCTGGGAAATAACCAGACTGCTTATCTCCCAGAAATATAAGTTTCAAAATGACAAAGTTGGAAAGCTGCCTGCTTTTCCAAGATCTATGTAAAAACGCCAGTGATCGGGCAGAAGCTACACGTATCAGGGGTTGCTACGGTCTGCTTTTTTTTGTAAGGTGAGTTATCCATGCCTCTTTTAGGCACTCTGGTATCATGTTTGGTTCATGATCCTTGTACCAGTTTCTGCCATAATGCTGGCTTTTTCCTGTCGTGTGAGACATCAATTTCACATTTCTGCCTCCTAATCCATTACATACTGTTTATAAAAACATGCTTTTTTTTAAACATTCAAATCCATGTTTTTAGGTATCCACTCTTATGTCTTAGCTTAGTTAGATGGAGAGGCAGACGTAGTCTTTTAATCCAATCTATATTAATCAACTGCTGGTATTCCTTTACAATTACATTGTCCTTTATTATTCCATACAGCTTCAAAATTCCTTTGCCTCCAAATGACATAAATGCCTTTCCGTTTTTGCCTGCTTTTGTCAGGCCTCCTCAGGACAAGTTGCAAGGACCTATACTTCGAACACTCAGTGCTTATGAAGGAAACTGTCGACATCCCATTAATAAATTAACCAGAAGACACTTGTATTAGTTCACTGATCTTCTTCATTGCTTACTATCAACTTAGAGCCTTGTTCTGTCTTAAGAATATTTTCTCTGGACTCAACGTGGGTGATAGCATGTTTGAAAGTTACCAAAGTGAATATCCAAGTCCGATATTTCTGAAATAGCTTACCTAAGAAAAAGAAATGTTTACCAGGCACAGTGCAAGACCTCGACATAGGTACAGCCAGCACACTCCATTTTAGAGCTTTCTGAAAGTCCTTTAGGGCTTATTGAGGACCTATTCAACTGTGGAACTAATGTAATTGGTGGCTCCTCATCCAGTTAATTTGTTTAGATAACTACTATAATTTTTGCATAAACCTAAACGTGTCTGGCATACTGAGGTGTGTTAAAGATGTAAGTCCCTGCACTGTTTTTGCTTTTAGAGCCTGTGTGGTCCTTTCCCCAGTCAACTTGACATCTTTGAATCCGCTGATGATGCGCTGTGTTTTACTTTTGTTATCCCACAGAGCACAGCTTTTCTACTTACCGTATGCACCCATAGTGGGGGTTAGCTACTGCCCGTTAGCCAGTGGTAGAGGCGAGCTGACAAATGGTGGCAGTGAAATCCTTCCATTGCGAGAACATGCCTTTTCGTCTTCTGTACAGCAAGCAGGCAGATGGTCTGCTGCCCCCCCTCGTGGAATAGCTGTTCAGTTCCTCATAAATTAGGTCCTTCATTTTATGCTAAATGTGTCCAGTGTGATTGTGCTGGTGTATACATGCTTAGGGAGTTTGTCTACTATATGAGGTTACAGTGGCTGCAGCATATGGTGGAGATTCTCCTTTAGGCTCTTTGTCCTAATGCATGTCTGTATCCTTGAAAGATTTTTAAGTCTTTCTTGGGTGGTTGTGAAATGGTAAGGCCTGACGACTGCCTTGGGCAAAAGCATTTTCTGAAGTGGTTTGACTGCCCTACCCACAGTTGCACATAGAAACCGATTACCCCCATTTGGGATATTTAACCCCTTCCAATCTCAATACATATCCCGCGCCAATTTGTGGTCATCCATCTTTTGTTTGGCTGACATTTGCCGAGCAACTTAATATCCCTGTTCAGTGTGCTTGGTCTGTTTTTCTCCAATACACATCTCTATGACCAGGCTGGTGCTTTTACCTTCCCTCCAGTTTGTAAATTCCAAAGATGATGTACTTTTTTTTTTTTTACACTGGTTAGGTGGAAATATGATTGTCACACCTTTGGATTACACTTGGCTTCCCACGTATAACTGGATAAAAAGGGAAAACTTTGTTTACAACGCGGTGTTCACACCGCACGACCTTTACCACGCTGCCATTACAACGCAAGTCGTTACTACGACTTGCGCTGGATGGCGCTGTTGGTTAAGGAATATTGCAATTTTCTATTCCAACACCTTCCCTACTGTTACGTGGACTGGTGTTAGAATAGAAAATTATAATAATCCTCAGTCCGCGCCCTCCAACGCAAGTTGTTGTAACGACTTGCGTTGTAAAATCCACAATGTAAAGTACCACGATCAAAATGATCACGTTGTACTATCATAGATCCGATAAAAAGTGGCCCTTTGGGGGAGCTCTAAAGCAGCAGCTCAAAAAAGGTGCATGACCTAGACTTCAGGCCGCTGTTAATCTAGTATCTAGGACCTAGCTTAGGGTGCAGGTGAAAGTGTTGCTGCTATGCCGTATCTCAAAGATGAACTGTTGAATGGTCTTTTGAGGAAAGGATAAGGGCCAGTTGACTGACACGTGCATGGTAGATGATTGTAGGAAGAGAACCAACATGGTCAACAGGCAAGCTGGACAGGACCAAATCTGTGACTATCTAGCTCATTAGAGGATCTAGGATGTGCAAGATGTGTAGTCGGAGAGCTACACATATTGCTGAGCTGGCATTGGATACATTTTGTTTTTTACATTTTTTTCTTCTGAAAAGCTTTTTTTTTCCACTTTTGGCATCAACGATATGCAGAAGACATTATTAATGTGCATGCCAGCAAAATCAGTTTTATTTTATAGGTGGACACCAGTGCCTTGGGTGTAAGTGGCAAAGAAGTCACTTCTGCCTGATTGGGAGAAGAAACTACGTCCGTTTTCCTTTGGCATCAATCAGCTGCAGTAAGCGGAGACTAATCACGAGAGGCCAGCATTGTGCTTGGAAGACTTCGTACCCTTTATTTGTGTTAGTAAAAAGTGCTGGTTACCAGGCAGACGAGATGCATCCTTGGGCGTCCGCAGAAATGTTTCCAGGGGGGGGCAGACTTTTAACTTCCTCACTCGCCTTCAGGGCACTTTTAATGCAGACGGCCCATTGTCATTCTTTATGTGATGATCAGCAGCAGAGAGAATGACAATGGGCCTGTCCACAGTCCGCTCGAGGTCGGGGAGGGGCTGCTGCAGCCTCTAGAGTTCAAAAAGAATTGCGAGAGGCCCCAAGTGAGAGCTCATTTAAACTCCTGGGGCTTCTCGCAGACGGAACAGCTGCTGTAATCTTGAACATTAAGGATAAAAGGAATGGGACCGGTGACCCAGGGGGGGGGGCAAGCGCACCCCCTTGCCCTCCCCTACGGACGCCCATGGATGCATCCTTGGTGTACACTATGAGTGAGTATCATGGTGTCTGCCTTCACAGCACCGTCTGATCTTCTCTGCTGCCCAGGTAGTTACCGGGAGGATTCGCAAGCCATGAGCATGACTAATGGCCTTTTTCTTTTTAAGGTCGAGCCTGGGCAGCGCATGCTCTGCTCTGCGAGACATGCTGTATTCAGGTATGAACTTGAAGCTCTGCCCATTTCCCACCCATCTTTTCAATTGGCTCCTGTTACTGTCTTTCTAAATCCTTGCTTTTGATTCATGAATAGGCGTAGTAGTCCCTCCTTGGTACTGCCTTGTCTGCATTTGTAAACTCCAATGAGAACTTTTTACTTGTGTTGTCACACAGTCTGCTTTATCTAGTCTGTGAGCACTATTTTCTTTAATGACACAGCACTTCTTCTTTAAAGCGGGCTTTAGCGTGACGGCCTACCCCCCGTTGTTGTTTTTTCATCGCGCCATGTGCTTTCCGTAGCCTTAGAGGTCAGCTAATGTCTGCCTTTAATTTTGTTCAGCAGTAGCCGTTTAATTTTTATTGCCACCACATGAGCTTCAAAGTTGGCCACAGCCATTAAATATTGCTTTTAGCCTTCCGATTCGTGTTGAGCCCTCCCCCCACCCCGAACACAAACGCAGAGTTTTCCTTACCCTACCCTTTCCATGTGATTCAAGTAAGGAACCATCAGTGTTGTTATGTCAGGGGGAAAGCAGAAAAAAGTTTGGATTCCCTGACTATCTGGACAACTGAATGCGAAAGGCTGTGTTAATACTAACAGCAGTGGTCTGGCCTAAAGGGGAACAGTACTCTATACCATATTCCAAAAATCAAGTATACATACTAGGTAGAGTGTAAGGCTAATTTTACAACATAAAACTTAAAGACGCACTTGAATATAATAAGCAGACGTTTTGTGTAAGGTTAAAAATTGATCGCAAATCATTTATTATTTTCCTCCCAACTGGGTTACAATCTAAAACAATATCACAAATTAAAAATTAAAAAAACCATTACGTGGTTATACAGTGGACTAGAACAAGTCAAAGTTAAAAAGACAGTCGACGCAGCGTTTCAGTGCTTTTTCTTTGTGACACCTTCTTCAGGACCTTAAAACATTTGACTCCATTATTTCTAGAAATACATAAAAAGCGTCTTAGTATTTGGCATTTATAGGAATTCAATTCGCTTACCTAGTTTTTACACTACACATTTCTACATAAATAAGAGCTTCACCAGACCACTTTACAAAATGCAGAAGAACTATGTCTTAATAAAGTTCACCATGAAGTTCATTTTGATATTCAAAGATTAATCTATCAATGTATTTTGGCCAATATCCCTATGTTTTCTATACTAGGATTAGTACATCTCCTTTATATAATATAGATGTAACTTGCTTTAAGTTCAGACACAGCATTTTCATCGTACCTGTATATTAACGAATGATGCTTTTTTATAAATAAGTTTTGTCGCCCGTATTTGCGAGCTGCTCGGGTTATCAATTCCCTTTAGCTGTGCTGGTAATTAAAAGGAAACTACCAGCACAGCTATTTAACTTTGACTTGTTCTAGTCCACTGTATAACCACGTAATGGTTTTTTTAATTTTTAATTTGTGATATTGTTTTAGATTGTAACCCAGTTGGGAGGAAAATAATAAATGATTTGCGATCAATTTTTAACCTTACACAAAACGTCTGCTTATTATATTCAAGTGCGTCTTTAAGTTTTATGTTGTAAAATTAGCCTTACACTCTACCTAGTATGTATACTTGATTTTTGGAATATGGTATAGAGTACTGTTCCCCTTTAGGCCAGACCACTGCTGTTAGTATTAACACAGCCTTTCGCATTCAGTTGTCCAGATAGTCAGGGAATCCAAACTTTTTTCTGCTGT
Source organism: Lissotriton vulgaris (assembly GCF_964263255.1). Lineage (NCBI taxonomy): Eukaryota > Metazoa > Chordata > Amphibia > Caudata > Salamandridae > Lissotriton > Lissotriton vulgaris. Next base: position 1,169,045,636 of record NC_141693.1, read on the forward strand.
CACAACCCCCCTCCCTGCCTTTCTAACAGGGGTACCTCCGACTCATTGTGAACAGTTATGTCAGGGGGAACATTTAGGCACTTTTTTTTAGGCGATGGCCAGGGCATAACATCATCTTTGTGAAGCTTGCCTTTCGCGTGGTTGCAGCAGTGAAGCTAAACACACAACCAGCATATCCCTCAGATGGCTGTCACAGCAAATTTCTCCTGACATTCTAAGCAAGCGGTGTGGGTTTTGGGAAATATTGCAGGTATGTGGCCCTTGCTTACACATGTTCTGTTTTGGGGGCATTTGAGCATTAGCCTGGGGCTTAAAAGCGCCTACTCAGTTTTATTAAAATCTCCTTGAATGATTTGAGAGCTGCATGGGTCGTCTTACTTCTTTCCTGCCCAGATCCCAATCAACTCTTCTTTCCTCAGTACCTCCCTCACTTGTGCTTGTACACCAGGCCTTTGTCCCATTTGCTGCAATTCTGCATTATGAAGGTGATCATTATAAAAAAAAAGCATTTGCAATGCCAATAGGTTTTGCATTCGCGAGAGTTTGAGCTGTTGGCATTGTGAATGACAATGGCTTTTACTTATGTGTTGGTTTTTAAAACCTAAATAAAATGCTTTGTCATTTACAATGCCAATAGCTTAAACTCTCTATTGCATTGCAAATGCTTGTTTGTTTAAAGGTTGCCACTTTCTGTCTAGATATATGTGGTGCTTTTACGCCATATCCCACTGAGAGGTTGTTAAGTAGAGACAGCAGAGAGGGAGAGACAGACTTTGGTGCTCGTGTGTTGTGTTTTAGTATTCAAAAGCAGTAGCATCATGACCCGGCAGCACCTTGTGTTCTACTACTCTAGTGGAGAACTGTACGTGCAGCCAAGTGTCACTTTGTGTCATTGAGTTTGTCATTCTATCAGTCTGTTGCTGGGCAAGCCTAGGGCGCAGTGGGTATCGTGTTCTTTCTCCTCTAATCCCTTCTGCTTTATGTCGTCAGTAAAATGGATTTGTGGGTAGGGGGCACGCTGCATAAGTCTGTGTGTTATGTACTTTTTTATATTTTGAAACAAAAAGGGTTATCTTAACCCTTAGTCCTTCAGGCAGTGATAACCCAAGCAGCGTTGATTTGTCTACAAATAGCTGCTACTACTTAAGCACCACAAGCCAATTCTTGGAGTCGCATGTTATAAATATTAATCTGTAATGGCAGGCATCTGCCAGCGTCACTTGTGTGTAACAGCACAGTAAATGCCCCAGACTTTTTCCTAGTCAGAGATTCAGTTCGGCTGTGTCACAGGAGCGTTTCAGAGCTTGCTGTTATTGCACTTTGTGGTGTCCCGCCTGGGGTTAGTCCCTAAAAAAGAGGTGAGGAGTCCACCATTTTGTCACACCCAGAAAAGTCCTCTGACAATGATGGGCTGCAACATGACCTACACTCTGTCGCCTATGCAACATTAGATGATTCAATCGGCCTGATGAGGTCCGCTAGTAAAGCTGCCCTAATGGCGAAAACCGATGTAAAATCAGCTATTAGGGTACTTCCAGTACACCCCCTGAGTTACTGTCTGCTGGGTTTCAAATTGGACGGGCTATATTCTTTGACAAATGCCTGTCCATGAGTTGTACAATATCTTGTGCATATTTAGAAGCATTCAGCACATTCATTGAATGAGCGCTCAATAAGTTAAACTGGCATGGGTGGGGCGGAAGCGGGGTTACATTACTTGAATGCCTTCTTGTTCTTAGGGAAGCCAAGCTCGCACCAGTGTCAAACACTCCTTGACCAATATGAGCAGCTGACTATGAAGTTGGGCTTTCCTTTGGCACATGAGAAGATGGCTGGGCCCACCACCAAACTTACCCTCTTGGTTATTGAACTGGACTCTGTCGAGGGTGTATCTAGGTTACCAATAGAAAAAGTGGCAGACTAGATGAAGGTGATCCAGAGCTTGGTCTCTAAAAAGGCCACAAGAGCTGCAGCAATTGTTCGGCAAGCTGAATCTTGCAGGGAGAGTGATCCCAACTGGTAGAGAGTTCACAAAATGACTGGCCTGGTAACAGAAGAGTTAAGTAAAAAAACACCACCTGGTGAGACTTGGGTGTGAAGCAAGCCCTCGAGCTAAGGCTAGTTTCCTATCTGATTCAATGGCACAGTGATCTGCAGGGATCCTTGGGTGACAGCAGCAGAACTGGAGCTTTTCACTGACACCGCAGGTGGTGAAGGGCTGGGTGCAATGATGGGAAAATGATACTGGCCTGTTGCCTGGCATGAGAAGAGCATCACCAGAAACATAATACTTCTGGAATCCTTATCTTGTGGTTGCTTTCTCGTTCTGGAAACCAAGGCTAGCTAATACACAGGTGACACTTTGGTCTGACAACCACGCAGTCCAACAAGATCAAAGCCATGATGCAGATGGATCTAACAGCGGTGGTCTATTTTGTGAAGACCCAAGCTGAGAGTGATCCATGTAGTTCCTAAGGAATAGAGGGTTTGCGTTGATTTAGACATGCTAAGGGTAATACATCATTGTAGGCAAGGGCTATGTAGCAACCAATTTGGAAATGGCCCTATTCAGAGCAGCCTTAGAGGTTACATAGAGCTAAGGCTTCGACGTTTAAAGTCCGCTCAGGTGGCCAGAGACACATGATCCCCCATTGATTGCTTACCTTCAGCTCTTGACTGCCTGGTTTGCTTAATACAGGAGTATGTTCGGTTTGGACCTCCAGGTGAATCACCTTTATACAGGCATCCGGAAAGGTTCTTTCCAAGCAGTTTCCAATTTGAGGCAATCCTGAGGAAAACCCTAGAAAAAGCAGGTTTTACTGCAGGGTGCTCCGGAACCCATTCATTTTGCATAGGGGTAGCCGAGGCAGCACATGGCATGGGGCGTGCAATCAGGAAGCCAGGCAAATGGTATTCCGCTGCCTTCAGGGCATATATCAGGCTGGATATTTGCTGAGGCCCAGCTTCTTTCTCTCCTCACATGGGCTGCAGAGCACACGCAGACAATGTGTCTGCTTGAACACTCTTACATTACAAGGACCCAGCAATGGGCGGGTTTGTGGAAGCATTTCAGAGGCGAGTGGCTAAGCAGCACAAGGCTAGCCTGGCTGGGAAAACCAGGGATGAGATGGGCATAACTTCTGCGAGCAGTGCATGAAGCACTAGAAATGAGATGGAGGCCTGATGTAGTTGTGATTCATCTGGGGGAATGACCTAACACTGGGCAGACATAAACTGCTACAAGACATGAAGAAAGGCTTAACTAAGGTTGCCAGGCTGGCACATTCCACAGATGTGTTGTGGTTGAAAATTCCCATTAGAAAATGTTGCAAGGGCAAGGGATGGAAGTTAGTATGGAATGGACTCATTAACCTCAAGTTGCTGGGCTTCTACACTGAGGATTGGGTGAAACTATCACGAGTTGGCATGGAGAGGTTTCTCATGAACATCGCAGGGGCTCTCAAGCTGGTAGGATGCACCTGGTAAGGGCCCCAGTGCTACAGAGGGGGAGCTGCCAATGAACGTAAAATCAATGGCAAAGTGGCAAGGTAGCACCATTTAATCTGCATTAATAATGTGGTAGGCCGGCAGATGGTAATGAGGTGCCAGAACGGTTGACCTTGGGATGCCTCATGACAGGGACACTGAGGTGCAATGGAGAGAGAGTGCCTAAGGGTAGAGTCACAGAGCAGACACAGCACTTGCAGTCCAGGCACAATCTGAGATGGCCTCGGATACCACACATTGATAGCAAGTGAAGCCTAGAAACTGCAGCTCACATCACAATGGTCTCTCCCACCCAGAGCACAGACAGGGACTTGTGCAGGATGGTGCTGTCAATAGGTGATTTTTGGTGTTTGTCAGTCTGGTGCATCTAAGGTACCACTGAGTTGTAATTATTTCAGTTATTGACAGTTGTCATGAGTACATTGTTTTTGACACATATTAATAATAGATTACTGTTGTTATGATGTATAGCCCATTTGTATCATGTAACGTATTGCTAATAAAAAGTGGCCTTATATCTCCACCGAGCCGTCTGTTTGTTATTTAAGACGTGTAAGGGGGCAGTTGGGTGACAATTGGTCTGAAGCCAGGGGGCAGCGCGTAGCTCAACAGGGGCGAGGTAAAGTGTGTTTTAAGGGTGGTGAGGGTCTTTAAAGGGGCCGTGGCCTGTGTAACTAAGGGTTTAACTTAAACAAATAACTACATTTCTGTGATTCCAATGGTGTGCCACTCGACCAGTAGTTTGGGGTCATCTCAGCATTCGGTTTTTGTGACTAGATATATTACACAACTGACATGTACCTAAAAGCAGCAAGGACAATTGTCTTTGTCAATGGATGTTAGTGGTTTAAGCTAAATTAGAAACAACAACGAATTTGTTGTAAATAAAGTGGTACTGGTCTTCAGAGTTCATCAGTCACTCCAGTTATTTTTACTCCCTTAGACGTGTCCGCCCTTTTTCTATCCACATTTTGTTCCTCTTCATATCTTACACCTCATCTTTTTCCTCTTCGTCATCCTCTTTTCACTCTCTCCTGAATGAATTTCCTCGCATCACCACCTAACACAAAACACACCCACTCATCTCGAAGCACCCCATTTTCCTCTACTTATCCAATATTGGATCTTTCATAGATTCACATGCTTGAATCATCCCTGCCGCCGAAGTGGGAGTATCACGGTAAAAATAAATAAATATATATGTATATATATACACACACACACACACACACACACACACATACACACACACTCACTCAGTCACTCACACACTCACACACACTATAAAACATATAATAGGCTATAATGGACTGCTCAGTCACTGTAGTAGCCCATCCTTGTCCTTTTGTAAAAAGTACCAAAGTTGAAACACAGCCATTCAGGCTCTAGCACCATCTACAACACTCCACAGAGAGGCAAGTTCCTCTGATTTTTTACCGCACGTCGTGTGACAGGGAGTCTCCCTGAGCTCTGCTCAGTTTTCTCTATAATCTGTTGGATTTCGTGAGTACAGAATGTCTGATACTTCTAAAAAAGGATTATTCAAGCCTTGTGGGTCATTGTGGGAAGAAGAGGCTGCATTTTGAAGACCCCCACAAGGATTGTATTTAATGCCTTTACCCTGCTCATAAAATTAAGGACTGAAGGATTTGCAGGACGCTTTCCTCAAAAACCTTAAAGGACAGAGAAGTCAGATTGCTTATTTGGATGGAGAGGTTAAAATGAAAAACCTCTGTGGTGTCTGATGATGAAGGCAGTTGTAGTGCTCAGGCGTCAGTCCAGCTGACTAAGAAAAGGGACATGTCTGAAGAATCTCCTGAGACTTAATAAATCTTCAAAGAAGTCCCATCATGAGGCTTTACACTCTACCTCTAAACATGGAAAGCTGCCATTCTCTTCTGAGGAGAAATCTGGGGAAAAAACTATCTGAAAACACCCCAAAAAGCAGCCTTCAAACAGCCAAAGACTCAGAGTCTGTCAGGACAACCTCGTCGCCGGGAAAGGCTTTGTCGACGACAAAACCGCCTCCGACCTCGTCCACACTTACTTCGTCGACGAAACCATTACTCTTCTTCGAATGTACGGGGGGGATTGAGGATGGGGAAGCTTTGGAATTTTCCCTGGCCCTGTCCCCTCAATTTACCCTGGGGGGTCTGCTGATTTATCGTCCACCTGGTCCTTTGGGCACTTTTATCAAATCTCTGGAGGAGGTTGTTATCCAGAGAGCGCTTAGATTCCCAAATGTTTTAAGGCTGGGAGACTTTAATTTACACATGGACACAAGCCTAGCTCCCGGAGTAAAGGACCTGGAGGAGATCTGTAATCTTGGCCAGTTGGTGCAACAGGTGCGCGCTGCCACTCATGTAGGGGGTCACTGCTTGGATTTGGTATATTCTAACTTTAACATTTTAATCGACCCACCTCTCCCTATCACTTGGTCAGACCACTTTCTAGTTCACTTTTCATGGGACATTAACAACATTCGTGTGCTGCCTAACCCCCAGTCTGAAGAACACCCAAGAAGAATTAATATTCCGGACTTGGTGGAGGCCCTCAAGCACACTGCCCCAGTGAAAGCACAAAACTTGGATGATGCTGTTGATAATTTTTCATCCTGGATAGACTCTACTATCAGATCACTACCAGAGTGTAAAGGGAAAAATAACCATAGGGCCACCCCCACATCCCCCTGGTATACCGACCAATTAAAGATTTTAAAATTAGGATGTAAGAACCGAGAGCGAGTATGGAGAAGGAATTATTGCCCCATTGCAAAATCGGAACTCCGAGTAGCTCAACAAAATTACTATGCGGCGATTAAGACGGCCAAGGGGGAATTTTACGCGGCTAGAATTCTTAAAGCTAGGAACAATAGCCGAGAAATTTTCTCCATTGTTAAGAGCTTCACAGCCCCGGTGGCAGAGAAGATGTCAGCCCCGATCTCTACAGATTGGTGTGAGCAACTATCCACCTATTTTATTGATAAAATACAAAAAATCCAAGATAGTTTCAAACCCTCTGACCAGCCACCTCCTCTGCAAGCCGATCAACTCCTACTCGATCGACTACCTTCGCCTTCACTATGCCAAATAACAGTGGTTAAAACCAAGATGTCTAAATTTACTTATGTTGAGGAGATGGATGTGATGATTATACTAAAAGCTCTGAAGTCGGGGTCCCCAGCGGATCCATGCCCTGCAAGGGTTCTGAGTGGAGTGGCCGAGGTAATTGCCCCTATGGTTACTGCGCTGGTCAACGAGTCATTAGTTTTAGGAATGGTACCCTCCCAGTGGAAACAAGCCAAACTCCTCCCTCTGATTAAAAAAACCCACAGCAGATCCACTGATTACATCCAACTACCGGCCCATATCCCTTCTCCCAGCCCTTACCAAAGTTTGCGAGAAGGCCGCATTTCGGCAGCTGAGAGGTTCGTGGAATCCTCTGGGGCACTTCATCCGGCCCAGTCGGGGTTCCATACCTCCTTTAGCACAGAGACTGCGCTTGTGGAGGTGGCAGAGGCCATCAGGGAGTGCCTGGACGGAGGCGGCAGAGCGGCTCTAATTTTATTGGACCTCTCTGCCGCGTTCGATAGGGTGCCTCACCTCCAGCTTTTGTCTAGGCTTGAGGATATTGGCATCTCGGGCGCAGTCCTTGGGTGGATCAGGTCTTTCCTGTCAGACAGGTCCCAACAAATCTGGTTACCCCCCTTTCACTCTTCAAACCGCAGGGTAGGGACTGGAGTACCACAAGGGTCGACCTTGAGTCCCCTTTTATTTAATGTCTATTTAACACCTCTGATTCTGCTGGCAGAGAACTTGGGTGTGAAGATAATGGCATACGCCGACGACACCCAACTTCTCTTTACCTGGAACAAGGATAATATCTGCACATCAGGAGTCCGTCAATGCCTATCCTCAGTATTTGCTTGGCTAGCAAGAGACTGCCTCAAATGCAATGAGGACAAATCGGAAATTTTGCTCTACAGCCAATTTCCAACTGACTTTAGGGAGTCCATTTGGCCCAGTGGATTACCTTGCCCCAAGGGAGAGGGTGGGATAGCTAAGAACCTAGGAGTCTAGTTTGGTGCCGATCTATGTTTCCGTGACCAGATTTCTAGACAGGCTGGGACTTGTTTTGGCACTCTGACCACCCTTCGAAGATTCTTTCCCCTTCTCCCCCAAGTGGCCAAAGAAACGGTAGCCAGAGCACTTGTGCTATCCCGCCTGGACTACTCGAATGCCCTTTACATCGGGGCACCTGACTTTCTGAATAGAAAGCTACAGGTAGTCCAGAATGCGACGGTGCGACTCCTCTATAACATGCTGAGGAGGCTCAGCGTTCGTAAACAACTGAGGGAGCTTCATTGGCTTCCAGTGGCCCAAAGAGTGTGTTTTAAGGCTTTGGTACTCGTTTATAAAGCCCTGCATGGACCTTGTCCACCCTACCTTGCAAAAAGATTTGCCTTTTACCTACCGACCAGTCAGCTGCGATCTGCCTCCCGAAGGCAGGTGGTCGTCCCCAGATTTAAGAGAGTTCGCCTGGGGGGGGCAATCTCTGACTGTAAGGGGAGCTCAGATGTGGAACGCCCTTCCGGATGCTCTAAGACATTCCCCCAACCTGATCAATTTTTAAAAATTGTTAAAAACTCAACTTTTTACACATTCTGAATAGCTGTCTCCCTGATCACTCTGACTCAGTTTCCTCACCGCGCCAGGACAGTCCCGACTAACAGAGCGCGTTATAAATCAACATATAACATATAACATAACATAATTCTTCTTCGTTCCGTTTTTTGCCGCATTTGGTGAATGCAGACACAGCTGAAATCGAGGCAGGCTGGTGGAAGCTTCTGCTCCTAATGATGGTTACAAAGCGGGGCTGGTCCCCTGAATGACTTTTACATCCAAAATTGAGTTTTAATGTACAGTCAACAGCGCGTCCACTTGGATTGAACATTTGTGTACTACAATTACCAAGAGGCTTTGCAGCCACGCCCACTGAGGCAGGTGATTAAAAGAAGACTGCACGAGCAGCAGCGCTTTTACGAACTAATGCCACTGAAGAAATGTGATTCCTGAAACGCGTCTGGCAGTGATTTAATGGATTCGTGTGCGTTCAGAATGGGCTTGCTGGCAAACCTTCATTAAACAAACGTGAGCTGAATTTCTCTTCGTGTGGCCTCACCTTAATTGGGATCCTGTCTTTGTTGGATGAATAACGGCCGTGTCCCGGTCGTGAGGTGTAGCCCACTGGACTCAGCAGGTCTGTGTCTGCATTCACCAAATGCGGCAAAAAACGAAACGAAGAAGAAGCTGAAATCGAGGCAGGCTGGTGGAGGCTTCTGCTCCTAATGATGGTTACAAAGCGGGGCTGGTCCCTTGAATGACTTTTACATCCAAAATTGAGTTTTAATGTACAGTCAACAGCGCGTCCACTTGGATTGAACATTTGTGTACTACAATTACCAAGAGGCTTTGCAGCCACGCCCACTGAGGCAGGTGATTAAAAGAAGACTTAACGAGCAGCAGCACTGTTACGAACTAATGCCACTGAAGAAAGGTGATTCCTGAAACGCGTCTGGCAGTGATTTAATGGATTCGTGTGCGTTCAGAATGGGCTTGCTGGCAAACCTTCATTAAACAAACGTGAGCTGAATTTCTCTTCGTGTGGCCTCACCTTAATTGGGATCCTGTCTTTGTTGGATGAATAACGGCCGTGTCCCGGTCGTGAGGTGTAGCCCACTGGACTCAGCAGGTCTGTGTCTGCATTCACCAAATGCGGCAAAAAACGGAAGGAAGAGGAAGCTGAAATCGAGGCAGGCTGGTGGAAGCTTCTGCTCCTAATGATGGTTACAAAGCGGGGCTGGTCCCCTGAATGACTTTTACATCCAAAATTGAGTTTTAATGTACAGTCAACAGCTCATCCACTTGGATTGAACATTTGTGTACTACAATTACCAAGAGGCTTTGCAGCCACGCCCACTGAGGCAGGTGATTAAAAGAAGCCTACACGAGCAGCAGCGCTGTTACGAACTAATGCCACTGAAGAAATGTGATTCCTGAAACGCGTCTGGCAGTGATTTAATGGATTTGTGTGCGTTCAGAATGGGCTTGCTGGCAAACCTTCATTAAACAAACGTGAGCTGAATTTCTCTTCGTGTGGCCTCACCTTAATTGGGATCCTGTCTTTGTTGGATATATATATATATATATATATATATATATATATATATATATATATATATATATATATATATATATATATATATATATATATCCAACAGAGACAGGATCTGTGAGACTCCCACCTAGACGACGGGGATGATTCAAGCATGTGAATCTGTGAAAGATACCAATACTGGATAACTGAAATTACAGGTAAGGAACTTGTTTTCTTTTTTCCTTGTCAGTATTTTACATCTGTGTAACTCTTTCATTTGCATTTGCAAAGAACCACATTTGCAACTTGAATACACAGCCATTGCTCTGTGCATTCTCCAGAGAGGCCAAGCATTAATTGACTATATATTGTGAACACCTTTTTGACCCATTGATGGATACTGTGAGAAACTTGCACTGCCTTCAGCCTCACCTCCGGAGCTCTCATTCATGGCCCGTTACAATTATAAACACCTGGAGGCGACTCAATTCATAGTATGCACTACGTAAGAGTAATATGCAGCAAGAAAAAATTTGGAAACAGAACATCCTGGAAATAGCAAACACGTTTAGGGAATGCAAGGTTAATTATAACGTGAATTATAAGAAGGAACTAAATCACTGACATGCGTTATCTTAACCTTTACATTCATTTTTCATAAAGCAAATAGTGTTTTTGTCAGTAAAGTTAACATAAATAAAGGGCCTGATAGGGACTGCTGCAATGTCCTTTTTTTAAATATTTCTCAGTCTGAGACCTGGAGGGACCCCTGGCTGTCCTACTTAAGGGCCTGGCACTCTGCCATTTTAAGAACTCTAAAGTCTTGAAGTGCCGGATTGGAGGGTGGATGGGGATGGTCCTGGCAAAGATGTTTAAATCAGCCCCACAATGATCCGTGCAAGTGAGGATATCGGACAGAACTGTGCCTTTCCACTGCGTTTTGGGTGAGCTTACCCACCAAGGAAAGGCTTAAAAAAAATGGGTCTAAAGGGTGCTTATTAACGCATAATTCTCAAAGTATATTGGCTAATAAGCCACACAATGAACAGGCAGTTCCTAAGGGGTATTTAAGAATATTGTGGTGCTTCAGTATCACCCACAGTAATGAAGAGCCATAATTCGCCAAGGCAGAAAATCATGCATGTACCTCGGAAGAATCAATTTCCCAGATATAAAAGCTAGATTTAGAAGAGGCAAGCATTTGTGCCACAAAGGGTAATGCTGTTTGTTTCGCTGTATAAATGCCTCTCCTGAATCCTGACTCAAGAGGAATACCATCAGGTCCAGTGTCACTGCTAGGGCATAATGTGCATCTGTGTTTGGGTGCTAGTTAAAAGTGTATAACAAGCATTTGCAATTCAATAGGTCTCGCGTTTAGGTGAGTATGAGCTATTGTTGTTGTAAATGACAATGCCTTTTATTTATGTTTTGGTTTTTAAAACATAAATAAGTCATTGTCACTTACAATGCCAATAGCTTAAACTCGCCTAAATGCGATGCCTGTTGCATTGCAAATGGTTGTTCAACTTTAACACTGAGTGCGGAGTCCGCTTCAAGGGCACTGCACTTAGTTTCTTTTCTTTTTTTTACTATAGCACTGTGTGCTTGAACCAGGTGTTGCCCTCGGTTTTAAAGTAAAAAAAAATAAATAATAAACAAACAGAGCCCGGTGTCCCTGATGCGGGCACCGCGCTCAGTATTAAAGTAAAAAAAAAAAAAAATGAAACAGTGTGGTGTCACAGACGTTAACGCTGCGCTCAACATGAAAGTTTAATAAAAGCACATTTTAAAATGATTGCAGTGTCCCTAAAGCGGGTGCCACGCACGTTATGCAAATGTCCAAAAAACTGCCGCCATTGTCCCCATCAGTGGCAATAAACAAAATAGTGCTCACCCACTGTAGTGTAGTTCCTATATTCCCAATAGGCTCTGCGCATTGTAGACAGCAGTGTAGACGTAGGACTGAGGTCATCTAGGTCTCTACTGACTGTTAGACTTAATTAGTTTTGCCAGCTAGCTTAGAGGTCACTAGAAACTTTCTCGAATGTTCAGGAAAGGGTTAACCGTCCTGATTTAGACAAGAAGGGATTAGTTTCTGACAACCGCATAAACATGACAACTTTGCTCCCTCAGAATAAAGAGTGTATCTCTAGAGTCGTGTGAAAACAATAGACAGCTATTTCACTCAGTCAATTGTGCATGCTTAATTTCACCAGAATGCAGAGAAATAGAGAGACTGGCGTTTTCAATAAAAGGTGTTATTTTATTGAGCAGTCTTCTTTCTCATGCAAGAGAAATGAATTGCCACAATTGCAATACTTATTATAAAGTAAAGTGCGTACAGTAAAAGTAGTATTATGAAATAATACTGTAAAAGCATTGATATGGTTTCTTAGCCATATGATACTTTAAAATGGATAACATATATACATACATAAAAACATTGACTAACAAACTCAACTGGTGCTTATAAGATACGCCTACCCCGGTGTACCTGACCTAAGCCTAATACCCGGGAAGGAGTAAGTAAGTTGCAGTTTTAGGTTAAGTTAGGTTTTTGCCAAGTATCGGAATCAAGAATTCTCTCTAAGGTTTTAATCAGCTCCGTACATTGGTTATAGAATGAAGGAGGTCTTGTATCTCGCTTCTCAGGACTCGATCTCCCAGCAACCCGCGAGGGTGACTTGGGAACACCGGAGCTGGATTTTCTCGGCTGGAGAAAAAGACAGCGTCTCTCTCAGTTCTTCGAAGGGAGGGGCGTTTTCCTTTGGCTCTGGCAACAGCTGGGCTCTCGTACAAGTAGAACGTCGCTCTGCTCCCCACCACCGTGTGTTTGCTTAAGGCAACGTTGGTATATTTATACCTGAAAGGTGCCGGGTTTGACGTATGGTTGGACATAAGACGTCACTAAGAACTAACAGTTCTTTCTGGACTCCAGGAGTTCTTGTGCAAAAGCAGGGGGAATTCCCGGGCTGCTGGAGGTTTGGTTTGTTTAAAGAACGCGTTGTGCTTATTAGGAGTCTATGGGAGTAGCCTTGCCGTGCTTTGGACTGCATGGGCTATTACTAAATATGGATATGATTCTTATGCCTTTATAAGGATACTATTTATTATAACCACATAAGGGCATGAATCGGGAATATCGAATTAGGGTCCTAGATAGAAATACAACACCACTTAATAAAGCAGACCGTGTAACAGGCCAAGTAAAAGGTCCAGTCATTATGGGCGGTAACAGTTGCAGACAAGGCGGTACCAAGGAGGGACTAACAAGCCTACTCACGGATCGGAAGGCAGCATTTATGAAGGACAATGACACAAGCCAATGACAAATATGGGCGGCGAGTGGGAGGGGCTTCTACTGCATACTTCAATACAGCTTGCCTTGCAGAGCGAGCAGCACATGCGCGCTGCCCTTAGGCTTGACCTAAAAATGTCTTCATAAAAAACTTGTGCTGCTAACTATGCCAGTATGCCATGCATGCTGCATGTGTATGCCCATGCAGTGTTTGGGGCAGCGTTGAAAAGCTACTTGGCCCGCACCCCCTCCTACCCCCGTTCAGTACGACTTTTAATTTAATACACTATTTCAACTAATTCATGCCTTTGTTGAACCTAAATTAGATTGAATTATATCTTAAGCTTTCAGAAAAGGGGGCCGTAAAAGCAGTCTGAAGCACAAGTTGCCCTACATCCATCTGCCAAATAGTAAGAGAAAGCCTGAACAAGTATTGATAAAGTGATTTCTTTTTGCGCTTAGATCTAGATTTTTCTCTCTTACGACAATAATATACATGGCATTTATTGCCTAAACTGCATCTTTCTCACCTCGTAGGAAAAACACGGTACAGGTTACTAAATAGATGTTTGGTTAACTAGGGCATAATATGAAACTAAAACTCATGGATATAGCGCTTGAAATTGCAATTCTTCTATTAACATGACCAGAGAATCTGGATTTCTTTAAAGACATGGAGGCTAACATTATACATTAATCTTTTAATGCAACTCACAAGCAGCCGTTTACATCACAGAAGAAGAATTAGAATGGGGTGACAGCGTGACAACAAAATAAGGCATGAGCAGGAACAGAACGGCCTCTTTTAAATGCAATGAAGCAAGGAGAGAGTTGGGAAGTTCAAGGTGAAGCTTTGACTGGAGAGCGATGAAGAAGGGAAACGAAGAGAAGACCAGGAAAATTCCATTAGGTCGAGTTATCTGAAAAGAAAGAGAACAATTAAAAGGGCTGAAAGAACCTTTGCTAAAAATATTGTAAACAACAACAAGACCAAGATTAAACAGTATATGAATGTAAGTAGTCAACAGCATGAGAATATATAAATATATGAATGTAAGTAGTCAACAGCATGAAAATATATATACTCCGACTAAGGGAGGGACGGGTGGGATAATGTTAGCCTCCGTGTCTTTAATAAAATCCAGATTCTCTGGTCATGTTAGTAGGAGAATTGCAATTTCATTACAAGACAGGAGGCTACATTATGCATGTTGGTAGCCTTGAAGAACAACTTCGGACATGTGTTTAATAGGTTTACAATAATGACGAGCAAAAGTGGAGGCATTGGACCAATCAGCAGCTTTAAGGATAACATCCAACTTACCACCAGACCAAAAAGACTTGCTAGCCATACCACCTCTGAGAGAATGGGCTTGAAATTTAGAAAGGTCAATGCCAGCAAAGCTCATAGCCAACTTAACCCATCTGGCGATAGAACAGGAAGAGATAGGTTTAAAAGGTTTCACAAAGGAAATGAGAAGTTGATTGCCATTTAACATCAGAAACCCTGCAACATGAAATCAAACATAAAAGAGTAGCAAGTTTAATGGAAAGACACTTCCTGTTAAAAAGAGAATTATCTGGCCATGAACAAAAAAGGTCAAGGATAAGTTTAATGTCCCACAAGGATTGGTATTTAGGCCTAGGAGGCCTTCTTAGTCTAATGCTCTTTAGAACTTTACAAATAATAACATTCTTACCTACCGTCTTACCGTTGATGAGAGAATGTCCAGCGGAGATAGCTGATCTGTTACAATTAATGGATCTATAGGAGAGGCCATTGTCAAATATTTCAACAAGAAAGTTAACTATATTGACAATAGGAATCTCCACGGGATCCAAGTTCCTCTCCATGCACCAACAAAACCATTTTCTCCAAATTTTATTGTATCTGTAGTGAGTCCCTGGTGCCCAGGACTCTCCGAGGAGAGTGAGAGCTGATGACGAAAGTCCAGATAACCCGTTGGATTGCCTGACACTTTCCAAGCAAGAAGGTTCAAACTCCCTGAAAGTACTAGGTGCTGATCTTCTCCGTTTGCGTTTGAAACCAGACCTTTCATTGCAGGGATTAGGAAGGGGATGTCGCAGGACAGTTCCAAAGTTGTGGGGAACCACGCTTGAGAGGGCCAGAAGGGAGTTATCAGGACCAGGGAGCACTGGTCCTGTCTCACATTCTGAAGAACCCTCTGAATCATGGCGAAGGGGGGAAAGGCGTAAGGCTGTAGAAGGGACCTTGGCTGGACAAAGGCGTTCAGTGCCCGTATCTGGCATCCAGCTGAAGTATTGTGGCAGTTGGAAAGTCAATCTGCTCGCAAAAAGGTCCACATTGAAGGGGCCACAAAAATGAAACAGAGAATTGAAAACGTTCACATTGAGTTTCCAATTGCTGACGTCTTCACGAAATCTCAAATTCCAATCCGCTGAAGAATTCGACTTTCCCTGGAGATAATCCGCCTTCAGTGAAATTTTGTGTTCTAAACAAAACATCCAGAGTTTCTTGGCCAAATCGGAGAGGTCTGCTGACCTTGTTCCTCCAAAGCGGTTGATATAAGAGACTGCGGAGATATTGTCCATCTTCAAACAACTGATCTTCCCTGAAGTGCGTGTTTGAAACTCATTAGGACATAAAGACCAGCAGTCAGCTCTAAAAAATGTATATGGTGGGAGGACTCGGCCTGAGAACAAAAACCACCTGTGTCTTGGTCGAGGAGGCGGGCTCCCCAACTATGAAGGCTGGCGTCTGACTCCAAGACAAAGCCTGGACAGAGGTTTCTTCACCTCCAACCGACAATTCTACCCCCAGAGAGGAAGAGGTTCTCGCTGCAGAGGTTTCTCCTCCTGAGTAAATCCCAACAGCAACCCTCCAAGTAAGTCCTTCTTTCTCCTCTCCCCCTCCCACGGTCGGGGGAAGACTCAAACACTTCTATCACGTTTGGAGATCCTTAGCTCAAGACCCATGGGTTCTCGAGACAGTTCAAGGGTTCAAAATAGATTTTGTAGAAATTCCATGCCAAACACATACACCCAATCCTTTGGTTTTTCCATTAGAACATCTAGAAATTGTGAAGGAGGAAATTTCTTCTATGCTCCAAAAAGGGGCTATTATCGAGGTTCCTTGGTCTCAAAAAAGATTTGTAAACACTCTTTTCTTAGTCTAAAAGAAGGAGAAAGGGTGGAGACCGGTTATAAACCTACGAGGGGTAAACAAATACCTAGTGTACAGACACTTCAAAATGGAGGGCATTCACCTCCTCAGAGACCTTCTTCTTCAGGGAGATTGGCTGGTCAAGCTGGATCTAAAGGGTGCCTATTTTACCATCCCTATGGCAGAAGAACATCAACCCTTCCTTCAATTCATATGGGACAATCACCTCTTTCAGTTTCAAGCCCTCCCATTCGGGCTTTCATCCGCTCCTTGGTGTTTCACCAATATCATGAGAGCAAAAGGAATCTTTCTCATTGACTATCTAGACGATATTCTCATCATGTCCCAGACTCACTCTCAACTCTTGGAAGATCTCAGGATCCCCATGAATCTCATAGAGGGTCTTGGCTTCATTATAAACCGGGAAAAATCCATTCTTACCCCTTCCAAATCTCTAGAGTTCCTAGGTTTCACCGTAGACACCTCGAAATGTCTCCTTCTGCTTCCCAACAAGAAGATCGCCAAGATTCAGAATGAGAGGGGGATGGGGAGAGGAGAAAGAAGGACTTACTTGGAGGGTTGCTGTTGGGATTTCCTCGAGAGGAGAAACCTCTGCCGCGAGAACTCTTCCTCTCTGGGGGTAGAATTGTCGGTTGGAGGTGAAGAAACCTCTGCCTGCAGCACCTCTGCCTCTACTGGATGAAAAGGGCCGTTAGTTTCCGTGGCCAGAAGCATGGTCCCTTCTTCCGGCCTGTCCAATAAAGTTATTACTGAAGACACGTCTCATATTATTTTGGGCCTTGACTAGGGCAGTGAAAGTGGAGACGTACTTCCCTATAGTCTTAATCATATCCTCACCGAAGAGGAGACCCTTGGGGTTGTTTGAAGGTTCCTTTTCGGCAAGGTCACCCAGTTTTGGATTAATTTTATTGAGGATGGTCTTCCTCCTTTCAATATTAAGGCCTGAATTAGCATTGCCAAGCAGGACGATTGCTCTCTGGCTCCAGCCTCTAATCAGGTTAGTGTCAAGGGGTGAATGGGAGATATAAGATTCTTCAGGCAGATCAAGAATCTTAGTAAGGGGCCCGAAAGCATCAAGAAGACGATCCTGGCAGCTTTTGAGAGCTTTCTCAAGGCCTTTCCTGGGGTCCTTAGTGACACAAATTTTAATAGTACATGTGATGATGCAGGTACCGATTCAGACGAAGTCTTCAACAATCCTTATGATGAGTTCATCCTTGACCTGGATGACCAGGATCTGAATGACCTGGATTTTAATATCCATTCTGAGGCTGACTCTTCCCCCTCTTCTAAAGACGCCATTTTGACCCCTTGGGTGGCGAAATGTTTTCCCCACTCAACATCTCCCGCCCTAATAGTTCTAAATGGTTTTCCCACGATCATGTCGCTAAATTTATTAACAGCTGGCTAAGAAATTCTCTGGAGAGAGAGACTCGTAATACCCTAAGATCTGAATGCCCGAGGCCCTGCATCAAAGACGAGGTCTGCCAGATCCCCAATTTCGATCCTGACCTCAAAGTTTTTGTTCAAACTGGGTAAGGACCCCAGGAAAGGCCTTGAGAGAGCTCTCAAAAGCTGCCAGGATCGTCTTCTTGATGTTCTCGGGCCCCTTACTAAGAATGTTGAACTGGCTGAGGAATCTTATATCTCCAATTCACCCCTTGACACTAACCGGATCTGAGGGCTTTGGCTTTCACTCTCTGGAGGGTACGATAATTGAGAGGTTCGGGAAAGATGGCCTGAATTGAGGAAGAGAGTAGACCCAGAAGTCTGGCCAATTCTCGAAGAGTGAGGGAATGCTGTTTTAGAGCGAACCTGATCTCTTTCCGAATCTTGGCGATCTTCTTGTTGGGAAGCAGAAGGAGACATTTCGAGGTGTCTACGGTGAAACCTTGGAACTCCTGAGATTTGGAAGGGGTAAGAATGGATAGTTAAATCTAATTTATTAACTATATAATTGGTTCCCCTTACATTTTCTTACTGTTATTATTAGTTTTTTTCTTTTTTTTAATATTTCTTAAATCAAAATATTTACCCTATTTTTTTATATTTTTTTTTTAATGTTTTTTACAAGGTGATAAGGGTAAAAGAAAGGCAGAGGGGTTTGGGAGGGCAAGACAATAGGTTGTCCCCGTGGTTAGGTTGCTAAAGGATAAAATTACTCCTTAAATAAAGATTAAGGGCAGAGGAGGCTTTTTTATTGGCTTATTGGACCAGCACAGCTGATCGAGGCAGGTCTCCGGCAGCGGCTGGCAAGTGCGATGTAACTGACGCGCTCGAGCCAGCCGCTGCCAAGGAGATCAGAGGAATGATCGTTAGCAGGCGGGGGACGCGACGCCGCCGTTGCTAAGGTTCATTGCTTGCTCAAAGTCAGAGGACCTCTGAAGCTAGCGCGTCCCAAGGACACAATTTTGGAGAAAAGGGTGGCGGAAAGCGGCGATCATGCAGGAGCTAAGAGGATGAGAGTAAGACAGCCCCAGGATAAATTTGAGGCAACTAAATGATTAAGGTGGAGTGCCCGCCCTGAGAGACGCTCCGGAGGGGGTCGGGGGCGGGATCGACAGCCATAAATTGGAAGTTGGAGGGAGGGGAGGGAGGGAAGAGTCGTTAGGGAGCGAAGGTAGGAAACAACCAAAAAAACAGGAAGTAAATATTGAAAACTATGAATAGATACAGGTTATAAATATCAAATAAGTATCAAAACGATTGAAATAAGCACAAACAAGGCATTCAAGGCAGTAAAATATTGGACAAGTAAGAGCAACTTATCTGCTTGCGAGCTGCATTTAAAAGATGCAGCTCTGTTCCTACTCATGCCTTATATTGTTGTCACGCTGTCACTGCATTCTAATTCTTCTTCTGTGATGTAAGCGGCTGCTTGTGAGTTGCATTAAAAAGATTAATGCATAATGTAGCCTCCTGTCTTGTAATGAAATTGTTGCTTTACTTGCCAAACGTGTATTAATAAATAAATGCTACCTGCAAGAGTGAAAATAAAAGCTCAGATTATTTACACTATTCATTGGGTGAAATTCCCTAATTATTTCGCTCTGCATGGTTGTCTCTCTCCTCTTCCACCTATATGTTTTAATTTTCTGTCTAGACAGTTATATCCAGCTTTTCTGGGTAAGAAAAATTGATGGGAGGGTAGACAGGAGCTGGACAGAGAGTTAATAATGGCATAGCAAGCGAGGTGAAGAAGAGGAGGGAAGGAGATAAAGATGCAGTTAGGTGATGGTTATGCCCAAGGCTTGGACTCCAAGCTCCCAGCTGGGGTGTCCCTGTCACCTTGCTCTTATGATGTCATATCCATGTCATCCCTTACTGTGACATAGCTGTGTTCTGTGTTAGTCAGCCGGTGTCCAGTTGCTGGATGCTGTGATCTGGTGGCGGCTCCGCACATCTGAAACTGCAATACATGCCTTGCTGGCGACCTCCTTAGTGAAGACTCCTCAATGAAGACATCAGTGAGGAAGAGACTTTGATAATAAGATAAAGTTGATATAGCCAGATGCGAGAGAAGAGCTAGTGATAGAAAAAAGAGCTATAGTTAGAGAGCGATAGAGGGGAATATGGAGAAAGCAGTTAGGATTTAAGAGGTGAGCTAGAGGGCCTGAAGGTAGAAAAAACTGAATGGAAAGATGAGGTGGCAAATGAATGGTGAGAAAAATTAAGAGATTAGGCAGTGAGAGAGGTGGAGTAGTGAGCGAGGTGTGAGAGGATAGAGGGTGAGGTACAGAGAAATGGAGATAGATCTGGTAAACAGAGAGATAAGAGAGTCGTGAAGTAGACTCAGATGGTCATTCTGCTTGGGATGAAGGAGCGGACGCCCATCACTTTGTATTACACCACTGGGCAGGAGAATTTCCCCCACCAGGGGAAAGTACACTGGAGGAAATGTTGCCGGTGGGTTTGCCTCCTAATTTCACACTTACCAAAATCGTTTTTCTGTTATCGCCAAGTTCTAAGAGACATTGTTGTGTATTTGTGTAAGAAATCTAGAAGGTCTTAGGAAGTGCACTACCTGTGCCACAGTTCAGATTCAAAGACATATTGGCCTTCTGCACTGAGGAAAATCATGTTCACCTTGGCAAATTAAGCATCACAAAGATGTATTTCTTCACTTGAACCGTCTAGACCTTCAGGAATAGGAAGTGTGTCAGAAAATGGCCCTCCTTATAAGGACTTTAATTGGCTTCTGCTACTTTTCTGAGTGAATGTTTGCTCACTGTTTACAACTAAGTTTTTCATGGCTTGTTTGGTGTGTCTTTTGTGCTATTAATAATTCAGAAAGATAATTAGACCCTGATCTTGGAAAGATTTAATTGATCCATATTTTGGACGAAGTCCTCTAATGAAGATGAGATTCTAACAAGATTCAAAAACACGGAGATCGAGGAGTGTCTTATGAAGAATGAAACAGCCAGGTAAGAGACGGAAAGATTGGAGCATATTTCTGACATGATGCCCATACATACAATCCAGCTATTTAGTAGGACCATATACTGACCTTTGGCGCCCAAATTGTGTCTTTGCTATTATTTTTTACTCCCATTTAGTCAAAACAAGCTACCTTTTGATGGATAGTGAGATTTGTGTGAAAGTCAATGGAACTACTGAGCTCAGTGCCCCTGTGACATGTCTAATTGCTAAGGTATGTAGGGTCTGACTGCGCGTAGCCATTGTGGGACACCCATCTTTTATGAAGAGGGTTGTTACTTGCTCATCAGGAAATAATAGTCTTTGTGTCAGATAGACATCCCATTTACCCCAAGTTGAGTTACACTTACTGTGGGTGTCGAAAAGCAGCTAACGTTCTGATTTAGGGTTGGGTGAAATGAAATGAAATGAAAAATTCCATTTATATAGCGCTGACTACCCGGAGGCCTCGTAGCGCTAGTGACTGATTACTGTGGGCGGCTGCAGGGAGAACTAGTACGCTTTTGAGAACAGATAGGTTTTTAGGTCTCTCCTGAATGACATCAGGTTGTCGTTTTGTCTAAGGTGTAAAGGCAGGGAATTCCATGCCTTCGCCGCTGAGCAAGTGAATGAGCGGCCGCCCCAACGTGCTTTCTTGATTTTTGCCGTGGTTGCCAGATGCAAAGAAGCCGAACGAAGAGTTCTAGGCGGCACATAAGGCAGTACTAGGGGTTGCAGCACAGCCGGGCCAGTATGATGAAAAGATTTGTGAAAAATGCACATGGCCTTGAACAGAGTTCTGGCAGCCACTGGGAGCCAATGAAGCTCTTTTAGGGCGGTTCTCGCTGACTGCCATCGAGGGATATTAAACAGTAAGCGCGCGGCACAGTTTTGGGTGACTTGAAGTTTTTTTGTCACTGTTGCCGGAGCCCCTAGATATAGAACGTTTCCATAATCCAGCCGAGAGAGTATCAGGGCCTGTACCATGACCCTTCTCGCCTGGAATGGAAGTAAGGGGAGCACTTTCCTGAGCATTTTCATTAGCCCCATGCATACAGAGGCTGTTTTAATGGCTTGAACCGAGAAATCCAGTGCACTATCCAACCAGATTCCTAAGCTCTTTATCTGGTCCTTTGGGGGAGGAGGAGCACCGAGACGCGAAGGCCAGTTCAAAGACAGAGAGGTAGGAGGGGGGTTACCTAGTAACATAATCTCGGTCTTCTCCCCGTTGAGTTTAAGGTGGGAGAGTTGCATCCACTCAGCAACAGCCTCCAGACACGGGCCCAGGGTGTTAGACGAACCCTCCTTGTGGTCCAGAGAGACCACAAGTTGGGTATCGTCCGCGTAGGTGACAATCCGCACACCGAAAGGGAGGACTATTTTCTCTAGGGGCTGCATGTAAACATTAAATAAAGTGGGGCTCAGGGAGGAGCCCTGGGGAACCCCACAGCTGAGCGGATGTTTAGATGATACCACCTCGCCTTCAAATACCTGGAAAAAGCGTTCCTCTAAAAAAGAGGTCAGCCACTTCAGGGCCGCGCCCGACACCCCCATGCCCTTCAAACGATGTAGTAGTGTGGCATGGTTAACAGTGTCGAACGCGGCACTGAGGTCCAGCAGTATGATGGCAGTTTTTCCACCTTGGTCCATTATTGCTCTGGCAGCCTCTGTGACCGCCAGAAGGGCGGTCTCAGTGCCATGCTGCGGACGAAACCCTGTTTGGGAGACCTGTAGAAGTTTATTAGACTCCAGGTAGTCCCCTAATGTTTTGTTGATATGTTTCTCCAACAGCTTACTCATCCACGGAAGCAGCGAAATAGGACGAAAATTGGATAAGTTGTTGGAATCCAAGTTCGGCTTTTTCAGCAGAGCCCTAACGAGTGCACACTTCCATGTCGAGGGAACAGAGTTGGAGGTAATGGAGGTGTTCAGGACCTCCAGCATAGACGGGCGAATGGCGTCCATTGCTTTCACCAGGGTCTGAGGCGGGGCCGGGTCATTAGGAGACCCTGAAGTAACCTTCTGGACCAAAGTATCTAAAGCACTTGAGTCCAGAAGTGGGAAGGTGGCCAAAGAGCATGGTACCTGTGAGTCTGAGTCTGAAACAGAAGGGGAGAGTGTACCATTGTTATTTGTCGCGAGTTGAGAGTAAATGGCCTGAATCTTTTGTGAGAAGAAGGTGGCCAGATCCTCACAGCGGGCCTGTAGCCCCACTGATGGTGGTCTTTCAGATGGAGGGGATATCAGAGATTTTGCGATTTTAAAAATTTCCCTCGGGGCATTAGCTGCCATACCAATTTTGGTTTCATAGAACTCAGCTTGGGCAAGTTTTATCTGGCTCTTGTAGTGCCTTATTGCTGATCTGTACTCTGAACTCTTAAGTTGAGAATGGTCTTTCCTCCATGCTCTCTCTGCTTTTCGGCAGGCTTGTTTTAACAGCCTGAGGGCAGGAGAGTACCATGGGGCGACTTTAGGTCTTTTTATTATTGGCAAAGAACACTTAGGAAGAACTACATCGAGAGTACTAGAAATCCAATTATGAAAATTGAGGACTGCTAGATCAGGATTCGTCGTTTTCCGGGGCGGCTGTTCAGAGAGAGCCTGTTCCCATGTAGAAAGCGGAAGAGCATTCCATTTCCTACCCCAATGCCTATCTAGAATTTGACCAGTAGTGAAGGTGTTTATAGACCATGTAAGGGGGACTAAAAAATGGTCCGACCAAGGCAATGGCACCGGCGTATCCACTGAAAGCTTATCTAAGTTGCTAAAAATATGGTCCAAAAGATGACCCTTGTTATGTGTTGGCTGAAACCCCTTTTGAGTTAGGTTAATAGCCTGAAGGTTTAAGCGAAGATTGTTAGCAGCGGTATCAAGAGGATCATCTAAGTGCAGGTTTAAATCACCTAGCAAAGTGAAGTTGGCTGAGGTAAGTACAGAGTTAGCGACTAAGTTCGTAATGTCGGAAATGAAGTCACCGGGAGAACCCGGTGGTCTGTAGACCAAAATTCCAGAAAAGGTACTTGTGGGGGAAAAATATAAAGAAAAGTATAGGCTTTCACAAGTAGAGGAATTTGCGGGGGTCACACGGCAGCTATAAATGTCCTTATAGATAATAGCCAGTCCCCCGCCCCTGCCTAACTGGCGATCAAGGCGTTTGATGGTATAGCCTTGGGGGATGGACCAAACTACGGCAGGATCGTTTTGGAGCTGCAGCCACGTCTCAGTTAAGAAAAGAGCATCAGGCTTATATTCCTCAATCAATAGTGACAATTCTATGTGATGTTTGGGGAGTGAGCGACAGTTAAGAAGCAACATATTAATAGAATGTGAAGACTGAGGTTTACTAGTTTGTTTGCCTATGCTAGAAGAAGATAAGCTCCAATTACAAGATTGACAGCGTATTTTAGTGAGATAAGGAGGGACTGAGTGTCTACAACAAAGATTGGAGGTGGCTCGTAGAGCGTACAACGAAGATGCGCTATATGAGATACGCAGACCTACCATAGTGCCTAGCCGCGAAGCCCGAAGCGTCTGAACGCGGACTGGCGCAGACTGGCTTCTCTTTGGCGCCTCTTCGGCGCTCCCGCTGCGCGTCACCGCTGCGCTGGGGATGGAGGCTTATACAGATTAGGAGGTGTGGGGAGACTAGACCGTCGCCCTTGGTGAAATCTCCACCCACCAAGGAGCGAGCCGGCAACACTAGCGCTTTCCTCCCTCCACTCAAACAGCCTAAGATCGCTGCGGTGGACCGGGGAGTAGCGCCAACATTTACAGTGATTCTAATTGTTCAAATAAAGTGCTCAGACAGATTTAATAAATTTCTGTGTTTAAAAGTTACAATGTTATCAAGTTAAAAACGCAGTAAAAACTACTCCCAGATGCGTTACTAGTGCACCCGTAGCGCGATGAGCTTAGAGATCAATCTCTCGAGCCACAAGGAAGACCCGCCCTTTTGTAGTCAGGGAGGTGCGGGGAGACTAGACCGTCGCCCTTGGTGAAATCTCCACCCACCAAGGAGCGAGCCGGCAACACTAGCGCTTTCCTCCCTCCACTCAAACAGCCTAAGATCGCTGCGGTGGACCGGGGAGTAGCGCCAACAATTACAGTGATTCTAATTGTTCAAATAAAGTGCTCAGACAGATTTAATAAATTTCTGTGTTTAAAAGTTACAATGTTATCAAGTTAAAAACGCAGTAAAAACTACTCCCAGATGCGTTACTAGTGCACCCGTAGCGCGATGAGCTTAGAGATCAATCTCTGGCAAAGGCAGAGTCTCCAATTTCATGAAGTGGTGCTAAATCTGGAGGAGGGTCCACAACGAAACTTTCTCTCTATCATACTATCTTTATGGTGGAGGACATTTCACCTCTGGATTTTACAGTATCGAAGCGATAAACTGAGAAGTTAGAAAATTATTTCTATAAATCCATTTCAATGTTATCTAAGCAAAAACATGTAGGGGACGTTCAGTAATTCGATTGTTAATCTTATGCATTTTGCACACACAGAATTACATTAGTAATCTATCTACCAGGCACCTCTACAGATGAAGCTTTTGCCCTCTTTAGTGCCCTAGGTAGGTATTGAGTCTCAGGCAGAAGCAGAGAGCTGTGTGGTCAAGTTGATGGCATCACACTCCTTGTGTAGGTATTGATGTATTCTCCTTTCCCACCAAGAAATGTTGATATTAGAAAGTGGCAATTAAATTCCTCATGTTGGATTGAGTTTATGGTCAAGAGTGTTAGCCATAGGACGCTTTATCCTCACTAGCCTATTTCTTGTCCCTCGGCCCTGACAATGATTGAGCTATTCCTCATAGTCCCAGGCTTAGCTTTGTTGACGTAGTCATTTTTTGAGTTTTGAAGTGGTCTGGTGCCATTTTAAAAGAAGCTGTGGGGAGAAAAAAAAGTATGCAAGGAGTGTGGTCGGCCAGTGCACAGGCCTAATGCTACCTAAGACTTTCCAAGGTCCGATATGTTATGTATTTTATCAAAGTGATGCTGCATTGCTATGACGTTTCTGCCCAATGAGTAGGCGGAAGACTATACCGCTGCACGTAGAGCCTCTCTGATGCTACAGTCACAGTTGATCAGAAAGTGGGTCTTAGCGCTAGAAAAATCTAAGCCGCCCTCACATCCGACCCCATATTGGCCAACGCACGATTTAATAACTTGATTGGGGAGACTCAAGGCCAGGTTCCCCCAAAGAAGACCACCCAGACGCGTGTTGGATCCAATAGAACGGCCTGGTACACCCCCAATCTTCGAGAACTCAAGCAGAAATGCAAAAAAACTGAGAATTTGGAGAAAAGACTTTTCCCCAAATAAGAACAAGCATTTGCAATGCAATAGGTCTCGCATTAGGAAAGTTTGAGCTATTGGTATTGTAAATGACACATTTTTTTATTTGTGTTGGTTTTGAAAATAGCGAACTTAATAGCTCTGTCATTTACAATGCCAATAGTTTTAACTTTCTCAAATGTGACACCTATAGCATTTATAATGCAATATGAGTTGTATTTACGTGATTTAGATGTATTGATATTACAAAGAACAATGGCTTTTACATTTTTTAATAATTAATACTTAAATAAAAGTTATTGTAATTTATAATGGCAATAGCTTAAACTTTTGTAAATAATTTTTGTGAAGATTATGTTAATTGTATTTTATTGTGATGAAAATCCAAGAACAGAAGTGAAATATTAACATCTTTTTGTGACATTTGTAATAAAGCTTGAAAAATTGAGAGAACATATTTGAACCAGTTGTTGAATGGTTGCACAGATTGATTGTGTGGAGGCGCTGAGTGATGTTGTGGTGGCGACGAGAGATGCTGTGGCGTTCAGTGATGCTGTGGTAGCGCCTAGTGATGTTGGATTTCCCATGAGTGATGCTGTGGTGGTGCTGAGTGATGCTGTGGTGAAGCAATAGATAGATAGAGTGAGGCAGATAGATAGATAGATAGATAGATAGATAGATAGATAGAGGGAGGGCAAAAGATAGATGGACAGATAGAGTGATGGCGATAAATAGAGTGAGTGCGATAGAGTGTATTTATGTTGCATTGAGTAGTGTAAGTATGAGGTGTGTAATTATATGGCACTGAGTGGTAATATGGGGAGTGTATGTTGTATTCAGTAGAGTAATTATGTGGCACTGAGTGGTATTTGGAGTGTATGTTGCATTGAGTGCAGTGTAATTATGTAGCATATCTTAATGTGGAACTGAGTGGTATTGTGTGGAGTGTGTTACATTCATTAGAGTAATTATATGATGTGTAATTATGTGGCACTGAGTGGAATTTGGAGTGAATGTTGCATTGAGTGCAGTGTAATTATGTGGCGTGTAATTGTGTGGCACTCAGTGGTATTTGGAGTGTATGTTGCATGGAGTGCAGTGTAAATATGTGGTGTGCAATTATGTGGCACTGAGTGGTATTTGGAGTGTATGTTGCACTGAGTGCAGTGTAATTATGCGGCGTGTAAATATGTGGCACTGAGTGGTATCTGGAGTTTATGTTGCATTGAGCGCAGTGTAATTATGTAGCATGTAATTATGTGGCACTGAGTGGTATTGTGTGGAGTGTATGTTGTATTCAGTAGAGTGTAATTGTGTGGCGTGTAATTTTGTGGAACTGAGTGGTATTGTTTGGAGTGTATGTTGCATTGAGTGCAGGGTAATTATGTAGCATATAATTATGTGGCACTGACTGGTATTGTGTGGCGTGTGTGTTGCATTCAGTAGAGTGTAATTATGATGCATATAACTATGTGGCACTGAGTGGTATTTGGGGTGTATGTTGCATTGATAGCTGTGCAATCATGTGGCAGTGCAGTGTGTGTGAGGCAGCCAGTGTGTGTGTGTGAGGCAGCGCAGTGTGGGTGTGTGTGAGGCAGCGCAGTGTGTGTTGCAGCGCAGTGTGTGTGTGTGAGGCAGTGTGTGTGTGTGAGGCAGCGCAGTGTGTGCGTGTGTGAGGCAGCGCAGTGTGTGCGTGTGTGAGGCAGCGCAGTGTGTGTGTGTGTGAGGCAGCGCAGTGTGTGTGTGTGTGTGTGAGGCAGCTCAGTGTGTGTGTGAGGCAGCGCAGTGTGGGTGTGAGGCATCACAGTGGGTGTGAGGCAGCACATTGTGGGTGTGAGGCATTGCAGTGTGTGTGTATGATGCAGGGCAGTGTGTGTGTGAAGCAGCGCAGTGTGTGTGTGAAGCAGCGCAGTGTGTGTGTGAGGCAGCACATTGTGTGTGTGAGGCAGGGCAGTGTGTGTGTGTGTGAGGCAAGGCAGTGTGTGTGTGAGGCAAGGCAGTGTGTCAGGCAGCACAGTGTGTATCATGGCAGTGTGTGTGTGAGGCAGTGCAGTGTGTGTGTGAGGCAGTGCAGTGTGTGTGTGTTATGCAGCGCAGTGTGTGTGAAGCAGCGCAGTGTGTGTGTGTTGAGGCAGCGCAGTGTGTGTGTGAGGCAGCGCAATGTGTGTATGGCAGCGCATTGTGTGTGTGAGGCAGGGCAGTGTGTGTGTGTGTGAGGCAAGGCAGTGTGTGTGTGAGGCAAGGCAGTGTGTGAGGCAGCACAGTGGGTATCATGGCAGTGTGTGTGTGTGATGCAGCGCAGTGTGTGTGTGAGGCAGTGCAGTGTGTGTCTCACAGTGCAGTTTGTGTCTCACAGTGCAGTGTGTGATAGGACAGTGTGAGTAACACACAGCAGTGTGCGACTACATACTGTGTGACAGCGCAGTGTGTATGTGTGAGGCAGCGCAGTGTGTGTGTGAGGCAGCGTAGTGTGTGTGTGTGAGGTAGCGTAGTGTGTGTGTGTGTGTGTGAGGCAGCGCAGTGGTTGTGTGAGGCAGCGCAGTGGTTGTGTGAGGCAGCGCAGTGGTTGTGTGAGGCAGCGCAGTGGTTGTGTGAGGCAGCGCAGTGGTTGTGTGAGGCAGCGCAGTGTGTGTATGTGAGGCAGCGCAATGTGTGTATGTGAGGCAGCGCAGTGTGTGTGAGGCAGCGCAGTGTATGTGTGTGAGGCAGTGCAGTGTGTTTGTGAGGCAGCGATGTGTGTGTGTGAGGCAGTGCAGTGTGTGTGTGAGGCAGCGCAGTGTGTGTGTGAGGCAGCGCAGTGTGTGTGAGGCAGCGTAGTGTGTGTGAGGCAGCGCAGTGTGTGTGTGTGAGGCAGCGCAGTGTGTGTGTGTGAGGCAGCGCAGTGTGTGTGTGTGAGGCAGCGCAGTGTGTGTGTGAGGCAGACTAATGACTCTGACATTAAAATAGTGTACAGTGGCGAGCTTGCTCGCCATATGTTTAATTCTACATTTTTGTCTGTTTGGATTGCGATTAGGAGTATGCAAAATATATGTAATTTGCATTTTTTTAAATTATTCACAATTTTACTGAAATTTTGCATACTTATGTGTCTCTTGGGAGGCAGCCGTGTGCTTCATAAATTGTATTGTATTGTATTGTAAATGCAAAATCGGTGCTATACTGAACTGCTATATGTGTGGATGTATTCCGTGCTAAAATATAAAAACACAAGCACTGCAAACAGCAGTTTCTTGCTTTCTGTTCTTTCCTGTTGTTCCCAGGCACTCGCGATAAATGTTTGCCAAGAGCACTTAATTACGCAATATGAATCAACAGGCTAATTTCAGGAATTTCACATCAAAAGCATATCACGAAATGACCGAAATTATGCGCGGGCAGAACAGAAATTTCACCGATGCCTAGTTGGGATTTCTAGAGCACAAACTAATAGCTGGGAAGGAACTGCATGTGTCACTCAAGTGAATGACAGTCGAAATGACCCAGTGCTGACGCTTCCTCCCCCGAGATTCCTACGCCCTTGCTTCAGTCCCAAGGATAGGTCGGGGCCTAAAAGGTTCTTAGTTTCTTCCGCTTTAATGAGCGTCCTTGATTCTTCTGTGCTAAACTGTCCTGAAAATTGAAAGCGTTTGTTTGTGTAGCGTTTTCCTCTTGTAAGAGCACGGTTGTACTCCCATCCGCCACGCTGCCTCGGGCCCTTCCTTACAGGCCACAGCAGGGACCAGAGCCCTGTTGATGGAGGGAGGCGGGGAGGGGGTCTGGCTGCACAGTGAAATAAATGCACTTTTTTTGATGCATGAGTGCTGGACATACATGGTACAACACAGCAAAACAGCACACTGCACAGCAAAACTCGCCACAAAAGAGGGGACCACGCCACTGACGTCTTATAACACTACAAAACAACACAATCTCATCTTGGGACATTGAAACGGATGCTTTTCCAAATAGATGTGGTAACAGAAAATAATAAAATAAAAACCAGTCCTGCGCTACCATCAGCTTTTTGCCGGCCTGTGAGGAGTGGGAGGGCGGGAGCTGCCTGCGCATGCGCGCCACTCTTTAGTTTCGTTTTCAGGTCGGAGCGTGAGCCCGGAGAAGAGAAGTGCCGCATGAAGTCCCGGGTCCCAGGAGGGGGCCCGGGTGAAGACCAGCGGGGAGACTGCGAGGCCCCCATGCCTATGGGGAGAGCTCCGCTTTTTGGTAGAGTGCCAGAGGAGCTCGAGTGCTCTGCGGGGCTCCCTTAACAGATGGTGCGAGCCCGAGTCCGACTCCGGTGAGTTAAATGGAGGGGAGGGGAGGGGAGGGGGGGCCGTGTGCCTGTATGTGTGCTGTGTGCCGTGTGCCTGCGTGTGCATGCGCGCGCCTGTGTGTGTGTGTGTGTGTGTGTGCGTGCATGCAGAGGGGTGGGGGCTGCCTGTGTCTGTGTGTGAGCAAGGGCTGTGTGTTACTCCGCGCAAGCGCGGCTCAGACGCGCGCTCCCGCGGTGAAAACTGGAAACGAAAAGCGCGTGGCACAT
Organism: Lissotriton vulgaris; assembly: GCF_964263255.1. Lineage (NCBI taxonomy): Eukaryota > Metazoa > Chordata > Amphibia > Caudata > Salamandridae > Lissotriton > Lissotriton vulgaris. The sequence continues at coordinate 1,169,076,001 of NC_141693.1, forward strand.
TGCTGTCCACATTCCTAAATACGGGTAACATTAGGTCTGAAGCTGACACCATCAATGCTCACGCATTGAGGGTAGGTCTGCTCGACCTAAAAAGGACTACAAGGAGGCCATTAAAGCTCACAAGATAGAAATTAAAAAGGCTCAATCCTGCAATTACGAGGAAAAAATGTCCCTGGCAGTCAACTCCCCCGTGAAACATTTCGCATTGCGAAGAAATTCCTGAAAACCCCCACTCCCCTTTCTTACTCTCGAAGCAACAGACTGCCGTTGCAACGAACTCGCGGAGTACTTTTACAATAAGATTGAAACAATATGTTGTGCCTTCACCCCGACGGATTACTACACTAGTCCCCATTCTGAGGTTGTTAGCTCTTGGAGCAGAGAACAACCGTTGGAAGCTTTCCCCCTAATGAATGATGATTCTCTACAGGCAACCTCTGCACTTGTAAAAAGTGGTTCATCCAGCGACCTGGCCCCACCCAAAATCTTGAACTTAGTGGCTGAATCAGTTAGTTCTTTTATTTTGGATCTGATTAATTCCTCACTATCCGCTGGTGTAGTCCCTCCACGATGGAAAAAAGCTATGGTGAAACACCTGTTGAAAAAGCCCAGCCTCGACCCTGACTGCCTTGATAATTACCGGTCTATCTCACTCTTCCCAGGGATTAGAAAAATTGCGGAGAAGCATGTCAAGTCAGTGCTTTCTAAACACCTAAAAGATTCTAATCTTCTGCATTCCTCTCAAACGGGCTTTCGCCCGGGTCAAGGAACAGAAACTGCCCTACTAGAAGTCGTTGAAGACTCTAGAAAAATAATTGATGCAGGAGGCTCTTTGGCTGTCATTCTGTTAGACCGTAGTGCAGCCTTTGATACGGTTAGCCGCTGTATCCTGGTCGAACGAATCAGAAGCCTGGGTGTGTCGGGAGCCGCTCTGACCTGGCTGCAATCATTCCTGGAAGATAGATCCTTCCAAGTCTTTGCGGGAGAGGCTATCTCAGACCCCCTGCCTCTGCACTGTGGGGTCCCTCAGGGGTCGTCTCTGAGCCCTACTCTTTTTAATACATATATGGCCCCTCTTGCCAACATCGTTCTTCCTTTTGGGGTGCATATTGTCACTTATGTAGACCACACCCAATTTATTGACACCCTGAACCATGCTGACAAGGCCTCCATCCGTCTTCGTCCTTGCCTCGAAGAGGTAACAAGATGGATAAAACAATCTCACCTCAAATTGAACGTTGATAAGACCGAGCTTATGCTTCTCAGCAACCCCTCTCTTTTTGAGATTGACACTATGTGGCCAGTGTGCATGGGCCTTGCACCCACCCCTAAGCCAGAGATAAAGAGCTTGGGGGTCTGGCTTGACTCAGACCTCAGCTTCAAAACCCAAGCCAGGAAGGTCGTGTTGTCTTGCTTCAGTATGCTGAGAATGCTCCGCAAAGCGCTCCCTCTGCTACCATTTCAAGCAAGAGAGCTTATGATTCAGTCGCTTATTCTGTCAAGCCTGGACTATGGAAATGCCCTTTATTTGGGCGCCCTATGTGCAGTCCTGGCAAAACTTCAAACTGTGCAGAACTGTGCTGCAAGGATTCTTCTGGGGATCGAGAGGTGGCATTCGGCTAAACCAGCCTTGGTTTCCTGTCCAGGAGAGAGTCTTTTTTAAGGTCTTGTGTATTACCCACAATTTGAGAAGTGGTTAAGGACCAGCACTCGTATCCTCTCTGGTACAGCCCTTCAGAGCTAACAGACAGTTGTGCTCAGATGAGCTCCACCTCGGTTCCAGGAATTAAGAGGGCCAGAAGTGGTGGTCGGCTCTTCTATTATAATGCAGCCAAACTCTGGAACTCCCTCCCTCTTCAGATACGAAAGGAACGATACGAAAGGAACCCAGTCATCTGGCCTTCCGTAAGGCTCTGAAATCATGGCTCTTCCCCAAATAATCACAAAGTAGTTCCAGCTGTCCTGCTCAGCGCTGGGATGCCTCCAGATAGCCATACGCTTTACAAATGTTGTTTTATTTCATTTCATGATTGAATTGCTGAGGTGTGAGGAGCGTAAAGAACAGGGTATGGAGTCAGTCTCGGGTGGTGTGACTACTTGCACTGTTCAGATCAGACCACTGCTCAGTGGGCTGTTGCTGGCCACTTTTGGATTGGTGGGTGTATCACATGGAGAATTGTTACGGATGCAGCAGGGCGGTGCTTTTTTTGTGCTTTTGTCTGACATTAAAATTGAATGCTTCGAACCTGCTCCATCGCAGTTGTCATAAGGTCTTAAAGGTTTGGCCCTGTTGCAATGCTCTCTGGGGCTAGCTTCCCTTCAAAGTCCAGTATTTATGGTCAGCACGGTCCCGAAGGCCAGACACACATGTGGCTCCTGTTGTGCTGAGGATGCACTAGAAGCATGCCGAGAGTTTGAGGCTGCAACCCTCTTCAGCCAAGTGCATAAGATGCCTTTCAGCAACAAGCTTGGGCGTCGTCCACACTTACAAACTCTTTTGTTACTTTGTTAATCTTATTGACAGTCAAGAGTTATTACCTTCATTTTGCCTCAATTACTGCTCTGGGTCAATAATAATGTAAATCCTACTAGCTTAATTCTTTCTATGATGTTTTTCCTGAGAATTACTTGAAATGTTAAGCATACTCTGCACTTTGGTTATGTGCGTCAGTTCTGTTTGTAACCTTGTGCTCCCTTCAGTCATACATACCTTGTGTCCTGAGTCGTACAGCAAAGCTCTGGAATACAAAGCAGACAGCATTTCGGGACATGAGTGCATGCTGTACCTCATTTTACAGTGTTGCTCCCAAACCGGAATCATTTTCTCTTTTTCGGCAACTCAGCAGGTGTGTCATGCCACATACCAGAAAGTTCTGTCATCCACATTCTTCCACTAGCGTGCCTTGCAGCCTAAGGTTACAGTCCCTGACACAAATTTGATATTTGAGAAACATTCTGACAGAACAGATTCGAAGAATTTCTCATGGACTAAATGCACCTGTACGCCTAACACAATCTGACTTGCCTTTGCAGAAGATTATAATAAGTATGACTTCTAAGACTTCCTTCCTCCGATGTAAACCTACAACCAGCTTGCCATTGACTCAAGTCCTGATTACGAGTCAGTCGTTTTTTCTGACGCAACGTTTGGAATTACAAGTTGAGTGTATTTAACGCATCCAAAGATTATCGGATGCTTAAATACCTTAACCTTCATTAAATTGTGGCAGGTCAAGCCTGCTGAAATCTAACACAGGAAAATCACATGGTATTTACTGTATCTTTTGGCTTTTGATACATTAAACACCAAAATCTGTATGTTATTCCCTAGAAACTCTTAATAGGCGCCTTTATGTCGCACCCAATAAATAGCGAACCCCCTGGTATCATTATTTACCAGGTACGGTACTATACTTGTAATCAGGCACTAAATCGGGCTAATGCTGAATAGGTTGGCACCTTTTGTTGCTAATTTGCAATTTGTTTAAGGCTGCTTCTGCATAACTAAAGGTGTTCAAATTCTTCCTTATTAGCATCTCCAAAACTAAAATAGTGTTTCTAAAGCCTTTAGCCTCTACCCCATGGTCACCTTGTAAACAATTGCTGGCCGCTCTTGAGAACCTCTACCAAGCTCGTGTTCTGTGTGTGCAGGGCTGCAGGCACTACATCGTGCCAGGCCTTTTGAGGATTCCTATTCTCCTGTTTCCTACCTGGATGTGTGAAGTTGTGGTGTTTTCTCACAACCTCCATGTTGGGACAGAAATCTTTTTGGCATGGTCACAGACGTGTACCCCTGTTTTGAGTGCCCCAGCTGCAACATTGTCTGGATCCCTGATGCTGACTTTTGTTGTCATTTGTGAACACCGATAATGCGCGTGAGCCATGACATTCGACTGTCTCACAGATTGTGGTCTTGTTGGACCAGGACGGCCACCCAAAGTGCTGCCCTCATAGTGGTGAAAGGCTGCTGCCTCTACAAGGAGTTTCAGAGCACGAGCACAATGATGGAAGTTTACTGAATAGTGATCAGTGTGATTAAACAGGCCTTTTTTACCTGTTACACTGGTGTGAGGCCTACAGCTCACTCATGTAACGTTCCGTTGCCTTGCACTTAACTCACACTTGGACTACATTAAGTTATTTTGTAGTGCTGTGCATGCTACGTGTATGTATGCCAGTGAATGATAGAATACATGGAGTACTTTGGGTTCCATTTTGGTAGACCCAAAGCTGACTAGAGAAGCATGAGGAAATAGAGGAATCCCCCAGACAGATATGTGGATTGCTGCATTCTTGATAGCTGAGTGGGGCACACAGTGGAGGAGGGAGAACCAGGCTCTTCAATACATTTCAAAGGGTGATCTTTGATTCAGGGAGAGGTCACTGGAAAGGGGCCACATGGGCACCTCAGAAAGGAGATGGTGCAGATAGGAGAATCATAAAGAGTAGGGCTGGAATGCCGGATAATTTTTTGATGCACATAGCAGTCTGGCTGACAGCCATGTGTGAACCTCTAGTCGCTTTCATGATCTGTTGTTGGGGCAATCAGGTTTGTAGTCACTCCTGCTATGACTGACTGCTTTCTGGGGGAAGGGCAGGACTGAACAGTGGGCACTTCAAAAGGAAGCAGACCCCCAACACATTCTTCAAAGATTCGGACCCTAAATCACATTTGGTGTCTGGAAAAGGACTATAAGAAGGGGAGCTCAAGCTCCCCAAAATTGTAAACTGACAAGCAGCCACTCTAGGCTATATGTCGAAGAGGAGAAGCTCTGGAAGACACTGCATGGAGCCAGGAGCACCAGTGCCTGTCTGTTTGCCAAAATAAGTGTTCCCTGTGGGGAAGAGGAAAGCACTTGGAGTGAGCAAAGTCCAGTGGGGGATCCTGGTGAGTGGATCCCCATAGCGTGGTGTGGGGAGATGGCTGTTGCACCAATCAAGTTGTCGCCTGGGAGCAGTTTCAAGTCAGTGACCCTATAAGTCATAAGGGGCCATCATGGTAATACCGATTGGGTCCCTGCTCATGTGCAGAGTGAAATTGGCAACCACATACGCCAGCTTGGGCTGTTGTGAAGATTGCATGGCTGCCGTGCCGTTCAGGCCGTAGCCCAGGTGCGGAGTGAAGTCAGCGACCCCTGTATGCCAGAGGAGGCTGCAGTGATGAGGAAGTTATTGCCATGCTGATTGGGCTGTCGCCGCGTGCATTGTAAGGTTGGTGTATGTCGGAGGGGGCACCCTTGACATACACCAACCTGCGTGGTTCACTTCCGCCATCGGGCAAGGACACCATAGTGACCTGTGCATGCCCGAGCTCCCATTGAAGATAGGGACCAGAGCGATCACTCCCCCACCTGTGAGAAGGATCAGAGGAACTTGTTTCTCACTGGAGGAAATGTTGTGGATGCTCAGCCATTGCCCCTGCTGAGTCACACGTGCTACTCACAGTCAGCAAACACAACAGGTGATGGACCGAATGTGGATCAATGTCACACACTCACCCCAGTCCAAAGATCTGGGCCCAAATCCATCGTTTTTTTGCACTCCACACCACCCTGGGTTAGACAATGGCGATATGCAAATCAGCTCTGACCCTGTGCCCCATGGGAACAGTCCAGTCCGAACTACACTGGTGGTGTGGAGTGCAAAAAAACGATGGATTTGGGCCCAGATCTTTTGACTGGGGGAGTGTGTGACATTGATCCACATTCAGTCCATCACTTGTTGTTTTTGCAATTGCCGCCCTAAGTGCGCTGGGGATGCCCAGACGTGGGTCCCAGGCACTCCACACCACTTGGAGTCAAGCTAGCCGGGCTGATGAGAGGTGTTACCTCGAAACCGGTCCGGTCCTCGGATGCTTGATTCCGTTCTGGGAAGGACATGGCTTTTGTAGTTCGGACTGGACTGTTCCCATTGGGCAACAGGGTCAGAGCTGATTTGCATATCGCCATTGTCTAACCCAGGGTGGTGTGGAGTGCAAAAAAACGATGGATTTGGGCCCAGATCTTTTGACTGGGGGAGTGTGTGACATTGATCCACATTCAGTCCATCACTTGTTGTTTTTGCACTCACAGTCAGCAGCCACTGCAACCCTCTGTGATGTCTGAGAGTGAAAGGCTCCCATGAACGCTAGTAGAGCAACCCTTGCATGAGCAGGTAAGCCAGAAGGCCCTGGGGGCACTTGTCCTGCTGCATAGTGCTTTGGATGCTGGAACATTTTTGACTTTGGAAGAGTGGGACTGGAATTCCTGAGACTTGAACTACTAGTGAGGCTTAATCTGAATGTCACCTATAGTGAATGAGAGTGACGAGGGACTCAAGGACCTGTCTGTCGAACAGTGGATCCCTTACCTCAGAACTGTGTGACTAGTTTGTGTATGCTGTATTTTACTTAGTGTCATTATATTAAACAAGATTTTTTCAAAAAAGCAAGTATTTGACTGGACAGTCATTTATTGCTGCTCTATTCACAAAACGAACGTCTCGTAACGACCTGGGCACGATGAGCTGTATAAATGGCAGACGCCGCATTAAGTGGACACTGATAAATCAAGACAATTTATATACTAAAATAAACAGTGCATGCGAGGAGGAGCTGTCGGCATGTTCATCTTTTGACTCATCCCCTGTGAACACTTTGACCGGGTTTGCGGGGTTAGTTTCAAAAATTGGCCTCATGTTAACAGCTCCATTAAAGGGTCAAAACGGAAAAACTTCTAAATGGTTTGACCACAACTGCTCGAAGGCAAGTAGAGATCTGAAGAATGCCCTAAAAATTAAACCTAGAGACTCTGATCTGATAAAAAATCTTTGCCTGATCTATAAGAAGGCATTAGCTGAACGGAAAAAGGAAATTAAGGCAAACACCATAGAATCCCTCCTTGATCCCTCAGTGCTGGGGAACAGCGGCATGTTCTGGCAAATTATCAACAAACCTTTGTTTGATAACCTCAATGATATAGCCCTTGGTACTAATATTCCAGAGGGGGAGTGGGTGACTCACTTCAGTACAATTTTCAAGAGTAACGAGCACCGGGCAGAAAATGCTTTTTTAACCCCATCTGCAAACCCATTGTGCTTTTCAGTTAATGAGGTTGTAAGGGGTATCCAGGGCCTGACTAGCAATAAGGCCCCGGGCCCGGACGGTTTACCTCCGGACCTTTTAAAGTCTAATATTCCCTTTTGGGCTCCCATTCTCACGGCGGTAGTGAATGCAGCAGTGATTACAGGGTGCCCAAAAGTGTGGGGGCTATCGACCATAGTCCCTGTTTTTAAAAAGGGCGATCGCAGCAGCCCATTATGTTACAGGCCGATATCTCTCATCAATTCAGTAGCTAAAGTGGTAGGGGGGGTAATTTTAAATAGGCTATCCACATGGGCTAAAGATAACAATATTCTATCATCTATACAGTATGGATTCAGACCCGGCCACTCGACTATTACACAGTGTCTGAACTTATACCTGATCTTAAGTAAATACACCCTGGCTAGACAAGGAACTGTTTACATGGCATTTATGGACTTGTTGTCCGCTTTTGATTGTGTGGACAGAGGCACATTATGGGCTACCTTGTTGAAAATGGGCGTAGAGAGGAATCTTGTCAACTTCTTAGCCGATCTGCATTCGGATACAAGAGCTAATGTCCGATACACCCAAGATCTTAAAGTAACAGATGAATTTAGAATAAATCGGGGAGTACGACAAGGATGCATTTTGGCCCCATTCCTCTTTAATTTGTATATTAATGAATTGGAGGAATTTCTTTTAAATACTGAAGCAGACTACCCCTTTGTAGAGCGCAAAGGGGTTCCAGTGCTGCTTTATGCAGACGATGCTGTTCTTATATCCAGAACAGTAATCGGTCTTAAGAAATTATTAAATTCCTTTTTTAAATTCATGGAGTCCCGTGGCCTAAGCATTAACAATTCCAAGTCCTATGTCATGAAAATAGGTAAGGGTACACGGAAAATTAACTCCTTTAGTATAAATGGGGAGAAAATCCCTACTACTAATACCTTTTCATACCTTGGGGTCCTCTTAGATCATAAACTATCCTGGGGCCCCGCAGTTTCCAAAAAGAAGGGCGAAGCAACACGGGTAAAGGCGGCCATACTTGGCTTTGCAAAAAAAATCGGGAACTGCCCAGTGGCCGCTTTGCTCAAATTATATCAGGCAAAAAGTGTCGCTGTCGCCTGTTATGGAAGCGAGCTCTGGGGCTACTGCAAGACAAAGGACCTAGAGGTTACAGAAAATATCGTTTTGAAAACGATACTGAGGCTGCCAAGGGGTATCGGGAACTTCTCTGTACACGAAGAGTTGGGGGTTCCCCACTTAAGTGATAGAATAGCAGTAAATCCGGTTCTGTGCTGGCTGAATTGTTGGCTCAAGACCGATATTCCGCTCACCCACGCTATTTTGAAAGAAGCCTTAACACAAGACGGGAGGTTTAATGTTCCGTGGTTGAAGTATATAAAGGACTGTTTGACGGCAATTGGCCGACCTGATCTGTTTTTTGCTCCCAACTTGATTACAAAACCCGATGTTATCTTGGTAAAAAATGCCATATTATTAAGATGTACAGACCGAGAAGAGGCTGAGATACAGAAGGTCAGTGTCAGGAAACACCTACTACTTAAAACCTGCCCACGAATGGAACCTTATCTATCATGGCCTATGACTGGCTATGAACGCTTTTTTCTGACAAGGTTCCGATTTGACCTATTTCATCTCCTACTGGCGGTCCCAAGTGGGGCTCAACGGGGTGAAGTGTTGCCAGCTTGTGGCTGCGACGGGAAGTCTCCTCAAGACTTGGCACACTTTCTTTTTATTTGCCCTTATTACACTATACCACGGAAACTATATCTTAAACCGTGTCTCAAAAAATTGCATTTTGCACAAATCAAACCTGCACTTTACTACCTCCAATTACTGAACTGTGACTGCACTTTATTTGTCTGTAACTTTTTTTAAAAAGCCATCTCCTTCAGGAAAAGTATGGATGGTTAATTATGCTGTGAATGTTTTAGGTACTTTTAATCAATATAGTAATTTATGTTTTTATCACACACTGAATATTGGTCATGCTTATATTGCCCGTTGCTCTCCTTTTTCTACCTTGTACTGTATGTTGTGTCTCTTACATGTTATATGAAATGAATTATCTGGATTGTTTTTAACTGTTTACTTATGTGATGTACTTTTATGATTGTAAAACTTACAATCGAATAAAGATTTTGAACTGAACTGACTGGACAGTCATTTATTGCTGCTATTAAATGCATTTTGAGTTATGAGCCTAAGTTCACCCCCTGCATTTATCTCCCCTCTATCACAAGAGGACGTAGACTGCTCGATCCACGCTACTACTGAGAGTTGAGTGCTGAAGGGGTACATAACCTGACTTAAGGTCTCAATCATGCAGGATCTTGTTAGACTCGGGGGTCTCTGGTTGGCACAGGTATGCACTTGTGACAAACAGGGACCCTCTCCTCTAGTCAGGGTAAGAGAACTACTCCTTTAGAAATAACTCTTGCTCACCCTCTAGGTAGTGTGGCGCGAGCAGACACGGCTAATCTTCAGGGCGATAGTTAGTTAAGCATTTATGATCCCACACAGTAAATATAATGGCCCACCACAAACGGACACCATTCGTAAGGTTGTATCAAAAATACGTAGACTTTATATAAAAAATACTCAGTTGCAGATTTATCACAAGACCATATAACATTTAGCGATTTAGGCCACCAGATTTAAATAGGCAAAACGTTCTTAAGGGTTCTTTGTCCGCAAGGTACGCTGGGGGTCGATGCGCGCTATGTGCTGGTGAAGCGACCCATTGGTGAATGATGGTCGACAGGGAAAGCAAACGTTGCGGACCCTGGATCCGACCGAACTCTGGATGGAGTTCGAGTGTACCTTGTTGCGGGTGTCCGAGGCATTTCAGGCGTGGCCTTAGGTGAGGGCAGACTCGGGACGAGGCCGGCGGTTCTCCAGGGGTTTATCCGTCTCCCTTCGAGGTACGAGGCGGGTGAGGGGGACAGTGCAGGGTTGCGGCGATCCGGGGTTTGGAGCAACTCACGGGGCGAGTCGCCGTTCAGGCCTGCGGGGCGTACTTCTTCTTAGTACGCTGGGTTGTACCTTTGGATCTGTGTGGGACGTCGCGTTCTCGGGCAGACAGGTGCAGCACCGGGCCTCCGGTACCAATGTACGGAAGGCCTTTCTTGAGGTGCGGCATGGGCCTTGGTATGCAGGAGGGCAAAGCGAGACAGTCGGGTACTTTTCGACGTACGGACCGTCGGAGGCTATCAGATGTGCTCCGTGCAGATTCTGGCGGGAGAAGATGAGAGGTGCACAATGCTCTCCGTGGCAGGCGAGGTGTCAGGAGAGCAGGCGGCCCGGCACTGAAGCGGAGAGCGACTCAAGCTTGAGCGGGGGGGCGACCAGGCTCCGAGCTGTCACGACCGTAGGAGGGCAAAGGCACCCAAGTCACAACTCCGGTGAGGGAAGAAGAACTCAAGGGCCCAACAGCAGACGGGCACAGGCAGAATTGAACCCAATGGTCCTGGGGTTCAGGTCAGGGGGCAAGCTCGAGATCAAGCCCTTGGCGATCGTTTCAGGCACAAGTCTTCAAAGTCCTCTCTGGTCTTTTCCTCTCCGTTCTCAGCAAGGCACAACTGCAGGTTTCCTTTCCTCAGCTTCTCTGGGTCCTTCTAGTCAGGCAGAGGTTCGTCGTGGTCAAAACAGGATCTGATTTGGTAGGAGCGGAGCTCCTCTTTTTATACACCGTTCCTTTTGTCTTTCCCGGCCAGGGGGGCCTTTGCATAGTCCATCGCAGCTCTAGAGTACTTTGTTTTGCAAACTCTGGGTTTTCCTTTCAGTGAGCAGGGCAGGCCCCGCAGATGCTCCGCAGGAGGTGGACCCAGCATTGTGAAGACAAGTACAGTTCAGGAGTACTCTGTTGACGGTCTTCCCCCCTCTCTTTACAAGGTGTAGGGCAGAGTAGTCAGCCTCTCCCCAGGGGGCGGAGCGGGCATTGAGGTAGCAGAGCACAGGTCTATTCAGAGTCAAGGGGCATTCCCCCCCCCCCCACCCATCCTAGTGTAATCTTCCTATTCACCACCTGTCTTCTCCCAGCCCTGTCACTCACACAAACCAGACAGCAAATACATATACGAGCAGAGGCGGGCCGAGATGGTTAGGAAAGCAAATGCTAACTTTCTAAAAGTAGCATTTTCTTGGGGGCGTGGCTTAGCAGGCGTTGATGGCGGACGTGGCTTTCTAGAGCTCCCGCCGGCCCGAAGATTATCCGACCGATTATCCTGGCCCCCGGACCCGAACAGTGCACTGCTTGTGGGGCGATTGTGGCGGACAGTGCTGGGAGCCATCCGACGCTGGGAGCGAGGCTCCGGGACCTTTCAGGGCAGTGGATTCGGCCGAAGCAGCGAGCGGCCTAGTCTCGAACGGAAAAGCCGGGGCCTCGATTTTTGCGCACCCGGACCGGAGGACTCGCACAGAGGCCGGCGGCGCCATCCTTCTATCCAAGTCTGGGACTGCCTGGTGTCAGCGACACATCGAGGAGGCCCCTGCCTAACACTGCAGCAACGGCGGCAGAGACTGGTGCCCGGAGGCCGCCGAGGAGGAGCTGCGGCCTACCTGGCCTCGGCGAAGCCGGGGCCTCGAGTTTGGTGGTCCCCGCCCGGCGACACCAGCACCTGTCCTCGGGCCAGGAGTGCAGGCGCAGCGAGGCCCCGGGAGCTGAGGGGTCGGTCGTGCGCTTGGACCGGACTGCTGTTATCCCCATAGCTGTGCTTGCCGGGGCTGTGGACTGAGGGCCTGTAGGACGTACTGGAGGGGCTTGTGTCTGTGCCGGGACAGGTGTGCCTGCGGACCCAGTGTGGACCTGGCGCCGACCCTGCGGAGGAGATCGTTGAACCGTGAGTGTCTCCCCCCCTGGTGACCCCTCTCCCATCGCACTGCAGGGATTGCTGGAGGGGCGGAAGGGACCAGTGGGACCGACTTGGACTCGAATTGGGGCCCTGAGCAGGCTGCCGGGCCTGCCAGCGAGCCTAGGATACCCCCGGGCTGTCGTGGGGGATCGCGAGGTGCACCAGTGCAGGCGGTGGCGGCGAACTCATAGGGAGAGGTGCCCCTGGCGGCTCACTCACGCTGGGGCTTAGCCTGCAGGGGTCTGCGGAGACTCGTTGTGAGGCCCTTTCCCCCCACCCGGAATAGACAGAGGCGGTGTGCATAAAGAGTGTATTGCCTGTAGGGGTGTCCGGACAGTGAACCACCCTTGGCAGCTGTTGGAGGTGTCGATTGCTCCGCCAAAAGGATCCGCTAAAGCTTTGAGGGCAGTGATACCGGACTCAGACTTGGCCATGACCAGAGGGGGGGGTGGGCCCGCTAAGCAGGGGCCCATCGACAAATTCACGGAACCAAATGGCGGCCCCGGAGCACAGGGCGGCCAGGGGTCGGGCCGGATAAGGCGGCGCTAATGGTGGCGATAACCCAATCAAGGGACATGCTGGACGCCAAGATTGGGGCTGTTGGGGCGGATGTGACCCTCCTGAGACAGGACCTACGCAACGCTGTGGCGCGAATTACAGAGGCCGAGTCCAGGATCTCAGTGGTGGAAGATGATGTCGGGACCCTGAAGAAGAAAATGGCGGCGATGGAGAATATTCAGAAGGGTCTGGCGCTTCGTGTGGAGGATGCCGAAGGACGGGCGCGCAGGAACAACCTTCGCTTTGTAGGTTTTCCGGAGGGCTGTGAAAAGGGCAGCATGGAACGCTTCCTTTCCCAATGGCTGGAGAGCTGGCTCCCCCCGGATACCCAGTCCCGCTGCTTTGTGATTGAACGCGCGCACCGGGCCCTGACGCAAAAGCCGCCGGCGGGTGAACGGCCCAGGCCGGTGATCGCCAGAATCCTGAACTTCCATGACAGAGACACTATACTGCAGGAGGCTAGGGCCAAGGATTCTCTGTTATTTGAAAATCACAAGATCATGATCTTCCCCGACTACACCAAGATAGTGCAACAACAGAGGCACTCCTTCCTGGCCGCCAAGGCGAAACTTCGGGGCCTGAAGTTTAAGTATTCCTTGCTCTATCCGGCCCGCCTACGAGTAGTCTTTCAATCCCGGACTCACATTTTCGATACGCCAGAGGACGTCTTCAGGTGGACGGATGAAACGGTGAGAGTCAGGCCCCATGCCCAACCGGGCCTTGATCCGGGACACACAAGTGATTCATCGCAAAACCAGAGTGATCAGAACGCCCGAAGCAAAAGGAATAGGAAGTCCAGATCCCGGAAGCGCAATATCTCTAGCACTGAGTCTCGGACTGCTGCGCCCACTGATTCGGACCACTCGGGTGGAGGTAGCTGAGGGGCGATGGGTGGTCCTGCCCGCCTACGGATACCAGCTGCCCCAGCTGAGGGGAATGGTCCACCTGTGCTTTGCTCTACGGACGACTGCACGCTGAGTAAACTAACACACTTGGTTGGGTCTTCAACAATTGCTGGGACTATGAGAAGGGTTCGGGGTGCTCCGATACAGGGGCTACCTGCCTCCTACATGGTTGGGAGATGTTAGGGGGAAGGGGGAGTTCTTAGCTTAGTGGGTGTTTGGGATCCATTGGTATGGTAGGCTTTGGGCGCTCTGTTTTGGGCCCGAGGCTGCCCATGCCGCGACAGATACTTCAGTGTTCTATGAGGTATTGGGGGGGGGAGGTAGGCAGTTGGGGGGCTTGTTTGGGGGTCAGGTTGGGACAGGGGTTGGGGATGGCGGGGAAGTTGGGGTGGCTGAGTGGGGTGGGTGGTGGGGGTGGGGGAGGAGGGCAGTGGGGGGTGTAGTTGAGGTTGAAACAGTGACTGCGTTACTTTGGCAACTGTATTGTATGTGTGTGTGGCTCCGAGAGCCCAGGATTCTACATTTTCTCCGAATTGACAATGGTTGATGCCCAGAGGTCAGGCCTCCCACAGGCGATGTTACGAGTAGTGAGTTGGAATGTCCGGGGGATGCTAGATAAAATAAAGCGAGGGGTGGTGCTGCGGCTGGGGAAAAGGGAAGGGGCGGACGTTCTCCTCCTACAGGAGACGCACCTCCAGGGCACCAAGACCCTCATATTGCAGAGATATGGCTATCAACAATTGTTTCATGCGGGCTTTGCGAGGGGGTCCCGGGGGGTGGCGGTCCTTATACACCGCAGGCTCTCTTATGTACATGAGACGCAATGGATCGATGCCCATGGTAGATATGTGTTTGTTAAAGGTATGGTTGGGGATGAGCCGATGGTCTTTGGTAGTGTGTATGCTCCGCCCCCGTTGCAAGATGCGCTCATTGAAAAGCTGTTCGAGGTGTGGGCCGATATCCCGGATGTGCTGGCGATTGTGAGGGGAGACTGGAATGATGTGATGGATGGACGGATGGACCGCTATAGGCCCGGTAGGGAACTCCAGGCTGCAGCACCGACGAAACTTCATGGCCTAGCGCAGGGCATGGGTTGGATTGACTCCTGGCGCTACCAACACGCTTTGAGTCGCGAATATTCCTATGTGTCGGCAGTGCACAAGTCCTTCTCCAGATTAGATTACTTGTTCGTGCCACTCTTCTGGCTCGCGAGGGTCGCTTCCACAGCTGTGCTCCCTCGTGGTATTTCGGACCACTCCCCTGTGTCCCTGGATCTTCTGTTGGACAAGAGGTGACAGCCCTTCCGATGGCGCCAGTCTGCGTGGCACCTGCAACAGGATAGCTATCGCTCAAATCTACGTGAAGCCATTTCTAATTATTGGGCGGAGAACGACGGGCCGGAGGTGGACGCCGCCACCCAGTGGGAGGCACTGAAGCCGGTGCTCCGGGGGGTAGACGTAGCTTGGTGTGCAGGGGCCCGCAGGACCCGTCGGAGAGAGGTGGAGGAGGCTGCAGGGTGGGTTCAAGACCTGGAGAGAGAATGCACTATGGGCGACACAGATGAGGCTGTGGGGCAGCTCCTCATGGCGCAGCAATCATACTCATCCCTGTTACTCAATGAGGCGCGCCAGCTCTGGCTGGCCACACAGAGCAGAATTTATCAATGGGGGGATAAATCCAGCACCATGCTCTACAGACTCTGCCAGCACACCTTCCGGGCTCAGACCCTGCCGGGAATTCGAGATGAGCGAGGGAACCAGATGTCGGCCCCTGAGGACATAGCGGCCAGTTTTGCACAGTACTATGCGGATCTGTATGCCCCCCGAGAGGCCCTCCCTGCGGAGGACGTTGATAAATTCTTGCCAGATCTCCTGCCGCGTGCGCTCTCGGATGAGGGCCGGGATCAGCTGGAACTCCCCCTGTCCCTGGAGGAACTAGGCACGGCACTTGGGGAATTGAATTCTGGTAAGGCCCCGGGACCTAATGGGTTCCCGTGTGAATTCATGAAAACCTTTCACCTCCAACTGGAGGGGCGCTATAGGTTGGCACTAGAGGCAGCCAGGGAGTGTGGTCGCCTCCCAGCGGACTGGCGACATGCCGAAATTGTTGTTTTCTGTAAGCCCGGGAGACCACCTCGTACAGGCCGATTTCCCTTTTAAATTTTGAGGCGAAGATATTAGCCAAGGCCCTGGCCAACTGCCTCCTCCCGTATATCACCCATCTGGTGCACCCTGATCAGGCGGGGTTCATGCCCCATAGGGCTACCAGACACAACATTCGCCGCGCACAGGTGGTGGTGGAGACGGCCCGTGCCGCTGGGATCCCAACGGCGCTCCTTCTAGCCGATATTGATAGGGCATTCGATTCTCTCAGCTGGGTGTACCTTCGGGCGCTTCTGTCCCGCCTCAATCTTGGGCTTGTTTTTCTCTCATATCTGAGCCTGCTCTATACGGACCTGACAGCTTCAGTGAGAGTGGCGGGGGCGGCGTCAAAACCCTTTCCCATCGGACGGGGCACCAGGCAGGGTTGCACTCTCTCCCCCATATTTATTCGCATTGGCCATGGAACCCCTGGCGCCGTGGGTGCGGATGGACGCGCAGCTATGGGGGCTAGAGTGGGAGATGGGCCCGTCCGATCGCATTGCATTATATGCCGATGACGTCCTCTTCTCCTCACGGCCCTCAATAGGTCCGGGCCCAGAGTCCTAGAGATAATGCGAATCTTCGGGGAAGTGTCGGGCTTGCGTCTAAACGTGCAAAAGTCTAAGCTGTGGGTGCTGGGCGATGGCGAAGGACTGGGTGCATGGGCCTCGACGCTGCAGACGGCGGCAGGTGGACTCAAATACCTGGGCGTCTTTATCACGGACGCTACGAATGTGGCATGGGAGCGCAATGTGGTGCCCGTTTGGGATAGAGTACGATCGGACATGAGAATTTGGTCCAGAATGCCACTGAACATCTATGGCCGATCGGCGATCTTTAAAATGGTGGCCCTTCCGCGCCTCCTATACCAGCTGCAAAACCACCCATGCCCTATAGCACTGCAGTGGTTTCGTCAAGTGAACGCTGCGCTGAGTCAGTTCCTCTGGGCCGGGGGAGTGGCGAGAGTTGCTCTCCGCACTTGCTTCCTGTCTACATACTGCGGGGGCCTGGCCACCTCTGACATTTTATCATACTATCAGGCGGCACACCTATTGGTGCTTAATGACTGGTGGTACGGAGATTGGAGCGACCCGACCTACGCCCTAGAACGGTACTTGATGGATCCGGACACGGTACACACCATTCTGTACTCGGCGACTATCAGGAAAAGGATCCCCATAGTCACTCAGGTGGTCTTCCGAGTGTGGCGTGCAGCTCTGCGCCGCATGGGGTGGTGGAACAAGTTGACGAGGGAGACCCCGTTGTGGCAGAACGGACGACTGCCGGCGCTGGCATCCCTACGGGGATTCTAGGGCTGGGACGCTATCGGCATCTCTACGCTCGGCCACGTCATGAGGGGCACGACCCTTAAGTCTTTCCATACCTTGAGTGAGGAATATGCCATGCCCAAGACCCAATTCTTTAAGTACCTGCAACTGCGACATGCATTATCCCCCTCTCTGGTGGGCTTAGAGTCCCTGCCCGAGTTCAGCCCCCTGGAGGCTAAGGGTTTATGGGGGAATTGGAGGAAAAGAAAATTTCCAATATATATCAGACCCTGGTCACACACTGCTCCTCCTCCCTGGATAGATAACGCTCCGCGTGGGAGGGGGATGTGGGAGCTCTCGGAGAGGAAGACTGGAGGGAGGCCCTGGAGGCCCCGAGGGGGGCGGCCATTGCGATGCGTCTCGGCTATATTCAATTTAAATACTTACATAGGGCCTATTTTACCAGAGAACGACTGTGGAAAGCAGGTTTGATTGCCTCCCCTGAATGCTTGAGGTGCGGACGGGAAGTTGGGACGTTTGTCCACACCGTGTGGTCGTGTGCAAATCTGGCGAGATACTGGATGGGTATCTGGGACTGTTTGGCTGAGGTCTTGGGCTGGGACCTTCCCCGGTCCCCACAGCTCGGCTTGCTGCAGGTCATGGAACAAGTGGGGGGCAACTTATACAAACGCCACCTACTGGTTTTGGGTCTCACTGTGGCTAAGCGAGATATAGCCAGGGCCTGGAAAGACCCCAGGGCCCCCTTACTGGAAGTTTGGAGACAGGGGTTGGACTTTTGTATGGGGCTGGAGCATCCTGTCTTTGAGGCCAGGGGATGCCCTCGGAAACACTTTAAGATATGGAAAAGATGGGCGGACTACAGAGGACTGTGGCTGGAACCACCGATGCCCCAGGACGCTGGAGAGGATCTTTAATTATTGTACCCTGGGCGGCGGGGAGCGCACACTTTTTGTACTATCTTGCTTTATGCCTTGAGACTAGCAGATACTGTGTAGGGAACAGGGTGGGACCTGGGGGGGCGGTAGGGTGTTGGGGGTTGGGGGGCGGGTGTATAATATAGTATTGTTTGTACCGACTGCATATCCTCTTTCATGCCTGAGCTCCTTAGTCCTGCGTTGTAATGCGGGACGGTGTCCCCCCTTTGTGTTTTGTCTGTACTTCAATAAAATTTTGTTCTGAAAAAAAAAAAAGTAGCCTTTGCAAACACAGGATATTAAAATAAACTTTAGTAAAAGAAGTATTTTGTTATTCTGAGTTCAGGCATATTAAACTTGACTTCCTACCATGTTCCCTGAGTCTACTGGGATTATAGAGTGTAATAATCCAGCAGCCCATTCTGGCCTACGAGAACAGGTAGCCTTGCAATAGTGAAGAATGAGAATGGTTGTAATTCACTATTAGGACATGACACGCACATCAGGGCTTGTCCTACCTTATGCTTACATTGCACCCTGCCCGTGGGCCTACCAAAGGGGTAACTGATATGAAGTAAAGGCAAGGGTTAGAGGCGGGTAAGTGTGTGCACTTACCCAGCCAGCATAATAGTACAAGACTGCACGCAGGTTCTGCAGTGGCAGACCCTAGACACAGTTTACGAGGCGGCTTCTGTGGGTGGCGCAACCTGCGCTGAAGGCCCACGAGCCGTATCAGTCTTTACAAGCCCTGGCACTCCTGGTGAACTTTACTGGGGACTGACAGTAAATCCAATAAGCCAATCATAGAAATCAATTACATGTATACACTTTACATTGGGAGCACTTGCATTGCGGCACGGATTGGCCATGGCGCAGTGCCCTGAGCGTCGAATACCAGCAAAACATCTGAGGCACATCAGCAAAAAGTGGAAGGGAGACTCACGCCAAGGTGCCAGGTCTAACAGATCTCATTTCCTTATGAAGGATTTTTTTGAGGGCTTTGTCTATGTTAGGTGTAGGGGCAGAAGCCTCATCTGATTCAGAGTCAGACATGGTGTAGACAAAATGTTAACTTGTAAATTAGTGAAATTAGTTAATTAATGAAAGATAGTTAGGGAAGGATTTCCCCTTGAAAATAGTGACAAGGTTTATAAACTAAGAGATATAGTAGAATGAATGCCAAGAGAATGTTTCCGCTCTTTTTTAAAGGTGTTGAAAATGGCATTGAAATAAGGCTTTCCTGCTTAAAATCCCCCCCCTTTTTTTTTGTGCACGGTTGGAAAAAATGAGTACTTGCGTTGACTCGAGGAGCAGCAGCTGATCGCGTTAGTGTTGAGTAACTGACACTCGTTTGTTGCAATCAGCTGCTATTGCTATGGTGAAATCCGGCCTCGAGCGCGATCGCAAGAGCGATCAGCTAGAGACCGGGAGGCAGCATGGTGAGGAAAGGCACTTAGCAAGAGGTGGACGAAGCGTCACCGTTGCTAACATGCATCCTCTAATCCTACGAGCGAAGTAGAGCCGCGTTAGAGAGCGCAGCCTGCATCGGGAAGAGATGAGTACGGAGAGTTGAAGGGAGGCGTAGGTAAGGTCATAATTTGTGATAGAGCTTAATTTGAGTGCTATAACGCATTGGCATGAAAAACGAAATAATATAAGTGCGAATAAACGTTTTAGGAGGCACGAAGGTAGTTTATAAATCAACAAGTATATTCAAACATATCTATAAATCTATAAGTACCTTCAAACGTAAGAAAGTGGTACATAAAAGGCTAAACAGAAAAGGCAGGTTAATGGTCACTCACACAAAAGGGTGGGGCTAGGGAAAGGCGTGTAGGCATATCTCCGTAAATTGGAGATAGGTATAGAGGTAATGGGAAAGGGGGGTGGTAGGGTTAAGCCACGCGGAAGGGAACTTGAAAATATAGATAAAAAACAAATAGTAGTAATGTTAGAGAAATTGAACTGCTTGGATCCGCATTTAAAAGAGGCAGATCGCTGATGGCTAATGTCTTTTATGTGTTGCGATTGTTCTATTCTGGAACCTTTTAATATTGTGATGTATGCGGCTGCTTGGACTGCATTAAAAGAATAATGTATAATGTAGCCTCTGTTCTTGTAATGAAATCAGGAGTTTTGCGGCAGGTGCTTTACTGTCACCAACTCCACAGTTTCAGCTTGACTTCCTTGAGCAGCAGGTAAATATAGCCTACAGCCATTATGTTTTCACTAGGTAAAAGGTGCAGGAGATGGTGTGGGCTTAAGTGGGCCCGATCTTGTGAGATGTGTGATGCACTAGCAGCTGCAGTTTACTGCAGGGGATGGGATATAGCTCCGAGTGGGGCACAGATACAGTGGTCAAGTGGCGGAAGTCCACCTGTTGGCCTGTGATGCCCTTAGCAGCGATATAACATTTATGAACACTGGTAAAGGATCGCTGAAGCACTCTCCTTCTCTCTTAATGTGCGTGTGTGTGTGTGTGTGTGTATATATATATATATATATATGTGTTACAACTTCAAAAGTCTGAGAAGTATGCAATTTACAAACCCTTTATCAAATCATGCTGAGTTAAGGCATCCATTGGTGGAAGATATGCAGTGTGTTAAAGTGCTGCAATCTGCTGTAAGATTCCTACTAGAACAAGCCCAGGTCAGTCTGCTATACGATCTCTGTTAGCACAAGCTGTCACTGTGGCATATACCAAGCAATCTCTGCTGGCGCAGATCATGTCATATTGTATACAAGACGTTCACGAAAGGCTGTGGAGTGTATGCTGTGAGCCTCCATTAGCACGGGCTTTGGTGTACACTACGTATGGCGTAAAGCTCTTCAGTTCCAGCTCTAGCGAAGGTATTCATTTGTGCCATAAGCTCTTCCCGCTCTAGCGAAGGTATTCATTTGTGCCATATATGCCCTCCTAGTGGGGTAGTTTATCCAATACATCCTCCTCTAACTAAAGCTGCTGCTTATGCTATAGAAGCTGTTCTAGAATACTGGAGATATATTGCATTTTGTTTCTATGAGTAATTAGTAAATGTCTCTGATCTATTGCCTAGTCTTTTTGAATGCCGAACATGAGAGGTTTTTGACTATTAATCTCCCTCGGGTGCCCTACATTGCTGCTTGATAGCGAATGGATTTGAACAGAAACTTGCCCTTTAAAGTTCCAGTCAATTGATTGTTTCAACAGATGGCTTTTCTCACTTGTTATTTCTGCACACATTTGGCGACGCTCACACATTACGTTTCTCTTCCCTCAGTCTCCGGTTTATGTCTCAGAAGTTGGACAAGAACTCATCCACCAAACGGAAGAAAAGTTTGAGATCAGCCCGTACAAAGAACTCTTTTCCCACTGTGCAAAGTAAGTCTTGCCTTACCCAATCTCTGTTTGTGTGACCCAGATAAACAAGCACAGGCTGACCCCATTCTTTCTGTGTTCACATTCAGTCGAAATGCAGCAACATCCACGGCAAGTATGCAATACTACCATGCGAGTGCAGTGGAGTCATAAGTTCCACAACCATGTCGAGGTTTCATCTGTAGTCTTTATGTTAATGCAGTATTGTTAGTGAACAAGTGCTACATGGTCTCTATGTTGGTCCGGATTTACGGCATCCTGAACAAGAAGTTTTGTATGCAATGTCACTGGGCATGATGCCCTTAGCCAGCCAGCATTATAGGAACTATTTCACATACTGCACCTTAGCTAGCCGTTTATATATGTTCTATTTCACATAATGCAATTTGCCAGCAAGTTAGTCATGAACTATTTCACATACTCTTCAGGGTACTCAACAAGTTCTGTATGCACTTAAGGTTCAAAATGGTTTA
Source organism: Lissotriton vulgaris (assembly GCF_964263255.1). Taxonomy (NCBI): domain Eukaryota; kingdom Metazoa; phylum Chordata; class Amphibia; order Caudata; family Salamandridae; genus Lissotriton; species Lissotriton vulgaris. The sequence goes on from NC_141693.1 coordinate 1,169,097,585, forward strand.
AACGAGAATACGACGTCGTAAAAAGAAAAGTATTAGAACCTGTAGATTGTGTAAAAACAAAAATGAATGGAAACAGTTAACTTGACTTAGTTTAGGCTCCTTATATAAAAATGATGGTGGATACTTCTAACTGCAGATTTCTCATCTTTGGAATATTTCCTAGGCGCCATACTGAATCCAGAAACTTTTCATATCAGTGCTGCTGTGCTCCATTAGGTGGTACTTTGTGGCTCCATATTGGCTTTGTTACGTTCCGTAAGTGACGGAGCGGAGGCACATATAAGCGCCACCCCTGCGCACCAACATCAGTTCCTTTGTTTCTGCGCCTTCGAATGCAGATGCCAAGCTCCACTCCCACTTATGTTAGTCTTTCGATGACTCACAAAAACTCTGTTTAGTGTTCATAGGAAATGTCCCTTCCAAAAACTACTGGTTTCAACCCATGCTGCGATTGAAGAAAGCAGATATCAGTACAAGGTGTCCCTTTGGTGTTTGGGCTCGGACCACGACTCCAAATCGTGCGATGAGTACACCCTCATGCACCCAAAAGCGTTCTGGAACTGGAAAGTGAAGCTGTACATCGCTGAGCAAAGTAATAAGTCATGGACCTCACATGAGTCCCACTCTCGATACAAGGCAAGGGAGCAAACCCGTTTCTGAGGCTGCTCATGTGAGAGGTCTTCATCTCCATTGAAGTCATCCGATAACTCAAAGTTTAAGAGAAAACATAAGAAGGTGAAGCAGGACTCAAACTTATACCACCACTCTCTATCTAGAGAGTAGTCATGAGGGTGTCAAGGTGCCAGTCAATCTCCCTGCCAATTGAGGAACACATTTTGCAGTTGGTTCTCATGCGCCCACAGTTCCCTGGGCATAGGTGATGCAGCATTTAAGGCGGTCCTGCGGTTCCAATATGACACCTTTGTGCCTTTTCATGGCTCGACTTCAGGACCCTAGTATGTGCAGAGTCCTCCTGTTGGATTAACTCCATCTGAGCCCCTAGAACCACCTCAGATGATGCACAGACTCAGGTGCAGACTTTCACTCTGACTCCAAGATCTGCGCTGCCCCCTTCCAACGCCTGGACTGATGCCAGAGGTGGATCTAGTGCTGACTCTGCTGTCCGAATCTGAGTTGTCTTCATCTCGACCCCGACTTTGGATGGACTCTGAACCTGCTGAAATGCACCCGGTCATCTTACATCCTGGGTCTGGTCCTATACCCTCTTTAACACAGAGGCATACTCTGAGGCTCCAATGTCTATTTGGCTCCGATTCTGATCAGAGGTTGCCACCACCATTCGATGATGGTGCAGGTGATTTATCTCCTCGATATGATGGCAGTTTATACATGCACTTGCAAGAGGCCAGTGGACTTGATAATACCCCTGATACAGAGATAATTTTGCCTCTTGGGCCCCCAATGGAAGAGAGTGCGTCATTTGTAGTGGTGATTCAACATGCTGCTGGGGTCTTGGACCTAGTGCTGCGTAGTGTTAAACTTTAGAGAAATATTCTTACATAATGTTTGCAACCTGGTCCTGTTTTATCTGAACCCTTATTCCTGTTCAGTGAAGCCTTCGCTGATGAAACCTTGATGGGCAGTTGACCAATGCCTTGGTCCTGCCCACCACTGAATAGGCAGGTGACCAGACACACGAACTGGGACCTGGTGATCCTCACTCTTACCCAGCATCCTACCCCAGAGTGTCCGGGGATCCAGGCTACCACCAGCAAAGGGATTCTCAGTTCATTCCCTAAGATTCCCTCCTCCTGGATATTGAATCAAAGAGGACAAAACAAATGTGCTCTTCGGCTAGCCTAGCCTTGAGATTGGTAAGCACTTGCTTGCCTGTTGTTCCGTTACATGCACAACCTCTGGGACATGGCCAGCTGGATATTGCTGGGGAGTCCTGGAAGAATTTAGGGTCTCCTTGGTTCAAATCATTCAATATGGTTCAGATGAGGCTGGGTATGTGATTTGTGCTGGCCTGGATATTACTGATTGGCACTACTGTGGATGCAATCTTACAGGTTTATCGAATGACATACAGATATCCCTTGTGGATATGTCTTTCAATTACTCACACCTATTCTGTGACAAAGCTCATTATACCTTAGAACACTTTAATGAGTGTCTGGCCACAGCATACTCTCTGGGACGTTGGGAACCTGCCAGTTCCCTCACCAGATTAGGGGCTTCCAAGGATACTCTCGAGGGCTGACATTCAGGCACTGCCAGTCCCTCCAGCCCTCACTGCAAACACCCCAGGACTTTCAAGGTAGTGGACATTGCTTTTGGTTCAGGTTTTCACGGACAACACCACCGCTATGTGCTACTGCAACAAACAGAGCGGGGTGGGGTCCTTGGCCCCATCCCAAGAGTCTTTGCACCTCTGTTTTGGCTAGAGCATCAGGGCATCTCCATGATCATGAAACACCTGGTGCGAACTTTGAACGCCAGGAAGGAAGACATTAGCTCATGGCGTCAAGCCGTTTATGAGAGGGGTCTACATCCTGGGATGGCACAGGGCATATTTTCTGACAGATGGGAGAACCCTCACGAGAACGCACAGTGTCAGAATGTTTGCGCATTAGATTTCCTGCAAAAATTCTCATTAGGAGATGCATTCTGTCCAGAGTGAAACATGGGACCCCTATATGCCTTTCCGCCTCTGCCTCTCCTGCCCCAAGTTCTGAAGAAGATCCGGAACAACCGGACTTAGTGGCTCTGAATTGTGTCAGTACAGTGTGGTACCTGGAACTTCTGGGCAGAAGTATCTGCTCGTCGATCAGGCTAACACTTCGAGCTAATCTTCTGTCACAGCAGCAGGTCAGGAACCAGTACAATCTGCACATCCGTGTATGGAGATGGGCAGTTAGATCTACCACCTCTGGTTATGGATGTCATCCATCTACAAAGGCTATTTATGCCTGGCTCTGTGACTAATTTGTGGCCTGGTGTGGAGTCTGTAAGAAACAGGCCAAACTGCCTTTCAGTGGGCACTGTTAAGGATATTTGTCGGCCTATTTGCATTTCCCGGACTAACCTTCCTTGTTTCCTCCCACACCATGTGTTGTGCACACAGACTGTGGGGCCCACGTTACTGGCCAATTAACCTAGGGCCCCCCGCTCTTCCACCACCTCAGTAAAAAGCCTTGGCGTCACCATTGGCAACGACTTGTCCCTCAAAGCGCACATAGGCACCGTGATTTCCACCTGCTTCCTACAGCTTCGAAAAATAAGGAAGATAAGCAGGCTACTATCTCAAGCTGCACTGGTCCAGGTCGTGATAGCTCTGGTCCTATCTCGTCTTGACTACCCCAACTCCACATTCCTGGGACTCCGACTTGGCCTCAGTAGGCGACTTCAACTGGTTCTAAACCAAGCAGCAAGGCTAATATTTCAACAACCTAGGTGGCAACACGCTTCTCCTCTCCTTAGGAAATTACACTGGCTCCCTATCCCCCAGCGCTGTTCCTTTTAAAGTTGGCTGCCTGGTGGAGAAATCCTTACACAGTTGCAGCCCCAAATTTATTGACAACTGCATTTCCCGATGCGCTCCCTCACGCAACCTCCGCTCAGCTCATCTCTACCTCCTCACAGTGCCGACCTTTAAGCTGAAACGTCAAGGGGGATGTAGGTTCGTGACCCGGGCCCCTAGGCTATGGAATTCCATCCCCTTGGAAATTAGATTTAGCACGAACCTGCTCAATTTTAAGAAATCTCTCAAGACATGATTATTCACTCTTGCTTACAAATGATCTGCCTCGGGCTGGCGGACCACTGGTTCTCCTTAGCACCAAGAAACCAACCGGTGAACGAGCGCTCTACAAATCATTGCTAACATAACAGTGGGACCTTAACTTGGTCTTGAGGTTCCTCATGTGTACTCCCTTGGAACTAATGCACAGCTGTTTTTTTGTGTCTTTTGACCTAAAAGACTGTGTTCATGATTGCGATCTCTTTAGTTTGTTGAACTAGTCGAATCCAGGATCTATCAGTTCAGCTGCTATACACCACTTTTTTTTCATGGACGAAATATTTACGTCAATTGTACCAAGGACCATTGAGTGGGCGATGAGCTGTTTATGGGGATCTCTGGGGAAAACAAGGCAGTGCAGTACAATGCTGTATCCAGATGGATAGCTCTCTGCATTAAGATATGCTACACGTTGGCTAAGAAGCAGTCTCCAGAAGAATTTGGGGTTCATTCCATCAGGGTGAAGTCTGAGACCATTGCCCTAGCATGCACTCTTGGATATTTACAGGCCTCTACTTGGACGTTAGTACACAATTTCACAAAGCGCTACTGCCTTGACAGCCAAGTCTAATGGGATGGCCATTTTACCCTGCAAGATTATCTAGTCCGAGTCCACTCCACAGGCCCTCCATCTTTGGGAGGCAGTGCTTTGGTATCTATTCTAAGGTGAGGAATCCGCGGTTAGAAGTATTCATTAGAAGAACAATTTAATTACCTTCAGTAATGCCCTTTCTTGTGGATACTCTGTTTAACCACAGATTCCTCATTGCCTTCTTGCCTCTTCTTTCTGTTGTGTGGTCTCTTTTTACCATCTAAAAATGACCCAAATTAGAGATCTTCCCAATGGTACTAACAAATAGAGCAGAACAAAGCCAATGCGGATGAGCATGGCGCCACCTAGCAGCACACTGGAGCACTGCTATAAAAGGTTTCGGAATCCATTTTGCCAACTGGGGAATGTTCTAAAGGTGATGAATCTGTGGTTAGATGTAGTATTTAACATAAAGAGCATTACTGAAGGTAAATAAGTTGTTCATTACATACTGCAATTGGAAGCAAATGCTTTCACCCATACAAAAGAACACTACTGGCGATTTGGTTAATGAAAACACCAGAGAGAATGCAGGGAATATAGTGTGTTGTCTGGAGCCGCACTAGGTAGAGATTATAGAACTAGATTTCATGAACTGTACGACATTTTTAACATTGGGGTGGGACACACTATCCGCAAGGGAGATGACGTGTTATTGGGCTTAATGAAACCAGAGATTGTATGTGAAATAATTCTGAACATGAAGATATCCAGAGCTAGTAGTTTGGATAATTATGAGGGAGGCAACTTTTGGAGAAAACCCTTACTGGTAGGCAAATGTTTTAGCCACTTTATTTAGCTAGTAGGCTAAAAGGGGAAAATTTTCTGAAACCTAGTACAGCACAATCATAAAACCTATCAACAAAAAGGGTACTTGGGGTAAACCCACAAATTACTCGCTAATGTATCTACTAGATGCAGTAGTTAAGTTATATATCACAATATAGCGCTGAAATGACTACAGCTTTGGATTGCTGAGGACTACATTTTGCTGTTAGAACAATGGTGTTTCCCCTCAGACCATTCAACATTAGAACATTTTTTGTTGACCTTGGCTGACAGGGCAGGTGAGGTGTGTGCATCCTTAAGTGGACTTTAAATCCACGTTTGATCTGGTCGATTATGGAATTTTATAGGGGAAATTGAATGGGTGGGACATACCTAGTCTAGAGGTCTACTTGCTGTAATTTAGAACTTACATGCAGACAAGTGGGTTCAAGTAGAATGCGATAAGGGGGCTAGATTCACTCATTGTATCCAAGTGAAAATGGTTTGAAACAAGGGTGTGCATTGATACTAAAAAATGTTGGTGCATATCTTTCTGACCTGCCTGCTTTCTTTGAAAAGGTCCCTGCATTATCTCCAAAAAAGGAAATCTAGTCAGATAGTCTGTTTATTATCTGCACACAATTTAATAGACATGAACTGCTGTGGGGCTGTAAAAAAATAAAAAGCTGAAATCCACTGAACAGTATTTCCTCACAAAAAATATTGATCAATCCAGAAAAACAAAAGCTTTGACTTTTGAGAAAAACAAGGATTGTGTTGGCTAAAAAAGTTCAAATTAGAGCAGGTATCAGCTGATAAATATTTGCGCTTAATGTTAAAATAAATCTATCGTTGGATGGTCACTTTTAGTGGTCATAGCCACGCAGGAAAACTCAGTCAATGCCCTTAAACGTTTGGAAAAAAATACGGGAGTACTGTCCCCAACACATTAATTAAGACTCTGGAGTGGAAGGTTGTTCCTCAGGCTTCATATTTTGCAGAAATGTTGACTCTTGATGATCTATGCAGATGGAAAGATTTGTAAAGCTACAGCTTAAAACATTATTTCAATTACTATCAACTTTTATGATTCAAGCTTGAAATAATCTTACTATTCGGGGCCTTCTTGCTGAAGCACGCTGTCTGAGATTTTTGTATCTGCTCAGCACGTCATTAGAGAAAAGCAAACTGGCATATATATGCTTGGAGGCAATTTGTTCATACAGCAATAGATTTTAGGAAGCAAATAATGAGTCTTAGTGGATTATTTGGACATTTAGACAGGGGTCCGGGCATAATCTGGACCAAAACTGAAACACACTATTGGGGCTGCAGTCAGTTCTAAAAATGCACAAGATAATATGTTGTAATTAAAGTGTAAAAACAAGAACTCAATTTTTGCTTTTTTGGAGATTGATGAATTCTATCTATATATGAGATTAATTTAGATTGTAACATGTGGAGCTGATCTTCCAAATAAGAACAAAGGTAAATGGTGCATGGAAAATACGGAGTTTCATGAGGCAGATGGTATTGAGGGAATAGGGTTTGCGCTGGTAGGTTGCAAATTAAATTAAATTAAATGTTATTTATTTATTATTAGATTCACTTTTTTAAAGATCAACAAAAATGGTTATGGCAGACATTCAAAACACTTGGCTGTATAACACGGAATATGGCATTGTTTTTAATCACTGAGATAGCGCATAGTGATATGATTATAGTTATTGTGAGGATTTTAAGTTTAATTTTAATATAGGATGTTTATTTTATGTAGGCTTTATAGGAAGATGTCCTGATAAGCAGAATTTAATATACCTATTTGTTCTCTAGGAGATTCATGTCACTACTGTGACAACTATTGCTGTGGCAATGTTACTCTCTGATCAATGTACTGTATACCTGTGTTCGAGGCATATGAGCTGCAGATACTACACTTTTGCATTAGATCGCCACCTGGTGTTGGGCTCAGATGATTGCATGTTATTGTCGTCTTGGAAGAAGTCTTTTGTAGTCACAAGATAGGTGACTCCTCCCTTGGACCATACTTTACATTTTGTATTCATGTAGTGGGCTTGATTCACAAAGGGCCTCCGCATCGTTGGGAAGTCACCGCACTTGGGCGAAATTTCAACAATGAGAATTCTCATTGGGGAAATTCCACCCCAGTGCAGAAACTTCCCCACGAATGTGAGGCCTCCACGACGAGTCGGAGGCCCTTTGTGAATCAGACCCATTATTTTGATTTTGCTATTTCTTTGTCGCTTTTATGTTAACTTTAAACTTACCCTAACGTAGTTTGTAGGGTTTTTTCCAAATTAAATTTATTTTAAGATGCGTTACTTTAGAATTAAATGAAAAATTATGGATTAAACCCAGATCTGTTACTGGGGGCAAATGTTTCATTTGTTCAACATTCTGTCCATCATTTGTTCTTTTTGTTTTTGTCACCCTAAGTTGGAAGGGTATGCCCAAACAGTGGGCCCCTTGCTCGCTTTGGCACTGGATTCAAGCTAGCCTAGCTGATATGGGGTGATACCCCTAAACCAGTCCTAGAATGCTTGTTTCTGGTACAGGGGGGACCTGGCTTGGTAGTTTGGGCTGGACATTTCCCACGAGGAGCAGGGTCAAGTCTGATTTGCATATGGCTGTGTCCAAACCGGGTTGGTATGGTGAGCAAAAGAACAATGGATTTAACCCAGATCTCTTGACTGGGGGTGAAAGTTTGATTTTGTTCAGCATTCTGTCCATCATTTGTTTGTGCAGCATATTTTGCCCGTAAGTGGAATGGGTATGCCTAGACATGGGTCCCTTGCTCGCTGTGCCACTGGATTCAAACTAACCTGGCTGGCGAGGGGGGATACCCCAAAACTGGTCCCAGGATGCTTTGTTCTGGTCCAGGGAGGACCTGGCTTGGCATTTCAGGTTGGACTGTTCCCTTGAGGATGAGGGTCAAGACTGATTTACATATGGCTGGGTCCAAACTGGGGTGGCATATTGAGCAAAAGAACGATGGATTTAACCCAGATAACTTAACTATGGGTGAATGTTTGATGTGTTTAACATTCCATCCATCATTTGTTTGCACAGCATCTAACTGCAGGGTAGGCATCTCCAGGCTTGTATCATCTTATCCAACAAGTACTTTATCTCTTGGCATGCAAACCCTACCAACCTTACTCCATGTTTATCTATGAACATTTGATTAACTTGTATATGGATTGCCATTTCATATTTTCAGATACGTTTTATTGTGTTTTTTCAAAAGTAATACAAAGAAAATACCAGCAAACAACATAAAAGGATGTGTAAGAACAAAGTTGGAAAGACCCCCCCAAAAAACTTTTTCAATAAAAGCACAGAAGTTAATTAATATACATAGCTGATCAGCAAAAATAAAAATGAGTGAGAATTGATTCTATGTGGTATAATCATGTTCTCCAACAGTAAAAATACATTACAATTATTATAGCTAGAGTTGCGTATTATTGGCGGAAAGTTTGCAAAAAATTGGGTCAATACTAAATGGGAGTATAAGCATAAATATAGATCAGAATTGGTATAGGCACATCATGGAAGTAGATAGGAGTGGAGAGAGATGAAGAACAGAGCAGAGTCGTACCAGTAATCGGAGGAGACCAATATGTGATGCATGGCCATGTCCGAAAAATCTACACGTTGGGTTTGCAGAGTGGGCCGTGTCATGAGTGTTAGAGTTCGACAAAGGAGGTGGGATCCTAAGAAGGGCCTCTCTTCTTGTTTTTAATAACATAAAAATTATGTTGTTTGACATAATACTTACCTGCATGGTAAAGGTAAAAATACTTACCTGTGTGGTACAGATGCGTGGTGGGCGTGAGGATGCATTTGCTCAAAGAAAATAGCGCTAAATGCAGCAGAAGACCATCAACAACAGCTACTAGCTACATTTGTTGTTCCTGTTCTCCTGCAGTATAATTTGTGTACAAAATTACTCCTAGTTACACAAATTGGGGTAATCTCATAATTTACTATAATTTCGTGCCTAAAAGTAACGCAGAATTAACAAAATTATTCCAGTGTAATAAAAGTTTTGCCAAGGCCTATTTTATAATTGATCTTTATTCTATTCCTATGTATGTGTTAGCATGAATAACTAGATTCTTCCTCCCTTTACCTCTACCCACCCCATAACCATACGGTCACCCTTGCAACCCTTTGTCTATCCATCCCCAAACCCTTTCCATTTACCCATCCCTCAGCCCCCAAGTCATCCTCAACTCCCTTTACCCCGACCCACCCCTGATCCCTCAGGTCACCTCACTACACATCTAACCCCTCGAGCCCTCATGTTACCCTCCCCTCCCTTTACCTCTTCCCACCCCAGAGCCTTCAAGTCACCCTCACCTGCTATTACCTCTACCCTCCGGAATCCTCAAGTCTCTATCTCTACCTATCCCAAGCTCTAAAATCACTATTTTTTAAATAACACAAAAATTACGTTATTTAAAAAAAAAAATACTACCCTGCATGGTAAAGTACTGCGTGGTAAAGATACATATACTTACGTGTGTGATACTTACCTGCATGGTAAAGACGGCGTGGTAAAGGTCCTGCATGTAAAGGCTGCATGATGAAGGCTGTTTCCCCTTAGGTATGATAAATCCCTTCCCCTTCTTTTAACACTCCTAGCGTTCCTAAATGTTTTGGGGGCACGGTTTGTCTTCTGTTGTTCAATATGATTGGCGGTACCTTCACCTCTTTGACAGTTTGCCCCTTCCCTCCCGCCCCCCACACCCTATAATTTAGGTCTTGTTCAAGACCGCACATGTGCTGTCCCTTGTAAGACATTTTGTTTATTTACAGTGGGTTTAGAGCCCACCCATTGCTTACCATTGGTTGGATTCATTGTCACTCTCATTTCCTTGCTACTCTTAGGTCAGCAAGTGCCAACTTTTCTTCCTCTTTGTGTGTTTGTCCCTACCCAGGAGTATGGCCCAAGAATTGCTTCCCTTGCCTAGTGCCCTACCACTGCTCGCCGCTTTCAGAGGTAATCTTTTTCCCTTTCACTTGTACCCTTTTCCTTCCTCCCCCTTCCAAATTATTGCTTGCCCTGCCCCCCACCCTCCTTCTGTGTTGTTCCTTGTCCAATCTGCCCTGCCCTTCCCCATTGTTGCTTGCTCTGTCTATCCCTCACTCCTCCCCCTTTGTTGCTTGCCTATTCCGCCCATCAGAAAAAAACTCATCTAAAAGTTGCGCTAGGAGGTTTCAAGAGGATACAAACCTGCTGATGGTACTATGCTTTTGGCACGCTTTTCAGGCGGGTCTAACAGCAAACTTCAGCTCTGAGGACAGATAATTAAATGTTTTTTTTGTGAAACTAGAGAATAATCGTAAACTAAGAAAATGTATCACTGCTCCTCATGATCAGTACTGGCCACGTCATGACATTTTTTTCCTTCTATTTTTTAACCATGCAGCACAGCAGTGGTGTTGCTGTACAACATGACTAACATATGTTGACAGAGCCAGTAGCTCTCTATAGGTGGGACTTATTGGCTTTGCCAATGCTTATTACTATTTCTAGTCTTGGTGACCAGGTTTCCAAAAAATGCTTACTTTTTGATAGTGTCTTTTCTTCATTATGTTTCACCAATTCAGAAAGATTGCTAGAGAGCCATATGCATAGGTTGGTGATGAATTTAGGTTGCAATTGTAGGCTAAGCTTTTTTAATTGAATCTGGGAAACCTAGTATGTTAAGAGAATATACTTCAATTTTGTCTCCACTCAAGCTATAGCTTGAGGTTTCTGTGTATTTGTGAATTATGGCCCCAACGACTGGGATAGATTAGTCTGCATCATCAGAGAAAACAAAAATATCAGGACACTCTGCAGTTTTGAGTGTACAAATTTAAAATGAATTCCGGTGATTGCAGCAGCAATTTCTTTGTGAGGTGGCATCACCTCACCGCCAGCTACAGAGGCGCTAAACGTGAACATTAAAATGGCAGTCAAATTATTTAATTGCCATATCGCGCAGCAGCCTCCAGCCGGGATTGATGGGTGTGTGTCCTTCTCTGCTGCCGATTGGCAGCATAGATGACTGCAGGAGCGAGATGACCCTCCAAAGATCACATAACAGTTTAGCCAGCTCTCTTCAGCCGGCCACAGAAACATGCACCCTTTGCAGCTCTCTACTCAGCTGACTTAGACAGCTGGGTGGAGATCAAGCACAGACCTACAGGGCCTGAAGGAGCATCCAGCCAGGACACTCCATCCAATCCTGGCACTGCTTTCATGCTGGTGAGAGTAGCAGAAGGATTGGTTAGTGGAATTTCCTGGAGGCTGGAGCTCGCAGAGCCGACAGGAGGACGTCGGACGTGCAGCAGGCAGAGTAACTGACTTTAGTTTTTAGTATTGGCTACTTGCCTCGCATATACCGGTGCATATACGTGACAGCCACCCCTGGATATCAGGGTTATTATTGAGATGTTGCAGAAAAGTATTGATGCCAACAAAAATATTGTAGGTGAAAGGGGGCAACTTTGTTAGGTACCTTGGCCCAGATGAAATGCTTCTGATAAAATGCCATCTGTCCTAATTATTGCCAGAGGGCAGGCATAGAGATCCAAAACCATTTTGATAAAGTGTTCTTCTGATGCGAAGTTAGGAAAGAAGAGATTAGATAGGGCCAAGAGGCCTTATCAAATGCCTTTTCTGTGTCTAAGTCAATGGCTAAGGTGCTGGAGTGAAGATAGTCTGGTCCCATTTGATTACATGTCAGAATAGACAGGTATTTTGTCATTGTCCATCCGACTTTTAACAAAACCAGTTGTAACAGGTGGATTCTTTTGGTGATAACTCCCCCCTCTCGCCTCTCCACACCCTATACTTTAGATCTTGTCAAGACTGCACATGTGCTGTTGCTTGTAAGACATTTTGTTTGCTTAAACTGACCTTAGAGCCTGCCCATTGCTTACCATTGGCTGGCCACTCTCATTTCCTTGCTACTCTTTGGTCCGCAAGTGCCAGCTTTACTTCCTCTTCGTGTGTTTGTGTATGGCCCAAGAATCGCTTCTCGTGCCTAGTGCCCTTCCACTGCGCGCTGCTTTCAGTTCATTTAGTCTACATGCAGACCTGCTAGCATTTTCACTTCTTTCACCACGATGTCCAGTTTTTCATTGATCGCCTAATATTATTAACAACCCTTCAGTTGATCATAATGCCAAATAGTGTGACTTTAGTGGCGCCCAATGAGATTACTGGAAATTTGCATGAATGCGAGCTCTCAAATTCTTTCGCCAGCTGCTGTTTTTCACCAACAGTGGACCTACCATCATGAATACTGAGATACATGTGTGATCGGGATTATTATTGGGTCAATCATTTGGCCAGAGATATTCTGAAAGTGGGCAGCATCAATGAGAAAAAGTTGATATGGGAATAACTGGTGAAGAAAGAAGAATGTGAATTTTCCAAGTGGTGTAGAGTTGCCACATGTCCCCTAATTTCTGGGCTTTACAGTTCTAGATGAGGAGGCTCAACCCTTCCTGCTTTCAGACTCCAAGCCAAATCATCCTGACTTCGACCAAAACAGTGTCCTGAATTCTCTGGGATGCATCCATCCGTCAACCCCTCTGATTTAGATACTTGGCCCTTATCTCATGGCAGATCCCAGGTCTTTGGCGCAAGCTCATACAGTGACCATTTTGATGAAGAGCGTGACCTTATCCCCCAATATATTAAGGACAATTGGTATGAGGAGTTACAGAATGGCAGTGGCTTAAACACCTCCCCATAATCTTCCCTGATTTCTTCGACAGCCCAGCCGAAAAAGAATCATTCACTGTACTGTTGCTGTGAGTGGCAAAAGGATTAGATTTATAACTTCCTATCATGGAGGTGAAGACTAATGTCCCCACAGGTTCTCTAACTGGATAGGCTCTCTTACCTTACCAACAAAGTCCTCACAGATACTCTTTTGGGTGTTTAGGGAAAGCTGTGTTCTGGACCTTAACTATGCAAAAGAAACAGTTGATGGAAGGAATGCTGGACAATGCAAACATTCACCCACAGTCACAAGGATCTGAGTTTAATCTATCTTTCCTATGCTCACCACACCACCCCAGTTTGGACCCTGCCATATGCAAATCAGTCTTGACCCTGTTCCTTGTGGGAACAGTCCAGCCTGAACTGCCAAGTCAGGTCCTCCCTGGACCAGAAACACGCATCCTGGGACCGGTTTCAGGGCATCACCCTTCATCAGCCAGGCTAGCTTGAATCCAGTGGTGTAGTGAGCACGGGATCCACGTCTGGGCATACCCTTCCCTCTAAGGGCGACATATGCAAAAGAAACAGTTGATGGACGGAATGCTGGACAATGCAAACATTCACCCCCAGTCACAAGGATCTAGGTTTAATCCATCATTCTTTTGCTCACCACACCACCCCAGTTCGGGAGCCAGCCATATACAAAGCAGTCTTGACCCTGTTCCTTGTGGGAACAGTCCAGCACGAACTGCCAAGCCAGGTCCTCCCAGGACCGGAAACACGCATCCTGGGACCGGTTTCAGGGCATCACCCTTCATTAGCCAGGCTAGCTTGAATCCAGTGGTGTAGTGAGCACGGGATCCACGTCTGGGCATACCCTTCCCTCTAAGGGTGACATATGCCAAAGAAACAGTTGATGGTTATTACAAGAATTGCTATTGAGGACTCTACACAGTAAGGAGAAAGATTTTTTGGGGGGGCGAAGATGGCGGCCGGCTAACAGGTCCGGTCGGGAGCTCTGAAACTCCAGGTCTGAGAATGGTGAAATAATGACTGCAGTTTGGTGAAAATCGAAATTTAATCTGCTTGTTAAACTGTATGTTAAACTGTAACACAAACGGGAAAGTCCCAGTGGGAATATCTGGAAACGTAATCTGCTTGCTAAACTGTAACACAAACGGGAAAGACCCAGCAGGAATCTGAAAACGTACGTACGGCAGACAAGCGGGGGTCCAGCGGAGGCAGAGGAGTTGAGGGCAGTGATCGGCCGTGGTTCGGGCCGTGGAGGACGTGCTGGAACCAGGAAGGAGGGAGGCAGTAACAAGCAGCGGCACACTCTGGCCCGGAGGTGTATGGGCGGAACCGGTTACTGCGTGTAGCAGCAGCAGGAGGGCCGCCGCCAGAGTGTCTCTGCAAGGAAGAACTTAGATCCAAGCTGAATTAGGAAGGCACATCAGCATTGGTAGCACTGAGGACAGTGAGATCGCACCGGAGCCTTCAACAAGAATAAGAGGGGCAGACAGAAGCAAAGGTTCACAGGGAGATTGCAGGGTAAGTGAAACTGGGTCCCTGGAGGGGCAGGGAGAAAAGGGAAAAACCTGCGGGAAGTATCAGGCAGTGGAACTTTGATGAATGGAAGGTGGGGAGAGGAAAGCAAATCAGCCCTCCCAGACATAGGGGTCCACACAAACAAAAGCTACTGCCTCAGAATTAGGAAGGAAAGCAGTTTGAACCCCCAAGATCCTACTAAGGAACGGGTCATTTTAGTGCCCAAAACTGTTTAAAAGAAAGAGAACACACACCTCTGGACAACCTCGAGCCCCACTGTCCCATGCAAGCAGGAGGAAATTAGAGGCCATTGACCTGGAAACAAGTTTGAAAGTTACCCCTTCTCTGAGTTCGTATTAGGTCGGATTTCAAAATACAGGAAAAACAGGAAGGGTCAAGGATTGTGGAAACAGAGAGAAGGGCAACAGGGGTAACAGAGAGACTAGGAAAAATGTATGGCAGTAAGTATAGAGCGTTGGAAGCACTGGATCCCCAGGACTCGCTCACAGAAACCCAAACCCCAGCAGCTGCTGCAGGTGCACAGCAAGCGGAACGGAACCCTCCATCGCAGAACATCACAGAGAATTTTTTTTGCAATATCAGAAAGAAACCAAATAAAAATTCAGGAATCATGTGAGGCACTGGACCAAAAGATCAACGCTCTAATGGAAAGAGTGACAATCGTGGAGACTACAGTAGACAACATAAGCAAAAAAGTGGAAATAAACCAGAAAAAAATTTAAATCCTAAAAAACGCAGAATCGGACATCAGAGATAAGATGGAATTGTTGGAAAACCAAGCCAGAAGAAATAATCTGAGGTTACTCTAAACATTCCGGAGGGCCTAGAGGGGGAGGATGTCAGGAAATTTACAATCATGTCGCTAGAAGAGACATTCCCCTGGGCAAAGGCATGTAACCTGGCAGATGATATCCAAAGAGTTTGCTGTGACCCGTTTGATAGAGGAAGTTGCGGAAGATCCCGAGGAAGATACTAATCAATTTTAAAACATACGTTCTCAAAGAAAAAATCCTCAGCGAAGCTCTAAAGGCAAGGTCCTTCAGTAAAGATGACTGGTCTGTCCGAATCAGATCAGACATTGCCTTGGTGACACAAGACAGACAGTGGGAATTAGGCCTGTTAATGCCACAACTAAAATCCCTAGGTTCGACAGTTCAGATGCGATTTCCCACCTCACTTCGGATTATGTGGGAGAATAAAATGCACAACATCCGTGATCCTAAGGAAGCGGAATGCCTAATTGATCATATAAAAAAGCAACAAAAAGGCTACACGTAAAAATAATAGTATAGTTCTCACCCGGGGAATGAAGGGCTCAAAAGGACAGGTTTCTGTCCAAAAAAGAAATGGGAGGCTTCTCCTGAGAGGTTGAGGGTAAGGGCAAGGGTAGAGGGAAAGAATTACTAAGAAACTCTTTGAAAAAGAAAATAAAAACACACAGGTGTGGAGCAAGTTAATGAAAAAAAAGAAAAAAAGTCGAAAGTGTGTAAAGATAGGGAAGAAGGGATCCAGTAAAAGGTGAAAACTGCGAAAAGTGCTGAAGGCGTTAGAGAGGAAAAAAAAATAAACAAATATAAAGACAAGTTACACGTTGGCCGCGGCGCGAATTCCGCCACGGTACAGGCGAATTAATGAGTAGGCGGGGTTCGGACGACCCCCAGCCATCCTCCGCACACGCCCACTGTGACGTCATGGAACGGGCTAATATATTATCATGGAATGTAAATGGTCTTAGAATAAAAAGACGCAGACAGAAAATCACAGAGTACCTGAAGGCAATAGACAGTGAGATAATTATATTACAAGAAACCCACCTGTTACAAAAGGAATGGGCAGACATAATCAAACATCAGAGTGGGTGGATATATATATATATATATATATATATATATATATATATATATATATATATATATATATATATATATATATATATATATATATATATATATATATATATATATATATATATATATATATATATATATAATATGTATATATATATATATTTTTTTGACAATTTAGTTTCATGAGGGTTTATTGCTCCAGCTCAGACCAACGCGTTTCAGCCTAGGAACAGGCTTTGTTCATTGTAAGTGAGCATACAACTATGTTTACTATTTATCCCACCTGGCTACTATGGTGCATTATGGGATATGTAGTTCATGTGATAAAAAAGATTAATTAACATGATTATGACATTAGCAATTTAAGCACTTAATTATGACATTAGGTACTTTGACATTGTGTTACTTGTGAGTTCACTGTTATAGCAATAGTGACAGGTTTAACTGATTTCTAAAAGGCACAGTGTACAACTAATAATTTCATTTGTGGTATAGTACCATAAGTCAACAGTATTCCATCATAAGTTTGACATCTCACTGGATAAAGTACCCAATTGGATAGATCATATTTTTTCATATTTAACCATCGCAGTTCATTAGATCAGTCACTGATGTTATTCTAGATGTATGTAAAGTTCCTCGTCAAAGTTCAATATATATATATATATATATATATATATATATATATATATATATATATATATACACACAAACCAAGAATGCTGTACGAAAGGAGTGGCAATCCTTTTCAAAAAATCTCTTAAGGCAAGAATTGATTCTGCAGAAGTGGATGCAAATGGGAGATGGGTTATAGTTAAAGTAAGGATTTTTAATTCATTATATACTGTGGTGGGCTACTATGGGTCTAACATGGATAATCCTACTCCACTTCAAAAAATATACGCACTGTTACTGAACGCCCAATCCCCAATCATAATGGGTGGTGATTTTAATATAATTTTAGACCCTAATGCGGACCGACGTCCGGCTAGAAACAAAGTGAATCTACCCAAAATGAGAGAGTGGGTAGGAATCTTTATTAAAGATGTGGGAATTATAGACATTTGGAAAGAAACGGGGGATAAGGCTCAAAGTTTCACGTTTCAGAACAAGAAGCATAACCACGCCTCTAGAATAGATTTTTTTCTTATAGATAGTCGACTGGCCAGTATCACACAAAAAGTAGAACATCTACCATCGCACGTATCTGGTCATTTGGCAGTTTTGTTGCGACTTTTGCCTAGAATCATCTCTCCCCCTTCAAGGTGGACTGTTGACCGTAGTATTTTTTTAGATCCTCTTAATACAGAAGCATTAGCTACAGAAACCATCTCTTTTTTTAAGGTGGGACCGCAAAACAAATAGTCTGGGATACTTATAAAGCAGTAATCGGAGGAAAGATAAAAACTCTTGCTGCTTATAAACACAAGAATACCAAGTCCCTTATCAAACAGGTAGTAAATTAAATCAAATTCGTGAAGCGTGAACTGTTGGAAAAAGAAACCCTGAATGAAATAGCAAAACTGGAAGATGAGAAAAAAATAAAGAAGATGGCTTTCAGACATTCTGGAAACAATAATAAAGAACAAATGGGAAGCAAGTAAACTCTTACAGTATGAATACTGTGAAGGATGTGGGAAAATACCTGCGTGGAAATTCAAAACAGACCAAACCCGAAATCGGGTAGCAAGTATTGAAACAGGTAATCAACCCCACAGCACTGGCAGCACCCACGATGCTGCAATTGGAGAAGCTTTTGTACTGGCCAAACGGCTTAGAAGGTTGCAGGGTTCTTAGTCCACCCCAACCAAAAATGTTTCATCAAAGGGAGACAAATACGAGAATTAACCCAAGAGCTAATTAGAGCAATAGACATAGCCACTCATTACAACACTCCGCTGTCAATTATTACCTTCGATGCTGCCAAAGCATTTGACAGAGCCAGCTGGCCTTTTCTGAATGAAGCCCTAGGGAAGTTTACCCTAGAAAAAACCTTCCAAAAGGCCATAAAACAAATCTACAAAAACCCCACTGCAAAGGACCTAGTGAATGACAGCCTTACTGACAAAATATCAATTTAGAGAGGCATGAGGCAAGACTGTCCCCTATCCCCTCTATTGTTTAATCTCTATATAGAACCTCTGGCCTGTTTATTAACACCTTAAGAGGAAACACTAAGATCATTCAATTCACGGGGCTGAGAGAAAAAAGTAGCACTGTATGCCGACGACTTGATGCTATTCTCTAGTAAGTAATCACATTTCTCTTCCAGCAATAGAGGAGGTTTTGGCCCAATACGGAAAGGTATCTGATTATTTGATAAATCAATCAAAATCCGAGATCATGGACTGGAACTGTGACTCTAAAAATCCTTTGGCAAAAGAAAAAATAAAGTACCTTTGATATAGACCTAGTAAAAGATATTAAAAAAATAACGAACATGAGTTTTAACAGAATTCTGGGAGAAGTAAGGAAACTTCTCAAAGTATGGGGTGAGCTTCCACTAACCCTTAAAGGAAAATCCAATGTGATTAAAATTTAAATTGTTCCTAAATGTACATACATTTTCAGCACCATACCGTTGGAATATAAGAAAGAATGGTTGAAAAAATTACAAGGAGAATTAAACGGCTTTGTTTGGGCCACAAAATGGGTAAGAATTGACTGGAGAAAACTAAGAAAGAAGAAAAATCAGGGAGGGATAGCAACCCCGGATCTGTTGGAATATTGCAAGGCTTTTCAGTTCAAGTCACAACGATCTGGGTTTAATCCATCACCACCCCAGCTTGGGTCCAGCCATATGGAAATTAGTCTTGACCCTGTTCCTTGTGGGAACAATCAAGCCCGAACTGCCAAGCCAGGTCCTCCCTGGACACGAAACAAGCAGCTTTGGACCGGTTTCAGGGCATCACCCTTCATCAGCCAGGCTAGCTTGAATCCAGTGGTGTAGTGAGCACGGGACCCACATCTGGGCATACCCTTCCCACTTAGGGCGACATATGCAAAAAAAAAAGTTGCTGGACCTTAATTAAACAGACAAATCGCTTGTTGCCATAGACCACACCAGGGGCCCTGACTATCTTACACAGCACCCTATGCCTGAGAGGGTGGTGGTACAGACATCCACAAGTAAGATGAAGCCTGCTCTACCTAAAAATGAGTCAAAACCCATTTGCAAAACGTATGCTCTCATCTGCAAGTCTAGCTCTCCGATCCATCAACACCAGCTAACTCTTGGAGTGCTAATCACATGCCCTAAGGGTCATGGCGGCCTATATTTTGCCAGCGGGCTCTGATGACCTGCAATTGTCCCTAAGGATAGAGGTGACGCTGCAAATTCTGTAATTTGCTGTGGCCTGGATACAGCTGACTGTTCGTTGGACAGTGCAGACAAGCATGGCACTTCGCACCACACCTGGTTGAGATCTCAGGGGATGATTTGGCATCTTTAATGGGTATGCTGTTCGATATCTCTCTCCTGATCTGATGGATTCATACTTATCCATCAGAAGAACAAATTACTTGCCTTTGTTAATAAACTTTCTGGTGAATACTCAGTGTAACTGCAGATTCCTCACTGACCCTCCCGCCTCATCGTTTTGTGCACTGGACTCTCTTTCTAACCACAAAGGTCTGAATTTAGAGTTCTGTACACTGGTCATGCCAATCTGCTGTGAGGCTCCGCATCTGAGGGTGTAAACATCTTGAGAAAGCAACTGACAGCATTGCGCATGAGTGGTGCTTATAGGCCACACACCACCACCAGCCAGCGCGCAGGAGTAAGGCTTTGACGTTTCTGGAGCCAGTCTGACATCTGAAGAATATTCACATGGTGAGGAATCTGTGGTTGGTTATAGTATCCCCCAGAAAGACAGTTACCAAAGGTAAGTAACCTTTTCTTCAATTTCAAAGACTCTGGTCAACGAAAGACCTAAGGTTTTGGCAATACATTGTTCAAGGAAGGGGATACAGTCCGAGTCTGAACCCTTTGCACCCTGCAGGAGACCAAAATTGTTAAGATTGTCTAATTCATTGCAGTCTTTCAAAATTGGGATCTCGCATTGCAGTTGTGAATCACTGTTAATAGACTTTTCGACTTGCAAAAGTTGCTGATTGGTGCGGTCTTAAAGTCTGACAATCTTTGTTCCAGCTTCAATGACCCTGATTTGTCTAGTCCTTGAAATCTTTTCTGCTGTCATTAGTTTCTACTCGCAGTAGATCCATGTTTGTTTTGGTACTTTGTGCGAAGTTGTGCACCACTTTATTGATATAAAGGCCAGTGTTGGGTTTTGTTCTGAATTCCTATTTTATTAGTGACCCGGGTATGGGAGGCTCTTGAATGCTATGTTTAAGCCCAGTATTGGATTATTTTTCCTTTGGTACCTTCATATCTGCCAGTATTGGGAGGGGTGTTAGATTATTGAGGTTATGAGGATTTGAGTGCCTTGGCTTATCAAAGGTTGCGTAAATGGTTAACAAGAGAGAATGAATCTAGGCTTGCACAACACATTTACTGGTGAGCTGACTTCATAAAAGAATTACTTATAGAGTGGTACAGCTGTACTTAATCGTATTCTGTCAGAGTTCGCATATATAGGCATGGCCTTGCTTAACCTTGTTGCTTAGTTTAACTTTGAGTGGGGGTTTTTGTCCTGTATTTAAGTTTAGTGGCTTAGTTGGAACCTTGTTTAGTGCAAGTAGCTTGTATTATTGTGTTACCCTAGATTATCATTACCTCTCCAAACAGTTTATTTTAGCCTGAATCAGCTTGACCCTTTGAACATTGAAATTCCAATTTCTTTTCTGAGAAATAAATACTATGGGGGCAGTTTGAATTTTCTTTTCTGAGCTCTATAGTCCTGTTGTGTTAAAGGCCCAAGGTGGAGATGCAGTGGGCCATACCGCCACTGGGCCATACAGCCCCTCGGAGGCTTAGTGACCGAGGAGCAGCCGAAGAGACTGCTCTGTCCAGTTTGAAATACAGAGTGGATGCAGAGGCCTGATGGGTAGATTCAATGGGCCTGCTAGCCTCTTGCATCCCCATCAGCCGAGTAGAAGAGCCCCAAGAGTTGCCGCTCCAGGGAGATGAGGCCACATGTGAACATTGATATGGTGGCGAGGCACTATGGGCTCCGGAGGAGTCGCTGATGGTCTGGGGAAGGAGTAGCAGAGTCAGGCAGACACACTCTGCAGCTGGCCCTGGACAACTTTGCAGGTTGCTGCTTGAAGGATGATAGAGCCTGTGGGATGCCTTAGGTAGAGGGCCCAGGGGTGCCTTGGGGGTTTTCTAACTTGATGATAGAAAAATGAGTGATAGTTATTGACAAAGGTGATAAATACCGTAATTTATGCTTGAATATAGTCCTGGCACACAGTCGGAAGAGTTGGTCTTAATAACCGGGTTGTGCTTGGAAAATGGAGAGAACTTACCCAGTAACTAGATCAAGGGCCACAGATCTCTGGCCACTTCACCATTTCTGATGCTAGAATGAATAGTTTCCCTTCACATAAAGGTAGCCATTTAAGTGTATAGGCTTAGTTTGGCTCACAAATGAATTGAGTTAAGCTGGTTATGGTGCTTTTCCGGACTGGGCTAAGATGGTGGCATTGCCATATTGTATGAGGCACACTGTTGCTCGACGTTTATTTAATATAAGTGATTCTGGGTAGGTATGGTTGAATGTAAAGTTTTATTGCATAAGTGACCTGGATGAGAGTCTGCATTGAACAACTCAAATAAGGGCCATCCTCATCAACGGCCTCAAGCCAAGTCCCCCCATTAATTGTAATTTGTATTACAGTACTATAAGAAATTAGTTTATTATTTGGAGGGGGGCACTACCCACCTCAAAGAACAATGAGAGCCCCGGTAAGGATGAACCCTCAATGTCACCAAATTAACCTTGGCTCAAGCCTCTGGTAGTATGACACCGAGCACGCAGGCTTATCTGGAAATGTGTAAAGTATTTATAGAGTGACAAAATAGTAATAGAGTTGAAACCCAACACAATAAACAATCCAACCTAACCATTGAACTGGATTTTTGATAACTATGAAAATATATATTACATTTTCTTTCTATCAGTTTTCTGGACGAAATCAACATCATTAAATAATATAACCCAGTGTTGTCATATAGAGCAACCAGCCTTGCTACAGTAAAAATTGCGGTTATGCTTTTTCACTGTAAAGACATGTTAACATCAAATTTCTACATGTCCTACTTTGAAATACCATGCACCCTGTTTTGTGGGCATCAAGGCCTACATATGGACTTTATATTCATATTTAAAAGGTAGGTTTTGTCCTGTCAAAAGGGTATATTTTGACAGGGCAAATTAAAATGTATACACTGCTACAGTCAGGCTACACTGTTAGGCCTGAAGCAACGTTTGCACTGCTACTGTAGTGGATAGCATAATAGGTGCTGCAGTCCACTAGCAGCATTTAACTGCCTGGTCCCGAGTATACTTTGTACCAATTACTAGGGACTTATAAGTAAGTTACATACATGAATTAAGAATATTTAAATTCAACCATGTTTAATGTAGAAGCATAAGCAGTTTACTACTAAGTGCACAGAGTTATGAAACCAGCCAAAATATAGGGTCCAGCAAAACGTGAAACATGGGATGACCAGACATAAAAAGTGGATTTTCTTCTACTACTTTAAATGACATGTTGTGTATGTATTCTCCGACTGAGCATGTGGTATCCGAACCAACATGTCCTTTATGTAAATTTACTCTGCATAAAGCAACCTACTTAAATAGTATTATATGTACTTTGTGACTGTGTATATATATCACCCAACAGGTTCTAGATGAATTTTCCATTTATGTATAGCATTCTAACCACAAACGAATTCTAAGGGTACTGCATCACTGGGCAAATATTTGTATTCCTCCAAGTACTGTATGCACTGTCATTGTGCATACAGCAACATACTTTGAGTCCTATATGTATCTTGTCAAAGAGCATACAGTACTCTACCCAGTAAAACGAACACCTATATACCTACGTGGGTGGAAAGCGGTTTATAATTATATTTCTAAACGTTTTATAGTCTGAATTTCGACTCTACATTTCAAAGTTATTATTTAGGGGAAAAAATATTGAAATGTTTTTAGGTATCACTTTGTTTGTACAGTGTCCTTGCACCTATACATGTTGTTCTGATATTTATTTTTTATAGAAATACGTTTTCCTTTTTGCAAGTGCCTCTGCACTGACACTCTACTGCCTCCTAATCAACTGTTGACTTTAGTTTCCTCCTGTTGACACCACAATACACGCCCACACCTGAAACCATCCGAATTCTAGAATCTTTAATCTGTACTTCCCAAACATTGGAGCTCCACGTTACTCTGTAGGAAAGTGTGTTTGACAAAAATACTACTGCAAAGTTTTGTGGTAAGCTTATTTTAAGGTTTTTCTACAAAAAGAATATTTAAACTGTTATTTTATTTAACATGAGCTGTTGTCAAGTTTGTTTAGCTTGAAATGTGACCTAAACCTGATACCCCACCCATTCTGGGGTATCCGGTTTTTCTACATTTAGGATTTTGAATTCTGCTCTTAACCCCTTACTCGGTATTTTTGGTTGACAATTCTTTCTGGTACATAAGACCTAGATATGAGGGACCATGACAGTGCTCCCCGGTTCTAGCTTGCTGCGCCGGTTTGGAGGGGAACCCCAGCAGTGGTAGGAGAAAAAGAGAGAGCGGAGTAAATACCCTTCAAGAGTTTGTAATCCTTTGCACTTATTCTCAATGTATCTCAATTTTAAAACTAAAATATTTTCAACTAGCAACAATGCTTTCCTGCCACAAGGATCACAATTATAAAATAAATGTTGTGTTTTCCTCTGAGATAGATCTGCGTATGACTACTTGAGCGCGGAACCTTTCCAGGAGTACCTTGACAGCATGTACTTCGATCGCTTCCTGCAGTGGAAGTGGCTAGAAAGGTAAGACACACACACACACCTACCCCTGTTGTGCGCGTTCTTTTGAATTCCTGCATACCGATTTTTTTTTTCCATTTTTTGTAGAAAAGGGGTATTGAAGATCTAGATACAAAACTAAGCTTGTTGTATTGTTTAACTCCCTACTGCTAAATTCACCGTTAAAAGGAATACAAATATTCACGATGACTCCCATCCAACTTCTACACCCAATTAGTCAAACTGTATAAGCCTGCTTGTGTTCATAGAAGTGAATATATGTGAGTAAAAAAGTTGCTCATTATAGCTTCTTTTTAAATAATCATCAGTCCTAAATGTGAAAAGTATGCTGTGAATGAACTGCGGTATGATCACGTAGTGAATATCTACTATAGTCGATTTAAGTTAAGTTTATTGTGTGGCCTTCAATAGGAGTGTGCATGTACCTGTGTGATGGTGTCTTTCGTCTCCCCCTGACGGAATCGTGGGGTGTCACGGCTGCGTTCCAGGGGATCAGCGCACACCTTACACAGCACTGGCTAGGTTTTCACTGGACCCTTATTCTGCAGACGCCTCTGCTTGCACACCCCCAAGCTCCCCACTCACCAGCCTTCTCTCCTGCTCTTGGCATATGATGACTCCTACACAACCCCGAGGTTTTCCACACCTTTTTGTTTGCTTTCTTTTGTACTACCTGGTAAGGCTGTTGGCTTACACACGGTGCTATTTTCTCTGAATAAACCTATACCCTCCAATACAAAAATTAAATAAGTGCCCGTTACTAGCTAGGTGCATACTATAATTTTCGAACTCCTTATACATTTTTCATGGTTTTTGTTTCATTACATTTTTTTGCTATAGGGTCGCTTTTGTTTTGCTACAAGCATTTCGAGGCAATTGATTTGGTCACGAGTACTTTGTAAATAAATAAACCGAAACATATCAGGTTCTTCCACCACTTGCGGAATCCTCTCCGGTTCAGAGCCTCTCTAGTCGTCATCCTCTTCTTTCTGATAGGGTCTCCCCAGCATTGTGTGCTGATTTACCCTCCTGGATGGGGTGGACTCTGTCTTGGTAATTCATCTCCTTCTTTTGTTTTCAAACACCATTGTGAAGTTAATGGGATCCCCCAAGGTGCTTTGTGATGCTATTGTCTCTGATGGGCTACATAGATTAATTCTCTTAGATTTTCCAAGTTTTCAATTCATGCTTTTAGCGTGAGCAGGTCTTGTAACCAAGTGGAAGGGTCTTGTTTTTATTTCTTCACAATATCTGTGCTTGGCTTCCTGCTTCCTGAGAAACAAGTCTGTGGACATCTGTACTTGTCAAAATGAAACTAACATACCAGTGAGTGAAGCAGAGCAATCTACTATTTGGAAAAAGAGTCCAGCTAGTGAAAGCTCCATCTGCTGCGTAGTCAAATTACAAACGTATCAGGAATAGTATACCTCAGTTGCGGTTACTCCGTCTTTGTAATACTAGTTTCCATGAATGCAAAGGAGCGCTTTTCAATTCATAGCCACTTCTTCTGTTCAGTGTCTGCTCTAGCCTTGGGCCAGGGGCAGCCTTAGGCATGTGCAAGCTGTGCACCTGCACAGGGCCACCAAACCCCAGGGGCCACCACGCCAATATATATCCTTAATATTATAATCCTCTGAGGATGGATATATATTTGCGTGGCGGCCCCTGGCAGTGATTTGGCGGCCTCCGGCTCTGTTCTACTTCCAAACACCCTGACCCCCCCCCACCCCCTTCACTGGCCTCAGCGCTCCGCCCCGACCCCCTCTTCCGGGGCCCCCCACCTACACTCCGTGCACAGGGCCACCTTGAGCCTAGAGCCGCCCCTGCTTGGGCGGTTGTACCCTGAGGTTAGTCCAGTGGTGTGACTGTGACTTGATCTTTCTGATCTGAATTTAAATGGTTCTCGCATGCCTTGCTGACTGCAATTGTTCAAGAAGGAGATAGAAGTCTTGCTAGAGTGGCCTATTTATTCCAGTGAGCATGGTCAAGCAAAGGATCAGCATATGGATAAAGACTCTGAATATTATTGAGCAGTCATGTAAAAGCAACGCACATCTGGCCTTGGTTCGAAGCATCTCTCCCTTAATATTTAGTTGTATCGTTTTCATCCCACACCGTATTCCGAGACCAAGATGGAAATGCCTCAATAGATTGTGGACCTCTAAGTGTTTAAAATGTTAAGTAGATGTCATTATGGCTTGATGTGAACTTTGCGATATTGTGTTCTTTGGCTGTAGTGGATCCAAAGAATATTAACTGAAACTCCAGTGTCTATGTACAACTAAGACTGAAGAAGATCTAACACAATATTTGCCCTGATGGAAAGAGTATTGGTGCTGGAAAAGAATAGTAGGCTGTTTCAGAGTTTTAAGCTAGAACTGGGTAAAACAATGCAGGTTGTGGGGCTGATATTATCACATTATGAATCTTTAATTATGCGAAAATCGCTGCAACCGTCTCAATCGCATAATTCCTGTGGCCCTGGACATAGCACACCTACAGTCATTTGCAGAGTTACTTCAGGTCGGATTCTAGTGCCCCCATTCTGTAAACTCATCAAAACGTTAGCCTGCAGAAATCAAATCTGAACAAACCAAACAGAAAAATACAGCTCTGATGAATGGCAGAACTGACGCATGTTCAATTGTCAAAAAAGAAACATAATGAAACCTGGAGGTATTTGGTATAAAGTCCAGAATTAGATTTCTTCGTTTTAATAAAAAAAATGTAAGGGGACTACAATTATCAAATTAGAAAAAGTGTAATAACTTAAAACAATGAAAGCTAAACACAAGAAACCGCAAATTGTGCAAAAACATAGCTAGCGGAAGCCTGCCGCCTTAATCTAGAGGTAACTCATCAAGGCAGTAGAATCAGGAGGCGGGAGCACAGTCGGAGAATGTGAGGAGGGAGCTCTGAGAAGGTGGGAGAGGAGAAGCATAGAAATCTCCATTGAGAAACCCCTAAACTCAGAATGAGTTGGCACTGAACGGAGGGTGGGGAAAACAGGAGGGAAAATGGAGCAGCACAGTCCGTGCTAGCAGGGTTCAGTCGGAAAGGGGATAATACAATGAAAGGGAGGACATCAATAAAAAGCATTTGCAATGCAATAGGTCTCGCATTTACGCAAGTTTAAGCTACTGGCATTGTAAATGACAATGTGTTTTATTTATGTTTTAAAAACGAAAACATAAATAAAAGGCATTGTCATTTACAATGCCAATAGCTCAAACTTGAGTAAATGCGAGACCTCTTGCATTGCAAATGGTAGGCATCACGGACAAAGGGACGGCGTACAGGCTTTAATGGAGAGGGCGGTGGGGAGGGGAAGAAGCCACAGACAAGGGGAGGGAGGGCACAGGAGTAATGAAGGCACAACAACGGGATGGAGGGCGGGGGAAATAAGGCACTACAACAGGAGGGTGAGGGGGTAAAGAAGGCACCAATGCACGTTGTGTCTGCAGTAAGAGAAACTTGATAAAGAAAATAGTGCTTACGGTCTAAATAACACGTACTGTGTAACAACCGAAGTAAAGGGGACCAGGTGACAAATGAAAAGGAGGCAATACTAAGGGGGGACTGACAAGCCAATTTATTAATCAGAAGCCAGCATTTAGGGCAAACAATGACACAAGCCAATAGCAAATAAGGGCGGAGAGTGGGTGGGGCTTCTATTCCTTACTCCGCTACAACAAGTCTCGCAGGGCAGCGCATGCGCGCTGGCTCTAGGCTCGACCTTAAAAGGTGGTGCAGGTAGGAGTTTATAGAAAGTGAATCATCTCACAGGTGACAATACAGTAATTAAAAAAACGCAGATGGTAGGAATGCAAGTAAGGGTGAAGGGTCGGTATGTCTTGTTTCAGAATAACAAACAAAACGATAATTTCTGTGTGGGTTTTTAAAATCTAGGTTAACTTTAAAAGTTTAATGTTTTAAGGATCTATTGTGTAGTTTACTTTTGGCAGTGTGATGTGTTAAAGGCCCTGTTCATATAAATTGTGACGAACAATCCTACATCTAAAAGGCATTGTTAACCTAACGGGAACTGGTTCAGTGGTACCAGGGGTGAAAGGGGTCCTGCTGCGCCCTACTGACCACATCCTTTGTGTATGTTGGAACTTAGAAGCCTCGATTTATTTATTTTTTCTGCATATTTTTTTCTGTGTATTATATAAAGCAATTCATCCTTAGGTAGTGCTGTCTTCATGACGCACAGGTTGATGCCACAATAACAATCACAGTGCAAAGCACAAGACATGAAACTCTAACAGTGGTGCGAGCGCGCTCTCGTGTAATTATTTTAGAAACATGGCGAGCTTAAGGGCAGTGTGTTCATCCGCTCTCTGGTCTTCAGAGGGTGTTTACTGATAAACCTAATCTTTTGGTAGCATACAGGTGTCCTACACCTCATTTCCTCGCCCCATTGGTATGTGAAGTACCCGTAGAGTTATTGTCTGTGCTCTTGTGTGAAAAGGCAACCAGCATTTCAAGACTGAAAACTAAACATGTCCTTATAAAGTGTTTCTTGTTTTTTTTTCTTAAGGCAACCTGTAACGAAAAACACATTCCGGCAATACCGAGTGCTGGGGAAAGGAGGTTTTGGGGAGGTGAGTGCTCGTCTTCTGTGGTTGGTGAGATAGAAAGAGCCATAAACTTTAGGTTTACCTCTGTATGAACTTCAACCAACCTAAGCAAGTGTATTAGACATGAAGTGCTTGTCTTCCTAATACTCCTCATTGGCAGATTCTTCAGGAAATGGATTTAAATAGTAAAGGGTGTGATTAGTAAAGGAACCAGGAACTGGCAGGATGTGTACAGTATGATGGGATGGACTAAAAGAAAGTAGTGTACTAATTATTTTTAGTATATGTGTCAGGGAATAGGACAGTTATAGAGGATCATTTTGTCTATTGTTCTCTGTGGATCCCTAAGGGCTGTCACAAGCCATTTAATATTTCCATTATGGAGCTGTGTAGAACATACGTTTTTAAGTAAAATGTTTATTCACCGCCTAAGCAGATCATTGCCACTGATAACAGATGTTTATGGTCACTCAACCCAATGGTGCTCAGTGGATAAACCTGAGGATAAAAGGCTGAGAGAGGCCTCCGGAATTCAGACCTGGTTAAACACAGGCCCCTGTCGTGGATGCATTAATCTGCTGAGCCACCAGATCAGCTAAGCATAGCTATCTGTCAGGCCACAGGGCAATTTGCCGAGGATCTTTACTACAGGGTTATGCGCTCCTTATTCTGTGGATATCTGTCCGACTCTAGGAGTAAGTAAGAAAAGAGCTGCTTGTGCGTGGCTTTGGTGGGATCAGTCATGTCCGAATCTGTAAATGGGGGAAGTGTATACATTTGTGTGAGTAGGAAGTATTCAGCACAGATGGGATACAGTTAGAAAAGGCATTGTTGTTCATGAATCTCTGTGGGCCTGCTGATAATCCTCTTTAGGTATGTGAAGTTCTTTAGATCATGTTCCATTATCAATTCTGCGGTCGTTTTAGGGAGCTGGAGAAGTAATCTTCATAATTAAAACTTTTGAATTCAAAAGGTTTTTAGACTATAGGCCTCTGTGGATACTCTGTCAGTAGAACTGAATTAGATTAGCAAGTTTTCTGATAACCTCATTATGAAACTCTGATTACGTTCCTCTGTTGATCTGGGGCCACTGGATGGAATCAAAAGAACCTATGTGATTAACACTACAGAGTTTGTGACATATATATATATATATATATATATATATACATATATATATATATATATATATCATTGTATATATATCATTATATATATATATCTATAGAGTATAGTCCGATGTGGATCATCAAGAGTCTGAGAAGGAATCTTTTTAGCTAACGCCTTGGAGTCTGCGAAGCTGTAGTTCCTCACTCTATAGTACAAAGTCAAAGATGTAACCTTGTTAATGAACAGTAACATGTTTTTGATGGTCTCGTTCTCCTTTATTATGATCATCTATGGATCCTCGACCCAGAGTACAGAGTCGAAGAAGGAACCCAAGGAGTTTGTGAGATGGTGTAAAAATGGTTTGCCTGGGTCATAGGATGTAGCCTGTTTGTTAACATATTGATTTCGGATTATCAGGATGAGTTAAATGCCTTTATGTTAATGCCTTAGCATGAGTCTGCCTCATTCGTTCTTTTTTTGTTTGCGCATCAGGTTTGTGCTTGCCAAGTTCGGGCAACAGGAAAGATGTACGCCTGCAAAAGACTGGAAAAGAAAAGGATAAAAAAGAGGAAAGGAGAATCAATGGCCCTGAATGAGAAGCAGATTCTGGAGAAGGTCACTAGCCGCTTTGTTGTGAGTATCTTCTTTACATGTGGTCTTCACTCATTCTGTGTTATCTGCTTGCACACTTTGTGCTCTGCACAAACCATTTGCCCCTTAGGGTAACCCTAGGCATATGACAGTTGTGCAGTATCATATTTGAATTTGCTTACAATGTCTCTTCAGATACCCTAAAATACAAATGCATGACAGCATGTTATGTCTCACAAGTAAAAGGAGACCGAGAGGGCTTTGGTTATCCTATGTTAGAATATTTCTGAGCTTGCCTGTCGATATTATGTGTCACAAATAAAAGAACAAGCTTTTGTAAAGCCAATGTGCCAGGCCTCCAGGCCCACTGAACCATTGGCTTTGTCAGTGCTTGTATAGACAAGACATGCCATCTTATGTCATTTCCCATTGTTTATCATTAATAAAGTAAGGAAACAAAGATGTCTGCCCGTAGGTGTATACATGTTAAGTAGTATGTGATTGACTGACACGGTAGTGAAGGCATGTCAGCCATCTTGGAATAGTAACGTTTTCAATAACTTTCAAAGATGGCTACCCATTTGTGTGCACACACGGACGCATCTTTGAATTAAGCAAAATGTGAATGAATATACAAACTAATGAATGAAGACTGCTAGCCTAAAGTCCCTCCACACGTGTGCGTGTGTGAATATATATATATATATATATATATATATATATATATATATATATATATATATATATATATATTCAACACGTGACTCCTCTGGATCTCTCGGCGTTTCAGCAACCACGCAGCACACCAGTGTGTGTATATATATGTGTGTATATATATATATATAGTTACGCTCCAAACTGCTTCGCAGGCAACCTCGGAGAAAACGGACACTTGAATACGCTGAGAGTAGCTGGTGATATGAATTTTATTTTTCAATTAAATTGCTCCGTGCAACGTGGAAAGACACGTTTCGGCGATCCCAGTCGCCTTGTTCACAAAAACGTTAGTCAATTGTTACAAACAAATATTTGAACCCTCCCAGACCATCACGTGATAGGCTGTCACCTGACTGGTGATGAACATAAAATACGATCATACTTCGAAACAATTTTTTGTAAATATAGTTAATAAATGTAAATTACAAAATTACTGTAGAAATACTCGGATTAATTAAATAGAATCATGATCACTACCTTATACTCCTACTATAATTAAGATTAAAAAATCATCACAGATGTATAGCCAAAGAATACTCAACAACATTCATGCTATGGTTGCCCTGCCTTTAACTGACAGCCATAAAGTGAATAAAGTGCAAGTGCTACAAAAATCTCATTATTCCCGTCCGGGGACAATAAATGTAAACTAATTAATATTGTACAAAGAGAAAGCAAGCGGTGTCTATTGTACTAAATAAATTCCAAAATGGAAAACTTATCAAAAAAGCCTAAATATGAAGAAAGTCATCAGTAGCAAAATCATTTGATACCAACAAATAAACCAGGAGAGCCCCCCTGGATATCTAACTCAAGAGGTCCCCCTTGAGTGTCATATATACATACATACAGATATATATATATATATATATATATATATATATATATATATATATATATATATATATATATATATATATATTACCTACTGGCGGTCGCCAGTAGGTAGTTATAGTTAGGATTTTTTGCAATGTTAAATCTCAAAATTCTATTTGGAATAACTTTGGCACCGGTTGACGAATCTGCCTGAAAATCTCCTGAAAATGGCCTCGCGGCGCCCCGGTCCTTCCCTGAAAGTTTGGGGGGGATTCGTCAAGCGGGGGCCAAGATAAAAGGGGGGTCCCAAAACGCGTTTTCCCCATGTTAATTTCCATAGGGCGGTCGATTTCACTTTTAGCCCGAACGGCTGAATGGATTTCCACCAAACTTGGCAAAATTGTAGGGACTGGTAGCCCGATGTGCCTTTGCTATGTCTCAAGATATGTGCTCCACTGGATTTTTAGTAATTTAGGTTCAAAAAAATATATATATCTATAGCAGCGCACCGGTACGCGTACCGTGCACGCCACGCGACTTGCGTGAGGAAAGCTGATTGGCTCTCGGGTGTCTGTAAACATTCTAAACAGTCCGGAGCGGCCGCCATCTTGTGTCTCGGTAAAATCGAGACACAAGAGGTGGCCAAAACAAAGAGGGAAATGACCATAAGGGGGCAGAGTAGACCCCCCCCTTGACCTCCTAGGTTTGATGTGGGGGCCATAAAAGGGCCCCGCGGGGCAAAAAAAAAAAAAAAAAATTTTGATTTTCGCGGGGGGAGCGCCCGGTACGCGCACCGGTGCGCGTACCGGGGAGTGTACCATGGGGAAAAAGAATGACAGTTTTATAAGTAGCTGTTTAAAAAAAAAATGTTTTGTTGTTTTTTTATACATACACATACATATATAAATGCATATGCATATATATATGCATATATGTGTATATGTGTGCGTGTAGAGAGAGGTAGAGGTGTAGAGGTAGAGAGGTAGAGAGGTAGAGAGGTAGCGGTAGAGAGGTAGAGATTAGTAGAGAGAGAAGAAGAGAGAGGTAGAGGGGTAGAGAGTAGAGAGTGAGTAATAGAGAGTAGAGAGTGAGTAGTAGAGAGTAGTAGAGAGCAGTAGAGAGAGTAGCAGAGAGTGAGTAGTAGAGAGTAGTAGAGTGAATAGTAGAGTGAGTAGTAGAGAGTAGTAGAGAGTGAGTAGTAGAGAGTGAGTAGTAGAGAGTAGTAGTGAGTAGTAAAGAGTGAGTAGTAGGGAGAGAGTAGTAGAGAGTGAGTAGTAGAGAGTAGTAGATAGTGAGTAGTAGGGAGTAGCGAGTAGCGAGTAGTAGGGAGTGAGTAGTAGAGAGAGAGTAGTAGAGAGTAGTAGAGTAGTAGAGAATGAGTAGTAGACAGTGAGTATTTGAGAGTAGTGGAGTCGGAGAGAGTAAGTAGTAGAGAGTAGTGGAGAATATTCCAAAGTTTGGCACAGCACCACTTTCACAATGAGTCCAATCAAATCATATCACTTAGAGTCCTTATTGAAGCGCTGAATCTTGGTGTATATTCAAATGCTTTTATTTTCCTTAAGTTTATGTACCACAGCCAGCCGAAAGGTTTCGTTCTGTACAACAGAACTTCTTCAGGGCGTTCTTATTTCCTTCAAGTTATGTCGGTATCCAGTTGTCATATAACTAGATATTTCTTCCAAATGTTAGACGAGACATAAGTATATTCTTATTCAAAGTGACTAGGTATCAATTTTACCCACACAATTCGGGCAGACTTGAGTAATTTATAGCATCCTCAAAGTCAGTCTTTCAAAAATTCCAAAGTATAGGACATGATAATCCAAATCCAAATGTTTCTCAAGAAAAGTCATTTACAATCGTTCGGAATATCGGTGTTTGGGCAGATATGATCCAGGGACCCCCAGTATGCAAGGGGAATTAGTCCCCCCTCTGCAAACGCGCCAGTGGCCTGCATTGCAGAGAGGTGTAACAAGGGTGTGGCCTCATTACACTTCTCTG
Source organism: Lissotriton vulgaris (assembly GCF_964263255.1). Taxonomy (NCBI): domain Eukaryota; kingdom Metazoa; phylum Chordata; class Amphibia; order Caudata; family Salamandridae; genus Lissotriton; species Lissotriton vulgaris. Next base: position 1,169,131,661 of record NC_141693.1, read on the forward strand.
CAATGCAGCTCCCTCGCGCATACTGGAGGCTCCTGGTGGACTAGTTGACCCCAGGGACCCCCAGTATGCAAGGGGAATTAGTTCCCCCTCTGCAAACGCGGCAGTGGGCTGCGTTGCAGAGAGGTGTAACAAGGGGCATAGTCTCATTACACCTCTGCAATGCAGCCCCTGTCGCATACTGGAGGTTCCAGGTGGGCTAATTGGCCCCCAGGGGCCCCCAGTATGCAAGGGGAATTAGTTCCCCCTCTTTAAACATGCACGGGGGTTGCGTTGCAGAGAGGTGTAAAAAGGGTTGTGGCTTAATTACACCTCTCTGCAATGCAGTCCCCTGGCGCATACTGGAGATTCCTGGTGGGCTTTCAGGTCTTATATAGTTAGGAATTAGCATTAAAAAAACCTTTGAAATTCACTGAAAAAACCATAGGTTTCACACCAGTTATAGTTAGGAATTAGCATTTAAAAAACCTTTGAAATTCACTGAAAAAACCATAGGTTTCACACCAGTTATAGTTCGGAATTAGCATTTAAAAAACCTATTAAATTCACTGACAAAACCATAGGTTTCACACCAGTTATAGTTAGCAGGAAATTTTACTGACATAAAACCATTGAAATTCCCACGTTATAGTTAGTTGGACTCACTATAACTTGCGCGCCTGCAATGCACTGCTGATGACATCACATATTACATCACTCATGACATGGTCAGTGACATCACTCATGACATCACTGATGACACCATCCTTGTGACAGAGTGACAGACCTAATTTCAGTGTAATGTAACGCTTGAAACACATATTCATAAATAGAAACAAACATTTTCAAAAAAATGGAGGTACCCAAACCAGTAACAACAACCAATTCAGTAATTCCACCATCTATATACACATCCACTCATTCACCAACAGTTCTATATAGTTACTCATATATATACTCACTCATTATATGTAGTGATACACCTATACATCCTGTTACACATCAGCAGTCATCCAAAAGTTACTCACACACATACTCACACATGCAAATAAACTATTGAACATCCATTTATTTGCATATACATTTATACACACACTACCACCTTACTTCTAAGGAAACTTACACATACTTACTCTCTTAAACAATCACTTATAGAAACACATACTTATTTAAACAGGAACTCCTACAATCTCTCACTATATATACTATACTCACTTATATACATCAATACTCACATATACTAGATTAAAACATATGTCGTTACTAATGAAGACACTAGTGAGACAGTCATTCACTCACTAACACACACATATACACACTCATCCACCCATACAGTCCTGCACATATGCTGTCTTCAAAACACATACAAACAGTGAGTCAGTCACCAACCCCTGCAGCCACTTATACACAAAGAGAAACACTGATACAAACATTTAAATATTTAAACAATACTCGCTAATATATGTATTCACTAAGATACACTTAATAAGCCAGTTAACCAACCAATTTTTTTTTTAAAAATCATCCATTTACATACTTATTTAAACATTTATTCTTCCATCGACCTTTACAAATACATATATAAAACAAATTTATTTTTCAGAAAGACACACATTCACTGGATGGTGTCATCAGTGATGTCATGAGTGATGTCACTGACCATGTCATGAGTGATGTAATATGTGATGTCATCAGCAGTGCATTGCAGGCGCGCAAGTTATAGTGAGTCCAACTAACTATAACGTGGGAATTTCAATGGTTTTATGTCAGTAAAATTTCCTGCTAACTATAACTGGTGTGAAACCTATGGTTTTGTCAGTGAATTTAATAGGTTTTTTAAATGCTAATTCCGAACTATAACTGGTGTGAAACCTATGGTTTTTTCAGTGAATTTCAAAGGTTTTTTAAATGCTAATTCCTAACTATAACTGGTGTGAAACCTATGGTTTTTTCAGTGAATATATATATATATATATATATATATATATATATATATATATATATATATATATATATATATATATATATATATAGCCACACACAAAATTGGTGTACGTCAATTATTTGTTCAGTGACAGAAGTTCAAATACGCTTGCATAGGAAGATTTCTTACAATGCAAATAATTTCAGTATAGAATGGACTCACTGCTGACGTGGTTCTTTTAGCAACACTGATTTTAAAGGCAGATTGCGAGGATAGATTGACATTTTTGTGTGCTAATTGTGCTATAAATTTGGTGTTGACTGATGACATTAGTTTGCAGAAACAATGTATCTTTCTGTTTTGGAGAAGGAGAAACTATTTTTCAATTAATGGTGTTTTTCTCCTCTTTCGCTCACTGTTTCGAGAGCTGACATTTGCAAGCACATGTTTCTGAATCGGACCAGTGTCTTCATCCACCTATATACTTTGTAACCCGTTTTTTTGTAGGTGAACCTAGCATATGCATATGAAACGAAGGATGCACTGTGCCTGGTTCTGACATTAATGAATGGTGGGGACTTAAAGTTCCATATCTACAGCATGGGAAACCCGGGCTTCGAGGAAGAGCGTGCGTCCTTCTATGCAGCGGAGATCTTGTGTGGCCTGGCCGATCTGCACAAGGAGAACATTGTGTACAGGTGAGTGATGTGGCACTTTCCGCACATTCACATAATGTTGCCAAATTTATAATATGGGTTTGTCTTCTCTGTCCTTTTTTCTTAATGTATTATTGCTGTGGGATTGAAAATGAATTCGAAAAATGAAGATATTTATCTTGAATGTATATTATCACATAAGGAAGAATCAAAATTGTAAATTTTGAAGAGAATGTACATACCTTTATGGATAGTATTTATTTTGTTGCACACATCAATATATCGGTGGGAAATAGGGCACGATGTTTACGGTTCATTGAGAAAGGCTATTCGCCGAAACGTGTTAAGTCACGTCCTAATTTAAATACGGGAGCTGCTCCTGCAAGCGTGATAACACACAAAAAACAGATTGTGTTAGCAATCAAACAAAGTAGCAGAGACATTTGCTGTCAGGAAGGTCCTATACCATCATTGTTCATGTATCTTTCATTATGTTTCTCAATCTCCTTTAAAGAATGACAAATTGACCAAACTTGTTGCATTTAATTGTTCAGTTTCCACTAAGGTACTTTCTTTACATAAGTTTTTCTTCCATTAAGACTCTTGAAAGGAACTTCACCTTGTTGGGTGGAGCAGACTTTGAATGTTGCAGAACAATGCCTACACTAACCCCTCAGCTCAGAACGCTCACCCAAGTAGCCACAGGTTTACAAAACACAAATGCAGATTGTGACATTGCTCAAATAAAGAGGCAGTGAACTTTTCCGGCAGTAAGACCTCGCAGCATTATGGTAGACTTAGTCCTTGCATGTTTCATTTCGCTTCTCAATATTAATGTAGCAGTGAAATATAGACTTATTTTCAATTCTCTAATCCCTTTTCAATTAAACGGTGTTATTTTCAGTACGGTACTTTCCAGATATGATGATTTGCTGCCATTCACGTTCTTCAGAGGAGCTCAACCTCTTTGTGGTGCTGATCTGTATTTGGTTTGAGAACTGCTGATACCTGATTCATACACTGTTTGGGTCTGGCCATTGCTCAGCAAATTATTTTCACGCCCTAAGATATAAGACTTAATTCATGAACTAAAGCGTGGGTTCACAAACCTTGCTCTATATTCATATGATTTTTCTTTTTATATTAAGGTAATTTTCTGCATATCTAGGACATCCCCCCCTAGAATTAATTTCTAACCGCTTTGAATGATGCATAATGGTAGATGGAGGGAAAATAATCATTCCTCCTAGACCAATCGGATTCTTGTTGTTTGGACGAGAATGTCCTCTTCATGGTATATATAGTCATGTATACCTGCCCTGCAAGTTTCTGGTATCCTGACTGTTGATTTTGTTTGCCCCTAGCCTGACACTAATCTAATATGTGCATAGACACCTCTACCTGTCCAGTGATATGAGTGAGATCTGGGACATTTCCTGTATCACGGTTGGGTGCACCAAGTTTTCCCTCATTTACTGACAGTGGATACTATCCCTATTGTGGGTTTAGCATGTGGTTTGGTGGTGGCTGTACACCGTGTTTATAAATCTATACTTGTAACCAGGCCTTTTTACCTGTTTCACATTCGTGTGAAGTTCCACTTCTGTGCGATAGCTCTGTTCCAAGTGACATTAAAATGTATGTTATGCATTTATTTATGTGTGGTACATGCATTGTGTGTATCATTGAGCCCGAGGAATGGAGGCCCGTGGGTTCCATTTATTTCAGAAGCCCCTGTTCTGGAGATGAAGTTGATTTCCCAGACAGTGTAAGTATCTTGCTGACATTCTTGGAGCTGCAGGGAGGAGAACTAGACACTCAAGTAGAGACGAAGGAGTCACGGCTTCTTTAAAAATTTAATTAGGCCTTTTGCTGTGGGCTGTAGCACTGCCATTTGATAGATGGTGGGAATGAAGAGCGGGACTGCAGTTTTTGTAAGGTGAAAGGAACCCCTTTAGGTGAGACCAGCCTTTCGCCTGTTCCCTGCTCACTGTTGCTCTTAATAGCCAGGTGCAGAAGCTCACACTTGTTTGTGTTTCTCTGTTGTGGGTACTCCAGGCTAGAGACTACCCTGCTGTTAGGAGCTTCAGTCTGTAGAAAGGGTGTGTCTGGAGAGCAGCCTGGAAAGGACTCATGAAAGGGGAACTGCCCCATACCGGTTCTGATTTGCGAATTTCCACTAAGTTTACAAGCTAGCAGTCTTCTACAACAATCAATTACATTTTTGTCTCTGAGCCAAATCTCGCAAGGATACAGATCTAAAAAGGATAAAACCTTAAAAGCCTGGATTCTCAGATGTTTTATTCAAATCACAAATGTCTGAGAAAAGTACCAAGCAGATTTACTCAAAACTAAATAGATTGCTTCTGGAACAGGACTGGTATTCTTGTTCGGTCTGTTGGAAATCTGTCCAGTGGAAATCGAAAATAAAGAAAGGGATGTTATATGCCTTTGATATTCTTGAATAACTGTTAATCTCCTTGACCATTTTGGGCCAAATTTGGAACGCACAACCAAAATTAAAGTGTATAAGTGAAAAAAAATTACATTTACAGACTTGCAAAAGAGAGGAGTGTTGCAGTGTATTTGGTATGGGCCACCTACATTATTAGGATAATGCAGGTCACATAGGTTTTCCGTGATTAAAGAACGGAGCGACATTGCAGTTTCTCGATAAAATATGGATGATCTAGGTGAATTGCAATAACATTTTTATGTATTATGTTTTTTTTATTTCTAATGGTCTCACATGGTCTCTGTTTACTCCGAGCCACTCCGCCCACTCTTCAGTACTCTGTCACCGTGCTCTATTGGATGCATGAGTAGTTTTAAGTCTCTTGCCTACATGTAAAATAATGAAATAACCATCCACATTTATCGACTTCAGAAAGGAGAAGGGCACAGTTGGCTTTGCTAGATTTCAGATATGACTTGCAGATGTCACATGTCAACAGCAAGCACATAACTCATTGACCCATTTTCCTGTGATACATGCCTGGCGTAAGTAGCATCAGGGTGCTGACTAAGACATAAAACAATACGATTGTACCTCACCTGCTGAGAGTAGCCCTTCGATAGCGCCATGCATTAATGTATAATGGGTGAGAGGACCCTCAGCACCTTTGAATCATTGGACTTAATAAATGTTGCTTCGGCAACGTTTATCTAACTCAATGTCTGCCTGACACCCTCCCTTTGAAGCACAGCACTGGTCAGAGCTGTTCATAAAAGTAATAAAAGCACTTTTTTGTCCATTGGTTGGATTTCAACATGGGATCACTAGTCCGTGGCCAAGCCCCAATGGCCTGTCAGTTCTGAATGTAATTTCTTTTGCTCACTGTGTGTCCATGACAACGATCCATGTGGAGTAAACATCTCTCTGCTATACTTAAACCGACAAGAATGTACTTTAGGAGGGACACAAACAGGAGGAGAATTGTTAAGTTGTATCTGTACTTTTTTGTTTGTTTTCGAAATAATTTGTTTTAGGTTTAGGGCTTAATTCAGAAAATAGGTCTGTGTAAGCGATCCTAAATTTTGCAAAATTTGGACAATGGATTGCTAGTAGATATGATTCACAAAAAAATGCATACGTTTTGCAGATGCAAATGCATACTTTTATTCATTTGTATCCATGGTGAAAACCTGTTTGGTGGAAACCACCCGCACATTTTTTGAAAACACAAAGTTACGACTCTTTTGTTTGTGCTAATCACATTTGCATGGCTACACCAAGGAGTCACTGCATTTGAGTCCCTGTGATTACAACTCCGTATTATACACCCTACTTAGGCCCTTATTATGTGTTAGGCATAGCGGTAATTACTGCATGCCAGGGTAAATAGTGCATGACTTTAACTATCGTCTGATCACGAGGTAAAAACCTATGTGATATTTAACACATGTTCTATATACCACATTTCTGTGATCCATGTGTGATATTTACCACATGCAGGAAAAAGCGCTTGTGGTGAATAACTCAAATTAAAAGTATGAGCGGGAAATAAAAAACTGTGGAATTCAGCACCACAAAATATCTGCAGTCAAAAGCAGATGGTAAACATTTCTGGAAGTATAGGGAATGAAAGGAAAGCTGTAAAATATTACAAAAGAACTAAGACCAATACAATAATGCAAAAAAACACAGTACGTGCACTATTTGAGCTGGAAAAAATAAATTGCACACAGGGCCAGACCTACATAAACAGTCATGGACAGGTGAAGCCCTCACAGGCTGACTACAGCAGCTCACACTTCCATTTTGCACTTCTAGGCCCCTATATCATGATATGCCACATCTGTGTTCTGCTACAACATAACATAACAGGTGTATTTGTAAAGCACACGATTACCCGAAGGTGTCCTGGTGCTGAATAACAGATTTTTATTGTTACCTAACTCAATGGTACTCATTTTATCGTCCTCAAATGGATGAAAGGCTGAGTGGGCCCGCCAGGATTTGAACCTGTGACCATGAGGTTGGACACAGGCCCCTGCAGTGGCTGCTTTAGTCCACTGAGCCACCAGACCGGGCTGGTGGCTCAACCAACAAACCATGCAGCATAAGGATGGTAATCTGGCCAACAGTCAATCTTAAACGGCGCACAACGCAGGATGGGAGCCGGGTTTGACAGAGTTAGGCTTAAGCCCATAAACATGAGCAAGCTTGCGGTCCAGAGGATAGTGACCCAGACCAAGCATGTGGTGGCTATGCCTTATGTTTGCACATCTACCCCCAGTTTACGGCAGTAAAGAAGGAACACAATGAAGTGTCTGTTACGCTTGGTGGTTTTCTCATGGTGCCAGCACCTCGCCACCTTTGGTGCAGCTCAACTGCACTACAAACAATTGCAGAATAGGGACAAAATACAGAAATGGACCCCAACAGGAAGCATCACAATGCGGTTGACTGACTGGTTCAACAAAAAATAACGAATTAAATACTGGAAATCTAACGAGATTGCAAAATGCAGTGAGAGTTTGTTAATTGACATAGGTATGACATATTTTTACATTAACAATTCCCACAATGGAGGAGCCAAGCTCGACAACGAGATGGCCGCACGTTAGCTCGGCTCCGCCGTCCTACCTGTCTAAATTTGAATATCCTGTCGCTCATCCTGCCCAAAATGGACAACAATTTATATGCAGAGCTCTGCAATCACTTACCATTCATCCTGGTGGGTCCGGTGCTCAGTGGATCCGCAGCGGCGTCCTCCCGGAAAGTGCGGCTTCCCTGGGGTTGAGACCGCGGCCTCGCCCTTAGCGAGTGGCCGGCGAGATGGTGTCGACGGCGGCCTCGGGTGGAGGTTTGGGACCGGCCGGAAGATGCTGATGTGCGAAGAGCCCGGAGGCAAATGAACGTGCCTGGGACTACCGTCCGGTGCTCCAGAGGTGGTGTGCGGCAAGCTGTGGGTTGGGGACGCCGTGTTTGGTGGCTCCCCCCTTTGTTGCCGTCCGGCCGTGCGGGCTTCTTCGCTCAGTGGCGGAGAGTGATCCTGGCGGAGCGGTGTCGCCGGCGGGTCCCCCTCGTTTGGTGGTCATCATTTTAGCGCTGTGGGTGCTGCTTGTGCGCTTGAGGGGGATCCCGCCGGGGCTCTACTGTTGAGCTCACCTCTGGAGATAATTTCGAAGAGACGGCGCAATTGTCGCAAAATGGCGGCTGTTGCTATGTCCCGTGTAAAGTCCCGGGATGCCGATTTCTTGGGCCTGGGCCTGCACTGGTGAGTTCGAACCCACGATTGGCGACGTCCTGCAAGTGTTGAAGAACTGGAAGTTGACCATGATTCGGGACTCTTGTGCGCAGGGCGATGTAATAGCCGCCATTGCTCCCGGGTCGGCTCTAGAGGACGCGGATGGGCCCGGCGTGGTCGTTGATTGTTCCCCGCTCTCTGGTTGGGATGGCGATGATCCGATGCGTGAGCGGGTGGCACCGCTGGTGTTCATTGACACTGGTACACACGGCTGCTGTGAACAGTTTCTGCATTGCCCTCGGGAGAGGGGGTCCCATTGGCTGCTTCCATTGATCATCCAGCAACTTTTCCACGGCCTTTTTGCATCGCCACATCCTGTGCCCACTGGATCGACACACATCGCGACGTTAGCTAAGAAAGAACTAGGATGAACCCGGTTCTTACTTCGGAGGACTACTAATCAGTGAATGGAGTTATGGACTTCCCCAAACTGTGATAATTTGTTGATTTCTACATATTTACGTATTACTGAACACTTTGGGCTACGCTTATGGCGGTGGGGGCGGGGGCCGTGCCATTCGCTGAATGGTTCCTCTCCCCAGGCTTACCTTTTTTCTCTCTTTCTTTTTCCGTTTCTCTATATTATCTTATTCTATATTTCGGGTTCATAATTAGGGCTACAGGCACGCTGCTGGGGGGGTAGGCTGTAGCCTTCTGCAGGGTGGGACGGGTGGATTAGGGTCTATTAGGTAGTTCTTTGTTTCTATGGCTCTTTTGTGTCCTTTTCTTGGATCTCCACGACTGTGCGTAACCCCGCGGGGTGAGTTACTGAGAGGGGAGGAATAGGTATTATATGTAATATGGTACCCATGGTTCTGTTTCTCCTGAACTAATTGATCCGCCCCAAAGCACGTTCGCTAATTGTATTATTGATCGCCATCACCACTGTGGGGCGGGTACAGTAATGTGGAGTACCCCTACTTCCTTTTCTCTTTAGTATTTTTGTTTTCTTATTTCTTGGGTTGGGATGTATAATGATTGCAACTTATCTGTTTCCCTGATGGTTTTTATTACTGCGGAAACGCTGTTTACCTTGTCTCTGGGTACATGTGGTCGGGCGTGGATACTACCAATGAGGAACTGTAAGCGAACCTCTGTTTTGCATGCTTTGGACCTTTCTGATTATTGCTTTTTGGCTGTACTGAAATGAAACAGTTAGCTTGTTCCCCGCCACGTACACCAAAATGCCATCTATACAACTGATCCTTTATTCTTTAATATAAAAAATTAACCTCCTTTGATCATACGTCGAGTGATGCCAGTTAGTTAATATCATTGACTTGCATCGTTAGGTAATGTTGTCTAACTACTCCGTACCTTTAATTGATAATGGTGCTTTCCAGTTTTGTTCCGTGGCCGGCCCCTGGGTTGTAGGCCCGTATTTGTACGCATCCATTTCCTCAAATAAAGGTGTTCAAAATTTTTTTTAAAAAAAACAATTCCCACAATGTTGGTGTAACACTATTGGTTTCCTTGGAACTATCCAGATGAGACATATTTGTTTAATACCAAATTCACAGACTTTTCTGTATCTTCCACAGACTACGATATAGGCACCCAATGACCAAGCCTAACTGAGTGCCTCACTTTCAAACACATGCCCCTCCTCTTTTCAATGTATACTATTAGTCACACATAGAGTGATCAGGGGACGGTACACCCACAAAGTGATGGCACTGTGCAATAGTGTCATGATAAAGACAAAATGTGTACCAACAATCGTTTAACATGAGCTTGCAGCCTTGAAAAAGTCAAGGAGGACGAAACACGTGTCGGCTGCAGTTTTTATGAAGAACGATGTACTTGGATGTGTTCCTGAATTAAATAAGAACTATGCAGCATTTGTGTGTGGACTGGAATTAACTACCGAGAAGAGAACCAACAAATTAAAATCGGACTGTGTGTGCATAGGTGCCATTTCTGTATTTTGCGATCCAGAGGCTATGCAGGCTCATTACAGACACCATGCAAAACATATTTTTCACAATTACGGGTAATCTGAAGCCCAACAGTGGGATTCACTGCCATCCCCCTTTCCTGAAAATGCTAGTAGTGCTGGAATTCTTTGTAACAGGCACAGCAGAGAGTAGGATTGGTGCATGACATTTCTCAATTAAGCCTCAGCAAAATACTTTGCCAAGTGATGGATGCTTTGCAGAGAGTGAGGGAGCAGCATATACATTTCTGCATGGACACCCACATACAGCTAATGTCGACAGAAGAACCATCTGTCCTCATGGAATGTGCCCCGCCAAGCACTCCCCTAAAAACGTGGAGTAAAAGAGGAATCATGGGGGAACCCCAGCACAGTAGTTCCCCAAAGAAGTAACAGTTTGTCTCCTCCAAAGGAAAATCAAATGTTTACCAGAACAGGTGTCAGTCTTCTGAAGGTTCTTCATAGAAGATAATGCAAAACTCTAGCTATACTGACACACTCACGAGTTACCTACCTAAACAATAGTCATCATGGAACCTCACATGGTCGACTGTCCCCTCGTCGCTGGTAAAGATGACAATAGCATCACCGACTGCATTTTTAATGGCCATCCCATCGTCAAGCAAGAAGGCACCATCAGATGCAACACTTACATTGAGGCTAGCACCACCACTGTACACAGTACAAGCAAATGGAACATTGACAATCCTATCTATGACAATGTATATACTCTTTTTGCTGCCATTAAAACGCCCAATGTCCTTTGCATAGTTACTGCTGAAGATGTAACTCATTGGTCTATATACTGGATCTGAGGTAAAAGCCGACTTCAGAGACCAAGAACAGGTTTCTGACATGGCTTACAGCACAACCAAGCTGGATGCCCGTGGCATTCTGACGGAAGATCACCACCCAGAGATGACATTGGAGACTTTGCCCATCACCCACAAGGTTATGATGATTGTGCCTGCAGGACTTTCTACTGGAAGGTCGCAGAGGAGACTATGATCACCCATATAGGCATTTATTACCGAGACCCACCAATGACACAAGCACCTGGTCACTTTCTTAAATACTGTGCAACCGATGATGGAAACATTTCAGAAATTTGTTTTGCAGCCACAGCCTCACCATGTTCCGCAAAGAGTGGGCAAGCAATTTTGACTTCCAGTAGTCCCAGTAGAACAGCAGTGCTTCCTTTAAGGTTTTAAAGAATGGCGGAAGACTTAAGTTGATCTTGAATTGTGTGTAGAAAGTAGGAGTAAAACTGATGACCAGACCGTGCCTGGAGAAGTAGTATAGAGAACTTGTAAGTAATATTTGATTTCAGTTGATTAAAATCATAAAACATTCCACTTATCAGTCAAAGTGCATAATGATAAAGTGCTTAGTGCAACACACAAAAGCACAACTTGTTGAAACATTTTAAAATCAATATTGGAAATCTAAAACCTCAAGCAAGTAAAATGTCATCACAAATAAAAAGCAGGGATAGAATAATTTAGCATTTGTATATGCATTGGCTAAATGCCAATCCATAAGACCTAGCTTTACGGGCCAGACAATCTTGTATGTCTAGCGTTCTTTGATATTCTTTGAGCAGTCACTTGCGAATTTTGAATTGAGAAGTTTCCATGCAAAAGATTATTGCTAGGCGGCATGTTCTGATGCCAAATTGAATGAACACTGAACTAAGCTAATATCTGCGTTCATTTAATAAAGCAGTGCAGATGCAAAGTAAATGCAATAATGATTCGTTTTGTAATTAGCACAATGTGCAGGCACCAAAGGAAGTCTTACGCAGCCATTTTGGCAATAGACCGTGAACAGCTCGAAGCTTAGTTGTAGTAATCTCATCTTAAAATAGCTTTTGAAACTTTCGGCGAGGTAGCTTTGTGGTTGGAGATGTTTATATGTGTTGATTGACACCCAGGCGTGGCTTCTTTCCTTGAATTTTTCTTTGTTGTTAGAGAAAGAAATCGGTTTTACTTGTTTGTTCAACAGCGATTTGAAGCCCTCATACAATAGATTTTGTTTTCACAAAGATTCTACCTGCCAGTCTCGGGGAGTTGGGGGGGGGCTGCGCTCCTTGATGACCCCCATGGGTTCCTGTTTGGTCTCAGCAGCATCTCCTTCCAAATGTAAGCTTTTTATTTTGCTGCTTCTGCTTACCTTAAGGAAAATATATATTTGATGAGAGAGGCTCCGGACAGTACAAATTTCAAATGTGGCATGACATCTCGCCACTGCTTGACTTGATCTTAGAGAACTGAAAAAATTAGGCTAAAGCCTTGGTCTGGGAAGGAAGCAATAGACACACATATGATGGACAGAATGCAGAGCAAATCAAACATTCACCCTCAGTCAAGAGGTCTGGGTTAAATCCATTGTTCTTTTGCTCACCATGCCACCCCTTGTTAGACCCAGCCATAGCCATATGCAAATCAGTCTTGACCCTGTGCCTCATGGGAACAATCCTGCCGGAACTGCCAAGCCAGGTCCTCCCTGGACCAGAAACAAGCATCCTTGGACCGGTTTCGGGGTATCACTCCTCATCAGCCAGGCTAGCTTGAATCCAGTTGCACGTCTGGGCTTACCCGGCACCTTTAGGGTGGGAAAGCAAAAGACACACAGGGTCAAGACTGATTTGCATATGGCTGTGTTCAAACTGGAAGGGCATGGAGAGCGAAAAACTGATGGATTTAGGCCCAGAGCAATGTACTGGGGTGAATGTATGACATTGTTATTTGTCCATAAGTTGTTGTTTTTGCCTTTGTCACCCGAGTGGGACGGGTATGCTCAGACATGGGTCCAGTGTTCTCCATGCCACTGGAGTCAGGCTATCCTGGCTGATGAGGGGCGAAACCCTGAAACCGGTCCGAGAATTCTTGTTTCAAGTCCAGGGAGGGCCTGGCCTGGCAGTTCGGGCTGGGCTGTTCCCATTGGGCACAGGGTCATGACTGATTTGCATATGGCTCGGTTTAAACTGGAATGGCATGGGAGCCAAAAAACAATTAATTTAGGACTAGATCTCTGTACTGGGGTGAATGTATGACATTGTTCTGCATTCTGTCCATCAATTGTGCTGCATTCTGTCCATCAATTGTTCTTTTTGCATTGGTCAGGGAAGGAGGTAGCCATCATCAACACTGCCATAGACATATCAAATGTAGGCTTTCAATAATTGGCAGTAGTAGCACGGTTTAGTAGAAAAGGTTGGTTTAAATCCACCTCCATCCTTCCTCAGGTGCAGGCCATAATCATAGACACGTTCTTTGAAGACCAAACACGAATTGGAAAGCATGTGGATAATGCTTTGCAGAACATCAAGATTGACATACTGTTGCATAAAGGTGAGTTCCTCCCCTCACTGGATCTACAGGACGCCTATTCCCAAGTACCCATACACCAAAGACACCGGCAGTACCTTCAGTTCTCTGTGGCAGGACAGTGCTACCAGTTCAAGGCTCTCCCTTTTGTCCAGAAATTTGCTTGCAGATATTCACAAAATGTTTGTCCCATTTGACAGCCTTTTTTCTGAAAGATCAGCATATTTTCCCGTACTTGAATGACTGGCTGCTGAAGACTTCTGTGGAGGTGGAACACAACTGCATTCATTGATTTTTGCCATCAGCTTAGCCCGACACTCAACACCATGAGTTTTGAGTGTCCTCCATCCATCCGTCTGCATGGGACCGGTTTCTGGGAGCGATCCTTGCTACACAGTTTGACAAAGCATTTTCAAATACTTGGCGAGTGACAAAGCTTTAAACATTGGCTTTGAATCTCTCTCCGCGAAAGTAGTCATAGCAGTCACACTTTACAAGCCACAACTTCACCTAATGTTCAGTTCAGTTCATAAATCTTTATTCGGTAAATTAATCACCATAAAAGACAACAATACATGTTAAAAAATGTTAAAATACAATCATCATAATGTACTAGCAGCAACTGGGAAGGACCAAACTTACACTACCACTAAACACTAGCGTATTAATAATAAAAACAGGACAGAAAATACTCCAGTTACTCGAACTTAGCAGCTTCAGACAACTCCACTCACGGTAGATAGAGGCAGTGCAATCTTCCCCAAAGATCTAGATCTAATAATCCAGGCGCTACCTAGAAACTTTGCCACCCCGCATATCACTGAGGTAGATGATACATCCGATGTAAACACTCGTAATGCCGAGCGGTGACACCTCAACCCCAAACCTTTACATACTGGTTTTAACCAGTTTTTCCGTGGCACTTTATACGCTGGGCAAGCAAAAAGAAGGTGGGCCACGGACTCTTTAGGGGCCGCACAACCCGGACAGGATCGCAAAGGACCGCCCTGGCTGGACCATTTTGAGGCAAATTCGTGCACCGGGAGGGTACCGAACCTTAGCTTTAAAAAGAGGGACCTGTCAAAAGGTTTAGTTATCAAATCCAAAAAGGGTTCAAGCTTCCTTACACTCTTACACTCCAGAAAGGACTCTGTAAGTGACCCCCCTGATGTGTCACGTGAAGATTCAGCCTGGACCCAATCCCAATATAATTTCTTGATAACCATCTTGGGCGGGGGTACTTGGGACTCCCAACTATCGCTCAAACCCAATTGGGAGACCAATAGCCTCAGATTTTTCAGCCAGCCAATTTTACCCCCAGAGTCCAATAAAATTAACTCGTCCAGTGCTTCCGCGTATTTGACCAACTCCTTAGTCCTTCTCAGGCGAACCCAAAAAAGTAGTGGTCTCAGTCTCACTATATCTTTTAGGGCGCGTCTGCCAAGGTCAAGCCGCAAGGGAATAAGGGGAGTGGAAACCGGGAGTGCCACCACGTCTCTCAAAAACTTATTTTCCGCTAAGGTTAGCTCGTTTACATTATTGAACCCCCATAATTCGGAGCCGTACAATGCTGCCGGGAGTATCTGGCCATCATAGATGGCCATTACCGGGGACACTGGTTTGCTAAGTGATGCCCGGTGCTCTCGAAGGGTCACCCCCGAGACTCTTCTGTGGCCCAACAGCATTTTCGCTAGGTGATCCTTCCATGTCATTCGGCTGTTTATCCGAATCCCTAAATAGTCAAACGCCTCAACCAGCTCCAAAGGCGACCCATTAAGGAGAAAGTTGTTTTTAAAATTTTTGGAGGGTGAAAAGGCCATCAATTTGGTTTTAGTAGTGTTGATGGTTAGGCCCCTCTCTGTACAGAAGGTGGAAAAACGCTGCAGGAGTTTGTGCAGGCCTACCGGAGATTTAGCTATCAGTAGGGTGTCATCAGCAAAGAGTAGGGTTTGTATCTTTTCCCCCGCCAGGGTTGGGGCATCCGTCTCTTCTCCTCTCAGATGGTCCACCACACCATTCACAAACAAGGAGAAGAGAGTCGGAGCCATGACACACCCTTGACGGACACCACTCCTCACAGGTACCCTATCAGTCAGTTGGCCCTGCGAACCCCATCTAATCCTGGCGTAAGTCCCCTCATGGAGTCTTACAATCAATCTTAAGAGCGGGCCAGGGAAGCCCATGCTTTCCAGAATCTCCCAAAGTTTGGCTCGGGGGACCAGGTCGAAGGCCGTCTTGAGATCTATGAAGGCCATATATAGGCTTCCCTTTTTGATGGTAACTGCCTTCCAATAGATCCCAAACAGCCTAAAGACCTGGTCCACCGTGCCCACCCCCTGACGAAAACCGGCCTGCAGATGAGACAGAATGCATTCTTCCTCCATCCAGTCACATACCCTGGTGATAATAACCCTGCCAACCACTTTCTGGACTATGTCTATCAGACTAATCGGACGGTAGTTGGCAGGGTCATCTCTAGCCCCCTTCTTGTATACTGTTACCACCTCGGCCCCCTTCCAAGAGTCTGGCACGGGGTGCCCCTTTAGGAGCAAATTCATTACGGTGGCTATTAAATTTGCCCATGCCAGGGGTTCAGCAATCAGGAGATCCCCAGGGATCCCATCCGGGCCAGCTGCCTTTTTGGGTGTCAAATGTTTAATTGCTGCCACAACTTCGGAGGCCATAAATAAACACTCCGTCTCCCCGTCAGGATCCCTTCCCTCCCCACAAGAAACCAAAGGGCCAGGTGCATCATCGCTGCCGCCATACAGAGATGTGAAGTGATTGAACCATTGCTGGCAGGTTATATGTGTTGCTAGTGGCTGGGATTTACCCTGTCTGGCTCCATTAATTAGATTCCAAAATTGCGTCGAGTCCCTCCTTCTGACTGCCTCTGTTAATTCCCTCCAGTGCTCCTCCTCCCACTCACGTTTTGCCAGATCGATTGCTCTCACGTACTCCCTCCTGGCCGCTCTAACCAGGTTGGGATTCCTTGAGAGCAAGGCAACTGACAGACTCTTCCTCTTAACCCTGCAGTTAGCAGAATACCATGGGTTGCTGGTTATAGGGGGCAGCCTATTAGATCTACGGGGTTTCCCTTTAGAGGAGAAATAAAGACTTAATTGTTCTATCATGCCTTTATATGCAGAATCTAGTTGTAAAGAAGAGCCTGGAGAACCCACAACCTCCCGTTCCAACACTCCCAAGTCCCTCTGCAGGTCTTCGATGGTAATTTTGATGGTCTCTAGTTGGTCTGCACTTAACTGAGCTTTATCCCACTTCAATCTACGATTGTTTTCGTAGGGGATCACCTCTTTGGTTCGTTTCAACGAAACACTCATCCCTTCCACTTTCGATTTACCCCATTTGAACTTACAGCAAAGCGGATTATGGTCGCTGTCCTGTGAGGGTACCACCTCCATATCAATAAGGTCCATCCACATACTGGCACTCACTAGGATATAGTCAATTCTGGACGGGGCCGTTATCCTATTAAAAGTCGGTGCACCTAATTTATCAGATCGGGACCTGCCGTTAAGGGCTCGTATTTTATGCTCCCTAGTAAGGGCATTCAATTGGATTGCCCTAGCGGACCATTTCCGAATGGGGGGTATCGTCAAGGGGGGGATAGACCACCTAAAATCGTCCTCCTCATTTCCCAGTGGGTCATCACCAAGAAGAGGTTCGAACGTACAGTTAAAATCGCCACCCACCATAATTCTGGCTGAGGAAGGGCAAGTGGCTAGAGCAGAGTCGAGGCTCAATATAGTTGTGGATGCATTGTCCCCCACACCCCCTCTCGCATACACATTAAAAAGTTCAAGTCTAAACCCCTCTATATGGCCCCTAGAAGAAAGGTGCATTAAATCACTGCAGTGGGTGTCCGTAGATGCCATGTCCCAATCTAGGTCAGTTCTTATCCAGACCAATAGACCTCCTGCTGGTCTGCCCTTCCCACTGCTTATTGCTGGGGAGAAAAAGGATGTATAGCCAGATTTGTCAATTGGTAACAGACACCAAGTTTCTTGGAACAGGCAAACATCGAACTTCTCGATGAATTCATGCCATTCAGGAATGTCTAATTTCCTTTTGAGCCCAGCTATGTTCCAGGAAATCAGATTTATTACTCTGGCTCCCTTGTGGACTGGAAAATGCCCTTCCCTAGAATCCCCCCCCTCCAAACTCCCATCACTAGGCTGGTAGCTGATACTCACACAACCAGGTTGGCTTTCAGAATCAGTGCAGGGCACAACATTAAACATATCCGTGGCAACAGAGTGGGGCATATTCGATAGGGATCCAATAGTGTCATCAGTAATGACCCCCTGGGAATTAACACAAATAAATCCTCCATGCTGGGGATCCGCTCCTTGTCTACCGCCTCCCTCCTCCATAGGCTGTAAGCATCAGTCGCAGTCCTCCAAGCCACTGAGCTGCGAAAACCTATTGAAGGTATCTAAGGGGGTGAAGGGTCTGAGATGCTCCATTGCACCTTTGTGGCTTGGGTGGTGACTCTGTGGAACCGTGTACCAACCGGACTGGCCGTTAGGATAGTACTGATGCTGGCCAAGTACCTGGTGGGTACTGTTGTAGCCAAACTGCTTGGGCCAAGGGGCGTGAGTCTCATCCCTGCGTGTGGGTGGGTAAGGAGCCGCCCTCGGGTAAAAGTAGGTTAAGGGCCTAGGAATGATAGAGTTTCCTCCTCCCACATAAGGCCAGTTTAGAATGTAATCCACTGCACGGGGGTCTCTGAAATTAACCACTACTAGATCCCCGTCAATATCTTTCCTAGTGTTACCCAGCCACGGGAGCCTTCTCACATGTACAATATCCCCATCCACGTTAGGGGCTATAGGCCTAAATGTCCTCAGCCAGTGGATTATTTTATTTTTCAGTTGGCCATAACCTTCCGTCTTATTGTCTGCTAGAGGGGGAACCCCAGACATGACTACTACATAGGGCACCGCCTGGGGTGGAATTTCCACTTGAGGTACCTTAGTTACCGGACAACTAGGGCGACCCCCATCCCCCCGTCTCTCACTACCAATAGCTGGGGGAGCCTTTGGTGGTGGCATTTTGGCGCCACCATCTGTCCCAGCTACAGAACTGATCGGGGTCGTTGTGGGATTATTTTTATTTTTCTGGGTAGCAGGTGCCTTCTTTCCCTGTTGCTGCGCAGTCTGCCTAGACGTCTGGAGAGGAGCAGCGGAGGTGACTACTGGGGGTTTTACCATCCCGGAAGACGAGACCCCAGTGCAAGATACTGGTAGTGTTCCCCCACTCCCCTGAGCCCTGGTAACCGATGCCATGCTATTTAAGGCAACCTCCACTAAGGTCAATCTATTTTCGACTTTCATAAGGCTCTCAATCACAGGTAACAACAGAGACCTCAATAAAAGTTCGAGGTCCCCTCGGGGCAGGAGAGGAATCGGTGAGTTTATAGCTAGGGGCCCCTGACTATTTACTAAATCTGGTGTAGAGGGGACCACAACAAGCGAAGTAGCCTCTACTGGTATAGCCTCGGGATGTACAGTAGTTGTAGCTTGCATAGTGGCCCTTGCATGCGGTGACTATAATTTAGGGCCTTTTCCAAAGTCTAAATGGGAGATTTTAGCTTTGGCCTTCCCCACCCTTAGTTTCCTCCTTTTTTTACATGGTGGAGGGCCATGTATCTGTGCAACCACTTGTAGCTTGGATTTGAGGGGTTTAGGCTTCAGGGGGGCAACAGGGATCTGAGTAGGTGGGTCGATCACTATAGGATCAAGGGATACACTGGGTGAGGGTGTACAGTCCCGCAGTAAGAGTGGGAAGCCTTCTTGACTGACGGTATCCCTCCCAAAGTCAATTAAGTCCCCCTCAGTGGGCAAGGATACGGATGCGGAGTCAAGAAGGGATCTGTTTTTCAAGCTTTCGATTGAACGCCTCCGCTCAGCCCTGCGCTCCGCCATGGACATTTCCTTTTCCCCCTCGGACAATACCTTAGAAAAGAAATTGTCTAGAGACCCATTGCGGAGTTTGCCCTTCTTCCCAGGTGACCCCCCAACGGATAAGGTAGCCATTAACTAGCCTGTAGCACAAGCCTGCGGAATGAGTTGTTAGTCAGTGGGCCCAGCCCGGCCTACTCTGGCCTACGAGGGCCTCAGAGGGCCCGCCCTTTGCCCGGGCTTCGCCCCGGGCGCTCCCGCGCGCTCCCGCGCAGCAGGACTCAACAACTATTATTGACACCTTCCTCCAATAGGGTGAGGGGGCGGGACGATGAGGGAGAGCAGCCCAGGTGACACGGGCTCGGGGTTTCCCTTTGGCTCCTGGGAAACGGAGTCCAAACCCCGACGCTCGCAGCCCTCGGTCCCGCTCTGCAACGAAGAGGTCTTCTGCCCCGGTCCTAGGGCGACGCGGGACCCGCGAAGCGGGTTCCGCTAGCAGCAAACACAAAGGGAAACCGGGTGAGTGATGGGAAGCACAGCAGTCCGTCCCTGGTCCTGTTCAAAGGCAAGGCGAGTCCCGCCTTCACAATCCACACGGGGCACTTTATCCCGACCCAGCGTCAGGGGGCGGGACGATGAGGGAGAGCAGCCCAGGTGACACGGGCTCGGGGTTTCCCTTTGGCTCCTGGGAAACGGAGTCCAAACCCCGACGCTCGCAGCCCTCGGTCCCGCTCTGCAACGAAGAGGTCTTCTGCCCCGGTCCTAGGGCGACGCGGGACCCGCGAAGCGGGTTCCGCTAGCAGCAAACACAAAGGGAAACCGGGTGAGTGATGGGAAGCACAGCAGTCCGTCCCTGGTCCTGTTCAAAGGCAAGGCGAATCCAGTTGCACGTCTGGGCTTACCCGGCACCTTTAGGGTGGGAAAGCAAAAGACACACAGGGTCAAGACTGATTTGCATATGGCTGTGTTCAAACTGGAAGGGCATGGAGAGCGAAAAACTGATGGATTTAGGCCCAGAGCAATGTACTGGGGTGAATGTATGACATTGTTATTTGTCCATAAGTTGTTGTTTTTGCCTTTGTCACCCGAGTGGGACGGGTATGCTCAGACATGGGTCCAGTGTTCTCCATGCCACTGGAGTCAGGCTATCCTGGCTGATGAGGGGCGAAACCCTGAAACCGGTCCGAGAATTCTTGTTTCAAGTCCAGGGAGGGCCTGGCCTGGCAGTTCGGGCTGGGCTGTTCCCATTGGGCACAGGGTCATGACTGATTTGCATATGGCTCGGTTTAAACTGGAATGGCATGGGAGCCAAAAAACAATTAATTTAGGACTAGATCTCTGTACTGGGGTGAATGTATGACATTGTTCTGCATTCTGTCCATCAATTGTGCTGCATTCTGTCCATCAATTGTTCTTTTTGCATTGGTCAGGGAAGGAGGTAGCCATCATCAACACTGCCATAGACATATCAAATGTAGGCTTTCAATAATTGGCAGTAGTAGCACGGTTTAGTAGAAAAGGTTGGTTTAAATCCACCTCCATCCTTCCTCAGGTGCAGGCCATAATCATAGACACGTTCTTTGAAGACCAAACACGAATTGGAAAGCATGTGGATAATGCTTTGCAGAACATCAAGATTGACATACTGTTGCATAAAGGTGAGTTCCTCCCCTCACTGGATCTACAGGACGCCTATTCCCAAGTACCCATACACCAAAGACACCGGCAGTACCTTCAGTTCTCTGTGGCAGGACAGTGCTACCAGTTCAAGGCTCTCCCTTTTGTCCAGAAATTTGCTTGCAGATATTCACAAAATGTTTGTCCCATTTGACAGCCTTTTTTCTGAAAGATCAGCATATTTTCCCGTACTTGAATGACTGGCTGCTGAAGACTTCTGTGGAGGTGGAACACAACTGCATTCATTGATTTTTGCCATCAGCTTAGCCCGACACTCAACACCATGAGTTTTGAGTGTCCTCCATCCATCCGTCTGCATGGGACCGGTTTCTGGGAGCGATCCTTGCTACACAGTTTGACAAAGCATTTTCAAATACTTGGCGAGTGACAAAGCTTTAAACATTGGCTTTGAATCTCTCTCCGCGAAAGTAGTCATAGCAGTCACACTTTACAAGCCACAACTTCACCTAATGTCCTGTGTAGGATTGATTCTTTTCTCCCAGCTACAGACAAGAGCGATCCAGAAGGAGGTAGACCTGCTGTGGGAGCAGTCAACAGGTTTGTGGGACCGCCCAGAGGCAGTATCTCTCTGCCTTAAGCAAGCTCCACTGTGTTGGAAGTTTGTGGGCAACCTCAACCTAGGAGTCCCATTCCAACCTACGACTGACAGAATCATCCTACCAATAGACACTTTCATGCAAGGTTGGAGAGCTCACATGCAGGAGCTATCTATAAATGTTGCGTGGTTGGAGCAGGAGAAATCCCCTCACACAAGCATATGGGAGCTGCGGGCAATCAGACTGAACAACCATGCATTTGTACTGTAGCTCATGGGCCCAGCTATCCCGATTAGAATGAGTAAAATCAACCTCATTGTATTACACTGCCAAAGAGGGAGGTGTGAGTTCTTGAAGTCGGTCAGAGGTGATGCAGCTCCTGCTATCGAACTGAGCTACTGCAATCTAAGTGAACATCTCTGTGGGCAGGAAAAGCATGTGGAGGCTCTCCGCCACTGTCAGACTGCCACGCAAGGGAACAAACTCCATCTAGATCAGCTGTCTCACATCTTAAGGAAATGGGGCCATCTCAACCTAGACCTTTTCACCACTCTGCAGAACAGAAAAATATATGTATTACACAAGCATGTGTTAGCAATAGGTTCCAGGCTGCCTTTTCGAAGTTGTTGAATATTTTAGCCTATGCCTCTCTGCGTTCCCCCCCCGCTTTCCCAGAGTGCTAAGGAAGAGCAAGACAGAGTCCTGGTCACTAATATTGACATCCTGGCATGGGCACTCCAGGTATGTTATACCAGCCTAGTGCAACTATCCAAAAAACCACAGATTCAGTTGAATGTCCATCCCAAGCTTCTTTCCAGACACAATGGCCAGGTCCTGCACCTTGATGTCTCTCAACGTCACATTTTGCCCCCTGCCCGCCTACAATTTGGGCAACTGAATATTTTTCTGATTGCAGGGCAATAATGGCTCAAGTATGTGATCCAGCCACTACAAAATCCTACAACACCACATGAAGTGTTTTTGTGCATGGTGTGAGTCTACAGGTCTGAATCTCACCTCTACTCAGCTGCACAAGATCCTTTGGTATCTGCTTCACCTAGCTAAGAACCATCTTAAATAATATCTGTTTCAGTCCACATAGCAGAAGCTTTGAGATCTAGAAGGTAAAGTGATAATCTGTTTTTTTCATGCAAAGAATCTTCAAATGTTTATGAAAGGATTATTCAGAGCCTTTCCCCACGTCTGACAGCCGCAGTGCGTTGGGAACTTGCTACAGTACTTAGTCAAATGCTGCTTCCACCTTTTGAGCTCATCCATAGGGCAGCCATAAAATATCTAGTGTGGAAAACCACACAACTCCTAGCATTGACCTTTGCTAGAAGAGTGGGAGAGCTTCAGTCTAAAGAATCTGTTCATTTGCTTCACGAAAGACCATTGTCTTGTGCACTAGCTCAAGGTGCCTTTGATTTTCATTCTGTCATTCTTTATTTTCAACCTCAACTACATCAGCCAAAAGAGCTTCACCTTTATTGTATGTACATCTGGTTTTACATGGATAAAACAAGGAAATACTTACATCTATCCAGCTATATGTCTGTTTTGGCAATCCAGGCAGGGGCTGCCCAGTGTCAAAGCAGGGCATTGTTCATTAGCTGTCCGCCTGCGTCACTTCCTGCCACAGTAAAGCTAAGCACCAGCTACTGGATGGAATGAGGGCACATTCTAGGGTAAGTATATCCATAACCCATCCGAATATTGGCTGCACAGCTTAGTAGACAAGCAGACCCACTTTCACTGAACACTACTGCCTGGATTTGAATGCAGCAGCAAACTCGTCAGTGGAGCAAGACATTCTATGCAACCTATTTGATTAGAGTGAACCTCATTTTCTTGTATTTAATACTTGATGCAGTCTATGAAAGATCCTGTGCTGGAGAAGAAATTAGTTACTTGCCGTAACACCAGTTCGCCATCATTACCAGCTTCCTATGATTAACATGTGACTGCTCAGAGGCTTATCCAAGGGCAGCTTCTCTGCTAGGCCGGAGGCGCGCCGCTCACTGGTCTCAGAGCAGGAAAAATAAAATGATAATAACAACCTTATTATAATTTTATTTTTTGTAGTTTCAGGCTGGTTTGGGCGTGCAGGCTGGTGGCACGGGGGAGGATTGGTTTGCACACTCAAGGTGTGTATTACTTTTTGGTTGGCCTTATTAGGCACTTGGCATGTTCCCCATCAGGCTGTAATGCACAGCCTGGTGGGGAGCATGCACAGGCTCCCTGTCCCCGTCTGAGTGCCGAACCATGGCGCTGAAGCCAATCACAACGCTGCATTGCAGTGTTGTGAATGTCTTAGAGGAGCCTGTGTGCTTCCTGCCTCCGGCACTCGCTGGAGAAGGAGACACAACAGTGGAGAGACGGTCACAGCAGCTGTAGAAGGTAAGTGTTTTTTATGTGTTAGGATCAATC
This sequence comes from Lissotriton vulgaris, assembly GCF_964263255.1. Lineage (NCBI taxonomy): Eukaryota > Metazoa > Chordata > Amphibia > Caudata > Salamandridae > Lissotriton > Lissotriton vulgaris. Next base: position 1,169,155,823 of record NC_141693.1, read on the forward strand.
AGGAGTTATTTTGCAGCATTCATGAGGGTATATCACTTGTGTTCCTATTGTCTTGAGCTGTGTTACACTCTTGTTAGGTAACCGCTCCAAGAGTAGGCTGGTGGAGCAGTTCAGACTTACTCCATTGGGTGGTAGTAGATTGACAAAGTGCTGACACACACAACTCAATTTACAGCCAGATCTATCATTATATAGACATATGAGAAGCTTACATCCATTTTAAAAAATGGCACAGCAATCGAGATGTTTAAGCACCTTCTGGGGCAAAGGTGTACTCTAAAATATATTTCCATACTTCTACATTAAGGCTGTATATTGAAAATAGTATTTGGACTCATGGACAGTGGTATGCTGTGGACGGATTGTTATATTTCGTCTGGCTTCTCGAAAAACTAAAGGCCCTGGTTCTCTTTCTATAGCTTTTGTTATAGTCCCAGCACATTGGAGCTGTGTGTTTTCTATGATATGCCTGCCCTTTGTTCCAGTTTTGCAGTGGGCCTAGGTGCAAGGAGATCTCGGTAAGCTTGAGTCCAGGAAGCTGACTAAAATGTCAGAGCACACCCAAAGATCCATCATCAAAGCGCTAACTGGGGCTCTCAACCACATTAATGTAGTTTTAAGGAGACCAATAAATGGTTCAAAGTTTCATAGTGAAGTGAACTAGACTACTGGTATTACTTTGGTTGGTGATCAGAGATGCACTGGACACAGTTATATGAAAGAATAGTTACTGCTAAAACTGGTCATCAAATTCACATCAATGTTTAAAATGGGGTATCGCCCAGAGTTGGTCCATTTAATTCTTTGTGGCGGTATCTTGCAATGGCACCCAGAGGACTTGGAGCACTCCCTAACCCACTCCACTGTCCCTTCCACCTGGTTGCCACTATTAACTGTTGATCTGCTATTCACAGTTTGAAAGTTTGACGTCCCTGAACCCATAAGTGTTATAAAGATGGTACAAATTATTCCAGGGAGATGGGCTTCAGCCAATCGAATACAAACATAATACTGAAGGTGAAATGCCCACACCCAGCTGGAACGGAGCTGTTTCAGAACAATACAGGCCCGCCACAATAGCAGCCCATCAGAGCCTTCATCCTCTTGGAAAGAGAGGTTTTCAGAACTGTTCTGAACAGCTGGTATAGGAATTCCTTGTGATGATACCTGAATTTCTTTTTGTTCTTGTGGTCAGGGACCAGCTGCCTTCGAAACCCGACGGACTCCTAGTTGCCCTCCTCTTCCTTTTCCTCTTCTTTCAGCTTTGGTCACAGCAAAAGGGCATTTTCTTGACTTGTCTCCAACTTTTGGGAAAACATCACCTTCCAGAGAGCCATCTCTGGGTGCAGCAAAGCTTCTCTAGAAGGCCAGGTCAAAATACAGCTCCTGGCTCGAGGGCACCTGCATTTCTCACTAGGTGGTCACAGATTATTCTAGTTTGGGTGGCAAGTGATGTGATCAGAACCACACCCAAAGTTTCTTCTCATACACGCACCAACTATTAAAGATAAAGAGGATTCCGCAGTAAACCAGTTTGGGGATTGGGCATCACACCGATTAGGCTTCTTGAGTGTCAAGTAACACTTTTTTATGCAGAGTTGCTATGCTGGAGCATCAGTTTCAAATAGTCGGTTGTGTTTGTGCACTTATCAATGTGCATTGGAGCAAGAAACCAGATGGGGTGAAAGAGCGAAGTTTTTTTTCTGAGATGAAGCCCCACGTGTAGCTGGAAGTGGTGAACTCTGTGCGGGGGACAAATCTCTTCCTAGGCTAGGACATCGTCACTGAAGGCATCGTTCATACTACTCTTGTCCATGCAAACAATATGATATGAAGGGTATTTATAGAGCACAGCAAATGCCCGAAGGCGTCAAAGCACTAGGGTCGCAATGATAAGGGTCCACCCACAAGTAGTGAACACACTGTCTAGCAAAAACAGAACTATAGTGTGAAAAGCCAGGTCCTTAATGTTTCCTGAAGGGGGCGTGAGCTCTAATGCCGGTCAAATCACTTTGCAGCGAGTTCAATATTCTTGCTGCCGCTGCCAAGAACTCTCTCCATCACCATTTCTTCTTCTGAAATCTGGGCATTGTCACCCAATTGTGGTGAGCCGAGCGGAGATTCCTACCAGGGATATAACTATGAAACACAGCATTTAGTCCTGTCGGACAGCTCTGATAGAGGGCATTATGCACTAACCATACAGATTTGAACATAAATAGTTTTCTTATGAGGAGCCAGTGAAGGTGTTGCAGCCCATTGTTCACTGACTGCCGTTTGGGAAAGTCCAAGGTGAGCCTAGGCAGTGCATTCTGCACTAACTGTTATTTAGCTTGGGTGCTCTTGTTGGTATCTCAATGTAGGGCACATACCACATGTATGGTCCAAAACGTATGGTCAAACACACACTCGTTGGAAAGAGGAGGCCCCTAGTAATGGGAGATTAGACAGATTTTTCCTGTGTAAAGTAGTTTGGTCACATCTCAGGGGTACTGGTGAGGATTTTGCCCCTCAATAGAATCTTAGCTACTATTTACCCTGGGCGGAACCATAGTCCAGCAGAGTCTTTCTCTTGTTGATGAGCAACATAAAAAAACGTGGAGCCTGACATTGAGTTTATTGTAGAAAATATCACAGCAATAGAGAAAGTCGAAAGGCACAGTTGTCGGCTCTGTGTAAGGGTTTTAATCCCTGAAGTATCTGAAAAGCACCTTCTGTTACAGCAAGAGTATATTTCCATAGAGTTACCATTCCCTTCCTTATACAAATTATACCTGTTAGAAGAACTTGCCCTTGCGAAAATAAGCGGAGATCTCCCAATGCATCTTTCAATATATATGTTGAAGTATAGAACATTGCATGCATGTGTGTCGCATGCAAGCCTCAAAAACAATCCCCCTGGATTTAGTTCTTAGTGTAAGCAGTTAATATACGCGTTAAGTCCCACTCCATTTCTGGCTTTAATGACATTGCAAGCGATAGGATTTGACATTATGAAACCCATTTGAAACTAGATTTCCTGTTGTTTGAGTGTGACTAATAACCTCTTAAATCCTAAATGATAGCAAAGAAAAGATCAGCTGCAGCCTTCCCCAAAATATACCATGGATGAGTTATTCTAATGAGTCAGATAGTTCACTTAGGCCCATATGTATGAAAGGATTTTGTACTTCTTAACAGTCTGAATCGCTATTTTGAGCAGTTATGAAATAAAAAAATTACTTTTCCGAATCTACATAGGCATATTCAGTGTCACAAAATTCGATTTCTACCTTCATAGAAATTGGAATTGCAAAATAGGAAATCGCAAATAGAGATTTCCTATTTGCATATCGGAAACCGCATGTACATAGCATTTCGTAATTGTGACTGGTTGCAAAAAGATTAATTAGAAAATGCTATTATAGTAGACTTGGATCTGATGGTAACCAGGTGCAAACTTAAAAAAGGCATGCAAACTGCATCGGGATCATTTTTGTTGGCAAGGCTATTTTAAGTGCTTTGGGTGGGTATGAGTTTTTAGGTGGCAATATAGTGATTATACTTACCTGGTAATTGTTTTTGCCATGCATATGCATGCCTTTTCTACAATAAAGTAAATATTTTACATGTAAGTAGCTACAAGTACCCAACGTACAGGAGCACTCGAGCGGCAACATGCTCCTAAAGAGCCTTCATGGTATACATTCGCCAAGTACAACTATAACTTTAAGCAGTTCAATGTGCCATGGATGCGTGACACGTTTCAAAGTGTCCCCACTTCTCTCCAGAGGCTTCGGCAATTGAAGGTGCATAGTACACTGCCCTCATCATTTAAATGCTCCAATGCATGCCCTGAATAGGACACTCTGCCGCGACTAGCAGAGCATTAAGGGCCTTGTAGTGTCCTTTATCTCCCAATGGAATTTGGCTGTTTTGTGGTGTCTCTGCTGTTGCGCCATCTTCTCTCCTGTAGTTTGCAGCTGAGTTTCATTGTCCTGAGTTCTGGCATGTTCCAGCTGTCTTGTTTGGTAGTTCTACACGTCCTACGTTGTTTGGGTAACTTGGTTAGCGGCGTGGTGATCCAGCTGTTGAAGTTTCGGTCTGCTAGTTCCAGTTGTTTGCGGGGTTCGGCTGTGTGTTGCTAAGAGCATCCATCTATTCGGTTTGTGTTACTTTGTTCCATCAGTGGAAGGGGGTGTTGGGGGAGGGGGACTGGTAGCAGGGCAAATTGATTGTGCAAGGTGAAGTGGATGGTCCAGGTGAGTTCTGTGGCATGGCTGTCATTTGACTCTGTCGCTGGTCAAGAAAAAACGGGTCCAGTGTGTGGGGTCGATGAACAGTTTGTGAAACCGATTTTGCTCATGGGTTCCAGGAGGTTGTCGGAGTTAGCATGCTTGGTGTCGTCCAGGTGGAAATAAAGGTCTCAGAGGAGAACATAGTGCTTGGACTTGATGGTTAGTGAGACGCAAAAACTGGTGTTTGGTCCTGGGGATCTGTAGGGAAAGGTGCCTCTGATGGTCGTTCTGCCGTTGGTGTGGATTTGGAAATTGAGGTTTTACATGGTCAGTGTGGTGTCCTCCTTGGTAACGGTACATCATATTGTTTCTTTGTGGATGATGGCGACACCTCCGCTGTGTTTGTTGGTGTGGTTCTAGTGTGTCATCATGTAGCTGTTGGGCTTTGCAGTGGCGATTTAGCATGTGGAGGAGGAGTTTAGCCAGCTTTCTGTGATATAAATTGTGTCAGGGGTGAGGGTGGTGATTGTGTCCCACACTTCGGTGGCATGTTTGCAGAGAGATCGGGCCTTGAGCAGGGGGCAATGGAGAGGTTCTGGGGGCTTTTCAGGTCGGCAAAGTGGGAATGGCGCAGATATCTGGGAAGGCGGGAGGTTCTGAGTTGCAGGTGAAGCAACAGTGGTGGCAGGTGAACGGCCCTGCTGTTGAGCGAGGAGAAGCGAGGCAGCAGTCGTTGTGGTGTCCAGGGTTTGGAGTTCGACAGCAGAGTACGTGTGTGTGTGTGTGTGTGTGGGTGTGTGTGTGTGTGTGTGGGTGTGTGTGTGTGTGTGTGTGTGTGTGTGTGTGTGTGTGTGTGTGTGTGTGTGTGCTCGCGCGTGTGTGTGCTCGCGTGTGTGTGCTCGCGTGTGTGTGTGTGCTCGCGTGTGTGTGCTCGGGTGGGTGTGTGTGTGTGTGTGTGCTCGCGCTCTCTCTCTCGGATGGCCAGGGTTCATGAAGCTGGGCACGGTTGAGGAATGGACGGCACCTGTCACCAGACCTTTTAACATAAACTAATATTATTCTACAGTTATTTGCTTCCACAAAAATACATACTCGATCCCAAAGTATGTATTTGTAATGCTTTACATTGCCGTACAACATTCTTGTAAATCCAAACTTATTTGCATTGGCAATGCTTGTTTTTACTGTTGAGTTCTGTGATTTTACCTCAAGCATTGCCTATAGCATACACAAAAGAGTGCAATCGCCCATATCTTGCATATTACCCTTACAGTGTGTCTTTACAAGTTCAAAACCGACTTGATTTAGATGCTTTGCTGTGCCTGGAATTGTTATGTTACTAAATGTATTGAGCGCAACAGCTGCCCCAACAAAGGGGCGTCCCGGCGCTGCCAAATCTTGGAACAGATGAGGAGGCCATCCAGAGAAAGTAAGGTAGGAGACTATGATGATGGAAATAGAAAGGTTTTAATGGCCTTCCGGAATTGCAGCAGATTGTCGATGCCACGGATGGAATCTGGCAGAGAGTTCCATAGTTTAGCTGCCAGCACCCCGAAGGAGCGACCACCCATGCGGCATAGTTTAAAGCGCGGCACCTTCGCCAGGTGTTGCCCCAGTGAGCGCAAACTGCGTTGCGGGACATACCTGGTCAGCAAAGGGAGTAGTAAGGTCGGGCTCTCAGTTTTAAGAAACTTGAAGGCCATGACCAGGGCTTTAAACTGGATCCTGGATGAGATCGGTAACCAGTGAAGTTTATTCAATGTAGCTTTCACTGAGCACCAGCGAGGAAGCCCTATCAGAGTTCTTGCGGCCATATTTTGAACTCTTTGGAGTCATAGGATCTCGGATTTGTTAGCACCCAGGAGCAACACGCTAGCATAATCCAAACGTGAGGATATCAAGGCTTGTATGATGATTTGCCGTACGTTCGGTTCAAAGTATTTAAGGATAGGCTTGAGACCTCCCAATAGACCCACGCAAGTAGCAGCCACTCCCTTAGTATGGGTCTGGAAGGTAAGTGAGGAGTCCATCCAGACTCCCAGATTCCTAACAAGGGTTGTTGGTATTGGCATTTCACCCAGCGATGCCGGCCACCAATGCTCATTCCAGAGAGCAGTGTCCTTCCCTGCCAGTAAGACCTCCGTTTTACTGGCATTCAACTGTAGGTAGTTTTCCGTCATCCATTGGGCAACAGCTGTCATTCCATCTCTGAACCTGGTGGCTGAGTCAGATGGTCCTTCGGATATGGTAATGACCAGCTGGGTATCGTCTGCATACGATACCAGCGTAAGGCCCCACTTTTTTGCTACATCGGCCAGGGGTTGCACATAAAGGTTGAACAGTGATGGACTGAGTGCAGAGCCCTGCGGGACCCCCTGACCGATGTGATGGGATTTAGAGATGAAAGGTGGGGCTGAGACCCGGAAAGATCTCTCCTCAAGGAAAGAGCGGAACCACTCTATGGCAGCTCCCGTAATCCCTATCGCTTCCAGTCGACACAGAAGGATGTCATGGGATACCGTGTCGAAGGCAGCACTGAGGTCTAATAAAATCAGCGCTGCACTTCGACCGGCGTCAAGGATCATCCTGAGGTGTTCAGCAGTAGCGAGTAGGGCAGACTCGGTGCTATGACCTGGCCTGAACCCGTTTTGCGACGGATCCAGTATATTATTGTTGTTCAGATATTGGGACAGCACTTCACTCACATGGGCTTCCGCAATCTTTGCAGCCCACGGAAGGAGAGAAATGGGCCTGTAGTTTGCTGACAGAGAGGGGTCTAAGGTTGGCTTTTTGAGAATGGGAGAGACCCAAGCTTGTTTCCAAGCTTTAGGTACTCTAGCAGAGGAGAAGGACATATTAATGATATCGCCAAGCGGCTTTTGGAAGTGCGCCAATGAATCTAGAAATTGTGTTGGCCTCATAGGATCGGCCGGAGAGCCAGATTTCACCTTCCTACAAAGTTTGCCTAGCTCTGCATCCGATATTTTGGGTATGGCCTCCAGAATGGGACCATCCAGCTTAATTTCGTCAGGGGTTTGAGGGCTCAAAACGTGTTGTGGGAAGGTCTTGTAGATTTTTTGAACTTTTTCAATGAAAAAGTTGGCTAGTTCCTCACAGTGCTTTGTTGAAAATATTTTAGATGCCGTGCTTCTAGGATTTTTTAATTCTTGCAAGATTTTAAAGATGCATTTAGTAGGGTTAGGACTAGATTGTATTTCCTCCGCATAGTATGAGGCCCGCGCTGTACAGATAGCTTTATGATATATCTTCGACTTGGTCAAGTAGATGGCTTTGTCCCCATCCTTGTAGTCTCTCCTCCAGGATCGCTCCGCTCTCTTACAGTCTTTCTTCAAGTCTCTCAGAGCATCATTATACCATGGGTTTGAAGTAGATTGACGTCCCTTTGTATATTTCATAGGTATGCAGGCGTCCAGACCTTTGGTAACCCATTCACAGAAGGCAGTATATGCCGTGTCCGGGTCTGGCATGTTTTCCCGGGAGAGCTCTCCAAGGAATTTATGGAATTCCGGTAGTTTGACCCTATGCCAGGGTCTTTTCAAGACACTCTTCGTTTCCTCCACCTTAAACGGTGCAGAGGTCTCTACATTGGCTTTTATCAGAAAGTGATCAGTCCATCCCATGGGTTTAGGAATAGCTACAGACAGGTCGGGGACATTCGAAAAGACGGGGTCAAGGGTATGGCCGGCTAGGTGCGTAGCCCCACTCACCAGCGAGTTCAGTTCTAGAGCAGTTAGGTCTGCCAGTAGGGTATGGATAGTATGATCCTGAGCTAGATCAAAATGCAGATTCAGGTCACCAAGGATTGTAAAGTTGGCAGACCTCGTCACAAGCGAATTGGCAGTATCTAGCAAAGCTTCAATAAACTTAGCTGCCGGCCCTGGTGGACGGTAGATATAGATACCAGAGAGTGTGAAATGAGCGTTGATGGTAATTTTAAAACGTGCGCATTCCCCCCCATCTATCTCTTCCTTGGTAAAGGAGCAGGGATACTGGGTTTTGTAAATAACCGCAATACCACCGCCTCTAGTCTCCCTATTCAGTGCCTTCATAGAGTAATCTGCCGGGAGAGTCAGGTTAAGTATCCCAGTCATATCGTCGTCCCGCAACCATGTTTCACATAAGAAAAATATATCCGGAGATTCCTCATTGATAAGTGTCTGGACTTCTGAGTAGTGTTTATTAAGTGACCTGACGTTTAGCTGGAGGATTGAAATCGGGGTCAGGGTAGCTGATTTAATATCCGATCTTACGTGACCAGGGGCGGGAAGTTTAAACTGACATACGGGACATTCCGTGCAGGCTTCAATCATCAGTGATAGTGAATGCGAGCATCTCTCCTCCCCTTGATTCAGAGATATTAGTATCTCTCTGTCGTAAAGTGGGGCATCAGGGGTGAATTGGCCAGCGGTCCTGGCGAGAGGCGATGATATGGCGATGACGGCCGCAGACGGGCTTGCCTTTGGCGCGCCGCCGGCGCGCCCGCTGCGCTCGCCCGCTGCGCGGACGGCTGTTAGTTGCCATATATAGGGGGAGAGGAAAGGGGCGGGGATCTCCCAGCAAATAGACCGTCACCCCAGACTGGTCTCAGTATGGCGCCTGGGTTCGCGGTGGCAGTGGCAGTGCAAAACAGGGAAGCACCGCGTGGGGCGAGTGTAAGTTAAAAGCAAGGTGCAAATAAAACTCACAATGTCAATGGTTTACAATCAAACACTTTAAAAATTATCAATCAATTTTTAAAATAACATCCGCTCCTAGCTTTCCCGGCTGTGCCTCAGGAAGCGTGTAAATTAGTCTGGCTAGTGCGCGAAGCTCGTCGCGATTTAAATAGCCTCGGTTCCAGGGGGCGGGGATCTCCCAGCAACTAGACCGTCACCCCAGACTGGTCTCAGTATGGCGCCTGGGTTCGCGGTGGCAGTGGCAGTGCAAAACAGGGAAGCACCGCGTGGGGCGAGTGTAAGTTAAAAGCAAGGTGCAAACAAAACTCACAATGTCAATGGTTTACAATCAAACACTTTAAAAATTATCAATCAATTTTTAAAATAACATCCGCTCCTAGCTTTCCCGGCTGTGCCTCAGGAAGCGTGTAAATTAGTCTGACTAGTGCGCGAAGCTCGTCGCGATTTAAATAGCCTCGGTTCCAGGGGGCGGGGATCTCCCAGCAACTAGACCGTCACCCCAGACTGGTCTCAGTATGGCGCCTGGGTTCGCGGTGGCAGTGGCAGTGCAAAACAGGGAAGCACCGCGTGGGGCGAGTGTAAGTTAAAAGCAAGGTGCAAACAAAACTCACAATGTCAATGGTTTACAATCAAACACTTTAAAAATTATCAATCAATTTTTAAAATAACATCCGCTCCTAGCTTTCCCGGCTGTGCCTCAGGAAGCGTGTAAATTAGTCTGGCTAGTGCGCGAAGCTCGTCGCGATTTAAATAGCCTCGGTTCCAGGGGGCGGGGATCTCCCAGCAACTAGACCGTCACCCCAGACTGGTCTCAGTATGGCGTCTGGGTTCGCGGGGGCAGTGCAGTGCAAAACAGGGGAGCACCGCGTGGGGCGAGTGTAAGTTAAAAGCAAGGTGCAAATAAAACTCACAATGTCAATGGTTTACAATCAAACACTTTAAAAATTATCAATCAATTTTTAAAATAACATCCGCTCCTAGCTTTCCCGGCTGTGCCTCAGGAAGCGTGTAAATTAGTCTGGCATGTTGTGACATGTGTAGACTGATGCTCTATATCGTGGTCCCAAAGTCAAAGAGAGCCAGTCTTTTATAAGTAATACACTTACTGTGTTCAAAAATTTGGAATCCCATAATGCTTATTTTTTTTTTTTAAACGTAGCACAGCATGGTCTTTGCTGGTTGCACATTTAAATCCAAATAGTGCTCTGTAATTTTGTCAATATTTAGAATGAAATTTATTTTGAGCCATTTGGTCAGGATTTGGAGCAGTGCTGTAATCATCCAGTTATTCTATTGTTCTCTTTCAGTGGTTTAGGCCAATATGTCTATATTGTGCGATTTCCTATTTTAGAAAATCACAATTTAGCGATTTCCTACTAGTGATTGCGAATCCATAGGAATCGCGATTAGGAAATCGCAAATTACATACATTCCATTTTGCAATTTCCAAATAGCGATTTTTACGGATTCGCTATTTGGGAATGGCAAAATCGAAATTTCGTATGGGCCTTAGCTACTTTTAGAACAGAATTGTAGCCCTGACTCTTGGTTTGTGCTGGGCGGCTGCTGTGATGGCTTAACTGGGATTTGGGGTTCGTTCAAGTCCTCCTGTCTATGTACTACTGATTGATTTGATGATTTACAGACCACGCTGACACCCAAGAATAGGATGTCCTGGCACTAACTGGTGACTGCTGAGGAGAAGCAGGATTAAATGGAGAAATTATAAGTTTTCAGTTGTTTGCAAAAAAAAAATCCAAGGCAACTGATGGATGGAAAATTTGCCAGGAGAGCATTCCAGGATTTAGTGGTAAGAGATAAGCAGAACTAGAGTGCAGTGCTCTAGATGCAGAACATTGACTGTAGAGGGCAGACATATTGTGAGAGGCAGAAGTGAAAATTGCTTATTGATACAGTCAAAGAGCTTTAAAAATGCACCGTTTGTGAATGGGTAGTCAATACAGAGATTTAAGGTAAGTAGTTATTTTGGTGCGTCTGTTGGGTCCTGGGATTAAGTGAGCTGCCACTTTTTGTATGCTTTGTAGTTTCGTAATAGAGTAAGCAGGAAAGCTATGATAAACAGTGTTAAAATACTCAAGACATAACAAAATAATAGATTGGGCAGAGTATCCTAGCAGGAAGGCGAGGAACCTACGTGGAACCTTAATGAGCAAGAAGCAATTATAAGTAACTTTGTTGATATGAACAGTGAATAAGAGTTGAGTGTCAAAGATGGACCCCAAATTGTGAACTGCTTCAGCAGGAGGAGGCGGAGGACCAAGATCCGTAAGCCACCAAGAGGAAAACTAAGAAGAACTGCTGCCAAAAACACAAATCTCCATTTTATCAGGCTGAGATGCCGGGTGTTGGCGTTCATCCTTGATGCACCTGCTGTCATGCAATCCTTGAATTGGGATTGCCAGATCAGAAAATCTCGGTTAAGACTCAAGATGAATTGCAGATTGCGGCATAGACGTAGAAGCTAATCTGGAAAGATAGAATAAGGGTGGCAAGAGGAGCTAGGGTGATGTTTAAAGAGAGTGAGGCTAGGGGAAGAACCCTTCAGTGAACAGGTGTGAAAGAAGTTTGAAATAGAGACAACTTGACCAATCACAGAACACCACAACTTAGTATAGTAGAAGTGCATGTCACAAAAATGTAGTTTCAGAGTGAAATGCACTAAAATGCCATTTATTTATCTCAGTAACAACCTGTGAAGGAAAGGAAAACTGAGAGCAACTTGACAGATAGCCAAGAGAATGGAGAAGGGGGGGGTTTCTTGCAATGAGTGATGTAATTTGATCCTCATAAACTGGAGTCAAAACTACTCTGCCATTCTAAAGTGAAAAGCTAGGGACCATTGTACAGGAGAGCGGGGAACTCAACAAGGTCTGCAGGTAATATGAAGCAATAGACTGCATTTACCTGTAGACGATCACTGCTACCGTCTTTCCAAAACAGCAGAGGTGATGTGTTGATGCCAAACAGGCACCTCAGCATTCAAACAGCAGCGTTCTTCACCAGAACAGGCTTCCTGGTCAATCACGAGGACACATCTGGATACAGCATGTTTTTATAATCACAACTCATTGGTTTCCTTGCATACTTGGCAAAGGGCTTTGAATTTACTGAGCACATTGAAGCTATACATAGTCTTTCATATTCGTACTCTCAAAAAACCCAAAGGTTATGGACCTTGGTCACAGGGAGAGGCCAGACTCCATTAATTATTGGGCAGCAATGCTACTCAGTGTCTCAACTTCAGTCGAGATTCTAAAACTGCTGTTGAAATGCTCTTCATTGTTACCTGTGGGAACTGAACTGGGGAAAGTGTGAATGTTCAGCACATATGAAAGCGGCCCGCTACTAAACACTTCTTGTTGATGATTCTCCATCCACAGGACACAGGATGTATGAAGGGTGCAGTCTCTATCTGTAGAAGTGACTTCTTCAAGGAGAAGCGAGACAATGTTACTTCTAGAGTAAAGCACTATTAATACTTGGTTTGTCTTCGGACTCTTACATTTATTATACCACATCTGTTCTTCTCTGGCTTATTTTTATGGTAAGAGCTTGGAAAATTGATTTTGTCATATGTAAGGGTGATTTTTTTTCTGTCCAGAGCATACAAGGGTGATTAACCAAATACCATTACATCAATCCATGCGTAAATAAAAAGACTGACAAAATCTGGCAGTACCTTATAGTAGGACATGAAATTATTAGAACTGCACACCCTACTCGTCTGGTCACAAACAGTCTGTGATGAGATGGGTGGGTCACGGCAGGCCCGAGTGTCTGTCCAACAGCTTTGATTGGCTGTAAGGCGTCCAGTAAAACTGCCTAAAGAAACTGCTGTTTTAGTATTTGTGGTTGTCTGGAGTCTACAAGTGAGAGTAAGTGTGTGTGCACAGAGCAGATCGGGAAAGCTTTCGGCTCCCGGAACTTCTGTACTTAGTTCTGTGGTCCAATGAGGCACAGGCAGCCTGTATAAAAGTAGTTATCTGTAGTCGGGTAGAAAATGCTGCCTCTTTTCTAATCTACACTTAGCGTGGGGTTTGGCGATATTCCAAACCAAACGTGCCTTAGCAGTGGCACTAAAAATTGCCCGTATTTTTGGTCTGTTGGCATTTAGGCAAAATGTTTTGCTCACCCTTATCGTGGACAATCACAGGAAGTGACTTTAAATAGAAAAAAAAACACTTGGCCCGTGGATACTGTCATCCCATTATCCTCAGAGGGGACCCCTCCAGGCAGCTTCTTATGACCTAATGGGCATGCAGTATGAGAATAGATGAACCCTGTTCATGTGCTGAGTGCTTTGAAAAGATTGCCTGTCTGTAGAATTCAGCGAAGTCTGTTACAAAGATTGTTACATTCCTCCTTTTTTTTTACTTGTGGACAAATATGTTGCCATTTTAACAGACACAAATGTAGACAATGCAAGCAAAATTACTTTAGTAAGCATCAATCCATCGACTACCCAAAAAGTATTACCAGTATGGCTGACTGGCTGGCTACATCCTTCTTCAGGATTCTGAAGTTAGCCCCATATGGTAGTTTAGGTTATTATAATATTTTAAAGCACAGCAAAGCAAACTGTGGTAAGCCTGAATGGGCATTTACTAATAACAATAAGAAACTTTCCAAACGCAATACAAATGCAGTACTTTACGAAATAAAGATAAATAGATAAAAACGCAATCGTACCCAAAACCACTTCACAAACTTTAAAAACATTATTATCTATTATGAACTCGATCCTCGCCCAGTAACTGTCTTCCTTATCACACCCAGAAGGGAAAGCTGCGTCTCTTTCAAATGGAGTTCGGACTTTAGTCTAACGAAATTGAAAGAAAAATAAAGAAAGACCAAAATAAAGGAAAGTTAGAGCTGTTTCAAAGTCTTTTCACAACTTCACCCCAGCAAATGCATCTTTAAGGCAGTTCAGGTTCAGTGAAGCTGCGTTCACAGAGGGCATGTACCAAACCGCAAGCGAGTGGTTTCAAATCGCGGGAATAAAAATGCGTTTTCAGAAATCTGAAAGTAAACACAAAACGTTTGATGTAGTGGCTGATTGAGCACAAATGTAGTTTGACATTATTATAATAATACTATTACAATACTGATTAATTGTGAATTGTTTATATGTTTAAAGTTTATTGTACCTCCAGTCACCTTAAAGTTTGTTAGGTTGAATCTTGCATAAAAGACTCCTTTTGCTGCATTGAATCTGTTCTAAGTTCACATGTGCCTCACGCGACACGTGCGACACACGTGTATTATAGTGCCTCAAAATGATTTTCTCAATGTATTGAAATTTTAGCTGTAAAACGTTAACAGTTAGGACAGCAGTTAACGATTAACTACGTCATATCTTACATCCCGAGTGACGCTATTGCTTTGGACAATTGTGATATGTGCACTGATCATGTAACTAGCTGTTATTCATTTGTGCTCGTTCGTTGGCCGTGTCGTTGGCTTGCGAGGTTGATAATGAGAATTTACTGAAGTTGAATGGAGCCACTGATTTGGGGATTTGCAAGGGAGCTCCACTTTGGACTCTGTTGCTTCCCGGTTGAGACTCTATTCAGGTGTAAGCTGCGGGTGGTGGTGGGCGAGTCAGAGCAGGTGAGTAGCTGTGCCACCACAGGGTCAAAGATGCATGTTTGAGCAGGTCTCACTCTGGCAGTCTTGGTCCAGACCTTAATTAATGCGTGTAATGGACAATGCATTGACACTCACCGCTGCCTTTTTGGATTGCAGGGATCTGAAGCCAGAGAATATCCTGTTGGATGACTATGGTAAGTGTGCGATAGGCTTTGGGGCTTTCATCCCCTGTACTGTCTTCTCTTCATTGTGTTTGTTCTAAGGTTTTACCAGCAAGGAGCAGTTCATAAATGCAGCCCCAGCTCATACACGTATTTCTTCGGGTGGACTGGGGATGGAAGCATAAGTCATGGTAGATAGGGACGACCAGGCTACTTGAGTATGCCTCTTCTTGCCTGGCAACTACCTAAATAAAAACCGTTTGTGTGTCAATAGCTTTTCTTTTGCTTATCATATACTGTTGTCACCTTCTTCTTTTGCTTTCTTTCTCGTTCCATGTTAAGGAATTTATAGCCTTTTTCCATAACCACCTTGGTTTTTGCAGCATCCAGATGAGGACATGAAATAATTGCCTGCTGGTGCAGGCAGAAGATATCATTTATAGGGAAGAGGAGTTTTTATATCATTTACCAATTGTGAAAGCAGAGTACCATAGTTCTTATTCTTCTCAATGTATGCATCTAGAACATGGAACAACATCCAGGACACATCAGAGTTGGCCTCCATTGTTTCTGGACGCTCAGCTCTTCAAGGAGCCACTAATAAACTTAAAAGGACCAGCAACACAGTTGCCTCTGGGCTTTAAAGGCTTTACAAACCGCCACTCCATCCTGTCTTTGTATTTAGTCACAGCCATCTTTTCTTCATCATCTTACACCTTGATGCTTCAAAGTAGAGTGTATTCGTCAAGGTTCATGCTTTACAAGTAAATGTAAATGTAGGATTCTTGTAAAGCGCACAGCTGCCCATCACCGGGGCGTCCTGGCGCTGTATAACGCTGTGGAACCCTTCCTGGCTCTCCCTGTGAGATGCCCCTTCTGGGCACCCCCAAGGTGAAGCCAGGCATCCCAGTGTTGTAGGGGCCGTTGTGGAGATTAAGCAAGCTATTGCCCAGAGTTGCAGCGTGGGACCCCATGATTAGAGTAGGCGCCGAGGCGAGAATTATCGAGTCCGCAGACAAATGAGCCCAAGACCCTGCCGCGTCGGGAATTGAACCCTGATCCCAGGCCAGACCTCTGCATCAGGGTCTGCCTCTCTAACCATTGAGCCACTAGTGCTTGTACATCCATACATTAACGCCCATCTACAGGCCGTATTTCCCTCATTTGATGAAGATCAGACTGGCAGCAAAAGGTTTCGCTCATTTGGTACAAATGTACTTCTTTGTGGACAATGGGTATGATTCCCGTCCTCCAGGAGCACCAAATGGTAGTGTTGAGGCTTTTAAAGAATCACTCCAGTGGTCCATTACAATTCAGTTTCTAGAAGCTTGCACACCTTCGCGTATTCGTGCGCTTTAGAAATCACACTAACATAACATAACTTACCCTTAAACAGTGTTCCCATTTTCTCTGTGCTGCCCATCCCAGATATTGTCTAACAAGCGAGGATTTGTCCAGATCCTAAAAATCAGCCACAGATTTATTTTTTAATGCAAACGATTTAAGCTTTGCTATTCAAAAATACATAGAGAATTAAAATTGAAAAGAAACATTTGTTGACATCAATGTAATGTAATTTGCCATTTTGTGGGGTTGTGGGTATTGCTTCTTTGAGCTCTGCCAGCATTCTAATTATGTAGGCCTTATGTTTCCACATGACACTGCCCCTAAAGAAATATAAGCTCTTCTGACTCTGCACACAGTACTCTGTACTACTTTGGGCCATCTCAGTGGGCTTCGATGGTGATTCTAATTTTCCTTGCTTATGGCATATTGTTCAGTCACTCCCTTATGGACCTTCTGCTATTTCTTCCGTAGGGCATATTCGAATCTCAGATCTGGGACTGGCGGTGAAGATCCCAGAGGGTGAAGCAATCCGTGGGCGTGTTGGGACGGTGGGCTATATGGGTAAGTGTCACCTTGCCCTACACTTAACAATTTTGCTCAATGTGACTTAAATAGAACGCTGGCTTCTCCGTAGATCTTATGCAAGTCTTCTGAAGTAATGCCATAGTCCACTTTCTTTCTTCTTTGATTACCAATGGAGAATGAGTCATGAAAGCGATAGCTTTCTATTAATGAAACACACCCTTTCTCGGATTCTGGATTTTATTTTACTCTTTTCATAGCTCCGGAAGTCCTAAATAACCAGAAGTACACATTCAGCCCTGACTACTGGGGGCTGGGCTGTTTGATCTACGAGATGATTGCGGGGCAGTGTCCTTTCCGTGGGAGGAAGGAGAAGGTGAAGCGAGAGGAGGTGGACCGACGAGTCCTCGAGACCGACGAGGTGTACTCTGAAAAGTTTTCTGAAGAGGCAGAGTCAATCTGTAAAATGGTAAGGACTGTTGACTTTAAGCTTTGTGTGGGGACTAGAACAAACGAGATGGCCTACCCGGGTAATGGCTTAATATTAAAACAGAAAGGAATTAAGGTTTAATGATGGTTTATGAGCTAGGCATTTTGGGTTCCTCAAGCTGGGTTTAGGGTGGCTTTGGCGTCATGCCCTTTCACCAGATCTTCAGTAAGTCAGTGGTAATTGGGCACTTGAGTGAATATTCACCACCAGCGGCTCCATGGCAGGTACCGAACGAGTGGTTTGCTAAAAATAGGTAGAAGTTGTGGCCTAGGTTCTTGGGTACTATTGCCGTGCTCTGCACACTCGATGTCAAGTATCCGATTTGGCTCTCACTCTCCAAATGGGTGGTTCAGCAGTAAAGGCTTACCAAAAAAGGTGGGAAGGGTGTGCAACTCTGGTACAGTATGAAGCAAAGTAACCACCCTCTATGAAGTTCACTGTGTAGTAAGGCTTTCTCTTTAAAAGCATGTATGCCTTTCTTAACAATGGCAACATGTAGAATAATCCAAAGTACTACAAATTCGAAAAGAGGGTCAGACTACCTTCTGGTGGCAGGGTATAGGACCAATTTTTAGACTGTCACTAATGTGGGTTTTATAGTGGTTAGTCTATGGAAATTAATTGAAAAGAGACTATTATCCCGGTATCCTTTTGAGCCTCCTTGGGTTTACTATCCTTGGATTTTCAGAATCTCAGGAAATGAGGTGTGGGTGTCAGACATAATGTATTAAAGTGCCATTCAGAGTTACAATCGATAAAACCTGACTTCACCAGGGCTACCTGGACATCATTTCTATTTACTACAGTGTTTGTTGTACCTGGGCCTCAAGACTCTAGCTCTGTAATATGGTGTGAGGGGTGTACCAGGGACTGACTAGTTATGGTCTCCAGATAAGAGTGCCTGAGATGGAGAGGACCTCCCAACCACCCATGGGTCCGCCTCTGGGGACATGCAGACACCAACCCTGGTCACACAGTCCTCCTTCTAGTACTCAGCAGAGCACTCCCTTCCCTTCCTTGGTCATGAACTGAAGGAAAACCTTTGTGCAAGGTGACGACTCCCACAGCTGGTAGCAATGGTGCAGTTTTCAAGCAGTGGTATCCAAAACAAACTCCCCCCTCCCAGGCTGCAGATCTGTTGGAAATGCCAGGCAAATGTTTATTAATCTTGTTAGCCCATCCAAGGTAGAGTATTCTCAAAACCTCAATAACATTTAGTTAACCCCTTGCATGCTGATGACAGAACGGTTCCGTCATCAGCTACGGGTGAGCTGTGCTGATGACGGAACCGTTCCGTCATGACTCCGCCTGCGCAAGGCGGAGTCAGCATGGGCGGGGAATTCCCGCCGCACGCAAGGGGTTAAAAGAAAATCCAAAACAAGGGCGCAGTGAAGTGTGGGGTCTCCTGCTGGATGTCACCATCCTTTCTGAAGCAGAAATCAGAGATTGCCAAAGGGGCAGACTCTGTTTAGAAGAGTCCTCCTCCGAAACAACATAAACTGCAGTCCCACTCCTCACACCTGCCATCTACCAAATGGTAGAACTAAGGAAGAACTCATCAGTTGTCATTTGCTAGCAAGCAGCTCATTAAATGTTTCTGGAGTTCCAGCCACAGGACTGCAGCCAATTCAATTCCGTTGGCCGGTTAAGCTGTATCAACACTTCATTTTGTGCCATTCGAAAGCAGGGATAAAAAGAACGATGGTTTGTAGCAGAATGAATGTTACACAATCAACAAATAACTCAAAGTTGGGATGCTTAGAGGATATTTTTAAAGAAGGGAATAAGTGATAATAGCCATTATGTAAACCAAGGTATGCAACATTTAATTTGTCATACTCCTGTTCAATGCTCACGTGATAAAACAGTGAGGGAGATTTTAAAGGAATATCAAGTTATGTATACCAAAGGAGAGAGGCATTGGACAATGAAATTAATTGATGTTTGCACAGATTGTCAGTATCAAAACATTTATGAATTTAATTCAGTGAGTGTAATTGCCTACAGAGCCTATGGTGTTTCAACCCACAATCAATCAAGAATCATCACCAGGACTGAGCAAAGGTAGAGCATAAGCAATGGTAGAAGCCATTTGCCCCACAGATCAAAAAAGTATGGGATAATGGTGATGGCAGCAATGTGATTATGGCATCAATGGATCGCCTCAAAAGAAGATATTCCTCTGTTGATAATTAATAGGGAGTTTCAGGTTGGTAAACGGGTAGCCCCAGTTTCTTATAAACTAATGCTAAACTATGAGCCATCCAAAACGGATCCCACTGGTCCCAGTACTCAGTCTCAACACACAGAGCCCTACTACCATACATGCGTCTAACACTCACTGCATATCAATGCGCTCGACATGCATGCTGAATGTCAACGCAAGGGTCTGGGGTTCACATAACAGAGGAACTATCAACAAAAGGGTTCAGTAGAGCGCACTCTGCTTGACACAGAAATAAAGGTCTATCACACTAATGATTCATAAAACTTGCTATGCTGCCGCCATCACTTTATAGGACCTGCCCTGGACGTAAATGATACCAATGCCAATATATCTCCCCCCCCCCCCGTTGCTTGAATCAATGTGTGCAGATTTAATCGCACTCCCAAGACATAAGCGATACTCATATATGTTTTGTTTGAATTAATATCAAGGACCACCTTTCTTTATATTATTTATACCCAGGTCCTTTGATTCTGTGGGTGAGACCCCATTGATTTAATGGTCTGCCCTGGACATGGACAATACTCCTATGCACATAACAGGTTCTGGACCATGCATTACTAGGGACAGGCCTAGACTTCAACATGCACCCCAAATTAGTGTGATGCTAGGACCACCAAAAAGAGGGGATGCCAGTTTAACATATAGTTGGGCAATCATGGCAGGAGTGCAAGCCTGTTTGCCATGCATGTGATATTCCTGTCTCAATAGAATATACGACTGCAGACACGTTTTTGGGGATCTGAAAAATAAACGCTGGAAGAAAAGGGTCTTTAGTTTCTCCAAGATTTGTAGCACGTTCAGATCTTCCATCCATGCTAGCAGAAGTGTTTCAGAGGATTGGAGGACTTCAGTGTACAGCTACACCATCAGAGTATTCAACCGAAAAATTTCATCAGTGACAGAGTGGCTTTGAAACATATTTGCCCACTTATATCTAGAGGTCTCGTTCCAGCATCACCGGGGCACCTTCAGGGACTTATTTCAACTTCTAGATTTCATACATGCGTTCCATCGCTGCCTGTGGACGTTTATCAAAGGTTTGAACAGTCTGAGACTATACATTGGACTGGTTCATTAGTTTTGACTGCATTAGTTTTGTAATTTAGAGTGGAAGGCTGATGTACTACATGTTGACGTAAGCCAGTCTTGAAAGTATTATGGACTGGATGAGGGCTACCTAGAAGAGGGCCATAAGTTACCAAGTGTAGATTGTGGTCAGCTTGAGGTGATGGTTATCGCTCTTTACTGGTAGACTTATTTTTTTAAGTGTGGTTGACCATGCTTATAACATAAACATAACATATGTATTTTTAAAGTGCACGTTAACCCATGGGTCTCTTGGCAATGAATAACCGATGTTTATTGGTACTCATTTTATGACGAAAAACTTCTGGGCAAAGCCCCTGAGCCAATGTCAAGCTTTAAGACTCCTCCAGTGGTGAAATGGAAAACTCTAGTCCATCCACACACATTTCACATGGTTTTTGATGGGCGTGTCAGTCATAAAGCCAGAGATCGTGTTTATTGACCGATAGGGATATTTGCATTTGACAACTGTTTTTGCTTTAGCTACACAATCTTTACCTAGTTACGCCCCCTATCCGTTATTTATACAGACTATCTGTAGATCAAGCATATTGTCTGTTGTCCATTATTAATCTTGCAACAGATGGCATCTGTCCGTAGTTTTAGCTTTTCTGAAAGCTAGGTGGCATTCTCGCCAGGAGCCTGTCCTTGACTTCTGTGATTGAGATTCAGCTCTGTAATTGCGCTGCTGAGCGGACTGACCTGCTGGACTACAGGGGTGTGTCTACAACCAGTAAATGGACTTCATGCTTCAGCCTGAGAGTAGCTGAGCAGTTGTGCTTGCTTTCGTTCAAGGCCATTATCCAGTAGAAGGCTAATACATGAGGTGTTGAATCATCCTTTTAAGTCTGAGAAAGTCAGTGATATCCGCATACGAAGACTCTCCTTCCTCCCAATCGCTATTTAGTTAAAAAAAAATATTGCATCAGATTTATTTAACATGTTCTCTTTGTGTTAGCACCTGACAGATTAGAACAAAAACACTCACATTTTGGCATTCTAGGACAGAGGAAAAAAATCCTACTAGTCAGTGGCTTAATTGCATTTCCCTGCTTGACCAAATTGTCTGATCCTATGCAAATCAATTTACTTCTGTGTCCAATTTACTTGATTGTAACATTTGAGAGTACCTTCAAATAATTTAGTTCAGGGTGGACCCTTTACAATATAGCTCTACTTTATATGCTTTAATTGCTTGTAGTGTTGCTCCAACATTTGCCATTCTATAAAGGGCACCTAAAATTTGGTTCGCTTGGTTCACTCATGGCATGATTACTCAAGTAGAATGGTTCATAAATGTTTCTAAGTTCATGGTTAGAACTTTTCACTTTATGTTGGTGCAGTGATGTGAGCTAATGCATGTGTTAAAGAGGCACTAATTCATTGTTTTTAGTCATAATCACGTTTTACATATTATTTGTTGCTTAATTTACAAGGCAAATATTTTGAAGGCTTTGCTACATGTTTTGGCTAATAGAGATGAGCCAAACCAATGGTTTAGCTATGGTTCGCTTGCAGAGCCATTTTAAGGGATGGGCAAAGTGGGCAGTTACCAGGCCCAATCTTCCAGTAAGCCTGGTCCTGAGACCCCCACCACCTTCCACTCAACCCTCTACAAGCCTCACAAGCACACAGTTGCATCCCTAGAGTTTGTCATACCAGCTGACTGTGCCTTTCCTATTCCTGGCATCTCAGCGAAGACTATTCTCCTCTTAGGAAATTTTTTCTGCTGCAATGTACCCAGCTTCTTTGATTTTAGACAGTGTTATGGCTTGTTCTTCTTTCACTGGATTGTCCATTTCTTACTAACAGCTCTTTTCATCAGTTGATGTGGCTCTTTCATCCGATCTCAACTTCATCCTGCTCTTCAATTCTCTTTGGTAGTCCCCGTTCCCAACTTTGAGATGGATGTAGAGTCTCCGGCGTGCCAGTTCTATGCAGCAATAGGACCTTCGTGGTGCTGTTGGACCGCTGACACATTATCTCTCACATTTCGACATGAGGGGTGAGATTGTTGCCCGCACCTTCTGCTCTGCTTTGTTTGAGCACATTAAATTCTTGTATAGGCAGTCTAGTGTCACAGACTTTTGTGATAAGTCTGTAATCTTTAGCCTTCTGTGCTTACTCAGAGCCCCTTGTGGATGGATTCTACGCACTGACTTCGCTTTGGCAGGCATCAAAGATGCTGACACCTCAATATACAACCCCGAAGGAACACTTTTGCCATTTGTCCCTTTGTGGCTATGCTTCAGTAAACTGCGGCCTACCTGCCACTTTGCTCCGGGGCCTAGTACGCTGCCTACAACGTTTCCTCTTCGACGTCCGCCCCGCTAGTTCTGCTGGTTTGGACGTGGGCGGACAGGGAGAGGGACTGCATTGCCCAGCAGCCTCCACTGGCGAGTTTTACTGATGTCATCTAAGCGCCAGGAGGTGAATAAATTCACCTGGAGCCTTATGCAGCGCGGGAGGCGCACAGGCGTGCCCGGGCAAAGCCCGGGCCAAGAGCTGGCCTATCCGCGCCCGTCAGCGGCCGGAAGAGGCTGGGCAGCGCCAGGTTATTTTAGTTTTTAATCTTTGGATATCTTTTAAATAATTTTTGTGTGACTTCTTCATTTATATCGTATATTTAATGTTACTATTTAGTGGCCATTGTGTTTGAGAGTTAAGTTTTAGATTTGCTGCAGGTTGGTTACTGTAGGGCCCATTTGTTCGAGGCAAGCTTGGGATTTCAAACCAGTTCATCTGTCATGGGGAGGCGAAAGACTCAGGCGACCCATGAAGGGCCCTTAGGTACAGCTAGAACATCTGTAACCACCATGGATGGCTTTTTTAACTACAGCTGCTTCAGTTATAGATAGGGAGATCGAGTTAGTAAATAGGCGCTTATCTAGATCTCTCACTAGCGGCCTCCTTCCTCTCCTGGGTGGGTCCAATAATCAATCCAAGGATTGTGTTGATGAGGTTGGAAGCACCATACTTTCAACAGGTTTGGGCAGTGTCACGGACGTGCTTTCCCCGTATTAGAATCTCAGGGGGAGGTAATATATGTGCCTCTGTCCCCCGTTGTAATTGTTAAAAATAGGCAGGGGGCAGCTTCCTTAGCCACCAAAAGAAAGGCTGGGGAAAGTGGGAAGACTCCTCCTATTAGATGCATCCAGCGATCCTATCCCGAGTCAACAACCGGGGGAGGTACGAGGGTCCAATGGCAGCATGAAAAGGAAAGGCAAAGCGATAGGTAGCCAAGCAAAAAAAACGAAACCTAATGTACTGCCATAACCGGCGCCTGATATTAGGACAGCTTTGATGGCAGCCCCGTCAGTCTTTGATAGCACCATGATAGAAGTTTTCAAGTCTACATTGTGCAGCATGCTGGAAGAAAAATTACGTCCAATTATGGTTAAGTTAAACTGTATTGAGCAAAGTATCACAGACCAGTACAAATTAATACAATCTACTCAACGTCAAAGTGGTGCTGCGTTAGTCTTATCAGAACCCAAAAAAGTAACGGGTACTAAGCCCCTAGGGGGGTGTTTGGGGCTATTTATCCTCCCACTGGCACTACATCTCCTGCTGCAAATATGTTACCTAGTAGCACAGGAGGGTTGTGTAACAAGCCACCTGAGAGTCCGTCGTCCAGGGTGGCACTGTTAGTGAAGCAACCCGGCCAAGCCTCCCTTAACTCAGGCAAGAACGAGGGCATGCCGCAGGGGTATTCCAACGAGGTGCAGCATAATTTAGCAGTTATTGATCTCCTGCCGCAATCGACACCGCTGGTGGTCATTCTAGGGAACGTCCCGCCTCTTCCATCAGGCTCTAAGGAGGGCTTTTCCCAACTCAAGAACAAGGTTACCCATTGGCTGTCTAGTAACACTGCTGTGGGCCTGGCGATTGACCAGAATATTATCATAGTACGCCGTGTAGCTTGGCTGGGAAGGTCTAAGAAAGGTGCCGCATTACCGCGCTGCGTTCTGTAAGCGCTGTGTGTGTTTTTAACCTCACTGTTTGTGGCTTATTGAGTAAATTTACTGCTGTATTTTAAATGCGCTTTGGCTGGGCTTTCCCCTTCCTCCCCCTTACCTGCATATAATTTTTGGAACATTCACCACCGTTTGGTGGGTCCGGGTTCCGTGGGTGGTGTGGAGATCGTCGACAGGCGCCATCTTTGATTGGGACGCTGGCATTTTCGGCGGGCGCCATCTTGGAGCGTCCTTGCGCTCCTTCCTCTATTTCGCCGCCTATTTAAGGCGAGTTTAGCCAGCGGTCAGCCTGGAAAAGGTGCCGCATTACCGCGCTGCGTTCTGTAAGCGCTGTGTGTGTTTTTAACCTCACTGTTTGTGGCTTATTGAGTAAATTTACTGCTGTATTTTAAATGCGCTTTGGCTGGGCTTTCCCCTTCCTCCCCCTTACCTGCATATAATTTTTGGAACATTCACCACCGTTTGGTGGGTCCGGGTTCCGTGGGTGGTGTGGAGATCGTCGACAGGCGCCATCTTTGATTGGGACGCTGGCATTTTCGGCGGGCGCCATCTTGGAGCGTCCTTGCGCTCCTTCCTCTATTTCGCCGCCTATTTAAGGCGAGTTTAGCCAGCGGTCAGCCTGGAAAAGGTGCCGCATTACCGCGCTGCGTTCTGTAAGCGCTGTGTGTGTTTTTAACCTCACTGTTTGTGGCTTATTGAGTAAATTTACTGCTGTATTTTAAATGCGCTTTGGCTGGGCTTTCCCCTTCCTCCCCCTTACCTGCATATAATTTTTGGAACATTCACCACCGTTTGGTGGGTCCGGGTTCCGTGGGTGGTGTGGAGATCGTCGACAGGCGCCATCTTTGATTGGGACGCTGGCATTTTCGGCGGGCGCCATCTTGGAGCGTCCTTGCGCTCCTTCCTCTATTTCGCCGCCTATTTAAGGCGAGTTTAGCCAGCGGTCAGCCTGGAAAAGGTGCCGCATTACCGCGCTGCGTTCTGTAAGCGCTGTGTGTGTTTTTAACCTCACTGTTTGTGGCTTATTGAGTAAATTTACTGCTGTATTTTAAATGCGCTTTGGCTGGGCTTTCCCCTTCCTCCCCCTTACCTGCATATAATTTTTGGAACATTCACCACCGTTTGGTGGGTCCGGGTTCCGTGGGTGGTGTGGAGATCGTCGACAGGCGCCATCTTTGATTGGGACGCTGGCATTTTCGGCGGGCGCCATCTTGGAGCGTCCTTGCGCTCCTTCCTCTATTTCGCCGCCTATTTAAAGTAGCTCTCTCCCGCGCAGCGGGAACGCGCAGCTAGGACGCCGTCGCTTGCCGGAGTCTTGCCAGAGTCCTGCCCGTCTGCGCCCGTCCGCGCTAAGGACGCGCGGGGCGCAGCGGGCCACTTCCGCCCATTATTCTCTGGAAGGCAGGATGCTTGTGTACACCAGTGCAGCGCTCCAGGCGATTGGCCACTCCCTCCCTCGATGTGCTGTCGCACTTAAACATCCTTTGTGTGGCCCTTACCAATGTGCCTGCAAGAGATGGTCGCTTGACCAGTCCACGGGTATTCGAGCCTATGATAACTCCGCCGCCCCATTGGCTGGCATAAGGGTGCCTCGGATGAGTGATGGTCAAGTCCAGGGTCTGCGGATATTAAATCTCAATACCAGATCTCTGGTTAAACACCATCTTTCTATTATGGACCTCATTACTGACGAGGAGCCAGATCTATTTATCATCACCGAGACCTGGCTCCAGGATACAGACACAGCCATAATTAATCTGGCTTGTCCCCCAGGTTACTCACTTTTTACATGGAACCGGCTGTCTAGAGGTGGAGGTATTGCCCTAGCTTTAAAATCTACTTTTGCGTGCTCCTGGACTGGTCTGCATATTGCAGGCTGCGAAAGCGCCCTGTTTAAGATCACTATCAGTCCTCAGTTCACGCTGTCTGGGATGGTCGTGTACCGCCCTCCTGGCAGCGATGTAGCTTTCAGGGGAGCTTTCCCTGAGGCAGTGAGTACGCTAGCTAGTGATTGCGCTAATTTCTGCATCATAGGTGACCTCAACCTCCATTTTGACACCCAACAGACCGCGGCCGTCAGTGGTTTCCTGGCGGATATGGAGGCCTTTCAGCTGACCCAACTTGTCACTCAACCCACGCACGTGGCAGGGCACATCTTGGACCCATTCTTCACCAACTTATCGGATGTCCAAGTCTCGGCTATTTCTCCAGTGTGTTGGACTGACCATTATTTGGTGTCCATGTGGCTACCTCTCCCCGTAACCCCTACTATTCCACCTCCAAAGTGGGTCCGCGGTGGCATTGGAATAAGCTCAGGCTTGAGGATCTTCATCGTATCATGGCCGAAGAGCCACTTGGCCCTCTGTCTGACGCTAGTCTGGGCTACGACCAATTTTGCAGCTGGGTTACTAAGGCGCTTGACAGATTGGTGCCTGTTATTGCAAGTAAATCCAGCTCCAGGCAGTCGAGCCCTTGGTACGACAGTGCTCTCCGCGCTCTGAAGAGCTCGTGTAGGCGGGCAGAAAGGGAGTGGCGGAAGGCGTACGATGCCGTTAAAAAAAAACGCGTACTTGGCCGCTGTTAAGCTCTACCATCGAGCTATCTGTAGAGCCCGCGCGGCGTTCTACGCTACGGAATTCCGTAATAGCCATAACCCCTCGAAGACCATCTTTAAAGCCTTAAAAGACTTGATGGCTAAGAGAGCGGCTCCGCCTGTGGATGGTTCCACCTCACAGTGTGAGATTTTGGCTGCTTTCTTTTTGGAGAAAGTTAAGAACATCTATTTGTCATTTCCCAGCATGACATTACCACTTTCTCCTCGGAATGACCTCTGCAGCCGCCTGGTATTACATTCTCTCCCTACTCTCTCTTGGGATGGGTTTGTCAAGCTGGCACAACGTGTCAAGTCCGGCTCCCCGGCGGACCCACTCAGACCTGCTCTCTTCAGAGATCCGTCTTTTCAGGGGCGCACGGCAGTGTGTTCATTAATCAATCTTTCCCTGACTTCAGGCACTGTTCCTGCCAAGTGGAAGCAGGCGGTGGTTTCCCCGATCCTGAAAAAACCATCTTTGGATCCTCTAAAACCGGAAAACTATCGCCCGATCTCATTGCTTCCCTGGCCGGCCAAAGTCATGGAGGCCCATGTTAACCTAGCCTTATCTGAGCATCTGGCCCTGGCCAATGTTCTCGATCCTACGCAGAATGGGTTCCGTGCTGGGCACAGCACGGAGACCGCCCTTCTGGCAATGGTGGAACATCTGCGGAGTGTGTTGGATGCAGGTCAAACGGCAGCGCTTATTCTATTAGATCTTAGCGCTGCCTTTGACACAGTGTCCCACCGCATCCTCCTACACCGCCTGGAGAACATTGGCATTTGTGGCCCCGCTCTGCAGTGGTTCCGTTCCTTTCTCAGCGATCGTTCCTTCTGCGTTGCCACCCCTCCTTTCCAGTCCAAATTCCATCAGTTGGACCTGGGGGTCCCCCAGGGCTCCTCGCTGAGTCCCACGCTTTTCAATCTCTACGTGCGGCCGCTGGCTGATGTCGCCAGGCAGTGGGGCCTTACTATGGCCTCATATGCCGACGACACACAGCTAGCGGTCACGATCAGCGGGGACGCCGAACTGGATGCCCCCAGGTTCCGAGATGGGCTGAGAGAGGTGGCCAGCTGGATGAATAACAACTGTCTCCAGCTGAACGCAAAAAAAACCGAGGTGATGATCGTGGGAAGAGGAACGGACTGCTGGGGGGACAATTGGTGGCCACAGGAGCTCGGGCCTGCCCCCATACCGGTGATGGAGCTCAGAAACCTGGGAGTATGGCTCGACCACACCTTATGTTTTACCACCCACACTAAGAGAGTGGCAGCATGCTGCTTTGGTGTTCTGCGCGGACTGAGGCCGGTGCTTAAATTTTTCGATGCCCCGACGAGACAGTTGGTCATCCAAGCGACGATCATCTCCCGGCTGGACTATGCCAGCTCGCTCCTGCTGGGAGCTAAGCAAGCTGAGATCGTCCGCCTGCAGCGCGTCCAGAACGCAGCTGCGAGAGCAGTGGTGGGCCTGCCGAGGTCATGTCCCACGTCCAACACTCTGAGGTCCTTACACTGGTTACCAGTGAAAAGCCGAATCCATTTTAAGGTACTCAGCCTTGCTTTTAAAATTTTAAAAGGATCGGCACCTGAGATCCTCAATAACCTTATATCCCCTTATGTCCCGACTCGCTCCCTCAGATCCCTAGGGCAATCCCTTGCGGTTACCCCGCGTTTCAGGCTTAGCCGGATGGGCGGCCGCTCCTTCCGTGTGAGAGCTGCGGCACTCTGGAATTCGCTTCCTTTGGAAATCCGCCTTTTAGAGGATCTTCTAGCATTTCGCAGGGCCGTGAAAACCTACTTGTTTTAATCTTCTTATGTTGACTCTCACCTTTTTTCCGCGTTGTGTTATGTTCACCTTTTCCATGCGCCAGGACGCTCCTTCGCTGGAGCAGCTGTGCGCAAAATAAATGCAGTTAACATAACATAACATAACATAAATCAAGGGGAGGTGATTGTGTAGTGGTGAATTTTAACAATCCACTGCCTGTGGAGAACATTTTCTAGGAGGTCTGGGCTGGAATAGCAAACCGGGAATAAGGTATCCAGCTTTTGCCCTTGGGATTTTTCTATAAGGTAGAGCCCCCTCAAAGGCCCGACAATCTGAATTTATCACGCCACACGTGGCTTCAGAAGCCGATGGAGTCGACTAGGGCCAGAAATTTTAACCCCATGGCTGACAGGAATATCTCGATGGGGAATTGTCACTTTTCATCTATCCAGCAGGGGCCAAATAGATGTGCAGCCCTTTCAAAGTTGGATGATTGTGATTGACTGAGTTTAAGACCTGAGCCTTTAGACCTTAGTGTTCGGCCCCTGGCGTCCTCTGATCTATCTTACTTAGGTGTCAGGTCACCAGTACTGACGATGAATGAGTTGCCCAGCCCTGAGCCAATAGAGGCCTTACCTATTTTAGTATCTGAGGATTCATCCAAGTCAAAGGTTTATAATGTTCTGTCTTGGAATATTGCCTGGCTAGCAGAGAAGATCGTAGATCCACTATGGGTGCAGTTCATCAGGCAATTCTCTGTGATTTGTCTCTAGGAGACCTGGACAGTGAACTGCAATTTATATCTGGAGGGGTACAAAGCTTTCCTTGTCCCCGCCTCCCCATCAGTTAACGGTAGAGCTAGGGGTGGTTTGGTCATTTTCATTTCTCTATCCCTAAATTGCAGGATCAAGAATATCTATTCTGCCTTAAGAAACCTCCAAGCCATTGTTTTAAGGCGTGGAACTACTAGTCTGTGCTTGATTAATTTTTACAATGCATTGAACCGACAGGGGGTTTGTAACAGAACACTGCTGAATGGTTTTGTTAAGGCAGCATTGTGTTCATGTTTGTAACAGCCTCATGATAGCAGGAGATTTTAATGTTTACCCATGTGGTGATCCTGCACTCACCACTATGGGTGATATGGGTTGTGCCAGATTAGGGGGGCTCCACTTTGAACACTCTATGCAGGGAGACATACTTAATGATTTGCTTAACGAATATGACTTGATCTTGTCCATGTCCCTTACAGCACCATCCAGTAGACAGCCTGTCCTGTCTTTTAAAGGTCATAGTAGTGGGACCTTTATTGATCCTATCTTGATCTCGGCTAGCCTTCAGTCCACTCTTCAGGGATTTATAATCATGAAGAGCGCACACGGTGATCATAATCCTGTGTGTGTGTATTTGGTGGGCAGTATGCTGAAGAGACAGGAAAGGGCGGTAGCGCCGGGCGCTATGAAAACCACAGATGGTAGGCGCCGCCTCAAATGGTCTCAGGTAGCCCTGTCCCTTTTTTATGAAAAGGTCCACGAATCCTGTGCTGCAGAACTCACTTATTGTGGTAACCTGACTCTCCCGCTATGGGTGTTCTTCAAGCTTTTGAAGGGATCGTCTCCATGGTGGGGGCATTATTATCTGTCCCTGCACAAAGAATGCACTCTGGTGATCCCAAATGGTTTAAACCATCATGCTCCAAAGCTGCCAGAGATTTAAAGGCCGCATTGAAAGTAAAGCCGAAGGATCAACCCCGGATCCGTACTCTCGGTCTTATTTATAAAAAGTCACTGGCAAGCCGTAAGACGGAGCTGAAGGAAGCAACCTGGCGGGAATTACTAGATTCAAGCACGCTGTGCAGTATTCATGCTTCTGGGGTATTATTTATAGACCACTTTTTGAAACGGCAAGAGCAGAAGATTTATGTACTAATATAACGGAAGAGGAATGGGTGAACCACTTTAGCCTTATCTTTAAGAGTGCCACAACTTTATCCCGTCCGTAAACTAGAGATCAAAATAATGCCATGGTTGTATTTTCCCAGAGTGAAGTAGAGAAAGGTATTGCCGGTCTGTCATGTAACAAGGCGCCAGGCCCGGACGGTATTCCGCTGGACCTCTTTAAATCAAATCCTTACCTCTGGGCTCCAGTCTTGGTGGCAGTCCTTAATGCGGCGGCAAAGGCAGGGTGTCCGGAGTCTTGGGGTACCTCGACAATCGTACCAGTATTTTTAAAAAGGGCGACCGCAATAGTACACTGAATTACAGAACGATTTCCCTTATCAACTCTGTGGTTAAGGTAGTAGGTGGAGTCGTATTAAATAGATTGGTGGCCTGGACGGAAGATAATCAGATTCTCTCCGATATCCAATATGGGTTCCGCCCAGGACACTCTACCCTAGCACAATGCCTTAACCTATATCTGATCCTTGGAAGGTGCACGGTTGCCCGCCAGGGGACGATCTACATGGCCTTCATGGATCTTTCCTCCGCTTTTGACTGTGTCAACCGGGGGAAGATGTGGCAGTCCATGAGGGCCATGGGGGTAGAGGCTAACTTGGTTGACTTTCTGAAGGATCTACATGGGGATACTAAGGCAAACATCAGATTCGCTCAGGATCTTAGGGTCTCAAGGGATTTCAGTACTGAAAGGGATGTACGGCAGGGGTGCATTCTAGCCCCGTTTCTCTTTAATCTTTATATTAATGATTTAGACAAGACCTTGATAGAAACAGTGGCTGATTTTCCGTATGTGGGGCGTAGGGGTCTGCTTGTTTTGCTTTACGCGGACAATGCAGTTTTCCTAGCCCGAACCCCAAGAGTTCTACAGATCTTGCTCGACTGCTTTCGTAGCTTCATGGCAGAACGCGACCTAGTTATAAGCAATTCTAAATCTTATGTAATGGAAGTTGGGCTGCGTCCTAAGAAACAATACACCTTTAAAGTGAACGGGGAAAATGTGCCCATAACTTCGACCTTTTCATACCTGGGCGTCCTATTGGATGATCGTTTGGACTGGGGTGCTCTAGTTCGGAGTAGGAGGGGGGAAATGATAAGAGCTAACGCAGCGATTTTCAACTTTGCCGCAAAAATGGGCAAGCACCCGATTGCAGCAATGCTGAAAATTTACCAGGCAAAGAGCGTAGCGATTTCCAGTTATGGCAGTGCACTGTGTGGTCACGCAGCTTTGGAAGGAATTCAGGTGGCAGAAAATTATTATCTAAAACAATTGCTGGCGGTACCGAAAGGAACCTCTAATTTAATAGTTCATGAAGAGACTGGGATAACATTTATCTGTGACACCCTGGCCATGCGCCCACTCCTCTTTTGGCTCAACTGCTGGCTAAATAAAACTCTTGGCCTTAATCATGCGTTATTGAAAGAAGTTTTGAGCCTGGACCACATGATTAATACACCGTGGTTAAAGTATCTAAAGGGCTGTTTTGGAGAGCTGTGGCATCCAGACCTTTTTTTAAGACCTGATCTCATTTCCGTAGCTGATGTGTCTTTTGTGACGAAATCTTTTATCTTACTTAAAAAATTTAACAGAGATGGGTTTGAACTGTCCAAAACTAGTGTCTGTAAATTCGTGATGCTTAAACCTACCCCAGATATGGAGCCATATCTTCAGTGGCCTTTGTCGGCCCATGAGCATTTTTTACTGACCAGGTTCCGAATGGATTATTTTCATTTTTTACTTGTTGTTCCGAAGGGGTGCCATAGAGGACAAGTGTTAGCACCCTGTGGCTGCGACGGAGTGTCTCCACAGGATCTGCTGCACTTCATGTTTTTCTGTAGCTTCTATGAAGCTCCCCAGAAATTCTTTTTAAAATCACTTTTAAAAAAGTTACATTTTACCCAGGTTCGCCCAGCCCTCTACTTTCTACAAATGCTCAAGCGAGAATGTATCCCATTTGTGGTTGGATTCCTGAAATGTTCTCTGAAGTACAGAAACTGTATGGAATTGTAAAAATGTATTTTAATTTATTTTACGGTTGTTTCTGCTGCTATCCCCTATGGGGACACATGCTTCCCCCAACAGACTGTTTCATTTTTACATCTACATATTGTTAGAAATAGCTAATCATGTAGTATTGTGTGTAATATATTTTTGTGCCTAATATATTATAATGACGATCTGTGACTTTTTATGGTTTTCTACTTTGTAAACCGAATAAAGTATATTTTGTATTGATTTGAACACTTTTGCCACTGGCAAAATTGGAACTGGAACCAAGTGGTATAGTGTGGGTCCTACTTTTATACACAACTTCCATACAGGAGGAGTGGATCCACTGTCTCAAACTGCAGAAGCAGTTTAGAATGTTTCTCCTTTCAAGTGTCCTCTTCAGGCTGTTAGCCAGAGACAGCCTTTGTGTACACTGATGAATTTAACAGCAAATGCTTTCTCCTTGCTGCAGCATCCACAACAGATGCACAGAGGTAAGCGCTTCCAGTAGCTGCTGTCATCAACCCAACTGAAGGAGTAATCAGGGAAATTAAAAGAGCAAGCTTCACTTATGGACTTTATCACCTTTGGCAACAGTCTGCAGTCCCTCCTCACCCTTAGCATCCAGCAAATGTCAGTGCTCAGGAAGACTAATCAGCAGTTCCTTACTAACCAGAGGGCCTCATAGAATTTCAAAAGGCAGCCTGGTCTCCACTCACCTCACTTCGGTGTCTCCCTGCCCTTCCAGGCCACAGAACAGGTCCAGGACCGCTCATAGTTTAGTACAGGTGTAGGCTTCTGTGCATACACTTCGATTAGTATGATGTTAGAGCCAAAATAAAATATCAAGATACCAGATATGCACACACAATTGGGTGCTCAGAGGAGGGAAACATATCCATAAGCCTTGCCGCGGGCATTCCCTTCCAAAAAGTTGTCTTTGTCAAACTGTGAGCCCAAAGTTCCAAGTACAATGTTTTTTTGTGTATGACCAATAACTCCCTTTTGCAAAGCCTGCAGCCACCCCACACCATAATCCCCACTGCTAAACACATTTTACTTGCAGCTATATCACATGAGGAACATTACTGTGCACTGTGACTTATCATGGAGAACACGTCCAAAGTTTTGCTTGTTGCTCTGATGTCACAGCCATGGATGGATACCAGCAGTCTGTGTAGTTTGATACCTGTTGCAAAACCTTTCTCAGTCCAGTTTTACCCTGCCAATCACAACGCTTTGTCTACCCTTCTTGAGCAGAATGACGTTTATATTACATTTCTTTGCTGCTCTCTCCTTTTCCATCTATGCGGCTTTTCCACACTTGATAACAGGTGCTGCAGTTGCTAGCTTACTGCCCTTTTCTCTGAAGAGGGCAGCCCAGGGCAACCTGTTTTGCATCCTAATAATCTTTCAAATATTGACATTTTTGACAACCTCTTCCAGATCAGTTCTCTCCAGGTTCCTGCTCCACACCCCAGGTTGGTTTGTTTGGCACACGTGAGTGAGGCTAGATGCCTGAGGCAGGCGCTGTTCTGTAAGACACAACCTTGCTTGGCTTATTGCGAAATGTCTGCACCTGGGCCCTAACTGACACTATGCTGTGGTTGATGGTGTATTTTACGGCAGGTGATGGTGCACTGTTCTGAGGATGGTGCTGCAATATGCCTCATGTTGTAACTGAATGTGTTGAGGGTGATGTGCACTGTACTATGTGTGGTGGTGTATTTTGCAGTTTATGGCGGTACATGGCATAGCAGGTGATGGTGCTCTCTGCAGCACCTGGTGGTGCACTGTTTGGTACATCCCTGGTAAGGAGATAATTTGTCATGTGTGGGATTTTTCAGATTGTTGTATGTGCTCCTTTTCATTGGTTTTAAATGTATTGTTATTTTAATAAACAAACAACTGCACTACCAGTACACAGCATCACTTTGGACCACAGACTATCTTTCATTCAAACACGAAATAAGCTTTTTTTTTCTTTAATCCCCATTCAATACAAGAGTAGCAGTACATTGCGCATTAGTTCCACTCCTCTATTGAGTGTCTATATCGTAGTAAGCTCACTATCACCCCCCATACCCTCTGAAGTTTTCTGGGGCTGCCTTGCGCCTCATACACCACTTTCTCTGCTATCATACACATCCTTGCAAACCAGCGATTGTTGTTTGTTAGGTCACTGCTGAGACCCCCAGTTCTTGGCAATGTCTCTTTTTGGTACCACGAATCCCAGCATGCATAACGTTACTGAGCTTGCGACAGATCCACTTCACAAGGGACCCCAAGCACAGCAAACTGCAGAGTACCTAAAATATCCTGGCCCAGTATAGAAGATAATTCCTCAAGTATGTCCTTCCAGTCCACTTGTATGTCAGGATATCCCCAAAGCATATGAAAGGAAAGTACTCTCTGCCCTGATGCACCTAATAGACATGATAGTTTTAACTTTTCCCGTCTTATATAGTTTACTCTATCATAGTTTACGCCACGTAGGATTTTAAGTTGAATCAGTTGCAACCGGGATTTTATGCATGAGTGCTGCCTCCCAATCAGTGTCGTCCATCTCATCTAGATGCCTTTCCCAGTTTGACCTCATTTTTTTGAGATTGTCTGGTTTATTATTAAGAAACCTCCTATGTATCACGGACACAGCTTTTGTCTCCATGTTTTCCATGAGCACTCTGTTTTTTTAAGGGTATTATCTTGTAGTTCGCTCCAATCAATCCTTTCTGCCCCCATAGCATGTCTGAGCTGCGTGTATTTGTAATACCGTGTGTGGGAGAGATTGAATTCTTCTTAAAGGTCATGAAATTATTTTGGCTCCTCCCTACTCAAAACATTCCCCACCTGGGTAATCCCTATGAGCTGCCAGCGATTAAAGCCTGTCAGCTTGGTGACCTCCCTTAGAGCCCCTCCTCTCCAAAAAGGTGTCTTCCTTGTTATTACTCCCCACTCTCCCACACCTTTGATGGCTTTGACCCCGATCGGTAGAACTGCCCTAGTGAGTCCCAGTGACTCCCTCCTTCCCATAAAATTAGTGAGAGGGAGAGTTATGCTCCATTAAGATTCTCTCGGTTCTGGTTGCTGGGTCATCTCTTGGCGTGAGCTCCTTTTCATTGACTACTTGAAGTTGAATGGCCTGTAGTATGCTCTTAAATGCGGTAGTGCTACACCAGTGATGTTATGTGATCCAAAAGAGTCTGGTACACGATCCTTGCCCCCCCCCCCCCCCCTGCCCCACAGCAGGTTTCTTAGTGTTGTTCTAGTCGAAAGCAAGAGCCTGGGGTCTCAAATAGAGTATTTAGTAAAACATATAGAAGCAAAGGGAGTGTTATTTTGAAAATTGACGCCCTTCCCAGTAAGGTAAGGGGCAGCGAATGCCACCTTTCTGCATGTGGCTGGAACTACTGCTGCTTTAACTCAAGGTTTTGTTCCAAAAACCTCGATTTATAAAGTGTTACAAAGATACATAAGTATTTCAATTTACCATCCACCATCTGGAGACATGCCCCAGATTGATCATCATCGTTGCAAATGTTAATTTTATATTTTATAGATTTATTAAAATGTATTTTGTATCCTGCATGTGACTGTAACTCTCAATGTATCTAAAGGACCACGGGGACAGTAGTCACGGGATCTGACAGGCACAAGAGAGCGTCATCTGCATATAGTGATATCTTTTCCGGTTCACTCGTTTCCCTTGGGAAATCAAGCACATCTGCCTTCTAATCCATGAGGCCAGAGGTTCAACAAAAAGAGTAAATGGTAGGGGTGAGAGTGGACACCCCTCCACCCTGCTTGAGTGGTAAAGGTTTCGAGTAGACCACATTGACCTGCACCACTACTGAAGGTGATTCATATAGTAAAGAGACCCATCTGCAGAATTTTTGTGCCAAACCCAAATCACTCCAGTATCAGGTGAGGATAGGAGCAGTCAATGGAATAAAGGCCTTTTTGGCATCGAAAGATGATATAGCAAGCAGGTCATGTATCTGGTTGATTCTACTTATGTATTCTGTGTAAATTCTGTCCGGTCAAACCCTCTGGTATGAACCATGTTTGGTCAGAGTCAATGAATCTTCCGATCACCTTTACCACCCTTAACGCCAACATCTTGGCTAGAAATTTAGTCCAGGTATTTTGGAGCCCGAAAGACGCATAGGAGGCACGGTCAGTTTTAGGACGGTCCTTTTTACGTATAAAAACAATCGCCGCATAACGCAGGTCAGGCAGTAAGAAGCTTGCCTCTCTGGCAGCGTTACACTTGTTAAGAAGACACAGTTCTAGTAAACTAGCCAATCTTTTATAAAACTCGGCTGGGGACCATTAGTTCCCGGAGTTCCAACCCCTCCCCCTAGTGCACTGCCCCTAGAACTTCTGACATTTCATCTAGAGTCTGCTCTTCTAGTAGCTCTAAACCTTCCTCTCGAGAGGTCAGGTTATTCATCTGGGTTAGGAACTTCCTGTAAGTGCTCCTTTTGTATCTCTTAGTTGTCTTTAGGCTTGACTTGTAATGGAGGGTGGTGAGTCCAATATTTGGTTCAACTTTCCTTAGCTAGCAGAAGGTGAAAATAACTTACTCAATGTTTCCAAAGATTTTTGCCATGGCCTTTAAAATGTTCAGAAACATAACCATCATTTTGCTGTTATTTTCTTTTCAATAAAGATTTGGTGGATTCTCATATAGATGATGACCTTGACAGTGTGCTCAAGGGCATCAATTTGCCATGGAACAAGGGGGTAATGCGAAACTTGAATGTAATATACCTAGACGCAATCGCACAGTGAGCACGGTGAATTATAAATAGTAGAATATAAAATACAATAAACAAATGCACTGATAAAGTAGAGGCGTATGTTCTTCTCAGATGTGTGTCTATAAAACTGCCCCCTTGTCCTGCGTTTTTGTACGGAATGTTGACCTTTTTTTCCTATTTTTTTAGTGACTGCCCAGAATTTGCCTCCATGCAAGGCTAAATTTTTCTCCCTTCCTCGACTAGGTGTCCTAGGATGCAATATCAAACACAAGAAAGATTTCTGGATAGGAACACAAAGGGTGACCAACGAGAACTCTAGGATTTATTTTTATGCGTTTGAGAATTTGATGCCCTGACGGGTAGCGCTATGGAGCTTGCAGTTTCTGGTTGTGTGTGTTTGCATTTAATCGCACCAGAAAATGTGCCAGTGTAATCACCGTTACCAGCCTTGCTCGTGCATCATGCTGTATTGGTTATTATCCATGATTGATTGTGTCAAATTTCCGTGCTACGTATCACTGTTTAAAAATATTAAGTGCCCGTGCTCTTGTATTATGGTATCTAAGTAACAGTAATTAGCTTTGCCTGCTTTTCTGTGCTTGTGTTGTCCTCTGGTGGCAGTTTAGAATATTGCCGGTTCCTTTCTCTTGTGGTGGGAAGGAAAATGTATTTCACTCAAGATTTACAAGCCATTTTAGGTTATGCGGCTTTTGCAACAGAGCTTTTTCCCCAGTGGCTGCTCCTGAATCAGGAGCTGGAAGAAGGATTTAAATCAGTGTAATGTCCATAATGGCAGTGCCACTATGCCTATCCTTATCAGACGTGATGGGATAGTTACCAATGTCCGTACCCCTAACATGGAGGTATATTCTAATTGCCGCATTACTAATAGGGCTCCCGGTTTTATGGTATTTTTTTTTTTTAACAATGCCGTCTGTATTTATCCCTGTTTATTTTTTTGTCATTTCATCTGTACTTTTCTAGATATTATATTGTCACAAGCAAAAGCAGATGCTGCAGCTAGTATTTTTTCACATTAATTTAGATAGGCAATGCACACTTGGTTGTTATAGGTTTAGATAGATTTAAGTAGATGAGTTACTGCTTTAAACAAAGAGATCCTTTTGTTACTTGCAGTTAATGAATGGCAATCCTTCTAGTATAGCACAGTGTGCTATAAGAGGCCTTGTTGCCCTCACTGTCTTATGTAAGACATCCTACACATTAATTCACACACACATAATTTATTGTCAATGTATAATTGTGATGTAAAGCGCTCTGACGCCCTGTATTGGGATGAGTAGCACTATAAAATAAATAAAACAAAATAATAATATTTAAAAAAAATTGTGTAAATACTGGGGCAGACCAACACATCTAACATTACAGCAGTGGATGCATATCTTTTGGATCCAGAGACTGAACAACGTCAAAAGCCTCTCTTAAGTACCTGTGAAGTGATCAGCTGGGTGCATTTGTTTTCTCTCAATTGCTTTTAGGTGTGCGTATCCCCCCTCCCCCCATAACTCCCAGCTACAATACTTAAACAAAAGGAGACCTCATGGCCCCTTAACATCGACTTTTCTTAAGGGCTCAGCTGAAATCCCTAAGCCCAGCCCCCCTGGGAGCACTCAGACAGGCTTGTCTTCTCACAGACAGCAGCAAAGTTAAACCTATTTTTTGGCATTTTTCTGTTTCTATTTAAAAATGCAGACAAATATTTTTACATCAGTATTTATATGCAAACCATGTCCAGTCAGATCCCTTCGGTCCGCCAACAAATGTCTCCTCACCGTTCCCAAAGTTCGCACGGTCAGAAATGGTGATAGGTTCTTTTCCAAATTATCCACAGATGCCTGCAATACTCTTCCCCTAAGCATCCGGACCGAATCCAACCACATGAAATTTCGAAGACTCCTAAAGACATGGCTCTTTTAGCTACCTGGTGTACTGGTTTTCCTTTCTAGCATCTGCAAGTGCTCTGAGACCTACGGGTGATTTACGCGCTATACAAACACAAATACAAAATACAAATACAAATACAAAAATCTGTTTAAACTGAAAACCGGGAGCCTTAATTACCAATACCCCTAACGTGCTGGGTGGTTACTTCCTAACGCTTCAGGGACATCCAAATAGTTTGTGTTATAATGTGTTCTCATAGTACTTGGTAAGGTTAGAACCTTTGTTGTGTTCTAGATGTAGATTGTTTTATGATGATTCAGAAAAGGGGGTGGTGATGAACATAGTGTCTGAATTAAGCAGACCACTCTTACCCAGTCCAAAGATCAGGGCTTGATCCATCACCGTTATTTAGCTCACTGCACCATCCCAGCTCAGAACCTGGCTATATGCAAATCAGTCTGTCCCTGGCCCAGTGCATCATGGGAACAGGGACAGACTGATTTGCATATAGCCACACTCTGTTCATCACCACCCCCTTTTGTAAATCCATCATGGGAACAGGGCAGACTAAACTACCAAGCCAATTCTTCACCAGAAAGGAGACATGCTACCGGGGACCGGTTTCTGGCATTTCAGCCGTCGTCGGCCCGCTTGCTTGAATCCTGATGGTGCAGTGAGCAAGGGACTCATGTCTGAGTATACCCTGCCACACATATAGTGGCCAAAAACGATTCAGAAAAGGGGGTGGTGATGTACAGAGTGTCTGAATTAAGCAGACCACTCTTACCCAGTCCAAAGATCAGGGCTTGATCCATCACCGTTATTTAGCTCACTGCACCATCCCAGCTCAGAACCTGGCTATAGGCAAATCAGTCTGTCCCTGGCCCAGTGCATCATGGGAACAGGGCAGACTAAACTACCAAGCCAATTCTTCACCAGAAAGGAGACAAGCTACCGGGGACCGGTTTCTGGCATTTCAGCCGTCGTCGGCCCGGCTTGTTTTATGATGTCATTACAGTTGGTCACAGTTGAAGCCTGGCCAGCTGGGTGAGAAGTCAGTTTATGTTGTGCTCCTGAATAAATTACTTCCTACCTGACAAGCTGTCAGTCGGTTTGATCTTTATAACGGTTTTCTGTGCAAAACTGCCTTCGTTTATATAGCAGTCTTGTACAGAGTATAAGCCCCCGGAAACAATTGCAGACATGCCACCCACAATTGGCCAGAAGGTCTGATGTCATTTCTAGTAGCATCTCAACCACCCAGAGCTGCTAGTGCTTCGTAGAGGTGGGCAAGCCATATAATTACCAGGGAGAGTGGGGCCAGAGCCGAGCCAAGGGTCTGGCTTGTCTCTAAGAGCCAAGCCCTGAAAAATGTTGCAATGTACATTATATAACAACCATAATTTAAAACTACGATAAAGTCTGCTTTTTCCAAATTAAAAGTGTACTTCTTTAACATCCTGAGAGTTTCACCACCGTAGCCCGCCAGGTTAGGTCAGTGCATTGAGAGAGGCATTTATAGTTTTTAAACATGAACTCATAAACATTCATGCCCCAACCCTGCCCTTACCACAATGCCATTACTGAAATAAAAGGTGAATCCAGGGCTTTGAGCGGATCGGGTCTCAGACCCCGTAGTATTTAAAGACGGACATTGAAACAGATCCCTATCAGGCCCTGAATTCATGTCTTTAACTTTAGTGACAAAAACACTGATCTATTGCTCAACAATAAATGTAAAAAAAAAAGTTACAGTAATCCACGTCAGCAGTTTAGTTCCTCCTTTATGTTTCATGTTTAATTTAATCTTGCATTTCCCAAGAGGGTTCGCTATTTCCAGGATGGTTTTCTTCTTTAAGCCACGTCCCTTTTCACACAGGCCACACCCCTTTTAGATACCACATTTTTTTCATCTAACTTAAAGCCCTGGGCAAATCTATTGTCATGTGTACCCAATATGTGACCTAGATTCTTATTGTATATAGAGCCTGGGGCGCAACTAGACCCAAACTTCGGGTAGGGAGGGGGTGGGGGGGCTAGAGCTAAACAGTGGTAACAGTGCTACAATTTTTCACACTGAGGGCCGGACAGGTTTGAAAGGCCAATTGGTCAGAGTTCAATGTGTTAATGCATCATATGTGCATGTCTGTTCTTTCCTGCTTTAGCACATTAAAGTCAGATCTTTTATTTTTGCCAATGTATTTCCCTGAGACACCAAACACTACTGTAACTCAGAATGTACATCAGACTTGCAAGCATCTGATATCTGCAAGATGGTTGGTACCAGTCTGTGCATGTCTGGCAAAGTAGCGTAGTGCTCTTTGCAGTGAGAGTGAATGTGAGAATCTGAGCATGAGAGTGTGCATGAATAAGGGAAAGTGAGTACGAGGGAGTGAGTGAAGAAGAATAAGAGTGTTAGAACGAGTGAACAAGTGATTGATTCAATCAATCAATCAATCAGGACATTTGTTAAACATGCTACATACCCGTGAGGGTCTCAAAGCACGGGGGTGGGGGGGGGGGTACTGCTACTGATCGAAGAGCCAAGTCTTGAGAAGACTTCTAAAGGCCAGGAGATCCTGGGTCTGCCGTAGGTTGGTGGGGAGGGTGTTCCAGGTCTTGGCGACGAGGTGGGAGAAGGATCGGCCGCCGGCGTTTGTTCTTCGGATGAGCGGCACTCTAGCGAGGTTGGCGGAACGGAGCTTGCGGGTAGGGGCGTAGAAGCTGAGTCATTTGTTGAGGTACGCTGGGCCGGCGTTGTGGAGGGCCTTTTGTGCGTGGATGAGGAGTTTGAAGGTTATCCTCTTGTTGACGGGGAGCCAGTGTAGGTCTCTAAAGTGGGGTGTGATGTGGCTGTGGCGAGGATGTCGAGGATCAGTCGTGCCGAGACGTTCTGGATGCGTTGCAGCCGTTTCAGGAGCTTGTTTGATGTTAGAGGGCATTTCCGTAGTCCAACCTGCTGTAAACGAGGGCCGGGGTTACTGTTATTTTCGTTTCGGTGGGGATCCACTTGAAGATCCTGCGGAGCATTCATAGGGTGTTGAAGGATACGGCGTTGACCTGTTTAGTCATGGAGAGGGTGAAGTCGAGGATGACCCCCAGGTTGTGTACATGGTCGGTGGGTGTTGGGGCTGTTCCCAGTGATGTTGGCCACCAGGAGTCATCCCAGGCTGAGGGGTTGGAGCCGAGGATGAGGACCTCCGTCTTGTCCGAGTTCAGCTTCAGTCGGCTATTCCTCATCCATTGATTAGAGGTTGTGAGGAGAAGTTGAAGTGAGTGAGTTATGACCGAGGTGATCTTGTCAGCAAGACGCCTCTCAACAAAATTGGTCTATTTTGGGAGATGGAATAAGTTTGTAGCCTGGTGCGCAGTCACACACATTGACCCTTTGAAAGTGACCTAAGCTTACATCCTCTAATTTGCATTATCCTTGGCTCAACAAGGTGCTACATTTGGAACAGTCAAGAGATATATTGGGCCTTGTCTGCTTTTTTTTGTATCCCCTAGATCAATCATCTTTAGTCATGTCACTT
The DNA here is from genome assembly GCF_964263255.1 of Lissotriton vulgaris. Lineage (NCBI taxonomy): Eukaryota > Metazoa > Chordata > Amphibia > Caudata > Salamandridae > Lissotriton > Lissotriton vulgaris. The sequence continues at coordinate 1,169,198,664 of NC_141693.1, forward strand.
CATCTTTTAAGGATTTGAAAAACTAATTTCCTCAGGTTCCTTTGTCATGTGTTCTACATAGGCCTGCTTTAGCTTTGCACACATTCCTATATAAACATGTTTGCTTTTGTGCTACAATTTCACACACAACCTGCTGTTGTTTTCTCGTTCTGTTCTTTCCTGGGATTTAGTCTGGGCAGCAGACAATGTCAAACAACAAGGTCCCTTGTTATTTTGTTCTGATCAGGCGCTCGCACCTAGACACAACACAGAAATGTAGCGGTTATTTGTGAACATGTGAACCTTGTTATATAGGTCACAATTTTGCCGACTTCAACTTCCGAAATGGCAATGAAGGAAAGGCACAAACTCCTCTTCAGGTTTGGCAAATCGATTTATTTCTCACATTCAATTCTCACATTTGGGTATGCGCAGCAAGGTAACACATAGAGAGAGACAGATATTTCCTGAGAGAAGATGATGGCTGTATCTGAGATGTAGAACGTACGCAAAGGAACGGGGTCCGCTGCTAAACCCAGAGATCTTTTCTGAATAATCAGTTTGCTTCTGTAGAAGGGGAGGAGGGGTTAGGCTACTCTGTCTTATAATATGACAGGGCTATGATATGATATGGTTTATTGACAATGTAGATGGTATTTTTGCCAGGCAGTTGTTTTCTGATTGTGGCACATATACAAAGTGAATCCAACAGGGGAGAGGGACACGAGTGATCAAAAGTGATTGAAGCACTCAGAGTGTTGAAAAATACCCCTCACACACCAAAAGGCCCCTTGGTGTCATGCTTCATCATCGGGGTCTTCGCACCCCTCTACCGGGATGCGGCGTGCTGCGACCTACGACTACGCGGGAGCACTTGCAGTGTTGACTATGTGTGGTGTCCAGTGTGTGGGGTATATAAAGAGTGAGTGGGGGGTGTGTAGTGAGAAAAATTATTAAAAAGTACCTGGCACTAGAGTGTGAAAGAAAAATGTATTCTGGACTCTGGCTGGTACTGTTAAAAGAAGTGCAGATTGAGGTCTAAGTTGTATAATGAACAAGACCTCTGGTGTGCATTGTTGTCGACATGTTTCGGAGACAAGCTCCTTCCTCAGGACGGGGGCACAACCTCCCCTCCCTACTCACGTCTTGTTAAAAAAATGTGTGTATTTACAGAAAAGTGAAATATTAAATTTAATATAAGGCTAAGTGTGCCTACAGCGGTCTGCTACAAGCACAATGACCTGTAGAAAGACAAAAAATTATTTACAACTAATGGTTACCCATGTAGCGGGTAGTTCAAGCTGGTGCAGTCACCAGGAACCGTACCATATGCTTATTTTATAAGCTTTGAAAAAACGGACTCACAACACATACAACATTTAACACATATAGTACTAGGGTGTACTGTAAGAGGTTTTCCTACTTGTGAAGCTTTCTTGTAGGCTTCATGAGCATAGTCAGGACGCCGGGGTGTTGCTTCAATGGCTATAAGCACAGGACTCCTTGTTCACCGTCTTACCCTGCACGCTGCTCCGCTGTTGTGGAGTTTGGATGTGGTTCTGAGTATTTATACCTTTTCATCCTGATTGGTGCATGTAAGGGTGTGTTAATTAAGGGTGTTACCTGCCACTGATTGTATGCCCATGTATGGAGCATCCGCTTCCTAACCATACAGGGCTCATGTGTATGTTTTGGCCTGCGCCGCCCTGAGGTTAGCGTCTGCATCAGAGATCCAGTATAGACGGCGCATGTGCAGTTGGGTTACCACATGTGTACATGCCTGAAGGTAGTGAGTGTTTCACGCGCATGCGTCGTGTCCATAATTCACTCCTTGTTTATAATCAGAACTGTTAGTCCTTTATGATGATAATTGACTCCAGGGTACATCATCATTTAGTCCGTTCAGATGGGTCCCCAATCTGAACACCCAACGTTGTTCCTTCTGGAAGAGGCCGGTCTCTGAGGGTAGTTGTTCTATGACCGTCCATTTCAAATCATTGACACAGTGTTGTTGGGTCAAAAAATGCGTTGCCATTTTGGTAGTGCTCTTCTTGCACCTCACATTGCTTTTATGTTCATTTATACGTGTTTTTATGGCTCTCGTGGTCATTCCCACATATTCCAGGTTGCATGGGCATTTGATCATGTAGATGACGTTTTTCGAGTTGCAATTTGAGAATCTCCTTTGTTCCCATGTTGTGCCATTCCGAAAAATAAGTCTCGTACTTTTTTCAGTCAGGTGGCAGCTGCTGCAATTGCCGCAAGGGAAATGGCCCTGGATGCCAATCGTAGGTTGGAGGGCTGTTGTAGTTGGTTTTGGTCTTGTATGTACCAATATGTCTCTAAGATTACGTCCCCTGCGGTGTGCGAACATGGGTTTCTCAAAGGTCAATTCGCCACAAGTTAGTATTCGCCAATGTTTGTTTACAATCTTAGATACATCATTTGACAAAGCATTAAATGTTGTCACACAGATTGGCCGTTTATTCTCTGTAGGTTCTTTTATTCTCTCCTCGAGTAAGGCCTCTCTGTTATTGTTTTTTGCCCTTTTCATCGCCTTGTTGATGATTTTTTCGGGGTATTCTCGTTGTTTGAGTTTCTTTTTCAGATCGTCTGCTTGTTGTCTGAATTCAGGAAGATCTGTGCAGTTGCGCCTAAGGCGTAAAAACTGTCCATATGGCAGATTTTCTCGGAGATGTCTCGGGTGAAAGCTGTCAAATCTCAACAGGCAATTCCGGGAAGTAGGTTTGAAGTGGGTGGTGGTCTTCAGCACTCCTGACTCAGCATAAATGTTCAAATCCAGGAAGACCAATGTCTTGTTGGAAACTGTGCTTGTGAATTTTAGAAAAGTGTTTTGGTTATTTAGCCATTCCAGAAAGCTAGCTGCTGACTGTTGATCGCCTTCCCAGATAACTAGGATGTCATCTATGTACCTCCTCCAGCATTTGATGTTGGCCCTGTATGGATTTTGATCATGGAGGATCTTGTTGGTCTCGAGATGGTGCACATAGAGACCGGCTAGGCTCGGAGCAAAGGTGCTTCCCATGCTAGTCCCATGGCATTGTTGGTACAGCGTTTTTTTGTATTGGAAAAAGTTTCTTTGTAAGGCCAGTGAAATGCATTCCATAACCAACCCACGTGGTGTTTGGTATCTCCAAGGTGTCGAGAAAAGGACTTCCTCTATGATAATCAATGTTTCATCATGGGGAAGGCTGGTATATAGGCTTTCCACATCAAGGGACATCAGAAGTTGTGTCTGTGGATCAAAGGTTGTCTCTTGTAACAGTTGTAGGACCGCCTTTGTGTCCTTCAGGTAAGTATTTGTGGTTTGTACTAGAGGGCGTAAAAAGGCATCCGCAAACTTTGATAGTGGTTCTAGTATGGAGCCAATACCTGATACTATCGGTCTTCCTGGTGGTTTGGTTATGTTCTTATGTATTTTTGGAATACAATAAAAGTATGGGATGCGTGGCTTTTTCTGCTCGAGGAATTCTCCTTCCTTCTTACTCAGCCAGTCGTGTGTTAAGTCTTCCTCAATCATACCTCCGATCCGTGTCCTGAGGTTTTCAGTTGGGTCTTCATGTAGGACCATGTAATTGCGTCTGTCTGATAGGAGTCTCAGGCATTCACTGTCATAGTCCTCTGTTGTTTGTAGCACAATCGCTCCCCCTTTGTCTGCCGGTTTGATCACCAGGCTTTTGTCCTCGGACAGGGTTTTCAAGGCAATTTTTTCCTCCTTGGTCGTGTTGTGAAAAGTCCGTGTGGTGGACTTATTCAGTTGGTTAACCTCTGTCATAATGGCTTTCTCGAATGTTAATACTTCGAGGGGGATTGTTGAGTCCGGAGGTGTGAAGGTTGATTTAGGTTTAAGACCGGTATCTGTTGTTGGGGCTTGTGGTGGTTTGTCGTGGAAGAAAGCCTGTAGTTTTAACTTCCGTATAAACTCTTGTATCTCCACGTTTATTTTAAAGATGTCCGGTCTCTGCGTTGGTACGAAACCCAAACCTTTGTTAAGTACCTGTCGTTCTGTTGTCGTTAGTGGCTTTGAAGTCAGGTTGACCACTAGGTCCCTCTCTGGTTGCTGGTTGAAGCTTGATTGGGTAGGGAGCCCGTCATGCTCCTGGTCTGTCGTGGGTTCTCTTGGCCGTTGTCTTCCCAAGTTACATTGTTGCCTTTCCGGTTCTTTCCACGGTTCCCAGGGCGGGACCCTAAAAAAGGCTGCGGACCGAAGAAACCCCCATTGAAGTCTGGATTCCATTGTGGGTATCCTTGGACATTAGGTGGGTGGTTAAACTGAAATGGTTGGAAAGGTGCTTGTCCCATGTATTGTGGATATTGGGGTTGGTATCCTCTCCACCCTCGTTGTCTTGGGAACTGTTGCCTTCTCTGCCTCCAACCACCTCTATTCTGACGGTTTCCTTTTCCCCCACTGGAATTTGAGCTGTTGGAGCTGGTGTCTGACCCATCATTATCAGTATCATTGCTTCTGTTTGGGGCTACATAGTCAGCCCTAGTATAAGGGTATGCTCCTTCTGGGGTGAATTTATCCTTATCTTTACTCAATTTGTTGAGTTTGCTTTGTTTCAGGCCAAATTCAAATTCCGTCATTTGTTGATTAAGTTCGTCTAATCTGGCTTTTAAATCCTCGGTTGATATATATGTTTTAAGTTTGACTTCAATCTTATCAATTTCGATCTTCAGTTCTTGGGTAATTCTGGTTGCCGTTTTTATAATTAGGACCAACCAGTCCCTGGTGCAGTGCCATGAGATCAATGACCACTCCTTCTTGAACTGCATGTCTGTCTGGAAGATGAAAGGTTCGTTTTTTACAATCAAACCAGGGGGGCCCATTTTGTTCCTTAGATACCCCGTCATTAGCAGACCATGTAGGGCTGCTTTGATCTGGTTACGCCTTAGTTTTACCAATTCATTCCAGTCATTCATACTCGGTCCAGTTTCGGGGTTACTGAGTCCCTCAAAGGGATTTGGATCTGCCAGGATTCTGTCGATTTCCTCCTCGCCAAAGGTAAGGCCATGTTCGTCCTCCATATTCAATTGACCGCTGTGGCTTACAGTTTACCTAGTTTATGTGTTTATGTGTTGTGAAGAGAGTCAGGGGTTGAACTCCCGCAGCTGCACGCTGCCTAGACTATATAAAAATCAAATGAGGGAGGTAGAGCTGGTCGTTGGATTCATGCTCCACAGGAATAGTTACATAAACAAAGTGAATCCAGTTTTTAATAATTTTTCTCACTACACACCCCCCACTCACTCTTTATATACCCCACACACTGGACACCACACATAGTCAACACTGCAAGTGCTCCCGCGTAGTCGTAGGTCGCAGCACGCCGCATCCCGGTAGAGGGGTGCGAAGACCCCGATGATGAAGCATGACACCAAGGGGCCTTTTGGTGTGTGAGGGGTATTTTTCAACACTCTGAGTGCTTCAATCACTTTTGATCACTCGTGTCCCTCTCCCCTGTTGGATTCACTTTGTTTATGTAACTATTCCTGTGGAGCATGAATCCAACGACCAGCTCTACCTCCCTCATTTGATTTTTATATAGTCTAGGCAGCGTGCAGCTGCGGGAGTTCAACCCCTGACTCTCTTCACAACACATAAACACATAAACTAGGTAAACTGTAAGCCACAGCGGTCAATTGAATATGGAGGACGAACATGGCCTTACCTTTGGCGAGGAGGAAATCGACAGAATCCTGGCAGATCCAAATCCCTTTGAGGGACTCAGTAACCCCGAAACTGGACCGAGTATGAATGACTGGAATGAATTGGTAAAACTAAGGCGTAACCAGATCAAAGCAGCCCTACATGGTCTGCTAATGACGGGGTATCTAAGGAACAAAATGGGCCCCCCTGGTTTGATTGTAAAAAACGAACCTTTCATCTTCCAGACAGACATGCAGTTCAAGAAGGAGTGGTCATTGATCTCATGGCACTGCACCAGGGACTGGTTGGTCCTAATTATAAAAACGGCAACCAGAATTACCCAAGAACTGAAGATCGAAATTGATAAGATTGAAGTCAAACTTAAAACATATATATCAACCGAGGATTTAAAAGCCAGATTAGACGAACTTAATCAACAAATGACGGAATTTGAATTTGGCCTGAAACAAAGCAAACTCAACAAATTGAGTAAAGATAAGGATAAATTCACCCCAGAAGGAGCATACCCTTATACTAGGGCTGACTATGTAGCCCCAAACAGAAGCAATGATACTGATAATGATGGGTCAGACACCAGCTCCAACAGCTCAAATTCCAGTGGGGGAAAAGGAAACCGTCAGAATAGAGGTGGTTGGAGGCAGAGAAGGCAACAGTTCCCAAGACAACGAGGGTGGAGAGGATACCAACCCCAATATCCACAATACATGGGACAAGCACCTTTCCAACCATTTCAGTTTAACCACCCACCTAATGTCCAAGGATACCCACAATGGAATCCAGACTTCAATGGGGGTTTCTTCGGTCCGCAGCCTTTTTTAGGGTCCCGCCCTGGGAACCGTGGAAAGAACCGGAAAGGCAACAATGTAACTTGGGAAGACAACGGCCAAGAGAACCCACGACAGACCAGGAGCATGACGGGCTCCCTACCCAATCAAGCTTCAACCAGCAACCAGAGAGGGACCTAGTGGTCAACCTGACTTCAAAGCCACTAACGACAACAGAACGACAGGTACTTAACAAAGGTTTGGGTTTCGTACCAACGCAGAGACCGGACATCTTTAAAATAAACGTGGAGATACAAGAGTTTATACGGAAGTTAAAACTACAGGCTTTCTTCCACGACAAACCACCACAAGCCCCAACAACAGATACCGGTCTTAAACCTAAATCAACCTTCACACCTCCGGACTCAACAATCCCCCTCGAAGTATTAACATTCGAGAAAGCCATTATGACAGAGGTTAACCAACTGAATAAGTCCACCACACGGACTTTTCACAACACGACCAAGGAGGAACAAATTGCCTTGAAAACCCTGTCCGAGGACAAAAGCCTGGTGATCAAACCGGCAGACAAAGGGGGAGCGATTGTGCTACAAACAACGGAGGACTATGACAGTGAATGCCTGAGACTCCTATCAGACAGACGCAATTACATGGTCCTACATGAAGACCCAACTGAAAACCTCAGGACAAGGATCGGAGGTATGATTGAGGAAGGCTTAACACACGACTGGCTGAGTAAGAAGGAAGGAGAATTCCTCGAGCAGAAAAAGCCACGCATCCCATACTTTTATTGTATTCCAAAAATACATAAGAACATAACCAAACCACCAGGAAGACCGATAGTATCAGGTATTGGCTCCATACTAGAACCACTATCAAAGTTTGCGGATGCCTTTTTACGCCCTCTAGTACAAACCACAAATACTTACCTGAAGGACACAAAGGCGGTCCTACAACTGTTACAAGAGACAACCTTTGATCCACAGACACAACTTCTGATGTCCCTTGATGTGGAAAGCCTATATACCAGCCTTCCCCATGATGAAACATTGATTATCATAGAGGAAGTCCTTTTCTCGACACCGTGGAGATACCAAACACCACGTGGGTTGGTTATGGAATGCATTTCACTGGCCTTACAAAGAAACTTTTTCCAATACAAAACAACGCTGTACCAACAATGCCATGGGACTAGCATGGGAAGCACCTTTGCTCCGAGCCTAGCCGGTCTCTATGTGCACCATCTCGAGACCAACAAGATCCTCCATGATCAAAATCCATACAGGGCCAACATCAAATGCTGGAGGAGGTACATAGATGACATCCTAGTTATCTGGGAAGGCGATCAACAGTCAGCAGCTAGCTTTCTGGAATGGCTAAATAACCAAAACACTTTTCTAAAATTCACAAGCACAGTTTCCAACAAGACATTGGTCTTCCTGGATTTGAACATTTATGCTGAGTCAGGAGTGCTGAAGACCACCACCCACTTCAAACCTACTTCCCGGAATTGCCTGTTGAGATTTGACAGCTTTCACCCGAGACATCTCCGAGAAAATCTGCCATATGGACAGTTTTTACGCCTTAGGCGCAACTGCACAGATCTTCCTGAATTCAGACAACAAGCAGACGATCTGAAAAAGAAACTCAAACAACGAGAATACCCCGAAAAAATCATCAACAAGGCGATGAAAAGGGCAAAAAACAATAACAGAGAGGCCTTACTCGAGGAGAGAATAAAAGAACCTACAGAGAATAAACGGCCAATCTGTGTGACAACATTTAATGCTTTGTCAAATGATGTATCTAAGATTGTAAACAAACATTGGCGAATACTAACTTGTGGCGAATTGACCTTTGAGAAACCCATGTTCGCACACCGCAGGGGACGTAATCTTAGAGACATATTGGTACATACAAGACCAAAACCAACTACAACAGCCCTCCAACCTACGATTGGCATCCAGGGCCATTTCCCTTGCGGCAATTGCAGCAGCTGCCACCTGACTGAAAAAAGTACGAGACTTATTTTTCGGAATGGCACAACATGGGAACAAAGGAGATTCTCAAATTGCAACTCGAAAAACGTCATCTACATGATCAAATGCCCATGCAACCTGGAATATGTGGGAATGACCACGAGAGCCATAAAAACACGTATAAATGAACATAAAAGCAATGTGAGGTGCAAGAAGAGCACTACCAAAATGGCAACGCATTTTTTGACCCAACAACACTGTGTCAATGATTTGAAATGGACGGTCATAGAACAACTACCCTCAGAGACCGGCCTCTTCCAGAAGGAACAACGTTGGGTGTTCAGATTGGGGACCCATCTGAACGGACTAAATGATGATGTACCCTGGAGTCAATTATCATCATAAAGGACTAACAGTTCTGATTATAAACAAGGAGTGAATTATGGACACGACGCATGCGCGTGAAACACTCACTACCTTCAGGCATGTACACATGTGGTAACCCAACTGCACATGCGCCGTCTATACTGGATCTCTGATGCAGACGCTAACCTCAGGGCGGCGCAGGCCAAAACATACACATGAGCCCTGTATGGTTAGGAAGCGGATGCTCCATACATGGGCATACAATCAGTGGCAGGTAACACCCTTAATTAACACACCCTTACATGCACCAATCAGGATGAAAAGGTATAAATACTCAGAACCACATCCAAACTCCACAACAGCGGAGCAGCGTGCGGGGTAAGACGGTGAACAAGGAGTCCTGTGCTTATAGCCATTGAAGCAACACCCCGGCGTCCTGACTATGCTCATGAAGCCTACAAGAAAGCTTCACAAGTAGGAAAACCTCTTACAGTACACCCTAGTACTATATGTGTTAAATGTTGTATGTGTTGTGAGTCCGTTTTTTCAAAGCTTATAAAATAAGCATATGGTACGGTTCCTGGTGACTGCACCAGCTTGAACTACCCGCTACATGGGTAACCATTAGTTGTAAATAATTTTTTGTCTTTCTACAGGTCATTGTGCTTGTAGCAGACCGCTGTAGGCACACTTAGCCTTATATTAAATTTAATATTTCACTTTTCTGTAAATACACACATTTTTTTAACAAGACGTGAGTAGGGAGGGGAGGTTGTGCCCCCGTCCTGAGGAAGGAGCTTGTCTCCGAAACATGTCGACAACAATGCACACCAGAGGTCTTGTTCATTATACAACTTAGACCTCAATCTGCACTTCTTTTAACAGTACCAGCCAGAGTCCAGAATAAATTTTTCTTTCACACTCTAGTGCCAGGTACTTTTTAATAATTTTTCTCACTACACACCCCCCACTCACTCTTTATATACCCCACACACTGGACACCACACATAGTCAACACTGCAAGTGCTCCCGCGTAGTCGTAGGTCGCAGCACGCCGCATCCCGGTAGAGGGGTGCGAAGACCCCGATGATGAAGCATGACACCAAGGGGCCTTTTGGTGTGTGAGGGGTATTTTTCAACACTCTGAGTGCTTCAATCACTTTTGATCACTCGTGTCCCTCTCCCCTGTTGGATTCACTTTGTTTATGTAACTATTCCTGTGGAGCATGAATCCAACGACCAGCTCTACCTCCCTCATTTGATTTTTATGTGGCACATATACTGCATTTCAGAGCACGATAGTTTAAATAAACATTTCAAACTTCCTTCGTGTTTCTTTCTTATCTTAGTGTGGATGAGTGTGTGAGCCAAAGGGAGTGTCCTGTCATTGTGATCCCTGGGAGGGTCCAGAATGTTGTATTTTGGGGTGTCAATTCACTTGTTCCTCTGGTTATGAGTAAGTGAGACACTATAACTAGTCTGACTCTGGTTAATGGTACTGAGGTGGTATGGTGACTCAGCCCCTAACTACTCATGTTCTATTGCTCTAAGCTTGGTTCTGTTCCTGAGCAGAATCCCTGTAACACCTTCTGTCGTGCTACAGTGGGGCATGAATCTAGTGTTGCCATTCTTAAAGGGTGCCCATTTGAGACCATACATAGTTGTCAATTGAGGCTACTCATGTTAAGGACTGTGTTTTTGGTTGCAGTGACCTCAGCTCGTCTAGTTAACGAGTTGCAGGTTCTGAGTGTTTGTCCACCTTTCACATGTTTCTACTCAGACAAGCTTGTACTTTGAACTAAGCAGCTTTCCTGTTGAAGTTAGTCTTGCCAATCATCTGAGGCAGTATATCAATGTGCCCACTTTTTATCTGCTGCACCACCTTACCAAGGAAAAGGAGCGGTTCATTTGCTTGGACCCCAAGCATGTGGTAAGTTTCTATATATGTCATTCGAAGGCAATCACATCTGATGGCCAACTCTTTGTTGGAAATACAGGAATCGAAAAAGGCAAGGTAGTTCAATGGAAAACAAATTCCTGCTGCATTTCACTTTTTATGAACATCAGCTAAGGACTGGCGAAGAAGCAGCTGCTTGAGGGAAGCCAGACCCATTCCACCAGGATAAAATCTTCCACTGCAGCCTTGGCTAGAGGTGTACCAGTTTGAGACATCTGTAAAGCAGCAAAGTTGGCCTCAATCCACACATTCATCAAACATTGTTTGGGTTTGAGAGTGAGAAGGGATGGTCACAACGAGCATATGGGGGAGTATTGCTTGGGATTCTATGCAAAGGAGAAGTGTCCATCAGAAGAAAAAGTTACTTGCCTTCAGTAACTATCTTTCTGGGGAATACTCTATCTACCTTACGGATTCTTCACCAATCCCACTCTTCTTCCCTTTAATGAAAGTCTTTTTTTTAAAGCTTTGTTAAAAGATGCCTATTAATTTTGTTGCAACACATCTATTTTTCGTCTAGACATTATTCCCACCCCACCTTGAACGATCCAGTTAAAAATGGGTGAGAACTGGCGTCAGGGTGCAGGGATGAGGGCTGTGTCTGGTGATGTTACCACAACTGTTTATTCCAAGCCAGCACCCTGTATCAGCATAGGAGAGCTATAGAAATTTCCTAATCCAGACTGGCGTTTGGGATATTCAAAGGTGAGGAATGTGTGGGTAGATAGAGTACCCACCATAAAGATCGTTACCAAGTCATAACAAATGAATTAGTCACAGGATGCTCTGCTCATATGGGATCAAGGGTATTATTACAGGTAAGTAACTAATTTCATAGTCTGCTTTCCTACTAATTTCTGCATATTGTGTGGAATCATGTAATTAGCCTGTGTTGTTAACATAGCTGCAAAATACAATCCTGTGGGCGTGAAGGGCTCGTCAGGCTGATAGCAGTGGTATGGAGAGTCTAAGCCAGTGTATTGCTCGATTCTTCCGTAGTGAAACACATAGTCATGGGCCCCCATCATCCTATTACTTTGAAACACTGTGCAGTACACAGAGAAGCTACAGGTATTACATCTGCTCTTTACCTGTGCGTTAGTCACAGAAACTAAGAAACAGGGCCTGGAGATGGAGGAGTTTAAAGGCCACTTATTCTGTTCATGGCATTAACCCCTTGTTACTTCCAGGCATGTTGATCCAATCAGCCTATCCCCATTGTGCTTAGTAAAATAGACCTACAGCATCGAAGATCTCAAACATTCTGAGTCATGCTTCACATTGGACACAATCTGGCCAAAAAAGTTACTCTACACACACAGGGTAGCTATGGTATCATCCATGATATTCTGCCAGAAATGCACCAGTGCCGTTGCATGGGATTCTGTCAGCCTGTTTCTCACACACCTATTGGAAGATCTAACCCCTATGTAACATGTTACACATGCAAATTATCTCATGTACTGCAAAAGCTATGTACACACTTCATCATTTCTGAACTAGTGCTGCTTACTTGATGATATTGTAAAAATGTATTTTCTTTAGATGTTGGGGGCTTTGTTACTGCCCATTTTGCCGTATCTTTTGAGTGGTAACTAGTAGCTTGGAGTGGTAATTATTCGCTTATGAATTGCAGCTTTTATCCAAAGATGTGAAGCAGAGGCTGGGCTGCCAAGAGGAGAAGGCAGCAGCGGTGAAGCGGCATCCTTTCTTCAAGGCAATGAACTTTAAGCGCTTAGAGGCCGGTATCCTGGATCCACCTTTTGTTCCTGATGTACGTTGTCCTCAACAGTTAAAGTATTTGTGAATTTCCAAATGCCGGGCATGGAGAGGTGTAGTGGGAAGACCCAGGATAAGCAAGTACTCCCTTGCGAAAGGGTGTTTTGGCGCTGCAAGGAAAACACTTACATCAAGCAGAGCAGGGTGTTGTCCAGTGGGTCACAGACTGGAAAAGGTGTTACCCAGTTGTGGGCACTGGGAGGAGAACAAAGGGGTTTGCAGACATTTACATTTATTGTTGAGGCCTAGTGACTCTCTAAGGAAATGACTTGATGTAATAACATTTCAGAGGTCTCGGTCTGCTGGTTTGCACATTGCTAGAGGGAGGCTACAAATGTAGCAGCAATGGTGTGGCTTGGCTAGTTGAGTAGAAAGGTTATGCACCTTAACATTTTCACCTAGGTTTGGCTGTACTGGCAATGGGAGATCACAGACAAAATGATTCTGGATGAGCGCAGCCAACCAGAGCAGGGGTTCCTGACTTGACTTGCTGTCTGACCCAAACTGCCACCAGTTGTTGATCTCAAAATAAGCACAAGTTAAGAATGCACTGGTCGAAAAAGAGGGTTCTATATATTTAAACTGTGTTATTGAACAAGCACTAAAGATGGAAAACATATTGGATTCTCCTAAATGAACTATCTGATCTTCCCTGCAATTGTAATGCATCACTTACACTGCAAGTGCCCTTGTCAAAAATAGCATTTTACACAGCATATCGTCCTGAGGATGTGATTAGTATTTAACCCCCTAAGTTAAGATGAGGAAGAGGGCAGTAATCTCCTCTTTCTACAAGCATAACTAGTTCACATACTTTATCTTCTTTTTCTCCTGTTGACCCATATGACCTTCTGCATTCTGCATCTCTAGCCTTCTCCTTTTAGGAATTCTTGTTCTTGTTCCCTTTCGCTCTCTACAGAGAGCTCCAGGGTCACTCTATTAATCTCCTTATCAGAAGGCCTAAGAAGCATCTGTTGATGTTCCACTCACATGCCGTTCACTAGAAGATGGGCATATTTCTCATGTTCTCTAGTCATCCATAGATAGACCAGTATAGGGGTACCTCCTGGATTTAAATGAAATGGTTACCTTCAGTTGCTTTACTATCAATATGCTTTTCAGCTGTTACCTCCCTCCCTCCCACTCATCCATCCCCTTTGTGATAACATTTCTTAGTTTCTTTCTCCTGCTTTGGTGTGATGCCTGCTTTTCTCATTTACCTATCCAGATCCAATGGTTGCCATCTTATGTTTTGGGTTTCTTGAGGAGGGAGGGGTGAGGTAAGGGAGAAGTTAATCGAAATATTCTGCACACAAGTCCCTTTAGTCAGGTGACCCTTGACTGTCATTGATCTGTCAGGTGAAATCCTCCTTGCTGGTACACTCCAGCTCCTTTTGTAGACAAGGAAGTACTGATAGCCACAGATCCAGCAGGAAAGCATCACTCTCTGCTTTCAAGACTGGAGGGAGAGTAGCAGTCCCACTGCTGGATCTCAATTTCTTCTCCTTGAGTACTGATGCACAGGGCGTCCCACAAGGAATGCTGAATAATTGGCTGAGGTCAGTAGTTTTCCTCCTGTGGAGACCAGGATAGTCCAATTACTAAGGTGGAAACTTTGAATATCGGGGTGCTCGTCCAATCCTGGAGGGGCAAGTTTCGGGTAGTAATTAGCTCATAGGGTGGGTATGCAGTCCATGCTGCCATTCTTGATATCTGTTTAGGATGGTCTGTGTGGATATGGACTAGTTTCAGACACAGAAGTGATTTGATAAGAGGGATGGGTATCATGTACAGGAAAGGGAGGAGACCCACTGTCAGGGGACCTGAAGCTACATAAAAAGTATCTCACTCGCTACCTCCCTAATCCAACAGAGAAAGCTGATTTGGGAGCGAAACCAGGGATGTACATGTACCGGTCTAGTTGCAGAGATAGACATTGGCAACCACCACAAAAAGGCCCACTTTCTTATGCAGCACGCACATGAACTCCCATATATCCTATCAGTGCACGTGTACGTGTACGTGTGCATACACACATGTAAGAGCCTTTCATGAATGCCTCAGTCCTGAGGAAGACAACCATCTTTTCTATAAAATCAAAAATTTGATTAATCCGTGACCATACGGCAATTCATAATTTCGTCATAAGTAAATCCATTGCATGATAATTTAAGACAGTCTTACAAGATGGCATCCTGATAATGATGATCTTGTTCTTCAGCCTCGAGCAGTCTATTGCAAAGATGTTCTGGATATCGAGCAATTCTCCACTGTGAAGGGGGTCAACTTGGATCAGACAGATGATGACTTCTATTCCAAGTTTTCCACGGCATCTGTTTCCATTCCATGGCAAAACGAGGTAAGACAAACTTGGAAAGGAAATCTATATCATAGACGACGCTGTCTTCTATTTCCTAATTTTGAGGAGATGTAGCTTCCTACTGTATATTAATCTCCCCACATCCATTTCTCTATCCTCACAAACTTGCATTCTCGTTCGGGCATTGCTGAGATTGATGTAATGTGAATCCTTCCCACTTATAATACATCACAGTACAACCACCCTCTGGGACATATTATCTCAGATGTTAGTTGTTAAATGTGGAACCATTTCTCTAGTTGTATAGTGGTAGCATCGCTCCAAGCCCTGGAAGGTGTCCCAGAAAATGTCAGTATTCATGCCTCACAGCCTCATTAAATGAAAATATTTTTACCCTAATGATGACCCAAAACTCAATTCCATGCTCTTTGGCACTATTTTTTTCCACAGTTGGAAATAGTTTTTGGGACAATTTAGTGTGTTTAGAGCCATGCTCTGTTTCACTTTGTATTTTTTTCTAAGATTTTTGAAGCATTTAGATTTTACTTTGCATTCCTGTAAGCTTTTGTCAGAATATCCTGTAGCCATGGAAATAATTATTCTCTAAATTCTTTAATATTTACACACAAAAAAATGAGTTTCTGTCTTGATTAAGACACACATACTCTGCTATACTGTAGATTATTAGCAAAATGGCAAGAATTTTGTATCACTTTCAGCAAGAATACTAGAAAAACTGATTAATTGGAGACAAAAGTGTAACCCTTCATACTAAGAATCTTTCAATACAGACCAAAGAAGCCTCTTATAGCTATTCACTTCAGTTGACCCATAAAGCTCCACTTCAAAGATTGAATCTCTCCACTCAGAGGAAAAATTCCGATCCTAAGCTGCAAGATTAAGGGAGATGGGGGTCTTTCTTCCAATAGGAAGTTTAAAACTGCATTGTGCCTAGTAAGGTACTGAGCAAACATAAGTCCTATCCCACCACTGCCACTAATGTTAGAAATTGAGCTTTATAGTTGGCAGAGTATAAACCCTGTCCAAGCAGGAGCCACAGTCCTACTCAGGGTAAGTCAGATACACAACCTAAAATAACCTGTACACATACTCTGGTAGCTTAGCACCAAGCAGTTAAGCTTAACTTAAGAGGCAATATGTAAAGTATTATGCAACACTTAAATTGCAGTAACACCGTGAAAGCACCACAAAACGACTCCACACGAGGTTAGAAAAGTAGAGAATATGTATCTGAGTAAAACAAGACTAAAACAACAAAAAACCAAAAAGGAGAATTAATAATAATTTTTAAAGATTAAATACAAAAACAGTGCTTAGAAGTTAGTAGTGCTAAGAGGTTATTTGAGGTCGCACTAGACCGGGGTACATACAAAGTTCCAGGCCGACCGCGATGGAGGGCAGGCCAGCTCAGGACCCATACAGGGCCCACTGGAAAAGTACCTTTGTATGGAGCAAGTGTCGACATTGGAGACTCGATGCGTTAGTTCCAATTCACGCAGTCGGGTTGAAGTGCCGAAGCTGAGCTCGCAGCAGTGTCTGCAGATTGGCGCTGTTTCATCGTGGAGCCTCGCAGTCAGGACCTCAGATCGGAGCTGTGTCTTTGTTGAACCTCGCAGTCAGGTCAGTGGATGTCCTAAGATCGGCACTGTGTAGGAGGGCCCTGCGTCGGTTCTGATTGCGCAGTGTTGATGATGAGTCAATTTTTGCAGCTGTAGAACCCACTTCTGATGCCCAGAACCGGAGGGGGCACTTCAGGAAAGGGTAAGACTCACAGATGGCAGAGTTCAGCAGCACCAGCAGAGTTGCAGGAAGTCCTTTGTGACCCTGAGACTTCAGAGAACAGGAGGAAAGCCAACAAGTCCTTGCAGAAACTTGGGTTCAAGGATGTACAGAGCATGTCCAGTCCCTATCACTCCCAGGCAAGAAGCAGCAGGCACTAGAGTGCTGATGGGTCACAACTTTGTCCAGAGACACTATATTGAAGATTCTGCACTGTACAACTAATGGAATATACTTGATCATATGGATTCACTAACTTGTTTTTGTATTTGCAAACTCAATAAAAAAATTATTTAAAAAAAGAAGCAGCATCAGGCCAACACAGGTAGCAAAGTGAAGTTCCTTCTACAGCACCGCAATCAGCAGGCAGCAGGCCAACATAGCAATGCAGGTAGCAAAGTGGCAGTCCCTCCTACAGCATAGCAGCTCTTCTTCCAGACAGAATGTCCTTGTTCCAGGAAAGTTCTAATTTGGTGGTGCCAGGGGTCCAGTACTTATATTCAAATGTCCCTTTGAAGTGGGGGAGTCTTCCAAGAGGCCTTTGAAGATCAAAAGATCCCCACCTTTCGTACCCTAGCTCCAGACTCATTACAGGGGGAGTATGCAGCTTCTCCAGTATTAGGGGTGTCTTTCATAGATTCACATGCCTGAATCATTCCCCGTCGTCGGAGTGGGAGCCCACGGTACATAAAAAAGTAGTGAAATATACCCTTAGTACATAAGAGATAACAATATACCCAACCAGGAAGTAAAGTAGCCCTAGCTACAGTAAAAGAAACTTCCACATTAGAACCTGTCCATGTCATTATGTATGGACCAAACTGCAGCCAATCAGGCCACAGCTCCCACCAGCAAGCTCTCCCCAGAGACCCAGGCTCTCAGATTTTTTACCGCACGTCGTGTGATAGGGAGTCCTTCTGAGCTCTGCTCAATTCTTCTCTTGGATAAAGTTTCTTCTTCAAGGAAATGTCTTCTTCAAAATCCCTTTTTAGGGCCTGCGACTCGTGTGGAAAGGCGAGACTGTTTAAGGAAGATCCACACACTCGCTGCATCTACTGTTTATACCCTGACCATCAGGTTAAGGACTGCAGCATCTGTCGAAAATTCTCTCCTAAAACCCTCAGGGACAGAGAGGGTCGCCTGTTGCTGTGGCTGCAGAAAATGAAAAATAAAGATGAGCCACTTTCTGAGGTAGGAAGTTTTGCCTCAGAATCTACCAAGGGGTCGAAAAAACGGAGAGCTGAGAGTACTGTGCCTACTCCGAAAGCTAAGGTGTCTAAACACCAGCTCGCCTCACAGGAGCCTTCTACTTCAAAGGCACAGAAATCCTCTGAGAAATCTGTGAAGGTCCCGAGCTCTAAAAGAACGGAGTCTTTGGTGTCCCCCGTGAGACCTATGACTAAGGCACCAACAACGTTGCCAAATTCCAGTCAGGCTGCCTCTGCCATGACTTCTACATTGACTTTCTCCTCACCTAAATCGACCATGGTGATGTCCTCAGCTTCCTCTCCAACTTTTGTTCATGTGCAGGTTCGACCCATCTCGTCGACGAAGGTTTTCACACCTCTCGTCGACGATCAGACATCGACGGCACTGAAGCAGTCGACGAAGAAATCCTCGTCGTCGTCGACGATTGCTCCGTCGACAAAGAAGACCTCACTGTCGTCGACACCATCGTCGATGAAGATGTCGTCGACGGACCCATCGGCGACGAAGAAGACCCCGTCGACGGACACGTCGACGAAGACGTCGTCGACGAAGGTGAGGATTGTCCCGTCGACGGCCCCGTCGACGACCTCGTCGACGATGAAGACTGCTCCGTCGACGGTTCCCTCGTCGACGACGAAATCCAACACGTCGACGAAGGTGACGCCATCTCTAACAACGAGAGAACCATCAGCTTCTTCATCAAAAGCGACGACACAGAGCTTGATTTTGCCAGGCAATCCATCTACGCCAAAATTGTCGTCTTGTACTGACCTACAGGTATGGTCGGCAAAGACCACTGCCATACCTCTTCCTTCTCCAGCCACTACTACGGCTTTGCTGCAAAAGAGGTCCTCTCAAACAACGCCATTATCGCCGCTCCAGATGCCAGATAGGCTGTTAGATTCTGAAGTAGAATCTGGAGATGAACTGTTTCAAGCGGCGGAAAGTCCCTCTGACTTATTAATACATGTAAAGGATCAGGAGGAAGACGAACAGCAAATCCAGGTACCTACATCGGTACCCACTTCTGCGACAGGAATGCAGATGCCGATGGAACTTTACGAGAATCTGCAGTATATGCTGAGCGATTATTATCGCCGATTCCCGCCTTCGGAATCGGGCGATTCGCATATTACCTCCCCTCAGCCTCGCGTGAGTAGAGGTCCAAGGCCTAATAGGCCGGAAGAGGCACAGGCTACCCGACCTGCCACGCCAGTATCTCCCCATCAACAGGAGGTTGGCGATTCTGATGAGGACACCCATGAGGAGGGGGAGTTGATTAGATCGGACTCGTCGGAGTATGAGGACTACCAGGCTGAATCGCCATCCCCAGAGGAACAACCGAAGGCTGACTCACCGCCGGTGGATATAGCGAACTTCCATAGACTTATGGACAAAGCCACTAAAAGATTTCTGGTTTCCATGGAAGCGAAACAAGATGACTGCTTTCTTTATGATTTCAAGACTTTGTCTCAGAAGCAGAGTTGGTCTATTCCCATTATAGACTTTATCTGGAAGGAAGGGCTTAAGATAATGGCCACGCCAAATTCTGCTCCCGCAGTATTGCCGAGAGTCGACAAAAAATATAGGGCGCCAGCCTCTTCACCTGCCTGTCTCATCGGCCAAGCTAAAACGGACTCAGTCATTGCGCAGGCAGCGCAAAAAAGAGCTAGGAACCCCTCAACTCAGGTCTCCATTCCAACGGACAGAGATGGCAGACGCCTCGATTCCATTGGTAAAAAGGTCTCCACTATCGCGGCCACCACGGTTAGAGCTGCTAATTCTTTAGCAATTCTTGGTAGGTATGACAGACAAATGTGGTCTGACATATCCCCATACATCCAAAAATTACCTGAGCCAGACCGCTCTGAGGCCATCAAAATCCTACAAGACGGCGAATGTGCGTCGTCGGAAATTATCGACGCTGCAGTGGACGTAGCGGCCACAGGTTTTAGACAGTTGGCAGGAGCTGCAGTGCTCAGACGAGAAGGATGGTTAAAATCTACGTCTTTTCGCCAGGAGGTACAGGCCAAAGTTTTAAATATGGCTTATGACGGCGAATTCCTGTTTGGCTCGCATGTGGACGAAGCCTTACAGTCCATTAAGAAGGATACAGAAACGGCACGTTCGTTGGGTACTCTGCAGTACCGTAAGTCTTCCTTTCGTGGGGCAAAAGGAAGGGGTAACTTCTCCAACAGAGGGGGCTATTACCAGCAACGCCCATATCAGACCAATCAAAACAACCAAAGGTACCAACCTTACAAACAACAGCCTTATGGCCAAAGGCGGAGCACCTTTACACAATCCAGAGGAAAATCCACTTATCGAGGTAGAGACAACGCCAACAAAAAGTGAGGAAAACATCCTGCCGCCACTCTGCCTATGCCAGCCACGAATTGGAGGAAGAATATCCCTGCATTACTCTCAATGGTCCAAAATTACAACAGACAGATGGGTCTTGGATGTAATCTCAAAGGGTCACGTATTGGAATTTGTAAAAGCCCCTCCAAATTCGCCCCCAAAAGGACCACCCCCAGCACATCTCAAGGAGCTGTTCCTCCAAATCAATGCAATGATTCGGAAAGGGGCAATCGAGAAGGTACCTCAACATCAGAGGGGTCAAGGGTTTTACTCTCGTTTCTTCTTGATACGCAAAAAGTCGGGGGAGTGGCGCCCCATCCTCGACTTGCGTGCCCTCAACAAATTTATCAAGCAATTGACATTCAGAATGTTGTCACTGCAGGAGATCCTCCAGTTTCTGACGGAAGGCGAACATATGGCAACCCTGGACCTACAGGATGCTTACTTCCACGTACCCATCTTCCCCAGGCACAGGAAGTTCCTAAGATTCAGAGTGGCCGGCAGGGACTTTCAGTTCAAGGTCCTTCCCTTCGGGCTACGTTCAGCCCCGAGAGTATTCACCAAGATGTTGGCACCGGTGGCGGCCCACTTACGGTTGCAAGGTATCCAGATTTATCCTTATTTGGACGACTGCCTTATCAAGGCCAATTCCTATGCCACCGCAAGCAGTCACGTCCAAACATGCCTGTCTCTATTTCAAGACTTGGGTTTTTCAATAAATTTCGAGAAATCATACCTGACACCGTCTCAGAAGACGTCTTTCCTGGGAGCGACTCTGGATTCCAGGAAAGCTCAGGTTTTCATTTCAAACGAAAGGCAAGCCAAGATCCAGGACCTGGCGAGAGCACTCCTCAGAAGAGAGTGCGTTTCAGTTCGACGATTAAAATCTTTCCTGGGGATGTTGTCATCATGCATTCTCCTGTCTCCGAACTGTCGTCTGAGAATGAGACCACTGCAAGAGGAACTCGGCCACCAGTGGGTGCAAGTATCCGGTTCCTTCGAAGATGTCATCGTCTTAACACCTCGAATGAAACACGCAATTCGGTGGTGGGCTCTGGCACGCAACCTGCAAGTCGGCCGCGCCTTTCTAGAAGAAGTCCCCAGTTTCGTCGTCACCACGGATGCCTCGCTGGAAGGTTGGGGCGCTCACCTTCAAGGGATGACAATCAGTGGCAAATGGAACGCACAACAAAGGACATGGCACATCAATTTGTTGGAGTTGAGGGCCATTTTCCTCGCCCTGAAATCATTTCAAGTGACTCTGTCAAACTCGTCCGTGTTGATCCGAACAGACAACACGACGAGCATGCACTACCTGAACAAGCAGGGGGGCACAAGATCGGCCCGTTTGTCTCAGCAAGCTCAGGAAATCTGGAATTGGGCCCTGGAACACAATATCAACCTGACGGCAGTTCATGTCCCGGGAGTAGCCAATGTCCTGGCAGACTCCCTAAGCAGATCCAAAAGCAGCACTCACGAGTGGGAACTGCATCAGCCAGCTCTGGACCACATTTTCCTGAGATGGGGTCGCCCCGAGATAGACCTATTCGCGACCTACCACAACAAGAAATGCACCCATTTCGCGAGCTGGACTCCTCACAAGGAGTCGTGTGGGGACGCTCTCTCTCTGAACTGGAAACAAATCTTTGCCTACGCCTTCCCTCCGATCCCTCTGATCCCCAAGGTCATCAACAAAATGAGGAGACAACCGTGTCGTCTGATTCTAATTGCCCCACGGTGGCCCAGACAATACTGGTTCACGCAGCTTCTTCTCCTCTCAGAGTGCGATCCAGTTCAGCTGCCTCAAATTCCGGATCTTCTGACTCTACAAGGCGGAAAAATATATCATCCAGACCCTCATTCTCTAAAATTGTCAGCTTGGCTCCTCAACACCATGAGTTCGCGCATTTGAACATTCCTCAAGACTGTCAGGAGGTCCTGGACAATGCTAGGGCGCCTTCCACGAATAAAACTTACAGGCTCAAGTGGAAGCGGTTTTGTGCTTGGTGCAGGACTGTGGGTTTACATCCTATCCATGCTGAACCAGACAAGATTTTGCCCTTCTTTTTACATCTTGCTAAATCGGGCTTGGCACACTCTACACTCAAGGTGTTCTTAGCGGCAATATCGAGATACCGACAGGACGGTCAAACTTCGCTGTACTCTGCAAGGATTGTCCAGCAATTCTTTAAGGGTTTATTCCGCATGTTTCCACCAGTCCGTAGACCGCCTCCATCCTGGCACTTGAATATTGTATTAGCTCAACTCATGCGCCATCCTTTTGAGCCAATTCATAAAGCTGATCTAAAATTCGTCACCTGGAAGGTGGCTTTGCTACTGGCCTTGACATCTGCCAGAAGGGTCAGTGACATACAGGCATTTTCCTCTAAACCACCTTTCTTGCAATTCACAAATGATTCAGTGATACTGCGCACCAACCCGAGGTACATACCCAAGGTGCCATCGGATTTCCACCTGAATGAGCCAGTCATCCTTAAAACGTTTTTTCCAAGTCCGCAATCTCCAGCGGAACGAACTCTACACACGCTGGACATCAAGCGGTGTCTCAAGTTCTATCTCTCCAGGACAGCTGCCATCAGGAAAACTGATCAGTTATTTGTTGCGCATGGCAAACCACGTCAAGGCAGTGCAGTCACTAAACAAACTATCGCTAGATGGGTCTCTTCAGCGATTGGACTCTGCCATCTACAGGCGGGTAAACCCTTGCCAACCTTGCCCAGAGCACATTCTACGAGAGCAGTTGCTTCCTCAACTGCTTTGTTTGCTGGTGTGCCTCTCCTGCATATCTGCAGAGCTGCTACCTGGTCCAGCAGGCACACATTCACGAGGCATTACTGTCTGGAAGCTTCGAGCGACACCGATGCCTCGGTGGGGAGAGCAGTCCTGCGTAATCTTTTCCAATAAGGTGAGCCTCTGCTATTTCTCTCCCACCTCCTCTTGCTCTTTTACGCCTATTTTATTATTCCTTTGTGGTTTCTGCATTACTGCTATGTGCCTTGGCGTCCAAGAGCTGTATATAATGCTATGACTATTACTGCTCACTACTCTGATTCAGGCATGTGAATCTATGAAAGACACCCCTAATACTGGAGAAGAACAATAGTTACTTACCTGTAATCTGTGGTTCTCCAGTATTGGTGTCTTTCATAGATTCACATGCACCCACCCACCTCCCCTCAGAGGCTCACTTGGCTTTTTTCTTCTATACTTATTCCGGTACACTCCGGTGCTACAAAAATCTGAGAGCCTGGGTCTCTGGGGAGAGCTTGCTGGTGGGAGCTGTGGCCTGATTGGCTGCAGTTTGGTCCATACATAATGACATGGACAGGTTCTAATGTGGAAGTTTCTTTTACTGTAGCTAGGGCTACTTTACTTCCTGGTTGGGTATATTGTTATCTCTTATGTACTAAGGGTATATTTCACTACTTTTTTATGTACCGTGGGCTCCCACTCCGACGACGGGGAATGATTCAGGCATGTGAATCTATGAAAGACACCAATACTGGAGAACCACAGATTACAGGTAAGTAACTATTGTTCTTTTTTAGTATGGGGACAGGCATAGCTCTATTCAGGTGAAAGTGTCCGCTCCTTCCTCCCAATCTACTTTAGGAAGGCCCATTTGCCTGGTGTTGTGCCATCAGGATGCAAATTTGACACCGCACGCCCTTTGTGTGACAGTCTAGAGGGTATGAGCAAAGCCCAGCTGTCACTCAACACAGACGTGTATTTAGAAACAGGCAAAGGCATGTAATGCTTAAAGTAAGAAAATGCCAGCTTTTCTAAAAGTGGTATTTTCAGACTTACAATTTAAAATCCGACTTCATTTTAAATTATGATTTTGCATGTGAGTCCAGAGACACAAAACTCACAATCTGTCTTTTCCCAATTAGAAATTACACTTAAAAGTTGTTTTAAGGCAATCCCAATGTTAACCTATGGGAGAGATAGGTCTTGCAGTAGTGAAAAAGCATTTTTTCACTATCCGGAGATATAAAACTCAAAAGTCCATGTCCTACCTTTTAAATACACTTCACCCTGCCCATCGGGCTGCCTAGGGCCTACCTTAGGAGAGGGTTATCTGTAATAAAAGGGAGGTTTTGGGCCTGGCAAGTAGGTTAGCTTGCCAGGTCGATTTGACAGTTTGAACCTCACATACAGGCTCTGCAGTGGCCAGCCTGAGCCATGTTTAAAGGGCTACTGAAGTGGGGGCCACAAGTAGTGTTGCAGGCCCACTAGTAGCGTTTAATTTACATACCCTGGGCACATACAGTGCACTTTACTAGGGACTTATACAGAAATTAAGTATGCCAATTGTGGATAAACCAATGTTACCATGTTTTGAGTACAGAGTATATGTACTTTAGCACTGGTTAGGGAGGGCTTGGCAGTGCGGGCTGGACTGTCCCCATGAGGCACAGGTTCAAGACTGATTTGCATATGGTATGTTACCATGTTTTGAGTACAGAGCATATGTACTTTAGCACTTGTTATTGGTAAAGTGCCCAGAATCCTAAAGCCAACAAAAACAAATTCAGCCAAAAGGCGAGGAGGAAGACAAAGAGTTTTGGGGTGACCCTGAATAAAGGGCCATTTCAAACAACAGCTACCTTTGCATTGTTTTTAGGCCAATCAAAACCTTTAACACCACTCTCTTAGAGGTCACCTAGGCTTTTACTTTAATTTGCAATGAGTATGATCAACTCATTAGGATCAAGAGAATGATTTGCCTTGCCTTGCCTTCTTCCTGTCCCCTACCAGTTAAGAAATCAACAATAATTTATCCCAGAGATTCGTGACACACTTAAGCTCATGCTGTTACATTTCCAAGAAGTTGCTCAGCACTGATGCACAGTCTGTGCGGCAGAGTCCCTCTTTGACACCCAATGGCGTGAATTGGAGGAGGACCTGCTACCTATATGGATGATTGTTTTCACATCCCTGTTTAGACTTGTGGTTGCAGGGATGTGGAATTTCATAAAATAAAATATCAACTTGTCAAAGGAACAGGATGCTTCAAAAATCTACTTGTCCTATATTAAAATCCACTTGTCCCATTTGGTGCCCTGTAGTGAAGTGACAAATTATGGCAGTGCTATCCTTATATCACAGGCCTGATAATACCCTCTCTAATTATGTCAGAGGTCATATGTCAGGGTTAGAATTTTAGCAAGGATGTTTCAAGCCATATTTCTACTAGGCTTAACATACCAGAGTGTTC
This sequence comes from Lissotriton vulgaris, assembly GCF_964263255.1. Classification (NCBI taxonomy): domain Eukaryota; kingdom Metazoa; phylum Chordata; class Amphibia; order Caudata; family Salamandridae; genus Lissotriton; species Lissotriton vulgaris. Next base: position 1,169,224,133 of record NC_141693.1, read on the forward strand.
GTTTGTGCAAACTTACAAGTTTACCTGTTCCTGGGTATTCAACTCCTATCCAGCTCTTTATCATTCTGGAAGAGTTTGAAAATGTTCCCCTGACAAGGGCAGGCTTATATCTGAGAAAATATCTCCTCCTGGAGAAAAAGGTTTCAATACGTGAATGTGCACCTAGTCTTCATATTTTGCATGGGCATATGTGCATATATATATATATTTGCATGTGTAAATAGAATTAGAAGTTGACTAGGAATTTGGTTTCCAAGCCTCCTCCTGTAATCTTGTCAGTTCTCGAAAATGTAAATCTGCACCAATTTAAGGGCCTAGGCCTAACAAGCATCACACATTTTTAATTGAGGCCTTAACTAAATAGTATTTTAAGTTGTCTTTCAAAATATGGCAGTAAACATAGTCTGTTTTTTTTCAAGTTGCAATTATTTGGGTACATTTTATTTTGAAAATTAACAATTGCCAAATGTGCGTCCATTCTTCCGCAGGTATTTGCATATAATCAAGGATCTTTCTTTGTGAACTGTAACTAGCCACACATTATTACATTTGGCAAATATGTATACACATTTTTATTTTGAACCGATTCAGTAATGCAAGCTGAGCGTACAGCTCACTGTATTTCCTTACCAGTACCCCAAAAGAAAAAACATTAGGCTTTTGAACATTATAGACAATTTCTAGTTTTAGCAGCAGATAATCCTGTCCCCCACAACCATACTTATGTACAGTAAACTGGTGGTAAAAGGGTTTGTGCATGAGGGCCTGGGACCTGGTTGTCCAACGGACAAACCACTCATGGAAAACCCTAACAATATTTGCTAGGCGCCGTGCTATAGGAATTTCAAACCACTGAGTTGTCTGCGAAAGTCAGGAACTCCCAGTTTTGCACCGTGAATCTTTTCTGGATTCTCATGCTGATTATTATTTCGCCATCTAGTGGCTATTTTTTTTTTGCTCTGCATCAACAGACCACCATTTGGCGCATCTTGTGACGTCGGACTGCTTTCCCTGGAAGCTCCCACCTTTGCTCAACATCTTAAGAATCTTTGGTCTGGATACTTGTTGAAGACTCCAACACGAGGAAGAGAAATAAATTGACGAAGCCCATCAAATTCAGAGCAGAAAACCGACAAACAACTACTGGAGGAGAAGTTGAGAGGAAAGGAGCGGATTTCCCCTTGACGGAGTGTAAAGAAATGCCCTGACTGGGGGCACCCTTACGGCCTAGATGGAGAAAACTCCATTACAATTCTGCCCGAATTGCCACCACAAATTCTCCTGCACCATGTTCACGTTGAAGACACTGAGGGTGAGAGCAAGGCAAAGGAGAGCGCATCACACCATCACGGGTCAAGGAACATGTCCGATCCTGAAAGATCTGGGGCTGACTAGTGACGTGGAGAAGAAAGTTGCAGAAGTTGCTGCGGGAGAAACATCGGACACCGACCTGAAGATCGTCGAATCTCAGGCAACCAATAAAAGAATGGAGGTAAGAGAGACTCTGGAAAAAGCTCCCAAGTCCCGAAAATCGGAGTCAAGGGCGTTGAAGGGAGCCTCGTTGCCGAAACACTTGCTGACCCAAGAGATGGCTGCCCTAATTCCAAAGAAGAAGGATTTGGACGAATCCTTGAGGAGTTTTAGAATAAAACACAGGACTTCGAGGAAACCGAACCTTCTCTTACATCAGAACCTCAGGAGGAAGAGGAAGGAGAAGAGGAATTACTTAAGGGATCGTATCAAAGCTCCGTTGAGTCAGAATACAGTGAGTCACAGTGCAAGTCTTTGAGACAGTCTCCGTGGAGGAAAAGGTAGATGCCTATCCGTCGAGGCCTTCGGCTCTGGATGACATTTACAATCAAGTAATAAAGAAGAATGCAGAATAATATGGTGTGCAGCTAGAAGAAGAAAGCCCGCAGTCTTGCTTCTTACTGGAGACCCTCTTACCATCTCAAGTCAGGAATCAATTGCTTCCTATGCTTCATGGTATACTTGATCAAGGAAGGGAGTCCTTCAAAGAACCCTCTACCTGCATATTGCCCTCCTAAGTAGACTTGCCGACCAACGCTGGGAGTAGATGGTTGAACTGAAGAAACACCTATTAGATCAGTACAAGACGAGAGCTGCACATCTGGCAGAATGGGACAAAAACCTCGCCAACACTTCCCTGAAAACGACATTGGAACTCCAAATGATGATGATGAAGGGTACCCTACGCTGACACTCATGGCTGCGAATATCGGAGTTCAAGCTGGAGGTACAGGCGAACATTCTAAACAGCTGTTTCAGAGCATGGTTAACAACAATTTGTCAGCTCAAAAAAGTAACGAGACAGCAAAGTCTATGGGGGCTTTGCGGTTCAGTGGATGGCTGACGAACAGAGGTAGTGACATCACGCAGGCCCTGAGGAAGATGACACTTTCACACCTCACACGAGTCCTTCCAGTGGACCAGCCAAACACCAGCACCCCCAACAAAGCTGGCAATACTAGCAACAAGGAAGACCGTCCTTTCGAGGATGAACAAGAGGGAGTGAACAGTCTCACAGAAGAGCCACAACCCCCACCAATAAGTGACTTCCGAAGAACACAGGACCTTTTACTCTCCAGTGAAAGGCCACATAAGGGTCAACAGCCTCATCCACACAACACCAGTAGGAGGCAAAATAAAAAACCTCCTCCGGGAGCTGAGGAAAATAACATCGAACAAATGGATCCTAAACGTCATTCAATTTGGTTATTGAATAGAATTGGACAAGATATGGCCAAACAGAGGAACAAAGAGGAAGGTCCATTCAAGAGAAGAAAGATCTCGCCTATTCAAGGAGGTAGAGAAATTGCTGGAAAAGAGAGCAATAGAAAGAGTACCAAGAGAAGACATCAACCAGGGAAATTACTCAACATATTTTCTAATACCAAAGGTAGACCGATTTCTAAAACCAATTTTAGACCGAAGGTTTATAAACAAGTTTATAAGGACACAAAGGTTCAAGATAACAACCTCAGGAAGTCATCCCACAATTGCAAAGAGGGGACTGCCTACCTCCATATCCCAATGAATGCAAAGCACAAGAAATATCTCAGGTTTGTGGTGGATAAGACACATTACCAGTTCACTGTACTGGTGTTTAGGATAAAGTCAGCACCAGGAGTCTTTACAAAGACTCTAGTGGCAGCGGCAGCCCACTTAAGAAGATGGGGCATTCATGTCTATCCTTACCTAGACTGATGACTAGTAAGAGTAAACTCACACAAAAAATGCATGAAACTTCTACAGCATGTCATGCAAACTTTATTCAAGTTGGGATTCTCCATAAACATAGACAAATCATCATCAATACCAGGGCAAGAGAAATTGTTTCTAGAAGTAAGGATAAACTTAATACTGGGGAAAGTGTATCTCAGTGCAAAATTAATACAGTCTCTGTTACTGGAAACTCACTATATCACAAGGGACAAAATCTCATGGTGAGGAAAGTGGACAAAATGTTAGAAAAGATGGCTTCATACATCTCTTTGATTTCATAAGCTAGACTACATATGAGGCCAATTCAAGAATGGATCCAAAACCAATGGTCACAAGTGACTGGGAGTTGGAAAGATCTAGTGGTTGTCACACAAAAAGTACAGAAGGAAGTGGCGTCTTGGAACAAATTACATACAACACAAGGAATTTGTACAACCAATTCTAACAATGACAATTACAACAGAGGCCTCACATATGGGTTGTGGAGCTCACGTGGACTCACTCAAAGTGAGAGAAGTTTGGATGGAACAAGATGCAGTACAACACATCAATATCCTGGAACTAAGAACAGTGTTCTTAGCCTTATAAATCTTTCAGAAGGAGCTCATAGGAAAAAACAATATTGATGCAGACATCACAACTGCTATGTTTTACATCAATAAACAACGGGGAGCACAATCCCTTGGGCTATCAAGACTAGTCCAAGAACTCTGGAAGTGGGCCATGCAGAGGAAGATGGAAATAACAGTCCATCTCCTGGGTCAAGACAATATTGGAATGGACACATTGAGCAGAAAAGCGTCAGGCTCGCACGAATGGGAACTGAACCAGAAAGTATTTGAAAGGATCTTTTGGAGGACAGGAACTCCACAAATAGATCTATTTGCAACAACAATGAATGCACAATGCCTAAGCTTGGCATCCATACAGCTTATAGCACCAATCTATGGGAATGCACTGTTGATTGACTGGTCAGGGACATTTGCGTACACTTTTCCCACCTATTCCACTGTTGGACATAGTGTTCAACAAATGCAGGAGGAGCACAATGACACTCCTACTAATTGCTCCTCAGTTGGCGAGGCAAACATGGTTTGCGGAACTGATACAATTAGCACAAGGAAACATTCAAAAACTACCAATAAGACATGATCTGCTGTCAATGAAAGAAGGATGGGTATTACACCCGGAGCCAGCAGCTTTGAACCTGGCAGCATGGCTCCTGTGGACCTAGAATTTGGATATTTGAAAGAAACAACAAAGCCAGCAGAAAGAAAATGCTACATAGCAAAATGAAAAAGATACTCTCTATGGTGGCTTATTAAGAAAAAACACAAAGGATGCAATAGTATTACAATATCTAACATACTTCATAGTATGCAAGTTAACATATGCATTGTTAAAGTTACAGCAGCAATAGTGGCCTACACAAGGGTTCACAAAGGAGGTAGCTTCTTCACAACATCAGTCATAAAAAAGATTCTTGGAAGGAGCAAAAAGGATTGTACCACTAAGAAAGTTACCAGCACCCACAAGGAATCTAAATGTGGGAATCACACAATTAATGAAGGCACCCTTTGAACATATTCACAAAGCCACTTTACAAATGCTCACTTTTATGACTGCATTTATGGTGGCCATAACACCTCTGCACAGGGTGGGTGAAATACAAGCCCTCACACTTCAAGAACCATATTTTCAGGTACACAAGGACAGGATTGTCATGAGGACTGACCCCCAGTTCTTACTCAAGGTTGTTTCACATCGGGGGAGTGGCTTAGCTGCAGAGCGAGATGGCCGCGTAGTTACTCGGCTCCTTCGTCACCTCTTCCCTGGCTGCCATCCTGTCACACATCCTGAGCTCCAAGGAGAAATCCAGGCAGTAGAGTGCAAGCGGAGCCCCTACGCGCGATCCCAAACTCCGGCAGTGCTCGCAGACCGGAGAACCGGGCCCGGATAAATTGGGCCTCTCCTCACGCCTGAAGCCTGGAGCTCGAGTGATCTCGGTGCCGGCGCAGCCCGCGATGGGAGGCGGCCGCCAAGGACCGGAAGTCGCCGGTCGGCGGGTCGCCCCTGATATCGCAGCGCGTTCAATTGAGGCAGGCCCCTACGGGGGGCTAGGACTACTCCACAGCACTGAGGGGGCATGTTGGTCCGGAGCCTGGACACCGAGTCCCCATCGCCTGCGCCACAGAGCTGCTCCTGCTAGGCCCCAGGGGGGGGGGGGGGGGTGTAGTGTCATACTGAAAGTGTGCCGGAGTGGCGGGGGCGCAATCGGTGGGGCTCCCATGATCGACTGCGTGTCAGGAAGGAGATTGAAGATAGCGAGAGGAATGAGATCGCTATCCAATGAGGCGATCTTTTGATGGCGGCAAAGTGGTACAGGGCAAAATACAGGCTGGGCCCACAGATGGGGAATCATTGACATATATGCCACACACAAACTGTTCAGGTGGCCCTGAGTGATACAGATCTGCCGAGTCACGCAGCCCTGTTCCACAGTGAGGGAATTTACATGCCGGATGGAGTGAAGCAGGGGAACACCACGCGGGGGCAGTGCATGTCCCAGATTCAGGGGGGGGGCTGAAGACATCTGGTGATGTGATATAAACTAGTGCCACGTGCACAAGCTACCCAGTGGGGGAGACCGGCGGAACACTTCACTGGCTCATTTGAGTGGCGAGCAGCCCAGTAAGGAGCTACTAGTCTGGTCGGGTCGGGTAATTCCACGGACTCGATAATTCTCGCTCCGGTGCCTACTCGACTCACGGGTTCACACTCTGCGACTCTGGGCAATAGCTTGCTTAATCTCCACAACGGCCCCTCGCGGCGGGATGCCTGGCTTTCACCTTGTGGATAACCTGCCGGGGTATCTCACAAGGGAATACCAGGACGGGTTCCCTAAGCAAGCGCATAGATGCCTGCGATGTGGGCGATTTGCGCTATATAAATACATGTACATTTACATTTACCGTTGGGGTCGTCATAATGGCAGGCAGGACTGACGGTGAGAAGACCGCGACACGGGGACCCAAGACCACTAAAGTAGTGCAGACTAACAAGCTAGACCGCTACACATTGCCCAGGAACTTGCCTACTGACGCACGTGGCGCTTCTAAGAATATGGAGGACCCGGAGTGGGACACTCTGGAGCTAACTTTACAAGACGTCATGGCGGCCATCAGGGGTGTTAAAGAATCCCTGAAACATAAAATGGATACCATCTCAATAGAGGTTAACCTCGTCGGGGCAAAGCTCCTGAAAATAAGCGAAAAAGTCATGAGCTTGGACATCAAGACCACCAGTCCTACAGAAGAAGTAACTCCGCTCCAACAAGAAGTACAGGATCTCAAAGCTTTCTGTGAAGGAGCAGAGTGCAAGCTTGACGATTATGAAGGGCACACGAGGCGAAATAACATCCAAATTATTGGTGTGTCTGAAAAAGCAAAGGGGCTAGTGCCGGATCTCTTTGTGGAGGACCTTATCCTCAACCGCCTTCAGCCCAAGGGCCTGGGGAAGTTCTTTACGATCGAAAGGACCCACAGGGTTCCGGGGGGGTGGGGTGGGTGGGGGGGGGGGGTGGGGGGGGGGGTTAGGGCGGGCCAGGCCAGGGGCACTTCAGAGCCCATTAATAGCACAAGTCCTGAATTTCCGAGACAGGGATGAAATCCTCCAGCATGCTCGGAGGGTGACTCCCCTCTGCTTTTAAAATGCAGATCTAATGTTCTTCCCTGATTTTACCCAACTGGTCCAGAGACAGAGGATTCAGATATGCCATGATGTTCCCGGCCCGTCTCCGTGTGGAAGCGGAGGGACGGGCTTGGTTCTTTGACAACCCCAAAGGGGCATCAGACTGGCTAGACAGCCGAACGGACAACCGACCGGTAAACGGGAATGGGGCAGGAGTTCCGAATGTGCAAGACCGAGGATGAGCCAGGGGGATAGGCCAGATGACAGCCAGACTATTATATATGCGGAGTGGTTGTGGGCTCCAGGGTTAGACTCTGGGTGTAACGCTAGTTGGCGCTAGGTATAATATCATATGGAGACATTTTACAGAATTGGTGGGGGGATCGTGGGTCGGTATCTCCTTCTCTTTTTTCTACGTTTAGTTTACTAACAGGGGCAACAGGTACTCCGCATGTTCAGACTGGGCAGTTCTAAGCCTAGAGGGCAGGGTAGCAGGGTGGGGGGAGTTGGGAGTCGGGAATGGGTTGGGGGTAAGGGTGAGTTATGTTTCAATATAGTTATGAGCTCAATTTTGTATTTTTCAACAACATTAAAGGCACTATCAGTATTATTGCGACTCCTCAATAGACATTTCTATGATCATTAGACATGATGTAGGGGTCGGAGTACTCAGTTGCAAAAATTAATGGCTTGGGGGACAAGATTAAACGGGGCATGGTTAGCCAATTTATCAGGGGACACACCCCAGCGATAATTCTTCTACAGGAAACGCACCTGGTGGGAAACAAGTTTATGGCTTTGCACAGAGGAGGTTACAAACTAGTGGCGCATGCAGCATTCACCTCGGGATCACGCGTGGTTGGCATTTTGATCAAAAACTCCTTTGCCTTCACAATACAAGCCACTTGGGCAGATAACCGGGGAAGATATATTGGGATATCGGGCCAATGGGAGGAGAAGACTGCCACGTTTGTGTCGGTTTATGTTCCGCCGGAACTCCAGACTGACACTTTCAAAGACCTGTGTACCATATTCATCTCATTCCCAGTTTGCCTTCTGATAATGGGGGGGGCTTCAATGCAGTAATGTCAGGAGCACTGGATCGTCATCCCCGCAAGACCTCAGACCTGCCCATAGTTAGCTTAAAAACTTCAGACACAGTGGGCCTGGTAGATGGGTGGTTCGCTCACAACCTGATAAGGACACAATACACAAATGTGTCAAGTGCACACAATAGTCTCTCTTGCATAGATTACATCCTCGTCCCTGCGATCCAGACGCAAAATATCCGGGAAGTGAGTCATCTGGGGCGGGGCATATCTGATCATTCCCCAGTGTGGATTAGAGTAGGATTGGAAAATGAGTGTGTGGGCAGAGTGGCCCCCATCAACCCCTGGTACTTAAAAGATCCCGCCACTCGCAGCAGTGTGGTCAAAGCCGCAGATAGTTAATTCCAGGACAATGTGGGCACAGTTGACTTCTCCCAGATCCTCTGGGAGGCCTACAAAACAGTAATTCGAGAGAAGCACTCTCCCTGATTGCGGGTAGGAAGAAAGAAAGGCAGGCAGATCTAGAGAAGGCAGAGGGGGAGGTGGTGAAATTGGAGGAGGAGTTGGCCCAAACGGTGACACCGGGCAACCTTCACCTTCTACGACTGAGGCAAGATGAATTCCATAGCATTGCCAGAGATAGGGCCAGGGCGCAGAGCAGAGCAGTCCAAAGCAGGATATATGAACACAGAGACAAAGCAGGGAAACGTGTCGCGGGCTAGACAGACAGGAGTGTGCATCGCGATTGGTACCGGAGGTGCTGGGGAAAGACTCTAGTTCCATAACGACCCACAAGAAATAGCGAAAACATTAGTAGAATTCTACTGGGGGGTGTACAGTTCGGCTGGGGGATTTCCTGAAGAGGAAAATAGGGAGCTACTCAAAGAGATAGGGATGCCCGTACTCTCAGATGAAAATATCCAGTATTTAGAATCCCCGCTAACGGATGATGAAGTGGCGCAGGCAATAAGGGGAGTGAACTCCGAGAAGTGTACAGATCCCAACGGGATTCCTATTGAGCTATATAATTGGCCCCTAACAAATTAGATGGCTGATCCCCCCCCGTCGGTGATGGATTAAACCCCACATCCATGCTATATTGCTCGAAAGTAAAGACAAGGGAACACTCCTGTATTATCAGCGAGTTGCCAATATAGTCGTGATGTACAAGGAAGTCAAGCCTAGTGCCAGCTGTGCCTCATACAGACCAATTTTATTACTGAATGTGGAGCCTAAAGTCCTTGCGAACATGCTGGCAACACCTCTGATCAAAGTCATCAGCACCTTAGTACACCCTGCTCAGTCGGGATTCATGCCTCACTGAAACACTGCTCTTAACCTGCGCCGCCTGTATGCGGTCCTCAGCAGAGTGCCCACCATACTAGAACCGGCCGTGGTGATGTCATTAGACGCGACCATGGCGTTTGACATGGTAGAATGGCCCTATTTATTTGCAGTATTGCACAAACTGGGGTTTGGCCCGGAATTCACGGGGTGGATTTGTCTACTATACTCCGGCCCGATGGCCCGCGTAGTAGTAAACAACTGCAAATCTGCTGACTTTCAACTCTGCAGAGGGATTCGACAGAGTTGCCCCCTGTCTCTGCTTATTTATTTATTTATAATTACATTTGTTAAGCGTGCAGCTACCCGGAGGTTTCCCGGCGCTAAAGCAAACTGAACGGTATAATGGGTGGGAGGAATGTCAGACCAGAAGATTAGGTGTTAAAAAGCCAGGTTTTAATTCCTTTACGGAATGTCAAAAAGCACAATTCAGAACGCAAAGATTGGGGTAGGGAGTTCCATAAAGAGGGTGCCAGCAGGGAAAACGAACGTCCTCCCATTTTGGCTCTGTTGACGCGCGGAGTCCTGAACTTGTTCTGAGTGGAAGACCTAAGTGTGCGGGGGGGAATGTATTGCTGAACCAAAGCAGAAAGATAGTGAAGGGCTCTTCCAGTCATAATCTTGTGCATGTAGCAAAGTGCTTTGAATTTAATTCTGCTCTCGATGCACAACCAGTGCAATTTACGCATATGCTGTGTGACCGAGGATCTGGCAGGCAGGTGACAGATAAGGCGAACTGCCATATTCTGTACCACCTGGTACTTCCTGGTTACCTCCTTGCAGGCACCCAGGAGAAGAATGTTCCCATAGTCCAGGCGTGAGGTGACAAGAGCCTGGACTACAGTCCTCAGGGTGTCAGCAGGCAGCATCCACGTGATTTTCCTCAGCCACCTGATGATGGTGGTACAGGTGGCGGAGACTTTCACCACGTGTTGCTTGAAGGATAGTTGGTTATCGAGGAGAACCCCAAGATTACGAGCAGACACGGTGGGAGTAGGTAGAGGGCCCATCTCCGGTGGCCAATGTTGTGGGCCCCAGAGCGAGGTGTCTGAGCCAAACAGGAGCAGTTCTGTTTTGTCCCCGTTTAATTTTAATTTGTGCTTCAGCATCCAATCAGATATTTGTTTCAGCCCGGATTGAAGGGAGGAGGAGGGAAGGTTTTTATTGGTGGAAAGTGAATAGATGACTTGAGTGTCATAGGCATAGGAATAAATTGTGAGACCAGGCTGTTCCGCCAAAAAAGCAAGAGGTCTCCCATACAGGTTAAAGAAAAGGGGACTAAGGATAGACCCTTGGGGAACACCGTGAGTGGAGGGGAGTATGGATGAAACAGATGTGGAAGAAAAAACTTGGAACGTGCGATCAGAAAGAAAATTAGCAATCCAGGCCAGGGCGGAACCACCAACACCAACAGCCTTCAAGGTGGACAACAAGATGGAATGGGAGACGGTGTCAAATGCGGCACTCAAGTCAAGCAAGATGAGTGCCACAGTCTCCCCATTGTCCACCTGACGTCTGATGGTCTCTGACACACCAAGGAGAGTGGTTTCCATAGAGAAGCCAGCCCTGAACCCAGATTGAGAACCATGAAGAAGATTAGAGGTTTCAACATAGGAATTGAGCAGGGAATTAACGTGTTTCTCCAGGATCTTGGAAAAACATGAAAGCAAAGAAATAGGGCGAAAATTAGATGGGTTGTTGGGATCTGCGTTAGCCTTTTTTAGTAATGGGACCACCATTGCATGCTTCCATTCATTTGGAACAATCGCTTCTGTTAGTGAGGCGTTCAAGACATCCAAAATAATGTGGAGTAGGGCTGGGTCCAGTGAACTCAGAACTTGAGGGGGCATTAGGTCAAGGGGGGAACCAGATTTGATGTCTTGGAGATACTTTTTTAGAAGCACGGGGGAAATAGGATCCCAAACGTGGAGTGGGGGAGTAGTGGGCGTAAAGCAGGGGATGGTAACCGGGGGAGAGTTGCGTAGAACTTGACCAGAGTGAGTGGAAGCAGCGGAAGTAGAATTAAAAATATCATAAATCCTATCAATTTTCTCGAGAAAGAAGTTGGCTAAAGCATTGCACTGGGCAGTGTCCAGACAGGGGTCCTTGGGTACAGAGGACGCACCAGACAGCTCTTTGACTATTTTAAACAGGGCCTTGGGTCTATTTTGAGCTGTAAGTATGGTGCTGTTAGCAAAATTGGCTCTGGCGATATCACAAGCCGAGTGATAGGCTTTAAGGGCAGACTTGTATTTTGCTTTGTGATCTGGGTTATAATTGGAACGCCATATGCGTTCCAGTTTTTTACAGTTGGATTTTTCTAGGCGAAGGGAGTCGTTAAACCAGGGTGCCGGTGGATGATGAATTTGTGATTTATTTTTTTGAGTAGGGAGACAGGAGTCCAAAGCAGTTGTCAACCACGATCTAACAGCAGGTAGCTCTTTAATAGTCATGCTGGAAACCGTGGGTTTTGAATTGGCAAGAAGAGAGTTTAATTTGTCTACATCTAGACGTTTCCAGTTCCTACTGGCTTTGTGAGGGAGATCAGGACTAGAGGAGTTAGCCACAGTCGTTTTAATTGAAAAGTTAACAATAAAATGGTCAGACCAGAGGACCGGAATTGCAGATTGATAGGAGATGCCAGTAAGGTTGGAAATGATGGGATCTAGAAGATTACCGGCCTTATGAGTAGGGTCAGAATTGTGACGGTGGAGGTCAAGCGCTTCAAGATCCTGTAGGAGGCGTTTAGAAATGACACATGAAGGAGTGTTGAAATGAATATTCAAGTCACCAACGATAGTGAAATTAGTTTTGCATTGGCGCTGGAACCTTTAGCGGCATGGATTAGACAGGATAAAGTTATCCGTGGAAGGAGGTGGTCATTGGACTGGGAGGATAAGATATCTTTGTATGCGGATGACGTCCTTCTCTATGTGACTTCCCCTAGAGTATCCTTAATCAGGCTCCTAGATATATTGGCAATATTTGGGAGGTACTCGGGATTTGCCATCAACTGGTCAAAGTCAGTGGTGTATGTCATCCAGGGAACCCGCCCATAATCGTGTCAAATTGCCCAATCCAGATTGTGCCCAAAGGATTCAGATATCTTGGGCTCTTATGTGTCGATAGACTCGAGGCTTCGATTTGCTCGCAATTAAGCTCACCCCATGCAAAGGCTAAGGAGCGATGTGGCGCATTGGAGAGTACTTCTCCACTCCATGCCGGGAAGAGCAGTACTCTTTAAAATGATGGCTTTGCCTCTGTTCCTGTATGCGCTTCAAAATGCGATGGACCCAGTGCCAGCCTCCTACATTAAAGAAATAGAGAGTCTCCAAAGGTAACTCCTTTGGAAAGGCAGGCCCTGCATAGCACTTCCTAAGCTAACTCTTGGTTGGTATGACGGGGGGGATCAGCCTCCCCGACCTAAAGAAGTACTATTAGGCATCACACTTTGCAGCTATCAACCATTGGATCTACAGCCGCCCAGATGATCCTGGGTATTCCATAGATAGGTGGTTACTCTCTGGAGGAGACTATAACAGAGCTTTACATGCCAAGCCTCGCAGACTCCTGCTGACTGGGCCCCACAGCGCATTCAGTCCACATTTGGCATACGGTAAACAAGCACTTACAGTGGGAGAACAGACTCACTTTGACTACCCCGTTGTGGAGTTCTGAAAAACTTCAGAGCCTTTGGAAAACCAAGGGGTTTGATAAGTGGGACCTCATTGGGATCTCGCGGATTGGGGACGTCTGGAGGGAGGGAATGGACTCTCCTTTTTCCACACTTCAGAAACAGTATAACCTATCAGACACTGAATATTATCGTTCTCTCCAAGTCCGACACGCTCTGCTCTCCCAGATACCAAGTGGCACCACACTTCCGGAAGCCTCCCCTATGGAGGATGGAGTATTAGATGGTACAAAAGGGGGTGGTGATGGACGGAGCATCTGAATCAATCAAACACTCACACCCAGTTAAAAGATCTGGGTTTAATCCATCACCGTTCTTTAGCCCACTCTGCCACCCCAGTTCAGACATGGCTAAATGCAAATCAGTCTGACCCTGTGACTCATGGGAACAGTCCAGCCCGAACTGCCAAGCCATGTCTTCCCTGGACTGGAAACAAGCTTCCGAGGACCGGTTTCTGGCATTCCAGCCATCTTCAGCCTGGCTTGCTTCCATCACCGTCCATCACCACACCCCCCTTTTGTACCGCTTTTGGCCGCCATAAGTGTGGCAGGGTATGCTCAGGCGTGAGTCCCTTGCTCACTTTGCCACTGGATTCAAGCAAGCCGGGCTGAAGACGGCTGGAATGCCAGAAACCGGTCCTCGGAAGCTTGTTTCCGGTCCAGGGAAGACATGGCTTGGCAGTTCGGGCTGGACTGTTCCCATGAGGCACAGGGTCAGACTGATTTGCATATAGCCATGTCTGAACTGGGGTGGCAGAGTGGGCTAAAGACCGGTGATGGATTAAACCCAGATCTTTTGACTGGGTGTGAGTGTTTGATTGATTCAGATGCTCCGTCCATCACCACCCCCCTTTTGTACAGAGTATTAGATGGGCACCTGCTCGAAAAGACTATCTCCCTTGTATATAAGAAACTGATTAATAATATGGCAGATCCACTGCAGATCCTTCAAGGGAAATGGAATAGCGATGGATTGGACCTGGATGATGAGGACTGACAGGTGGCGCTATCTTCTCCACAAGTAGTCGCAATACAGACCTGTCTGGATTAGTGCAGCTCAAAATACTACACAGAATTTATGTAACATGCCCTCGCCTGGTCCAGATGGGAAGGGCAGAGAGTGGAGAGTGTAAAAGGATTGCCGTTACATATAACTGTATTGGAGATACATACATAACATCTTGAGCGGTATTGGGGGTAAACTTGCAGCCGGAGGTGAGGAGGTGTATCCTCAACGTCTGGGAACCCACAGATTTTAACACCAACACTACACTATGGGTAACACTGGCATATATGATCACGAAGAGGAATACTGCACAGCAGTGGGGTGCAATCCAGCCGCCCCAACTGAGGAAGTGGGAGGAAGACCTGATTGGCGTATGTATAGAGAAAAATCGGTTTATGTGGCTAGAGGGTGCCCTGGGAAGTGGAGGAGGGTGTGGGGAGCGTGGTACCACTATAGAGGCGATATCTGTGCCCCACCTATCCGATAGGTTGATGTTGACACTCTAGAAACCCCTTGATTTAATCGCTAACTACTTGTGTATTTATAATGCCCTGCTATTGTCAATAATGTACATGATTGAGTCGCTTGCCTGAACATAGTGGTCATGATGTATGTCGATATTGTTTAATAAAAAGAAATATATAAAAAAGGTTGTATCCCATCAATCAGGTGATGCAAGTTCCAAGTTTTTTGCAAAAAAAACAAAGATGCATGCAGAGAGAAAGTTACACACCCAAGACGTGCCATAATGTAGTATATTGAGACGACAAACACAATCAGAAAGACAAAGCAACTATTTGTGTAATTTGAAAATAATCATCTGGGAAAAACAGTAACTAAGGACACAATTGCAAAATGGATCGCACAAATCATTGAACTGTGCCACACAAATGCAGAGGATAAACTCGTATCACCTCAAAAGCACAATCAACAAGGAAGAAAGGAGCAACCATTGCTTTTCAAGCAAATACATCCTTACACAACATTTGTTTGGCAGCAACATTGTCATCTGTATACATGTTCAAAAAACACTACTATATAGCTGCCAAGGTTTCCGATTGCGTACGTGTGACATTTTCATAATTTCAGTGTAATTATGAGTGATATTCAATGACTGAGTGACACTTTCTCGCAAGCAAAACCAAGCAATGAAGACGAGGGAACAAATATAAATATAAGAAATTACACACATTTGAGGAACGAGAAACTCTAAGAAAATCTTAAAACTGCTGTAAAGTACCAGAAATGGAAGGACACCTCCGGGCTTGCTCTCTCAGCCCATGAGATATGGCCTGTCAGAGTGGTGCGAGAATTTTGACGGAAAAGAGCCGCAGCAAGGGAGGACTTGTGTGTTACACTGAGTGACACTTTCTCATCAGTAAATTAAAGCAATGATTATTATTTGGGTGCTGAAACCAGAGGATAATTTACTGGTATACTTTCTTTACTATAATGTGGCTAAAGTAAAGGAAATATTAAGCATTACTTCGAGAAGTCCAATATTCTCCATTAAAGCCCATCCTGAAATCATTCCCTGTAGACTGCTGTCTCTTATCTGATCTGATTTAGTGCTGCAGTCACAATATCCACATTTAATTTATCATTATAGACCAGAATGATGTCTGAAAGACATCTGATTCTGGTGGCTGAACTGCACAGTGTGAAATTTGAAAATGTGGGATCAATCCCTTCTTCTGCATAACCAAATTGTGATCCTTGGCAAACATTTTATTTCACCAAGGCAATTTTGTTCATTATCACATATGAGAAAACCTTAGACATCAGCGCCTATCCGGCTATCTTTATTTTACGGAACTCCGAGCGAGACTGATCTTTACTTGAAGAATTGTTGAACATTTGGTATCTCGTATTTGCTTGCGCTGTGGTGTAGGTGCTGTAGGCGCTCCGCGCCGTGTTTTTAAATTCCCGTTTTTTTATTTCAGTTGCTATTATTTCGTTCTCCCCTGTTTTTAATCTTTGCCCATCATCTCCCCTTACCTGCATTACAATGGTGGAATCACCGCTGCTTTAGCGGGTCCGGGCCTGGGGTCTCCGATGCCTGGGGGATTTGGCCGCCATCTTGGAGGTGGTTGCGATGCTTCTGGGCGCCTTTGGGAGCGATCTAGTGGTTTCTAGTCATGCGCTTTCCCTTCATAAACCAGTTCTCCACGCGCAGCGGTATCGCGCAGCGGGAGCGCCCTCATCGCGCCTGAGTCAAGCCAGAGTCCTGCCCGTCTGCGCCCGTCCGCACTAAGGCGGCGTGTGGCATGGCGTGGCGGTACTCTGCTTGGCGGTTTTGTTCCTGGTAATGTCGCCCTCGTTTGTATACTCCCGGGATGCTTTGCTTGGGTTCAGGCACCTTGCTCCTTGCTGTACACATAGGCCTGTTAGTCCTCTCTGCGGCCCTTATAGCTGTGCCTGTGGGGTCTGGTCTCTTCCAGCCCCATCTCTGATCTCTACCCTAACGGAGCCCTCTCCGGCAATGCCCCGTCGTAGCAGACCGCTGGTCCTACGAGACATTACTGTCTGGAATCTAAATCTTAGATCCCTTCCGATGCATTATACGGAGGTGTATGATCTTATAAATGATGAGCTACCAGATGTCTTTTTTATGACGGAAACATGGCTTCAAGACGCCGACTCCGCAGTTGTGAATCTTGCTGTTCCCCCGCAATATTCTATCTTCACACACAACCGGGCATCTAGGGGTGGTGGCATTGCTGTTGCCGTTAAATCTTGCTACCCATGTGAATGGAGGGTGGTGGATCTTGCGGGGTGTGAAAGTGCTTCTTTCAGAATTTCCATCAGCCATCAGTTTACGTTGTCCGGTCTTCTAATTTACCGCCCTCCTGGCTGTGACTTGGGTTTTAGAAAGGCTCTTCCGGAGTGTGTTAGCTCTCTTGCTCTGGGCTGCGCCAATTTTTGTATTGTGGGCGATCTTAATTTGCACTTTGACTGTGGCCATGTGCCCACTGTCAGCAGTACCGTGGCTGATCTGAAGGCTCTTCAGCTTAATCAATTGGTCACCTTTCCCACTCATGTAGGCGGCCATATTCTTGATCCGTTTTTCACAAATATGACGGGGGCCAAGGTCACGAGGCCCTGTCCAGTGGCTTGGACTGATCACTTCTTAGTGAAAATTTCTCTCGCGACTAAAGAACATCCATTCAAGCCGGTGGATAGACTCGTGCTTAAGCGCCATTGGCAGAAACTCAATTTGGAGGACTTTCACCATTTCCTGGAGGCTAACCCATTAGGCTCTCACCTCGACGTAGAATCTGGGTATGATGCATTCTGTGATTCAGTCTTGTGCGCCCTAGATACTTTGATCCCTGTGAAAGTTATAACGATCTATCGTGCTTTTCCCATTGTTGAGCAGGTAGATGAGCTGTCCAGTCCTACCATAGTTTCCGATGTAGTCTTTGATTCATTCCCTAGTTTGACGATGGAGTCATTCTCTAAGCTGGCTTCTAAAATTAAATCGGCTCGCCTGATGATCCCCCAAGGCCTACCCAGTTTAGGGAATCGGCTGCTGTCTGCCTTCCTTCAGTGTGCCATCTTATTAATCTTTTCCTCACCTCGGGTGCTGTTCCCACTAAGTGGAAACAGGCGGTTGTGACACCTATTCTTAAAAAGGCGACTTTAGACCCCTCTAAACTTGAGAACTATCGCCCGATTTCTCTCCTTCCTTGGCCTGCTAAAATAGTGGAGGCTCATGTGAATGGGCTACTGTCCGAACATCTTGCAAAGGCCGGCATTCTGGACCCATCTCAGAATGGATTCCGTGCTGGTCACAGTACGGAAACTGCCCTGCTCGCGATGACGGAACATCTTCGCTCTGTGCTGGACTCTGGTCAGACTGCGGCACTGGTACTACTCTATCTTAGTGCCGCGTTTGACACGGTCTCGCACAGAATTTTACTCCAACGTCTCCGTGAAGCGGGGGTTGAGGGCATTGCCCTTGACTGGTTCCGTTCCTTCCTTGCTGATAGGACCTTCAAGGTTGCCACCCCGCCATTTGGTCCAACTTACATCCCCTGGAACTGGGTGTGCCCCAGGGTTCGTCTCTGAGCCCCACTCTATTCAATCTATATGTGAGGCCGCTGGCTGCTGTCGTCAAGCAATGGGGTATGACTATGGTCTCCTATGCCGACGACACGCAGCTGGCGGTCGCCTTGAGTGGGGACTCCGACCTTGATGCCCCTAGATTTCGGGATGGACTCTTGGCGGTGGCTAGCTGGATGAATTCCAACTGTCTCCAGCTAAATGCCAAAAAAACTGAGGTCATGATAGTAGGCAAGCGAACGGATCTTTGGGGTGACATGTGGTGGCCCCCTGAGCTAGGTACCACCCCCATTTCAGTCTCCGAGGTCAAAAATTCTGGGGGCGTGGTTAGATCCAGCCCTCAGTTTCTGTGGCCATACACAGAAGGCCGCGGCCACTTGTTTTGGCATCCTAAGAGGGTTGAGACCTATTTTGAGGTTTTTTGATGCCTCGACTAGGCAGCTGGTTATACAAGCATCCATCCTATCTCGGCTTGATTATGCCAGCTCACTATTACTGGGGGCCAACCAGGCTGAAATCGCCCGGATGCAACGAATCCAGAACGCTGCAGCCAGAGCCCTGGTGGGATTACCTAGGTTCTGTTCAGCTGAGAGTACCCTCCGTTCTTTACACTGGTTGCCGATAGTTCAGAGGATTCATTTTAAGACCTTGTGCCTCGCTTTTAAGATCCTTAAGATGGCCTCCCCTCAGATTCTTGACAATCTTGTGAGGCCTTATGTGCCCTCACGACCTCTGAGATCTCTGGGCCAAAAGTTGGTTATGGTTCCTCGATTTAGACTATGCAGAGCGAGAGGTCGTTCCTTTCGGGTTCTGGCTGCAAAACTGTGGAACGCACTTCTACCTCACATCCGTGCAATGGATGAGTTGCTGAAATTCAGGAGGGCTATCAAAACGCATTTGTTCCCTCGTAGCTCTTAGGCTCTTGCTTTCTACGCCTCCGTCCTGTATTACTGTGTTATGTCTGGGTACTCTTCCTGAAGCGCCGGGACGCCCCTTGGCGTAACATAACATAACATTTATATAACTACGGGAACCCTGATCTGCTATTAGACCTACCGATATTGGTCAGCTACAGGCTTATGACACCCTCTAGTGGTCGGATGCACCGCTTTGAATGTCACCGTTGACAATCTTTATCTACGGACTGTGAGAAATATAACCATCTCCAGTTTTCGGACTTATTGGCCTATTCTCCTGTCTTCAACCTACTACGCGGACAAATCCATTGTTACCGGTTTCCTATTTTTGTCAGGCCTCATGGACTCCTGAAACGAATGCTCCCTACGCTCTGAAGACGGTGACACCCCAGATAGGGGGTGATAACACCGAAACGCGCGTCGGCGTGTCTTTCTCTTTGTCCCTTATTTTTGCTAAACTTAGCTCATGTTCATTAATTATTTACATCAAGTTACATTACAATTGTTTTGACACTCAATCCATCTTATAGCGGATTGGATATGATTATTTAGATTGTTGCTCTTAGAGAGATTAGCTCTGATTTTGCACATATTTTGGGACTTTTGATCGGATCCAGACAGAACTATTGGTGATGAATGCTTAGTGTGGGTTCACGGAGTGAAGTTGATTGGTTGAATGTTTGCTTGTATGAATGTGGTATGTTAGGTTGTCCATGGAAATTGTTTCTTTTACGGTCACTAGTATTGGTTTTGTATATATTTTATTATGTAACAAAAATAGAATTTTGTACTGACTTGGTGTCTTTGAATATCAGCCAGATAAGAATAAAATGTTGTCGCAATAATTGATTTATTCATTTTCTTGTGTGGATACATGGTCTAGCCTGAGTGATTTATTAATCCATGACTTAACAGCAATTATATAGACGGGTAGAGTAACTAGTTGGACTTGCTGACCTTTGAGGTTGTTGACAGCCAGGAGGGGATACTCGAAACAGCTGGTGACTGGGGTCAGATAGGGTCAGACACCGAACGGGCCCTTATGAGAAGGTAGTGAGTGTGGAAGAAGGGACTGAATGTAGTCTGTCTCTGTGTTTGAACAGTTTTCAGCCCCTGCTCGTATTTAGTTGCATTCTAGGAATTCACCCCCGACTGCTGAAAAAGCACTTCTCTCCTAGCGAAGTTTCCTTCGATGTAATTGTGGTGACATCTGTAAACTCTTCGATAGTGCACATTAACTGTAGGGTCTCATCACTAGACTCTGAACTGTCACATGATGGTGCCACAAGTGGGCAAAATAGCATTTAGTTGACCCCCAGTTCAATAATGGAAAGTCACACACTAGGCGCTTAAAAACTTTAAAAAACAAAACGTTGTTTTAACAGCATTAATCTTTTCTTTTCTACTGTGTTCGAGCTTTTAATTTCTTCTGTGCTCCTTCCATATATCTTTCATAATCCTAATTCTTCCTTTGTGTTTTAATCGTTCTCTACTTTACTAAACTCCCTTTCGGTCCTTTCTGCCCTCCTTTCACTTCCCTTCAACATTTTCATTATTTACACGTTTTTTCACAATGATATTTAAATGTTTTTTAGTTTCACACCTTATGCATACTTGCACTTATTGAAAAACAGTCCTGTGTGTACAGTGCCACGGTTTGTGAAAATCACACTGCTGCATGATTTACGTGGCAAATATTTTAAATGCTGTGCTCGTGATAGAGGCCCCGGGCTCGGCTCTGGCTCAGCTCTCCCTGTTATTTTGTTGCCTCACCCACCACTTGGCAAGCTCCATTTGTGCCAAGGAGCTGTCTGAGTTTAGGGGCTCTCCATGCTCGCGGTAGTGGAGAGACTGTGATTAAGCTAGACGGATTAACAAACTGAAATGTATACAGCAGCTCACCTCATGCACAACGCCAAGATAACCATCAGCACACTGGCAAAGTGACATAAAGCACGAGGGATGCTGTCTACGGCACAGCTACCCGCACAAATACCAGAGTTACATAGAGGGTCAATGTGGCATGCACGGCACAGGAAACTATCAGAACGCTGCCGCCTCCTAACCCAATAAACTCCTGTGTCAAGTAGAAATGAGGTGTTGGATCCACATGAGCATCTGGTTCGCCACGTACTGTTTTTCTTTTAAGTTGTGCACCCTTTTGTTACCCTAGGCAGCAAGTTCAGGCTCGGCTGGCAGAGACTAAAAGTACATTTACAGGGACTGTCAGCAGCACATAGTAACTTTAGCTGATGGTCTGCTGCTTAATTGTATTGTCATGCCTTGCAGATTCACTCACAAGCACTTCGGAGTTGTAATGCGTGATCAATGCATTTTAGTGTGGTGATGCGGACACCAGCATTAAAATGTGTTAGTCTAACCCCCTGATGCTTGGTACTTGGCAGGGTTGCTACTGTATATTCAAATGAACAAGGAAGCTCAAGTGGGACAAAAGGTCTTACAACATCTGTTTTCAAATCAAAGCTCATCTTCAACCCAACCAACACAAAGCTAACAAACTGCTACAAAATCTATGCACAGAATGTGAACCCAGAAAAGATTCATGTGCAAAACGTATAGTTCCTTACCTATAGGTGTAGTTTTGCAGCTTTAAGAACTTTCTGGATTCACAAGCAACCCTCCCTCCTTCTCCAAGAAGATGGATAGGAAAATAAAACAGAAAAAAAGAAGAATCTGAAGATGGCGACCAAAGGTGGGAAGCAGTACGATATCACAGGATGCGCCACGAGGGTGGGGGGCGGTCGTCGACGCACAGCAACAACAAAAAAACAAAGAAGATAGTGAAGAATTCAGGACCCAGCCACTATAAGGTAGAATAATGCACAGCATCTGAGTCCATAAAATTCTTCAGGTTGGAAAACTACACCAAATAACCAAATATGCTTGCTGATAATCCTAAAAAACAGATTCATGTATAGCTTTGTTTGCTCCTCCAAGGAACTAAATTAACAGAATCCACTAAACCATTTGCCTTCCATACTGACTGGGATTCACCATCTACCAGGATGACAAGTCACCTTTTTTCGAGGCTAATTATAGAGAGTTCTGAAGGCACTATTTAATGTGATCCACTTCTCGAGATTTCCAACGCTTATTAGTCAAACTGTTCTTAATTTAAATATTGGGATTGCAGATGTAAGAAAAATAAGCCATGTAACAGGGATTGATACTTATCCATGAAGAAGAACTCGATTTTAGACCATTTGAATGCAGACAGGATGAAAGCGTGTTATGGCATAAGTTGTAAAGATTAACAGTGCATTGTTATGAATAGAAAACCAGAAAAAAAATTATATTTAGAAATGAGATCTGAAGCTGAGGTTGTGCCGTTCACTGAAATGTAATTTCTCTGGAAAAAGTCTACCAAGAAAAATAACTGTTTTATGTAGCACTTACTATTGGAGTTTTGCAGAATTCTAGCACTGTTAAATAATAGGGATTGAAATTAAATATTTTAAAGTAATCAAATTGCTAGGATTTAAACTTGTGACCTCTCGGTCACAAACGCAAATGTAAGTATTAAGTGCTTAAGCCACTGTGCAATTACCAGGCTAACATCTCTTCAAGGTGATGAATGCATTAAAGGCATTTGGAAATATAGAAGAATATAGGGCAGCCGACATTCCAAGCCAGCTGCTGAGTGCAGTTTAATATCAGTTGTCACTGACTGACACGTTAAGATCTAAGGGACCCATCTTAATAGACAAAAAATCTTCTTTCCACTCCCACACTTTTGGTAAAGTCCATGCAGATAACCTCCTTTTTTCTGGAAATGTCTAGGATATTAATTACTCAAGAGACAATTTGAAGGGTATAATTTAATATATGCAGGAGAGTTAAAGTTTTCATAAGATGTACTAACGAACTCTGAGTGGTGGCTTCCTTGTGCTCATATGAAAGCCATGTAGAATCTGTGGCCTTATTGGTGTATACAATAAAATTGTGTGTGTAGCATGTGGGGCTGTATATATACATGCTTTGCATATTCCTGCAATCTATTGTTGGGATCTGATATTTCAAACTCGTTTTTCTTTGATTTCTATTGAGTCACAAGGTATAGTGGCTCCTCTGTTATTTAGCAATGCCACCAGTCTCATTGTTAGATTTTTTTTTTCTCCGCCATCTGGTTCGGACGTGTTTTGATGCAGCTCCAGGACTCAACATGTTCGTCATGCCTTGCCACGATCTCTCCAATCCACTCATTGAGAAAATCTTCATCAGCGGTTGTTCTTCCTCTCATGCTTCGGAGACAGTCATTGGACGCCAAGTTCCCAACTTTCAGTGCAGCCCTGCCCCTCGGAACCTCTCTCTTTTGGAGCATGAAGAGGCACGGAGGGTGATGGAATGGGCGCCATTCGGGAAATGCCCTCAGTGCCATGCTAGATACACCTGGACTCACTGGCACAAGATGTGCTAGCTCTGCTTCTCTGCAGAGTACGATGACATTCAGTGTGCCTCCTATCGTGCTTTCAGGTGCCCAAAGGCCCGTCAACAGCGTAGAGAGACATATGCTGGCCCAACTCCAATATGCAGTGTTCCTTCGAAGAATTCAAGGATATCTTTTGCAAAGCTGACCCACTTGGCACCTAGGAAGAAGGACGTTAAGGAAGTGCTGTAATGCAGAAGGTTGTTGCAGTCGGTTGGTTTTATATAGATGTTGGTCTACAATAACTGGTTGCTTATGGTGATCTCCACATCCAATAATGTGATGGTCTTGTTGCTGGTGGTGTTGGCAGAGCCAATCCGGTCATCAACTTAATTAGGTTTCTCAATGGCTAAATCTAAATTTGATTTGGAGCCGTTCTATATGATGAATATATCATCACTGTATCTCCACTACGTGTGAAGGTGTTCCTGGCATCCGCGGTCATTGGAAATGGTGTCTACCTCAAATTTATGCATGAAAAGATTTGCATAGCATGGGGCTGCACAATTCCCCATTGATGTGCCTCTCGTTTGTAGATGATATTCATTGTTCCATGAAAAGTAGCTATGGTACAAAGTGAAGTGCAATAGCTCTAATAGGAGCACCTTTAAATCTTCATTTCTTTGTGTTTCAATGCTTCTCGGCCCAAGTTGTGTGGGTTGGAAGTATTTAGAGACTTCATGTCGATGGTGCGTAGAATAAGATTGTCTGCTTCTGTAAAGTGAATACCTTTTGATCTTGTTTAAAAAAACAGTTATATCCTTTAGGTAGGTTGTCATGATGTGGACCAATGTTTTAAATGGAGATCCAAGTATTTACCAACTGGTTCATGAATTGGACCGCTGGTGGACACAATCTGTCTTAACGGAGGCTGTAACACATTTTTGTGTATTCTGGATAGCTTATGAATGCTTGGGATGTTCAAGTTTCTTTGTGTGTGTTATCTTTTGTCTTCTTCCTTAATTGTGTCAGCTGTAACTGCTCTACTCAAAACGTTGGACAAAATTCTGAAAAATGCATTGATCTGGTTGGAGTTTAGCTTCATGTAGGTGGAATCGTCAAGAACATGGTTGTCAAGATACTGGGTATAAAATGAACTGTTCATGATGACTGAAGTGCCGCCTTTATCAGCCTTACAACAAACTAGGTCTGGGTTGTCAGAATATGTTGTATGATTCCTTTTTCTTTTATGCTTAGGTTAGAATGTTTCAGTATTTTTGACTTGAAGATGTCCTTCATTTATTTGCGGATAAAGACTTCAAAGGAATCCAGTACTTTGTGGTTTACTGGTGCTAAGTTTTAGATCCAGCAGGGGTCCTGTCCCTTTGGCTGGATGTTCTTCCACAACATTTTAAAAAAAGAGGCATAACTTCACCTTCCTCATTAACTTTTTGCACTAATTTGTTGGAGTGGAATGTGGCACAAAAGATGTGCCTTTTTGTAGAGTATTGATTTGTGCCTCGGTTATTCGACATTTAGAAATGTTGATGACAATTATTGGTTCTCATGATTTTTGACTCCTGGTTATCCTCTTCGAGTCCTTTGTGATTGTTAATTCTTTCTCCTTCCACTTTTCTTCTTGAGCTGTGTCCCCTCCAGGTTCTTCGTCAACGTCTTGGCCACTTCCTAAAAAAGGACACCAGAAGTTGATGGTGTGGGATTGTCCTCTCTTGGGATGTTTAGAGTCCTTATTGTCTGAACTTCCGCCACGGTAGCCTGCTTCACTTCCGGATGAAGAGGTCTCTTCATCGGTTGAGCTGGTGGTAGATTTCAGCTGTCTTTTCTTAGCACAAATTTCCACCTAGTCATACACTACTCCCAGCTTGTAATCTATGGTGTCTCTCTTAAATGTTCTGATTTTCCATTCATTGATTTCAATTGTAGATCGTTCCAACTGGGATTCGTGTTTGTGTCAACAGAATCCACTTAAGAGGCGTTTACCGTACTCACAATTGCTGAGAATTAAACGCATCTTCTCAAACAACTTTGGCTTAGGCCTTTTATTATCACTGGAGCGAGCCTTTAACAGCCGGTAGAGCCCGTTACATCAGGCTCTAAGGCCATAATTGTCCACACCTCCACCATGTGTGTAACATCCTTTTAAATTGGAAACATGGCCACTTTTAGACATGATTACACTTAAACAACATTTAAGTAGCATTAAATCTGGATCTCCTTGTGACCCCCTTCCTATTACAGTATTGCAGCAGCTTGAACCTCCAGCACTTTTACACATCATGGAACTTTGAAATGCATCCTTAACGGAGTCCTCAGTGCCTTCGGAATGGAAGCATGCAATGGTCGTTCCACTGCTGAAAAAAGCCAATTCTGACCCTGTGCTAACCTCAAATTATCGGCAAATTTACCTGCTTCCCGCTCTCTCCAAAAAATTTTGAGAGGCAAATCAATAGCCAATTGTCCAAATTTACTGAAAGTTATGGGCTTCTTCATCCATCTCAGTCTGTTTTTAGGACCGGCTACTCTACTGAGACCACACTTCTAGGCGTCACAGATATGTTGCGACAGAATCTGGATGCAGGTGATACGATGGCTCTTGTGCTATTCGGTTTAAGGGCGGCCTTTGATAAGGTATCCCACTCCGTACTTATAAAGGCCCTACAATCTATAGGCGTCACTGGCTCTGCTTTAAGCTGGCTACTCTCCTTCCTCACGAATCGTACCTTTCAGGTCTTTTCTTCCTCAGCCAAGATCTATTCCTCACCTTATGGAGTCCCACAGGGGTCTATTCTCAGCCCTCTGCTATTTCACATTTATGTTAGACCCCTGGCAGCAATTGTTGAAGAGTCTGGGCTGTCACTCTTCTCCTATGCTGATGACACACAGATTATTTTCTCTCTCTCATCTGGTAAAACCAGAGCTTTCAGCTCTTAGGACGGGGCTCAGTAAAGTGGCGTCATGGATGCACGCTAACTTCCTAAACCTCAATGGTGAAAAAACTGAGGTCTTGGTTCTGGGCAAAGACAAAATTCTCTGGGGTCCTCAACACTGACCTACAGTTGGGTACATTGGGTTCCTGCAACCTTCCAATCATGTTCGTAACCTTGGCTTTATTATTGACGAATCATTATATATGCGTCAACAAGCCATTAAGGTTACTGCGACATGTTTCACCATTTTGAAATGGTTGAGGAAGATTGTGTGGATGCTACCTAGCTCTACCCAGACAACCGTAGTCCAGGCCCTTGTAACATCTAGGCTGGTTAATGGCAACATCCTCTACCTGGGAGCAAATAAAGACGTAATATGCAAGCTGCAGCGAGTGCATAACTCTGCCGCTAGATTACTTTGTCAGGCCTCTAGAACCGCCTCGATCTCCAGTTTGCTGATGAACCTCCATTGGCTCACGGTCGAAAACTGGTTCAAGTTTAAAGCTCTGACTTACATGTTTCGAATTAAGCATGACAGAGCTCCCCTTTACTTGCAAAACCTGGCCCGTCCCTCCGTGCCCTCTCGTACCCTCTGTTCTTCCACACAGGTCACATTCCAGTTACCCCACGCCAGATTATCCCGAACGGGCGGCCGTTCTTTCTCGTATCTAAGCTCTGTACTGTGGAATGCTCTCCCTCTGTCTCTCTGCACTCAGTCTAACCTCATACTGTTCCGTAAGTCGCTCAAAACGTGGCTTTTTAACTGGTAAGGTTCTCTCTATGCTCTGCTGTTTCTTGATAGCGCCGGGAAACCCTTTTTGGGTAGCTGTTGCGCTGATATATAAATTTAAATAAATAAATAAATTACCTTTAACCAGCTAACTGAAATTGTACAGGACACAGAATCTGGGCTCATCTCCATGCATTTATAAATATGTATCCTCTCCTTCTGCCCTACACGTGACAACTAATATGAACAACTACAATTCTCTGTTTAATACTAAAATTAGAGTAAATTCCCCTATCAAAAAGAATGGTCTGTCACCAGTTTCTTAATGAATGGAACTAATCGATATAGTACATTTTTGTTTATTAACCCTTCGTAGCTGTGGTGTACTCTTTTCGTACAGAGCACCTCTTCCTTACTGTCTATAATGATCTATGTTATTCTTATGCTTCTCACACTTCCTTCTTTCAGTCACACCTGGCATCTGCACTTCAATATTCGAAGTTCTCAAAGGGATGACTTCAGTTTCTCCGTGCTGCACATTGTTGTGAATCACACAATGCACCAGAAACACTATTTAGCTACGAGTTCTTAGCTGTAGCTTTAATTAATAAGGAAGCACGTATGGTTCCATGAAGCACATCTTGTGGTTTGAGACATCTTGGCCCCAGACCTAGTCCAATAGAGGCTTTGAAAAAATTAATAAATATAAGTTTTAACTGTTGACCTCAGTCCTTTCTGCATCACTGATCTAGCTTCATATGCCCATTTTCCACATCAGCTGCTCTTCAACTGATTCTTCTCACATACAATGCAGCTCAGCTTTAACATTCCATTGGTGACATTACAGGATGTCAGTGGTGGCTAATTCCAAACTCTTCTGCACTGCGGCTCTCACGGTCATTTTTAACACAAAGAGACAATAAGAATTAATAGAGAAAACGCTGCACAATATATAAACTTCCCTGGCAAACAATATTTTACTACATCAAGCTGTGCAGATATACTCTGTGAGCCAGCATCTTCTGATCTAAGAACAAATGAGAGCCTACTTCCGCATGCAGATGCGGTCATGCAGGTTCTCTTTCAAAATGCTAGGGATCTTTCCATGACTTTAGCACCTTCCTAATGGCTGAGACTGAGAAACACAACACGGGTCAAGGGTATTTTCACCATAATAAAATAGTTTGAAAGCTGAATGTCTTTTCAGGCTTGCAAAGACACAGTTGTTAGAAATTCTCCTTTGTTAGAATGATTTGAGAAACATCTGTAGGTTTTTCTTCTTCAGTGAGTCATTCAAGAATTAACACATCTCTGCAGCAAATAGGATCCCCATTGTACATTGCACTAGACGAAGGTGTGCACCTTTTCATTGGTCCATTCTTGAAGGTGACAGAGACGAGAGAAGTGTTAGTCTGCTTACTTGCAGTGTGATGCAAAAGCCTCTTATCTTCATCTTACCAAATAGATGTTCAAAATCTTCCAGTAGATTTGATATTTCTGCAATAAAAGCCAACAAGAAAATACCCTTAAAAGTGATCCTTCTCTGTCATCTGTATTCTCGATAAACTAGAGGTATTCTAAGTTGACTTGCCTCCAGTAAAATTTAAGTATTGCCTTAATTAGATTGAATAGAATTAAAAGCATCTCAATCAATAAACAAAATAAATACCGAATATAACGGACTCCTCCAATCACCGAGAGTCTTAGGAAAATAGTCTGTTGCTATAGCCCACAAACTAATATCATACAAAATGAAAGTAAGCGATCTGATTGCAAGGTACTATGTGAGAGTCCCAGTTAACTGAAGGTGTTTTCCCTTTCTCATTCTTTTTATTATGTAATGATTATTGAGAGACAGAAATTAACAGCCTCCAAAGCAACACATCTTTTAGACCACATTCAACTAGAGCACACATCTCTTTCCCTGCTTTGCTCGTACACCATGTTTCTTAGTCTACCCCACACTCCTAACAACTGTCAATGACGGGGCTAGAGAAGCTATTCTGGGGCTTGTCTCTCTCTGGCTTGCCAAAGTTATGGGACAAGTCCATCCATGAGCCCTGGTCCAGTCACTCGATAAAATTACTTGTGCAGGGTAGATAACTGCTGGGGAAAAAATCTAATTCCTGGAAGAATAGACTTAAGGCATAACATTCTCCAAGGAACAAGTCAATTGAATAATCTTGTACTGGTTCAAATACTCAGTTTAGAGGGGTGTCCCTCAAAGTCTATGATGTGTTGTGGCACCGAGGACAGCTTCAGGTCCCTGCAGCAACAGCTCACCTTTTCTCCCAGAGGTAACCAGCTGACTGTTTCTGATCGACGTGTGTGTTTGTGTGAGAGTGAGTGATATTTCAGGGTGAGCGGTGTGTGAGCATTAGGTGTGAAGTGCCTCGTGCAGGATAAGCAACGTCTGATTTCAGGGTGAGCAGTGTGTGAGTGAAGAGTGAGCAGTCAGCATAAGTGGTGTGCTTGGTGTGTGAGTGCATGGTTAGAGGAATGTGAGGCGTCAGTGCAGGGTGACAGGTGTGTCAGTGCTGAATGAGAGGTGTGTGAGCGGTGTTTGGGCACAGGACGTGTGAGCATTGTGAGTGCAATTTGAGAGGTGTGAGAAGGGTGAAGCTTGAGTGAGCAGTGTTTTAGTATTCTGTGAGTGCCTGGTGATGGGAGAGTGCAGGTTGAATAGTGGTCAATTGCAGAGTGTGAAAGTGTAGGATACGTGTGATGTGTGGGACTACAGAGCAAATGGCGGGTGAGAGGTGTACGAGTACAGGGTGAGTGGAGTGATTGCAGGGTGAGCAGTGTGTCTGGATAAGTTTAGGGTGAGAAGAATGCCCATGTCAATGCTGAGTGAGTGGCATGCTATTGTGAGAGTGTGGGGAGCAATACATTAAAGCCAGGTCTATAGGCGTTGCCAATGCTAGTTTATTTTATGCGGGTTTTCCTCCAGGTTAATAGCTGTCTAAACCTAACACTGGTCTCTTGTTCTGTTATCTCTGACCTCTTGGCCTGTGAGTTGGTTGTCTGGGAAGCAAATGTGTTCTCAGTACCCTAAATGTGTCTGTCTCAAAGCCAAACAATTTATGTTATCCCCTCTGAGAGTATCCTTGTGTTATGTTTTCCAGATGATAGAAACAGAGTGCTTCAAGGAGCTCAATCAGTTTGGACCAAATGGGACTTTATCACCAGACCTCAACCACAGCTATCCACCTGAGCCACCCAAGAAAGGACTGCTGCATCGGATCTTTAAACGTCAGGTAAAAGATGCAAGACGAGTGCGGGACCCAGGATCAGATTCCGATCATCTGCGTGCCCGGCATTGGTCACTGCAAGTGCATTAACAGTTCGTACATACTGGTAGCTCTCCAGCTACTTGCAAGTAGCTCTCCTTTGTGCTGCCAGTCTTTTAAATTGGAAGCTTTTTCTTGTTCGAGTTAATAAGTTAATATATGCATATACCAACAATGAGTGTATGTACTAGAGAAGAAAATGTGTGCATTTTCAGTACTCCTAAGATGATGTTTGGAAAAAAATGGCTGAATTTCCAAAACCTATTTAAAGGTTATATGTGAGCAATAAATCATGTGGCGCAGGGGAGACATTAATAATATTATTACCTCGGTTTCAACAGCATCTCAGATATGACTGTTCTATATTATCCATATAGAGGTATTGAAATTGACAAAGTTTTTTTTATATTACTGTTGGCAACCCTGCCTGATGCACTGGAATAATCGCTGCGAGTAATCTTTCATAAGGAGACCACTAATGCAATCTTGTCTTAGGTGATCCCTAGTACAACAATAATATTAATAGCTCAGGATGATTTACATTTAACTTAAGTGGCTCTTATAACAGAAAATGTTGGAGGCCCCTGGTCTACCTTCTAGCTAGTTTCACAACTTAATTGTGCCAGTGAATTGCAGGTTTGAAAGGGACACCGCTTGTTGGTTGTGTTCTATAATGTACTTTGAGAATTCTGCTCATGCCACTAGGCAGGTGCTGGTTGTCAGTGAGTAGTTGTTATGCATAAATAGAGGAAGTGCATGAGGAAAGTCCTACATATTATATCGGGGTCCAGGTTTCCCAGAGAAATGCAAAACTTATCTTGTGATATTCTGCAAGGAAAGGAACACTTCCTATGTAGAGGAGAAACAATTCTAGAAATAGAGAGCCCAAAATTCAGTACACGAGAGGAAGTATGTTAACCACAGGCCACAATTTGGCAGGGAAACAGTAACAATTACTTTTGTAATCTCCAGACTGCTTTTCACTTGTATTTTTTATTTTGGTAATACCTTACTGCTTAGCATGCCAATAAGTATTTACAATTTTAAACAAAAGAGCTGCAGTGGACTAGGCTGACCAACGGTAGTGATGCCCATCCACCTGCTTCGACTTTGCTATACCCTTGTTTCTTTTTCCAGGACCTAACCCTTTGAGTTGAGTAGAGTGGTGACTAAAATAAATAGGAAAGGGAGTCACTGACTGATACATTTGCGCCAATTTGATTCCAATTCTTACAACTCATCTACATTGTTTAACATACAGGATGCAGCCCCACCTCAAGGCGGAGCGACGTTCACAACAGGTCATAACTCCAGTGTCAAATGGCGATTAGTAGCTTTTCATTATTTTGTAAATGTTCCATATAAGCAAACCGGCCAGTTGAGAAATTGGTTTATGTTAATGTATGCTCCTACCTATGTTGGCTATTTTTTGTACACATGCAACTGTATATTATTAATACCATGCACCTACAATGCTGGTTAAAATTCTAGCATCAAGACGCTGCAACGAAAAATAATGCAGACAGCATAACACATGCCGATAAATAATGTCAAACCACTAAAAATATCAGATTCAATCGGAAGCTAATATAAATTATTCTTCGGCTTAACTGTAAAACTCTGGAATCATAGAAGATTATGTAGATGTACCAGTAATCTGTTTCAAGTTTTGACCCAGCCACACTGGAATGTCTTTCACCCATTTTGACATGACAGAACATTGGGATCGGTCATTTAGGATCTGTAGGTGACCCTGGGAGTCTTTCATGCGACTGAAACTAAAAAATCTGAAAGACACGTTAGTGATAGATTCCTTAACTTAGAATATCCCCCGGCGTCAGACTGGATCCGGAAAGTTTAGCAGTACCTCTGCGTGTCAGTAGGTGGCATCATGCGGCTCCGCGTCCGTCGCTGGCGTTGTAAGCCCCGAGATAACGTCACGGAGACTACTTAGGCTCCACCCATGCGCGCTGACGTCAGTTCTTTCTTTTTCCGCACCAGTAAGCGCAGATTCGGTTAGAGCACGTACCTTAGTCACTTTTTGGCTATCTTTTTTGGGACTTTTTGTCTCTTGCTGGTCTTCTCTGGAAGTCCCGTGGCCTACCCACCTTACCCGGGCCCGTTTGCGACGCCTGCACAGATGCAAGAGTTTCTTGCTGCCATGGACTGCCTGTTTAGGCCTCGGGCTCCCGCTCGTTCGCCTTTGGGCCTCGCGGTCCCGTGTCAGGATCCTGCCGGACCGTTGACTCCACAGGCAGCTCCGACGCCGCCAGTGGCTTCCGCCCCAGCGCTGCAGGATCCTGCGCCATTGGCTCTGGCCACGGCACCACAAGGTCCCACCCTGCCGGCTCTGGCCCCAGCGTCACCTTTGGCTCTGCCTGTGGCACCGCAGTGGATGCCGTTGGTTCCCCCTCTGCCCCTGTTCCCGGACGGTTTTGTCCCCACCTGGGATCCGAATTGGGACACAGCGCCGGTTCGGCCCCGGCCGGCGCCGTTCCCGGCGCTGTTTTCAATGCCGTTTGTTCCTTCCCCGGTCCCTGCCCTGTGGTCAAAGCCGCCCACGGCGGAGGTGGAGAATGACTGGGAAGGGTCCGAAGACCCTCTTGCTCTTCAGTGTGACTCTGAGCAGGATTTGCTGGATGACTTGAAGGAGGTTGGCGGCCTTGACGTCTCCTCTGATCTGGGGTTTGCCTCTCCCCCGCCCACTATGGAGGAAGGTGCCTCATACACGGTGGTGCTCTGTCAGGCAGCTGAGGTCCTTAACCTTGATCTGCCTACGGTGGTCCTAAAGACTAATCTGCTCACTGAGGTGCTCCAGTCGGTGTCCACTTCATCGGAGCCACTGCTGCCCTTTAATGACACCCTCACTGACTTCTTGTTGGGCACTTAGTCGTGGCCGGCCACAGGGGCCCATGTGGATAAGAACGTCACCAGGCGTCATCCCCTGGTGCCGGGTGACCGTGCCTTTCTGACCACTCATCTGATGCCCAAGAGTCTGGTCATTGATTCTTTAACATCCCAGAGTGCCTTTCCCACGACTCCGCCGGATATGGACTCTTAAAGGCAGGAGCAGTTTGGCAAGAGGTTTTTCTCCTCGGCCAGCTTGGGGCTGCGTTCGGTGAACACCGCATGTCTGCTAGGCCGCTATTCCCACGCAGTGTGGGATACCATTGCTCAGGTTTTACCTCGGTGCCCGGAAGAGGTCCAAGCTGTGCTGTCCCAGGCTGTGGCCAAGGGTAAGAATGCAGCTAAATTCGCCATTCGTTGTTGCTTAGACCCCGCGGACTCCCTCAGTAGGGCAATTTCAACGACTGTGGCGCTCCGTTGCCATGCCTTGTTGAGATCTACCAGGTGCTCTCCGGACGTCCAGTGCTCGCTCATGGACATGCCCTTTGACGGCACTCGCCTGTTTGGTGATAAGGCCGACCGTGAGCTGGAGCGTTTCAAGGACTTTTTGGCTATGGGCAAGTCCTAGGGCCTTTCTGCAACCCCCCGGCCACGTCTACTTTTATTCCTTTCGTGGCCATGGGAGGGGCGCCCCTGCCCGCTCATTCAGTCAGAAGCCTGCGCAGAACTAGACTCAGCGCAGCCGTGGGCGTGGAGGCCACCGGGGCAGCACAGGGGGCCAGTGGGCGGGTCAGTCCATCTCCGCCCCTGCGACATCCGCCTCAAAGCCTTCCTAGTCTGAGCTTTGGGACGCACCCCACGCCAGTGGGCGGCAGGATTCAACTTCACCTTCCCCACTGGCGTTCTGTTACCTCCGACAAGTGGGGGCTGCAACTCGTTCGAAGGGGCTACTCCCTCCCTTTTGAGTCTACCCCCCCAGCCATGCCATCTCAGTTCCACCGCATGTCAGGGGATCACTTTGCGCTTCTCCAACATGAAGTTGTGGCCCTCTTGGCCAAGGGGGCCATTGAAGGCGTTCCTGGGCCAGGAGTAGGACGTAGTTGTTATTCCCACTACTTTCGTGTCCCCAGGAAGGACAAGGGGGGCTTGCGCCCCATCTTGGACCTCAGAAACGTCCGTCGCTTCCTCCGGAAGGAGAAGTTCAAGATGTTGACTCTAGCTCAGGTCTTGGCTGCCCTCAACCCTGGAGACTTGATGGTAGCGTTGGACTTGCAGGACCCGTATTTTCACATTCCCGTCCTGCCGGCCAGCTGGGGTTACCTGCAGTTCATGGTCAGCCGGGAGTATTTTCAGTTTGCAGTGCTCCTCTTCGGCCTTACAAGTGCCCCTCGGGTGTTAACGAAAGTGATGGCGGTGGTCCCAGCTCATCTGCGCAGGTCAGGGGTGTCAGTCTTCCCCTACCTCGACGACTGGTTGTTGAAGGTGGACTCGCCCCAGGCAGTCGTCAACCACCTTCAGACTACGGCCGACCTCCTGCATTTGCTAGGGTTCTCCATCAACATGCCGAAGTCGCACCTGAGTCCTT
This sequence comes from Lissotriton vulgaris, assembly GCF_964263255.1. Taxonomy (NCBI): domain Eukaryota; kingdom Metazoa; phylum Chordata; class Amphibia; order Caudata; family Salamandridae; genus Lissotriton; species Lissotriton vulgaris. The sequence goes on from NC_141693.1 coordinate 1,169,258,930, forward strand.
CTCAGAAGCTCCCCTTTATCGAAGCAGTTCTGGATTCAACACGGTTTCGGGTTTATCCTCCCGAGCAGCGAGTCCGGGATTTTCAGGCTATGATTCCGATCTTTCAGCCTCTATCCCGGGTTTCAGTCAGGATGACCCTCCGGCCCCTGGGACTGATGGCCTCCTGCAGCCTGCTGGTGCAACATGCCAGATCGCATATGCGGGCTCTGCAGTGGGACTTGAAGTTCCAGTGGGCACAGCATCAGGGCAACCTGTCCGATCATGTCCAGATCTCGGAGGGCACTGCACGACAATTGCAATGGTGGCTCACGAATCGCGATTGAGTAAATGGCAGATCTCTCTCCCTACTCCAACTGGAGCACACAGTGGTGACGGATGCGTCCCTCCTGGGATGGGGAGGCCACTTGGGAGAGGTGGAGATCAGAGGCCTCTGGCCTCTGGCGGAGTCTCAGCTCCATATCAATCTTTTGGAGCTTCGGGCGATCCGACTTGCACTGAAGGCATTTCTTCCCTCTGTCCCGTTAAGCGTAGTGCAGGTGTTCACGGACAACACCACCGCCATGTGGTATTGCAACAGACCGGGCGGGGTGGGGTCGTGGACCCTATGCAGGAGGCTCTGCGCCTCTGGACATGGGTGGAACATCAAGGCATGACCTTGGTGGTTCAACACCTGGCAGCTCTCTGAACGCCAGGGCGGACAAACTCAGCTGCCGGTGCTTGATGGATCCAAAATGGCATCTAGAATAGATCTAACCAATGTGGAGAGCCTTGGTTAGATCTATTTGCCGCTGAAGAGAACGCACAATGTCATCAGTTCTGCATTGGAATTTCCAAGATGATACTCGCTCGGAGACGCTTATCGACGCGAGTGGAGTTGCATTCTGTTGTACGCCTTGACACCTACACCACTTCTGCCCAGAGTGCTGAAGAAGATTCGGCGCGACCGGCCCCAAGTCATCCTTGTGGCTCTGGATTGGGCACGAAGACACTGGTATCCCGAGTTACTCAGCAAGGCGATTGATCCCCCGATCCAACTGCCTCTTCGGGAGGATCTTCTGTCGCAGCAGCAGGGGACGGTCCTACACCCAAACCTGTCCAGCCTCCACCTCCATGTGTGGAGATTGAGCTGCGACAGTTGACAGCTTTCGATCTTCCTCCCGAAGTCTGTGCTATCATTCTGGCAGCCACGTGTCCCTCCACTAAAACGGTATACGCCTGCAGGTGGAACAAATTTGTGGCATGGTGCACAGCAAAGGCTGTGGATCTCCTCATTGCCCCTCTTTCTGAGGTCCTTCTGTTCCTTCTATCCTTGGCCCAGCAGGGCTCTGCTCTGGGCACTATCAGGGGTTATCTTTCGGCCACCTCCGCCTTTCTACGGCTTCCAGATCAGCCTTCTCTTTTTAAGTCCCCGGTTGTTAACCGTTTTCTCAAAGGCATTACACACACGTTTCCTCCTGTGCCTTTCATAATGCCTCAATGGGACTTGAATCTTGTCTTGACCTTTCTGATGTGTGCTCCTTTTGAGCCCCTTCATAACTGTCCTTTATGTCTTCTCACCTTAAAGACTGCTTTCCTAGTATCTATCACCTCTGTCAGAAGAGTGAGTGAGCTCCAGGCTCTTTCTTCTAAACCTTCTTTCCTTTCTGTTCATCCGGACAAGGTGGTTTTAAGGACCCGTCCTTCTTTCTTGCCAAAAGTTGTCACGCTCTTCCACATCGGGCAGAGTCAGACCACCACTTTGCCCACCTTCTTTCCTCCTCCGCATCCTTAAAAAGAGGAAGAGAGGCTCCACCGTCTGGACCCAAAACGTGCGCTCTCGTTCTATCTGAAGTGCACACAACAGTTCCGGGCGGATGACCAGCTCTTTGTTGGCTACGTGGGTGCCAAAAAAGGTTGGGCCGTGCACAAACGGACCATCTCTCAATGGGTCGTTCTGTGCATCAAAGCATGTTACTCATTGGCTAAGAAGGAGCCTCCTGTGGTGCTGCGTGCCCATTCTACCAGGGCGGCTGAAGCCACTACTGCTTTGGGACGCGGCGTTCCCTTGCAGGACAATTGTCAGGCAGCTACGTGTGCTCTGCTATACACGTTTACCAAGCATTACTGCCTTGACAGTCAAGTCCGGAGAGACTGCTTCTTTGGCCGTTCTGTTCTCCGTGACTTTCTGGTGTAATCTTGTTTGCAGACCCACCACTGTGGTTGGTATTGCTGGGGTATCTATTCTAAGGTAAGGAATCTATCGCTAACTTGTCTCTTTCAGATGCACAAGTTACTACTTGTGTAACGATATATCTGTAAGAGACATTAGTTAGTGATAGATTCCTTACCGCCCCACCCGTCCTCTCCGTTCTGCGAACTGATTTCTAGGGTTAAGGTCATCCTTTTCAGGGCCCTAGTTTCATGGCACCAGTGGTCCGTTTCTTGCATGGCTCTGCGTTCCTGGCGCGGAAAGTTGAGTACAGAACTGGCGTCAGCGCGCATTGGTGGCGCCTAAGTAGTCTCTGTGACGTCATCTCGGCGCTTACGATACCAGCGACGGACGTGGAGCCGCATGACACCACCTACTGACGAGCAGATGTACTGCTAGCAAAACTTTCCAGATCCAGTCTGACGCCTGGGGATATTCTAAGGTAAGGAATCTATCACTAAATAATGTCTCTTACAGATATCGTTACACAAGTAGTAACTTCTGATTCTGATAATTTGAGGAGAGACCCTTGATTAATTCTGCAGTGCACCTGATCGTCGAACTGAAGCCATCCCAATGGAACATGATAACCTTTGATGTGGCCATGCTTCTTCAGTCTGGTGCTCAAAGTGGGTACATTATCACTTCATTTCACGAATCCCTGAATGTTTGCGGTCTACTGTGTGCTTCTTGTTGAGTGACCACGGAGCCACAGTCCTATCAAAGTTCAGCTGCGGTAGAGACAGTGCTCTGCTCCTCATAACTAGAACAAGGTAAGTTCTTGTTCACGTTATCTCCTGGTCTTGGCCAGAGTCCAGATCAGCACTCTACCTCAAGAAGCCAAATCAAATACCTCAAGAGCAGTGGACAATTGTCATGGTGACTGAAACACATCATCTTGACAGCTGCAATTCTGAAGAACTGGCCTCTCAAACTTTACCCTACTCCGAAGGGAATAGTAGTGTCTACTTGAATGTATTCCAGTGCAGCTCAGCAAGAGAATATGATCTTCGATGTCACTGAAAAGCTACACCCCACCAAAGGAGATATCGTTGAACTGGATAACAAAGATTAGTGGCAACAACAAATGAGTAGCTGACCGTACAAATACTGCTCTCATATTTTTGCTTGCCGAATGGGAAAAGAATGCTAAAAACATTACTAACAACTTAAAGATAAAATAGGGACATACGTTTTAAATGCAACCAGGACAAAGGGGATAGAAATGCAAATTCAGGAATAAATCTTTTTTTTAATTATGCAAACAACATAGGACGGCTGCTGTTCGAAAAGATGATGCTTGCTTAGCAACTGGAAGTGTTCTAATTCTTTGGCTAACCTACCAAACATATTTGCCACAGCTGTGCACCTGTTAATATTCTTTTTCCATACTTTCAACGCAGGGTTGGGTCTGCAGCTCCCCCAAAAATGTGCATCTTTTTCAAAGGTGATTTCCATTACCCTCGTTAAATTGTACCCGACTCCCTCCCAGACAACCTGCTTGTAGGAGATTGAGCCACTGATTCAGAAAGAAGGTGCTACATTATCTGAAGTAAGGTCCTGCCAAGTGCAACCATTCGGGTCCTTGCTTGTTAATTCTGTTATGAATTTTTAGCTGTAGAAGCCTAAAACCCAGCTAATGGTCACCTTCCGGCCAGCATCTCTCAGTTTCTCCAAAGTATCTGGTGTGCTGTTAATTATTTTCCTATAAACGCCGCATTTTGCTTTTTGTGAAGTTGTTCTCACAGTAATTGCCAGGATATGCTCCCTCCGCGGAGACCGAGCAACCTTGGCCGATGCCCGGTGGAGCTGTCCTATGCAGCTATAGAGGAGTCTAGCCCCTTGGCCGTCACCTACTCAGCCGGTCATCTGACATTGTTTTTTCCTTGTCTCCACGTTTGTGTCTCTTTCCCTCCCCCTTTGATGGAACTATGACGACGCCCCCTGGGCGGACCCCTAAACTGTTTTTACCTACCGCAGAGCCCGAGCACCCTTGGCCGATGTCCGGTGGAGCTGTCCTATACAGCTATAGAGGAGTCTGGCCCCTTGGCCGTCACCTACCCAGCCGGTCATCTGACATGGTTTTTCCTCGTCTCTCTGTTCGTGTCTCCTTCCCTCCTCCTCCCCCTGTGATTCTTTGATTCAAATTGATGTAACTATGTAACATGTAACTCGCTGATTCAACTGATATAACTTTGTATCCTGTAACTCGCTGATCCTCATGTAAAGCGCTCTGATACCTGCGGGTCTAGCCAGCGCTATATAAAACTTTGAAAATAAAATAAATAAAATAAAAGATGAGGTGTTCATTATTCCGATTCACATATGAGCGCACTATCTTCTAGTTGGGAGTTTTCTTCAAGTTTGAGGCATGCACAGCTAAGGGCATACATAAGCTGTAAATATCTAAACATCTGTGTCCATTAATTTATAGTCTCTTTTGAGGTGTTTAAAATTATAGCATCTCTGCTGTGTCCCATATGTCACAGTGAATCTGCTCCCAATAAGGTCCCACCCGTGAAAACCTTTCAATTGTGCAATTTCTCGAACTTGGTCGCTGTCCTACAGCAGGGCAACTTTTGCCAGGGTATTGAGAAAATAATTCCTACATGATTTCTAGCCATTAAACAATACACTTGAGGACTTAAAATATGTTCACCCTAAAATGGAGTTAATCAGTTATCTCCTATTTATATCACGGATGACTCGTAACAGGAAATGCACATTTTGTTTCATCATGAAAGACCAGCCTTCAAATCTTCGGTTAATCACTTCCAAAGTTATTTTCAGTTTCAGCACTTTAAAAATACATCTACTTGGCAGCTGCATGGGCCGCTCCCTGCGCCTCTTAGAATTCTCTTTGTCTTGGTATTTTTATAGCAGAGGCCCAGTTGAATCAAGCTGTTGTTAATAGTGGTTAGAATCTTGCAATTAGTTAGATCTGTATTGAGGTCCCAGATCTGTCTTCATCTCGGCAGTATGACAGGTTTCCAATAGCTTGAGAACCTGAAAAAGTTGTGATGTAAAAGACAGAATCCATGAATTCCTTCAGATTATGAACACCACTCTACGAGTAGTGCCATTTTTGCACGTTGTCCCCATTATGGACAGAATTTTAGGCAAGTAAACTGCAGTTATTGTCTGGCTTGACAGCACAGCTGGCGCCAGGCAATTATGTGAAAATCACCAATAGATGTCCTTAGGCTCCACCCACATGTTGGGGACCAGCAATACATGTTTTGGTTGGGCAGGAGTGTTGTGCTTCCACAAAAAAGTGATTGTGCTCCACGCAGCAGTGATAATTTTGTATATTTTTATCCAACTGCCTACGCTCTAATCTTCATGCCCACATATGATATTGTAATGCTGTTACAACTGTTTTAGATAACTAGATATATCAAGTTTTTCTCTGGTGGCAGCACAGTGAGAGGAGGGCAGTCATTAACCTACATGGATGTTTAGGTCTGGCTTGACAATGCAACTGTGACCTGCCTTTTTAATCTACACTAATATTACTCTGCAGTTGTTGGGTTCCACGCAAATACATATCCGTTCCCAATTTGTCTATTTGTAAAGCTTCAGATTACCATATACCATTCCTTTAAAGCCAAGCCTATAGGTATCGCCAAAACTTGTTTTTGTAGTGTTCACCACTGCCAACATTTTGTTTTAATTTTAATGCTAATATATCCTAATTCAAATGTTTTCCTGCAATCATGATTTCCTCATGTTAAAAATGTGTATTAATAGCAGATGGCAAGGTCATTAATCTGTTCAATTGTTTTATCCCACAGCACCAGAATAACTCCAACAGCACTTCGAACTCGAAGGTCACCCTCAACCATCACAATGCCACCAATCACGTCAGTACGAACTCCATTGGCAGCAGCTAGTTCTGGGCAGACATCTATCACAAGAGCAACATGGTCTGTCCAACCTTTTTGTTTTTACATTCCGTGGCTTCTGCTGGTGAGAAACCACCCGCAGGTCAGCGATGAGCCTTTCTACAGGAGAAGAGGGGGTTGAGATTTGTCCCTTTTTGAGGCCAGGACAGAAGAACCTTCGCCTTGTTGGAGACACTTCTGCTCAGGTCCATTCTCAGGCACAGAGGACAGGAAAATGCAGTGATGAAGCAAGATGGCTGTTGGAAGACCATGGCAATAGAATTCCAGGAAACATGGCTTCTTGCATGTGACTTCTTTGCACATCAGAGACTCGCGGTTGCAGAATAGATTATCTCATATTTTTTACACAGACGGGAAAAGAAAAGGATATGAAGAAAAACTGAGAGACAGCGATTTTGTAAATGTTTCTCGTCCCTGTTTACATTTTGTACATTTGTATTTAACGGAGCACCAGACCTTCGGGCAGTGACTATTTCTTGGGATGTCGCAGCTGTGAAAACCACGGGCTTTAAGACAGTTTGGGTTTATTTTTCAAAAGTGACTTTTCCCTTCCTGCATCTCTGATTATGATTATGTGCAGGATGGATGAAATGAAGGAGAGAATTCAGGATTTGAGTGGGCCGAGGATATTTTTGTTTGTGTTTTTATTAAATGTTGAAAAGGAATCCTACTTTTTTATTTTATTTCAAACTGTCATTTTTTGAACGGTTCTTGTTGGTTTTTGAGGGGCATTGCCATTATGGTGAATTGCAGGTTACAATATGAATACCTATTCTCATGACGGGTTGATCGTTTGATTGGCAGCCTCTTCTCAGTTGCCTAGCAATCTCTCACAGCTTCAAATGTTTTCTGTTTCCTATCTTGTCACTGAGTTTGAAAACAATGACGTTATTTCATTAGTTGACATAGAATGGTCAACAGTCATAAAATACGGTTAGCTACCTCAAATATAGTTCTTAAGCATTAATCTAATTTATTGATTCACATGCATATTTAAATATTCTCGGACGGCAGGCTGGGAATCTTCGTGAAAGACAATGTACATATGTAGATGCTCCATTTTTATAGGGATCTTTAATATGTTCATTTAAGACTTATTTTCACAACCCTTAGTCTGTTATTCAGACTCATTTTCCACCCACAGGCACTTCTTTAGGCAGAACCTCAAAATGTAAGTGAAGCTAAAGGTAACCTTTTTGGGGAGGTGGGATGAATAGCATGTGGATCTAAATTCTATATTGTAGTACTCTCAGAAAATGTATCCTGGTCAAGGTATGTCCTGTATTTGGTGACTGCTGCAAAATGGAGTCTAACCGAAGAGTGTTGACGAGTAGTAGAAGCTAGCCCTGAAAACATGCACTCAGTAGCTCAATGTCTGCCCAGTACAAGGTCTTAACAATAGGTCTTAAATATATGTAGGTAATTAGCGCAGTTCTGTTACAAATACTTTTCCAATTCTCAAACCAGAGGTGCTAATATCGTCTGGGGTTCTGATGAGGCTCCAAATGTTTGTGGAAGCACGTCCAGGTTGCCAAAGATGAGTTTAAATGTCTGGGAACTGCAGTTTCAAGGGAACATAAAAGATGTTATAAAAAAAATTTAGACAATTTATTTACGCAGTTCCTGACAAGTTTATCACAGTGGAGGAAACACTCTATAAATGTTATTTTTAAAATGATCACATTAACTATACTTTTTGTAAGTGTTGCCTAATAAAGTATTCTGGGTTCCTCAAACTATTATTTCAACAGAGAGAAGCACATCTTTGGATGCCACTGCACTATGCAGGGCTCCTCATGGTATTTGTTGTATCATTATGCAGAAATGAGTATGATGGAGACATCTCTCTCCAGAGTGTACATAGGTATTACTGGACAACCTAGTTCATAGTAATTAATGAGGGGGTATTTGCCCCTCAAGAGAAACCATCGTTGTGCATCAACAGATGAGTGATGGAGAATGAGGGGTGTTTACACTAGATATATGGTGGAGGTGGGAAGGGATCTGGGCCCGAGTGGTGGCCACTAGTAAAATGGCATGAAAGAAGATTATGAAAGAAACCTCAGGGATTAGATTCTATGATAACTTTTGAACAATTTAAGGATAAATGTCATATGTCTACTGCTCAGTTTTTTTGGTAACTACATGTTCAACATTCTATTGTAAAGTACGATTGAGTGTGAGAGGTCCATTATGAGTAACCACTGAAACATTATCTGAAAGGATATTAAAAAGGTGGTGTCTTTAACAGGGTATGGATGCTATTGTGGGGGGACGTGCCCATGCACCCCAGGGAAGAAGCCGTTAAAACTGGATTTAGACGAGTACAGCTGAAATTACAGCATCAGGCGAAAAACGAGGGGAGCAGACGAGATTGGTTGGTATATCCCCTTAACTATCTGTCCTGGGTGATGCATGCAAGTGCTGCATACCATTTGTAATGGTGGAAGATTATACTGTTGCTACTTGAGTTTGTGAACACCACCGTGGAGCTGCGGCCAGGATAGTTCTGGGTACATGATCCAGTATGGAGATCGCAACATTTGTGTACATATCCTTGTTTGTGACATGTAGAGGTATTGCACAATACACCTAGTGAAAAATATGGTTTATGTTATGGCTGTTAAGAAGGTGAGACGGACTTTTGTTAGGATATGGGGCCGGGAGCAGAGACTTTTTGGGCACAGATGAAATAGAGGTCTGAACTAGTTACCACAAATGATGATTGCAATAAAAGAGAAATGCTGGATGCAATAATGATATTTTGCTGACTGAAGCTGTATTTGGAGCTGGTGATTTATGGGAGCTCAGTGACTTGTGACTTTTTAATGATAAAAAGATGCCCATGATGCATCAAGTTAGAATTTTCTTCTACATTGGATGTTTTATAGATTCAAATGCTTGACTCATCACTCTCATTGAGCTTGGGAGTCCCACTGTAATAATCATTGAGAGCATTACATTGTTAAACCTAGGTGGAAAAGTCTTAATCTGGGCACCACAGAAGCTTATCAACAGCAGTTTCAAAAGATCATAACTTCAGTCAATTAGCAAGCTGCACAGTAGTCCCCCTTCCCCACACAGGCCACTGTAGCTCCGATTTCTACTGCATGCTGTGTGTGAAAGGAGTCCGTTGAGTTCTGCTTAGTCAGTCACAGATAAGCTGGCTATTTTTCACCATTTCTTATTTTCTCAGAGTATATTCATCATCTCAAAGATTTTCTTGGCCTGATGAGTAAAACATGTCTAAGTCCCATTTTTGGACCATGTTGAACCTGTGACTGGAAAAGCTTCCTTCTGAGCTTTCTTCTGAGGCTCCTCACATACTACATATATATGTTGTTTATAGCATGACAACAAAGCAAAAGAGTGCAAAATCTTTTGAACACTGGCTAGAAAAACCTTCAAGGATAGACTTTTATTATGGCTACAGAAGTGTGAATCAAGAGATACGCAGACCTTTGAAGACCTCAAACTTAGAAAAAAGCACAAAAAAGGGTCACTCTCAGTTGAGCGCATTTCAAAGGCAGCTTCCTCAATATCTGAAGAGCCTCCAAATAAACCTCCTGTTGTAGTCGCGCTGACTGAAAAAGTCCACAAACTTAGCTCACAAACTGTCTTCTGATCCTGCCACTCTTATAAAGATATTTGAGGAAGCAGTTCCAAACAAACACATGTGAAATCTTTACAGTCAATGAAACCACAATTGGTATTTCTGTCAATGAAAATGCCACTGTCTACTAGACCATTGTTAACTAAAAAGACTGATATCTACTCATTGTCGACGATGCCTTCTGGATAACTGTGCATGAAAACTTTGTCAACAACCCCTCTGATAAGAACACCACTGATGACTTAAACGTCAGTTGCCATCTACAATTGCTGCAGCAATGAACAATCTACAACACTGTTCAAGATAATTCAATCAACACCGATGACAAAAGCAACTTTTCAAAAAACACAAAATTCTTCAATAAATACATTAATGTCTAAAATGGACATCCTAATAGCACTTATGCCTCAACATCCGTCATCAAGTAAAATGTCCCCATGTCCACCACAACGGTTTCTGGATATGTAATGATCAGATGATGATGTGGACCCACATACACTTAAGAACAACTCAAGAAAAAAAGTCAAGTCCCAGATTAGGGGGAATATAGGGAAATGGAAGACTTATTTGCCACTGATACTTGCTACATAGTGGATCCTAATACCAGGGGCTCCTATCAGCCCTTCGAAGAACATCGTGATTAGTACAATGATGCTTGGCATTATAGATATGACCCATACAATTACACTATGTATGCATCAAATGAATCTATGATTCAGGAACCAATAACTTTAGTGAAATTTGTTCACCATAAAAGAGTACATATACACAATAAAATACACTTTAGTAAAATATCTACAAGATTCTTGCAGATTACTACAAGTGTTCCCTGTATAAGCAAAACCTGAGTTTAGAAAAGAGCTTTGAAGACCTACATTTCCATCTCACTCAAGTCCACAGACAGGACTTTGTACTCTGAGGCTTGTGCCTTCAATACAAGGCCTTTCAGCTCCTTGGTCACAATAGTCTCATTTTGGAGCTTGACCTGTACCACCAACTGGAGATGACATATATTCTGATGACAACATGGTAGAAGGGCAACTGCTTCTGGGCAGTTCTCAATATACTGGCCCAAAGTCGGAAAATTATGTCACACCGATTTCAGAAGATGTCACTCATCATAGGGCAGACTCTCCTCCAGATGGCATTGGAGGCTTTTAGAATTTCATTAAGAGTGTCTCAAGACTGAATAGTGCCAATAAAGTAAAGCAACAGTTTCCTTTATGACTTTAAGGAACCAGCAAGGAAGTCAGTAAAGTCTTTTTTTTAACATATTTTATTGATTTTATGATTCAGTAACATAAGTATAAAAGGCCTTATATTGTTACATTACATTCATGCAACACATAAGGTACAGTTTCATCATGTGAATATAAATTCCTTGTTGGGTCTTTGTTATTCATACACATACTTTGAACATCAATGTGCTACTGCATGTTCACAACAGGTAATGTTCAGTTCTATAGGGCAGTATCGGTAAAGATTACCCATTTTCAACCTACAGAAATCAACCAATATATATATATGGCAATATGAAATCAAACAAATGCGGATAAACATGTCTTTCAATTTGCATCTAACTTACTATAACTAAATCCTCCCCCTCCCTGCATGCTTGGCGGTCGCTTCCCATTGTCCTCATGTCCACGTGCTCATATCATTAATCCACAATCATGGTCTCCCTGCATTCAGACCTGTCAATAGGTCATCAAGTATAGTATTGGATACTGTTTACATGGCACCTGGTTTGAAAAAAGAAAAAAAAAATGTTCAATCAGGGGCCTGTGTAGATGCAACTATATTCTTTTAGTATGATTGTATGTCAATCACAGCAAATTCTTCCAATAATGCGTTCCACTCCATGGAGATCGGTGTTTTGCACAACCCCCTGTGTTCTTCTCTTTGTAATTCAGCTCCTTCCGCTTTACCCCATCTAATCATTTACATATGCCACTCCTGCAAAGATGGCGCTCTAGTAGCTTTCCATCGTGTTGTAATGTTCCGTTTAGCTAGTACAACGGCAAGATGTGCGAACTTATGAAGTGGATTCGCTTTCTTCCCTCGAGGCTCCAACCCCAGTAAGCAGTATTCCATATAGTCATTATTTCGCAATGGGGCGACATTGGTCAGTATTTTACATACAGACGCCCAGTAATGTCCTAATCTCTGGCAATCCCAGAGCATATGTAGTAGTCCCGCGTCAGGGGAATGACAGCGCGGGTGTGTGTCCCCCATGTCCATGGTCCTCAATCTACACGGGGTTAAATAAGCCCTGTGTACTAGCATAAGCTGGATGAACTTAAATTTGGGGTTATAAGATACTTTCTTTTGATGCCCTAGGATAATGTCCTATTCCTTATCTGTAAGCATGCGTCCCACATCATTATCCCACTGATCACGGAGTGGCTGCAAAGATACCGCTGCTACTGTACGGATCCCTTGATATAGCCACCTTGTCAGGTGAGCTCCGTTCCCCATAAGGTATTGCACAGTGAGCAGTGCATGTGTGTCTGGTTCGCAACCCCCTGGATCCCAGGTGTCACAAATAAATCTAGCAATAATATAATGTAAGAGGAAACATCTATTTGGCAGTCCATGTTCTCGTACAAAGGCTTCATGTGGCATTAGGGTACCCTCTAAAAATAATGTCCCAATTGTAGTAATCCCCACATCTGCCCAAGTCGACTAGTAACTACACCCGAGTGGGTGGGGATACCTAGCAGTGGAATGGTAGGAGCATATGGAAATATCAGTTTCGTGTATCTCAATGCACTTCTCCAATATATTAGCGCTATTCTCAAAAGATGGGGTGCCAATGCTGGGATCTGGCCAAAAACGATTTTGTCCACCATAAGCGTGGAAGGGTATACTTAGATGTGAGTCCCTAGCTCATTGCACCATCAGGATTCAAGCAAGCCGGGCCGAAGACGGCTGAAATGCCAGAAACCGGTCCCCGGTAGCTTGTTTCCTTCCCAGTATAAGAATTGGCTTGGTAGTTTGGTCTGCCCTGTTCCCATGATGCACTGGGCCAGGGTCAGACTAATTTGCATATAGCCAAGTTCTGAGCTGGGATGGTGCAGTGAGCTAAAAAACGGTGATGGATCAAGCCCTGATCTTTGGACTGGGTAAGAGTGGTCTGCTTAATTCAGACACTCTGTTCATCACCACCCCCTTTTCTGAATCATTTTTGTCCACCATAAGCGTGGAAGGGTATACTTAGATGTGAGTCCCTAGCTCATTGCACCATCAGGATTCAAGCAAGCCGGGCCGAAGACGGCTGAAATGCCAGAAACCGGTCCCCGGTAGCTTGTTTCCTTCCCAGTATAAGAATTGGCTTGGTAGTTTGGTCTGCCCTGTTCCCATGATGCACTGGGCCAGGGTCAGACTAATTTGCATATAGCCAAGTTCTGAGCTGGGATGGTGCAGTGAGCTAAAAAACGGTGATGGATCAAGCCCTGATCTTTGGACTGGGTAAGAGTGGTCTGCTTAATTCAGACACTCTGTTCATCACCACCCCCTTTTCTGAATCAGCAAAAAAATAGGCATAAGATTTGATGGCATTAATTGCGAGGCCTGTCCGTTCCTGAAACATGGCAAAGGTAGAGGGCAGAGGTTCAAAATCCACATCCATATTGTCAATATATAGGATGAGGTCGTCTGCATATTCGCCATTTCAATCTTTATTTCGATCAATTTTAGATCATAAAAGATATACAAATAGATATTCAATTAAAATACAGATGATATCCACCAAACATCATTAAAAAACATTAAAAAGAATGTTAAAAGCATTTGCTATATATTAGTTACAAATCATCTATACACTTCATTTATACCAAATATTGCTCAAGTTTCAGAAAACTGGTGCGGATGTGCCACATCGCAGATAGAAATTTTGCTACCGCAAACACATTGGGAGGTGAAAGGTCCGTTTTTAGAATCCTGTAAGCAAGAAGGTATCGGGTGAAGCTCAAATTTTTAAGAAGGGGGACAAGCCAGTATTTCCTGGGTCTTCGGTAAGCCTTACAGAAAAATGTAATGTGCAGATCATCTTGCAGATCATCTTCCAGATGGTGTGAGCATGACGGGCAATGCTCTCTAGATGGGGACTGGGCCCAGTGTTTGGTAAAAGCCCTTATGGGAAGTGTGCCATAGCGCCATTGCATAAAAATGTTTCTAGTAAGGACGGGAGAAATACCATCTAACACACGTTCGAGTAGGTACGAGTCTTTGGATTTAATGAACAATTCTGTCAGGGACCCCTCCCGTATATTCCCCATAGTAACTGTTCGCTTCAGCTCATGAAAGTCCCTCACTAGGAGTTTACGTGGAATCCTGGTACATGTATTAGCTGGATCTAGCCATAGTTCTGGTCTACCTAATTTCTCACATGTTTGTTTGATGTACCTTAACCATGGGATTTGTCTTGATTTGGGTAGACAGAGAATCTCTTGGAGCTCATTCCTGTAGTTCATAAGTTCAGGCGTGCTCCAGATGCGGCGCCAGAAGGTAATTGGTCTTAACCCCAGTTCATCCGAAATAGGTCTTAGACCTAGGTCAAGTCTCAACGGGAGAAGCGGGGTGCTTGCAGGTAATGCCGCCAACTGCCTGATAAAATTATTTTCAGTGGTCTGGAGGTTTTGAGCGGGAGTGTGACCCCACAATTCCCCTCCATATTGAACTGCCCCTCTAGCCTGCATTTTATAAATTTCAAGGGCGGCGCAAAAAGGTTTATAGGTCGACCTGCTTATCATCCTAGAAATACCACCCGTTAATTGGACCAATTTCATGTTGGCCTTGGTCCGGTGCGTGTCCCATGTCATATCCTGATTAATAGTTATGCGCAGGTATTCGAAGGTAAAAACCCTCTCTAGTCTTGATGAACCTATAGTAGGGTTGGGGCGTGTTGAGGGGGGGGGTTGAGAATCATAAATTTGGTTTTAGACGCATTGATCTCAAACCCCCGCTCTGCACAGAACGCTGAAAACCCATTCAGGACTCTTTGTATTCCCATTGGGGATTTGGACAGCAGCAGGGTGTCATCCGCAAACATAATAGCGGGCACCCTGCTGCCGTTCAACTTGGGAGCATCAATGTCATCGACCCCGGTCAGGTGGCAATTACCCCGTTGACAAAGAGGCAGAACAGGGTTGGTGCGAGCACACAACCCTGTCTCACCCCCCTGTCAACGGAGAACTTGTCGGAGAGTGCCCCATTTCTTCCGCACCTGACGCGTGCGAAATTTCCCTGGTGCAATCTTGTCAAGATGGTCAACCGGGATGCCCAGCTCCATCAGTACAGTCCAAAGTCTATCTCTGGGTACTAAGTCGAAGGCGGCTCGCAAGTCCACGAATACCGTGTACAAGCTCCCGCCCTCGATTACCGCAGTCTATCAATACAGGAGGTTCAGGCGGAATATCTGGTCCATGGTGGAGACCCCTCTTCTGAATCCCGCCTGATAGGGACTAAGAATATTCAGAAACAATATGTGTTGTGGGTCCCCTCACTATTCCCTTGCATCCCATCAGAGTCCGGAGTCTATACAATAGGGGCTCCAGTGCTAGTATAAACAATAGCGGTGATAATGGGCAGCCTGGTCTTGTATCCCTGGCTACACTGTACTGCTGTGAGATATGCTGTTCTGTGCTTGCTCGTGCCATGGGGGACGTGTAAAGCAGCCGTACCCAGTTAACATATTCTATTGGTATATCAAGCCTGTAGAGGGCATAGCACATGTAGTGCCAATGCAGCGAGTCGAAAGCCTGTCGTAGGCTGAGGGAAATGCAACCTTTTTTTCCGGTGTCAGGTGTACTTGTCATAATTTGGTGCAATTTTCGAATGTTAAGTGCTGTGCTCCTACCCGATACAAATCCACATTGATCGGTATGTATCAGTTGCGGGATAAACTGACAAAGTCTATTAGCTAATAGTTTACTCAATATTTTATAGTCCGAATTTAGGAGTGATAAAGGCCTATATCGTCCGGGTTTCAGGAGCGAAACCACGGTCGCTTGCAATGTAGTATAAGGAATCCAGAGACGCCTGGTATAGACACAGTAAATGAGGTACCAGCAGATCAGCATATGTAACGTAAAATTCAATAAGTAGTCCATCATTCCCTAAGGTTTTATTACGCGGCAGAGCTTTTATCGCCTTTCTAATTTCTATACTAGTCACCGGCTGTGCCAGTTCCTCTCTGTGTTGTTGCAGTAATTGTGGGAGCTGCACACCGTCAAAGAAGAGCTCATAGTCTGTATCTCTATGGTCTGCTGGCTTTCTGTATAAGTGTTCATAGTAGCTTTTAAATGCAGTATTAATTTCCATTTTGGTATTAATTATATTACCTTCCATTTTCCGGACCTCTAAATTAGGGAACATCGGGAGAGCATTCCTAAAATGTTTTTCTAGAAGGGGTCCTGCTCTATCCGCCTGGGTGTGCTGTTTCTGTGTGTAAAGTCGATCGTATACTATGCGCAGATCTTCTAGCAGCTCCGCATATTGTATATTGGCCTCTTGCAACTGTGTCTGTTGTGCGGCTGTCCGTGCAGCTTCCCTCTCTAATGTATTCAGTCTACTTTCAACCTCCTTGATTCGTTCAATAAGGGCAATCCTAGCTCCAACTTTGGTACTAATTGCTATTCTTCTTATAACCGTTTTAAAAGCGTCCCATTCCAGCTGGCGTGTACTAGCAGTACCTTTATTTTCCGAGAAATAATTAATAATACCTGTGGAGTGTGTGCTACGGAAGACCTGGTCCTCCAGTAATAGGGGATTCAGCTTCCAGGTAGGAATCTGGGTAGGAATTTTGCCCCATTGGAGTGTTAACTCAACGGGGTTATGATCCGATAGGGTCTTACCCACATGCAGCGCATTACTGATAAAACCAAGTAGAGTCCCGAAGCAAAAATATTCTATCAATACGGGTATGTAACCTGTGCGGTGGTGAATACAAGGAATATTCCTTGTGACCCGGATTCTTTACTCGCCATGCATCTCCCAGTTCCCAGCACCTAAGCGCTTCTGCTTGTTTTTTACATTCAGTGGCATGCAAGGGAGGATGCGACTTGTCCAGATCTATATCTAATACCGTGTTAAAATTGCCACCCAGCACCCAAGGATAATCAGTCCAGTCCGCTAGTGCTACACTAAGTGTTTCTAGGTATTTATCTTGGTCAGTGTTTGGGGCGTATACACTCCCCAATACTACGTGTGTTCCATCTAATAAACAGTGGAGCAATACAGATCTTCCATTTAAATCTATCCTTTGCTCCAACAACTTAAAGGGGGTAGTATTTCTAATCCAGATCGCTGCTCCCCATGCAAATGCCGAATAGGATGTGAAAAACAATTGCCCTCTCCACTTCCGCTGCGGCTTAATCGCTTAATCAGGATTGAGGTGAGTTTCCTGTAGTAACGGTATGTTAATTTTCCTTCTGTTCAGCTGCGCTATAAGTCGATGTCTCTTGTGGACAGATCCCATCCCTCATACATTCCAGGTGCTGCTTGTATATCTGTTAAGTGCCGCCATATAAGGTCAGGAAGAACTGTCGCTCTCGAGCATGTGAACTACTACGCCTATCAGATGTCGTATACGTGAAGGCCGAGCATGGGAAACTAACAAAACCCCCCAATACTAGGTTCCCCGGGATAACATCAGAGGACCAAACCTGATACAAGAGTTCAACTGGAACTTTTACCAATAAGTACTATAGTGCAGTCGCCAAGGGGGGGAGGCAACAACTGCCCTGCTCCAAACAGGCATTACCCTTTACCGAATAAGAATGATCTCAGTATTCCAATACAGTCTCCATTTACAGATATTACAAACTAGACCATCTTGAAATTTCAATCAGCACAAAGCATATTATACAGCATCATATACTTTAACAGTCCCGGAAAGCCCTGTGTTACAATTCTAATAATCGTTTGCAGTCTGTAAAGTGACCGATGGGAACAATGTTATATTGGTTTCAGATTCAGAACGGTTGTAGCTGCATCAGGAAGTCAGTAAAGTCTATACCAATAATTGATCATATTTGGTCAGAAGGCTTGAACGCAATGAAAAATCCAGCTTCCATAGTGTGATCCCCAGGCTTGACAGGCAGTATAAGGCACCTGAAAAAAACCCAATTTGCCTATTGATCACATCATGCAGGTTCATTGGTTAAGCAGGCGCCCCAATGGATATCCGGAAACCTGAAAATATTGTGCACTGCGTAACCTGATAGAGCAAGATAAGGAGGTCTTCTGCAACACCTTCTACATCCATCAAGGTTGCAAACGTACTTGCAATTCTTGGTCATTAGGACTGTCAGATGTGGCTGGATATTGGACCATACTTTGACCACCTACCAAATTATAAAAAGGATGAAGCAAAGGCAATTCTTAATAAAATAAAGGAAAGAGTGTCTCTAATCACTGATACAGCAGCTCGAGGGTCAGCTGCCTTACATAGGCATGGTTGATAATGTTCAACCTCCTTCAGGCCAGAGGTACAGACTAGAACCTGAACATGCTGTACAATGGAGAATTATTGTTTCTACATCATGTAGATGAAGCTTTCTAGTGTATATAGTGTGATACTCAATGGCAAGATCTTTAGAAATCGTTACGCAAAGCCAATATAAGCTTTTTTCGGTAGTCTGTTGCATAGGCCAGTACTCTTAAAGGGGAGGTTAGCCCCAATAAACATACCACCAAAATTATCTGCAACCGTATAGGGCACTAGATAACTGGTCCTGTCATAACCATGCCCCTTCAAAGAAAAGCTGGAAAACAATCCTGAGGCAATGACGGTTCAAAGCGACAGTAACACTGCATCGGCAACAGTCACAGAAATCCCAGATAGCTCTGTAGGAGAGAAAATCTTGGTGTGTAACAAATAGGTAAATATTGTATCTAATCGTTGGGTGGTGGATCAGGTACAGATAGGCCACACACTGAAATACATTGAGGCCGTTACCTACACCACCACCCAAGAGGCCTCGTTAACATCTTTGTCTGTTATACGCTGAGATTCTCACTATATTTTAAAATGTGTCAATGGAACAGGTCCCATGTCACCGTAAAATTTTGGTTTTTATTCTTGCTTTTTCCTTATGAAGAAACAAATCCGTTGAGAAGAGGCTGATTTTGGACCTACGGAATTTGAACGAGATTCTCAAAAATCAAACATTTTGCATTGTGACTTTGCAGTAGGTCCTCCAACGTCTCCAAAAAGCAGATTATATGACATCTGTTGACCTACGGATGCATATTTTCACCTACCAATCCATGCTAGTCATCGGAAATATCTCAGATTCGAAATGGCCAGTCACCACTGTTCAACCCTCCCATTTGAACTAAAATCTGCCTTGAGAATATTCACTCCAGTAATGGCACCATCTGAGAAAGTAAGGCCATCAATTTTTTTGCTACGTTGATGACTGGATAATCAGAGGTAATTCTTCCTATACTACCACAGTGTTTACCAAAGACTGTCTGCAGCTCTGCAAAAGGGTGGGTCTTAATCTGAAAAATAGCAAATATAGTTATATAGTTACTTGCAGAAAACCCAATTTTCGGATGCCATGCTAGATACGGATGTAAACAAGGCCTTTACATGCAAGGTGTGTATAGCACGCCTGACCATGTTGGCTAAACAGTTAGAGGAAGAAAAGCCAGACACAGTCCAACTCTTCAAGTCCTTTTAAAGAATGAAGCAGTCCTGCATTCCTTTGATCCTGCATTGCCGCCTTCACATAGGGCCATTTTAAGAGGAGCTCAACAAACGGAGGCTGTAAATCAAAGTATCATTCAATGACCTGATGGAGTTGATAGGCCAAATGAAACCAGCCTTACCTCGGTATACAACACAAATTCTACAGCCTGCTTATCTTTTCTCTAGAAAAGACAATTTTACGATAACAATGGATGCCTCTTTAAAATGATGGGGTGCCAACTTGCAGGATCTAGGAGTCTGCGGCAAGTGGTCCTCAAAAGAGTCACAACTACATATCAACATCCTCAAATCTAGAGTTATGGCAAAAGACCTGTACTCCCTCATTCAAAGAAAAAACAACTTCTCATAGCTGGTGCGCACGCACAAAACAGTGAGTATGTATTACATCAGCAAACATGGAGAATACATTCCGACCTGCTTTAGGATATAGAACAGAGCAGATGCGCCTGGGGCAAAAGAAACCATTTCTGAATTAAAGTGAAGTATGTACCATGCATAAGGAATTCCTGAGCAGATGATCTCAGCAGTGCATGAAAAGACTGTCACAAATTGGAACTGAACCAAGCTGAACTGGACCTCATCTTCCACTGCTGAGGCAACCCAAATCTGGATATATTTGTAACCACTCAGAACTAGAATCTGCACTAGCAGGCAACCCCTTCCGGGATCATGGGAGAATGCATTTTTGATTAATTGGTCAGGAACGGGGAACATCGTTTACAACGCGGTGTTTACACTGCACTACCTTAACAACACTGCCATTACAACACAAGTCGTTACTACGACTTGCGCTGGATGGCACTGTTGGGTAAGGAATATTGTAATTTTATATTGCAACATCTTCCCTAATGTTACGTGGACTGGTGTTGGAATATAAAATTATATTATTCCACAATCCGCGCCCTCCAACGCAAGTCCTTGTAACGACTTGCGTTGTAATGGCATCGTTGTAAAGTACTGTGATCTAAAAGATCGCGTTGTACTGACATACATCCGTCAGGAACTTACACATTCGCTCTACCTCTCCTGATCTTGAGGATTTTGCTAAAAATGAGGAGGGAGATAGGTCACCTCATTCTGATCGCCATAGGGCAGCCCAGACAGTATTGGTTCAAACAGCTACTTTTCTTATTGGAATAGCCACAAAAATATGAGGGATGGAATGCGGAACATTGTCAAACTTTAAGCCCTAGTCTCAGATCTGGGTTAAATCCATCGTTTTTTTTGCTCACCATGCCACCGCAATTTGGACTCAGCCATATGCAAATCAGTCTTGATGCTGATCCCCCTGGGAAGTACACTCCTATGGATATTGTGGATGAAAAGTGGTAACTTTTTCCTTTTGTCTAGAGTTGCAAGTAGAAATTCTAGTCGTCAGCCCAGATCTCTTCACCAGGGGGGGAACTAGTGTTTGGACAGTTTCAGTATTCCGTCCACCATTATCTTGTTGTGTTTGCTATAACTCATAACCTAAAGGATCATCCGGCACATCTTTTCCAAGCCCTGTGGTGGATTTTCGTCCCAACAGCGATGAAATTAGGTCTTAGTGGAAGAGGTGAAAAACTTTATAAACAGCTTTTCTGTTCAGTTCATAGATAATACCTGCTCCCATCGATGACTCATATGGATATTGTGGACGACAAGTGGTACCTTGTTCCTTTGTCTAGAGTTGCAAGCAGAAATTATAGTTGTCAAGCATGACAGGCAGAAGATGGGACAGACCACATATTCATGCAACCACCACTCATAGAAGCCTCTTCCTAAATTGTTTAGCTGATAAAATCACTTTGCTTGTACGACAATGAAAATATATTGTGTGGCAGCCACAATATATTTTCATTGTCGTACAAGCAAAGTGATTTTATCTATATATATTTTAAATTGGATTATTGGAAAAAAACACTTATTTGATGCAAGTAACATTAAATAGAATACCCAAAGATTCAGTACGATATATATCGATTTACAATTCATGAGTTCATACAAAGCCTATCTCTGATTGCATTTCTGCCACTGCTAAACACCAATCTTGTATATATTTTTGACTGAATAATTGCTTAAGTTGAAGCAACATCTCAAACCTGCATGTTTTCACCAACTTGTTCCTCCACACTTGAAAATCGACAGGTATGTTTGATTTCCATTTGGCCTATGATTATTGAACAATCAAGTACCATTGCTACAAAAAAAATTATTGCACAACTTCCTGTACTACCCCATCTGTTCCTTTAAATACACCCGAAAACACTCTTAGTGTAGAATGCAAATCTCGAGGGAAATGGAAAAAAAACCTTAAGTCGAAAATGGGCTGCCAGTAAGTCAACTCATGACATGACAAAAATATGTGCACTCAGTCTTCAAGCTGCATCATGAGCAACTGATGAAATATTCTTGTCACCGTTTAAAAAAAATATATATTTTTATTAGAACAGAGCAGCTCCATTAAGACACACAGCAAAGCAGCAGCGGAACTGCAAGGACAGTCACATATTGTGCAAATATAAACAATACAAACCCCTTAGCTATTTGTACATTAGTGGTCAATCCCCAGATCTGGCCCCAACTGAAGTAGTCAATTATGCCAGAAACATCCTTACCACCCCTCCCCGACCTAAACCCCATCCCACCTCCCGCCACATATCAACTCTCCCCCTGTGCAGTAGAACAGTTCCGAGCGTCATAGGCCAGTGACCCTGAAACCAAGGGGAGCTCTCGTAGACATGCTATGCAATTGGGGGGGAGGGGGTGGGGGGGGGGGGGAGGGCCCCGCCGGGACCGCCCCCGCCCGCTGGGGAAGCCTCCAGGGAGTCCATCCATTCTCCCTTATACCTCCTCCATGCCTGCAGATCTTTTCCCACTTCTTGGGGCAGCCCCGACTACTGTAAATTACCTTCTCCGCCCTCTGGCACCAATCAATATCACGTAGCCATTCCTCCACAGTCTGTGTTAGATCACTCCCCCAGAGGCGAGCAATATTCCTTTTGACCACCATGCTAGCCAATGCCAACCATGTTTTGTCACCTTTAGGCCACGTTACATCACCAGTCACTCCCAGAACGTGCCAGCGAGCCTCCAGCGGCACTTCCGCCCCTACTACCTCCACCATAATGTCCGCCAAACTAACCCAGTACGCTCTGATTCTAGGGCAGTCCCACAGAATGTGGAAGAAGGTCCCTTCTTCTCCACAGCCTCTCAAACAGAATCGTGTGGCCACAAACCCCATCCTATACTGAACCGTTCGCGGGGTGTAGGACCTATGGAGGATGCGTAGCTGGACCAACCGGAATCTAGCCCGAATGGCCACCTCCCGAGGACACTGCAGGGCCTCATTCCAGTCGTCATCCTCCAATAAACCAAGGTCCGATTCCCACTTTTCCCTCAATGGACCCAGTATGTCCGGGATGTTATTAATAAGCTTTTTGTAAGTAAGTCAGATGGCGTTATCGATCATAGGATCCAACAGAAGTCTGTCCTCTAGCGGAGCATATTCAGGGGGCTGGTCCCCTCTTGTTCACGATTTAACCATGTCAGCGTATAATAAAGTTGTTACATGCTGAATAATGGCATTCTTCTCTGATCGCGAATGCATGAAACGATACTGCAAGCATATTGTGCTATATATTTTTACCACCTTTTATCCCATTTAGTCAAAATTGAACATCCACAGGACACTTATGATTTTGCAGCCAGTTTTACCAATTGGCCAACCCTTGCAAATATGAATACCACTTAACCAGCCCAAAGTCTAAAACAATTAATGGCAGATATGGATCATAATGAACTGGAAAGTTGATTATTTAAGCATTTCAGCCAATTTCAGTCTGGTCTTTCACAAGAACATGCTTACATTTGGTCTAAATGGACAAATCTCCAGTTTTCTGCATGTTTGGATTAAAGGAACTATTGAACTTTACAAGGCCACACAAAGAAAAGGGGGAGATGCTAGCACACTACACAGTCTGCAAAAAGTTGGGAAAAGTGCAGGTGTCATTAAAACTGCTGACCTAAGTGGCCACACCGATACGATCTCTTACATTAACAGGCATGTGTGCGCAAATCCAGCAGGAGGAAGAGCATGATCTGAAATGGTCCACACCAGCAGAGCTGTAGGGAAGTTGTTTTTGTTATATGCAAACAAATACTCAGTCCCCAGGCAGGAGGGAATTGTAGTTGTCAATTGGACACTCTGGTAAGGTATCTCACATGTGAGAACGGAAACTGTAGAGCAATTGTATAAGATCTCTGTAATATTGTACCATAGTATAATCATTTAACTGCAGATCTAAGGGGGGGGGGGCATCATAGTTCGGATCATGCCTTTTTTTATAAGGGGTTAGCTTCGTCTTTTGGGAAGGGATGGTTGTCAGAGACCATAGGGCTAGTGATAAAGCATCGTGGCATTTTAACTGTGTCTCAGAAGACAACTGTCTATCTTATTCTTCAGAATGCCATTTTTCCTTTCCGCTTTACCAGCAGAGTCTGAGTGATAGTGTGGCAGGGCTGGACTGGGAACAGTAACCAGCCCTGGCAGGTTGCTGCTCAACCGGCCCTGGGAAAGGGGGGTGGGAATGCTAACAATAAGCACCACTTCCGCTTTTCTTACAGGGGGGCCATATTGCAGCACTGCTGCAAAACCGTCCCCCATTAAAAAAAGCGCCCCGGCGGGCACAATACCGGCCATCACCCCTCTGGGAAAATGCCCATGCCTGCTAGGCCAGTCCGGCCCTGTAGAGTGGAAGTGCTGGACTGTTCCTAGCACCTAACAAACTGCAGGTGCAGAATGTGTTCCTGGATCACTACTATTTGGGCTTGGCACCCCAAACCTAGGGATGAAGTCTCTGAGTAATCACTAATTAAATGTTATGGCTTCTGCTAGGCACAGGTGTATCCCTCCACCCATGCTGAAAACAGGCATACCATGACAAGCACATAGGAGTAATTTGCACACTTAGTTGTGTGATATAATTCTGGATGTGACCGAAGGCCAAGCGGGTGGATAAAGGTGGGGATGCCCTTGAACCCCTTTTCACGCACGGAATGAGAGGCACTTTGCATAAGATTGGCAATGACTCTGGGCTTTAGAAGAAAAGTACCAAAGTACCTTTCAAACACATCCTTAAGTCTGTCCAAATAATTGGCTGGAGCCTTACCCTTATTCTGCTTACAATTGGAAATTTTAGACCAGTCAGTTTTTAATTGGCATATCTCTAAAATTGCATTCAGCAGCTCATTCTTTTTCCGCATTCAACTCCCAACCATTCCCATGATCCACTCTTTCCTACAGAACTTTCTTCAGCAATCTCTCACCTTACTTGGCACTATCTTTCTAATGGATACTTCCAACGTTTCTCATCAAAGATTTTTGCGATAAAAAGCTTTTTTCCAGTGTGCAACGGAACTACGGTTCCTTCTAAAACTACAGGGCTTTCTTGTAGGGAGTGCCACAAACAAATGTGTTAGACAGATCTCAATGAGGTATGCCTCTAGTGTTTGAGTTCAACTAAGACTCGAAGTCCTGCAAAGAGCGTGTCAAATGAAGCTGTACATTAAGAAACGCTGAAAGAAGTCTTCGAAGTCCTGTTCCTGTTTGAAGCCGTGAACCCATTGACAGTCTCACGGCCATTCCTAAGACAGGTCCTTATGGCTGTCCAAGTCTTCAGGTAAGTCAATGTTGAAGTAGAAGCACAAGAAGACCAAGGAGAATTACCCTCAATCCTCCACTGTCAGCGTGAGAAGTTGCAAGGATGTGAGAGTTCCTTGCGGTCTTGCTCCTGGTGCCCCACCAAGAAGCCAATCCAGATGCAACTGGAGTTTTCAGGTCCATTGCCAATGTCACAACAGATTGAGGCTTTTTGAGAGGCCATGTTGCAATATTTTTTTTACACACTGACGACTAACTCTGGTGCAACGTTGGGCCCTAAGAGGCCATGGAGGCCCCCAGTGAGGTCTCTGCCATCAGGTTCACCCTCTACACAGCCTCCGCTTCCTAAACCCGCCTTGTGTTCGGTTCTGACACCAGAGTCGACTTCCAATCCGGCAACAAAATCAACTCCAGCCCTGACCCCACCGGCGCCAGAGGAAGACCCCTTTCCTATAGTTCTGTCCGTTTCAAGCTCGGCCTGACCGAGGTCATGTCCTGACACCATATTAGAAGCACCCGGTCCCAGTTCTATCTGACTTAGACAAAGCCTTGCCTTTGCCTCAGAGCTACACCTCAGGGGCTCCAACCACGTTTTAAGTTCAGACTCTGATCAAACCCAACCCACCTTTGGAGATGACAATGGGCATGAGGGGTATCATTTTTCTCAACACTATGATGATGACAATTTATACAAGAGCTTGCAGGAGAGAAGTGAGTTGGACACTTCCCCAGACACTGGCTTGTGATCCCCCTCTTGACCACCGACAGAAGAGGGTGCCTACTTTGGCTTGGTTAAGAGTGGAGCAGCAGAGGTAATGGATTTACAACTGGCAACAATGAACGTCAAAACTAACATACTAACAGACGTTTTAAAACCAGAACAAACTTTGCCCAAACCCTTACTTCCATTTAATGAAGTTTTGACACCTTTATTTCCTCCTTGTTTTAAATTTTGTTTGTGTCCACCAGTGAACAGACAGGTTGCCAGATGCCACAGCACCCTACATCAGAAAGTTAGGTGGTTCAGGCTTCCACCACAGGGTGAACCCAAATTAATTCCCCACAACTCCCCCTGACAGAGTCAGAATGTATTGATGCATTCAGGAAATGGATATTTTCCTCGGCCAGCTCTTTGCTGGGAAGATATACCCATACTTTATGGGACATGGTTGGCAAGATCTTGCTGGCAGTCCCTAAGGAATTTCAGGACAGTCTGATCTGATCTAGGATGGTCAGGACACCTCAAAATACATCATCACTTCTTGAGTGGATACTACTGATTTATTGGGCAGAGCATTTGGCACTAGCACGTTGCTTCATTGTCATGCTTGGAAGAGATTCAAGGGCTTTTTTGGGGACGGACAAGACTCTCTGATGGACATGCCATCTCATGGATCTTACCTTTTTTTGAGAAGTCTGATTGAGCATTGGAAGGTTTTAAAGAAAGCCGGGCCGCACTGCATTCTCTAGGCCTTTTGACACCTGCAAGACAGTATCCTCAACACTTTTGCCTCTTTCAAGGCTACTCCAGGGGATTTGCATACCACCAAGGCCCACTGCTCCCACATCTGGTAACCCAGTACTTTCGGCAATTGGATTAGGCAGACAACTTCCAGGTCAGCAGAAACAGCAAATGTCCTAGTCCCCATGCACCCGCCCATACAGCAACATCCACCAAGCTTTAGTTTGCTCATAGTGACAAGGCGTAGGAGTTAGGATCAAATATTTCCTCCAAAGGTGGCACAATATATCATCCAACAGGTGTGCTCTTCAGATCATGTAAAGAAGCAATGCACTGCCATTCCGACCTGCTAAATCTTCAACCCAATTCGCAACATTTGTCAGAGGAGCGCAAGTCTATCTTACTCCAAGAGGTGCAGGTTGTTTTGGCAAAGGAACCATAGAGAGGGAATTGGCCCCAGACATAAAGACTTGCTGTTACTCCCATTGTTTCCTTGTACCAAGAAAGACAGAGGCCTTCATCCCATTTTAGATCTCAGCCCTCTGAACACCTGCCTTGGATCAAGGCAACTGGATGGTAGCTTTGGGCCTGCAAGATGCCTACTTTTAAATACCCATCCTGCACTCCCACAGGACATACTTGCAATTCAAGATGGGCCCGGAGCATTTTTATCGTGCTGTGCTCCCCTTCGGCCTCACCAGTGTCCTTCGGGTGTTTATGAAGGTGATGGAAGTGGTCACAGTATGCCTTTGGCAGTTGAGGATTCCAGTTTTCCTCTACATTGAGGACAGGCTGTTGAATGTGGGCTCGCCCCAGTGAGGTTTCGACTACCTCTAGACAACAGCAAACCTCCTGACATTTTTTGGGGTTACTATCAATGTGCCAAAGTCATATACAACCCTTCACAAAGTCTCTCAGACACATTCCAGATAGAGCGGAGCATGGGACTCCTGGACAACGTTCCACCAGTGCATTTTCTGCCCCGAGTTCTGAAGAAGATCAGGAAGGTTGGTGAAGGAAAAAACACAAAAGTTAATTATAAAAAGAACCCTCACTCACCAACCTAGTGGTGACATGCTTCATCATTGGGTTCCCACTGGAAGGACCGAATGTCCTCCTAGTGTGCTACTACGCCTGTTTACAGCGGAGCTGGTTCTTTTGTGTGTTATTAAAGTGAAAAACCCAGCTTTTGTAGGGGTTGAAGTACCATTCCACCAGGACTCTCATCCCCATTCTGTTAATTTGTCTCTTTTTCCATCTAAAAAGGCCCCTAGTTAGAGATCTGCACACTGGTACCTCATATTATTGTTGGGCTTCGCATCTGAGGGCATGGACAGAGTTAAGAAAGAACTGACAACAGAACGCTCGCTTATATGCGGCTTCATCGTCACTTCCAGGACAGAACAAAGTCAATGCAGAGCTGCACGGCACCACCTACCAGTGCACAGGAACAACACTGTTTAAATCTTCGAGATCCAGTCTAATGCCTAAGGATGTTCTATAGGTGAGGAATCTGCAGGTAGATTATCCATCAGAAAGAGTGTTGTGTTACTGAAGATGAGTAATTTGTTCATTGCATCAATTGATTTACATCTGCCCAACTGAGTCTTTATACTTCACTCTGTAATTCGTCTCAAAACTGAATTCGATTTCCCCTAATAATGTGGAATTGTGTTTTTTATGCCCATTAAGTCGGAGGGGGGTCTAGGGAATATGGACCACACTTCTACCCCCAGCCAATGGGTGCTTTTTCAAAAAGAGAAGGTTAGAAGATGACAGACTCTCATTATCCTGCATCACTCGGATGTCTCATGTTTTCAAGTGTGATTGTAGGACTTGGCTCTCAACCATCCCTACGCTCAGGGGCAAAACATGCTTACGCTCTAGACCAATTCACAGTAGTGGAATCAGTTTCCGACCTTGATGCTTTACCACCAGCCATTCATAAAGCTCGCTTGAACATTATCCTATCTGCTCTAGCTGCCCGCTGACTCACAGGCCCTGCTCCCTTTCCTGGTGCAGCCCCTGCTGGGCCGCTACCCCCATTGGCTTGCATGGAGAACATGTCCAACAAGTCCTCCTTCCTACTTTCCGCACAACCTCTTTTCTTTTGTAGTTCAGTGATCTGGTGGAACAGGTACGGGGGAGGTGGAGCCGCTGGAGAACAACTTACCCTGTGTTGAATGTGGCTAATGTGGTATTTCAACTTCTCCTGCGTATCTTGCACAGTCTTGGCTTGCACTTGTGGGCACACTCATGCCACTGTGTGGAGTGGCCACTGTCCTGCATCTATTTCATGTTAGGGGTCTTTCAGTCTCTCCTGCTGGTAAGCTAATCTCTCGGTGTTAAAAGTGCCATATTCAGGCAAGGACTTTTTCCTGTCCTCTTTAGTGAGTCCTAACAACTCTTGCATTCGCATGTGCGTTTGCCATATTGTTAGTACATACTATGGACAGGAGTTCATTTCTGCGAGGTCTCGCTATGGTTAGACGGTCAGATCCGCCTAGTCATCCCTTTTGTCCGAGTGTGATTGGACCATAAGTGAAAAGGGTCTGTAGGCCGTGTGCCCACTGCTCATCCCGTGAAGGGAGACCGAGAAATAGAAAGCAGGATAGGGATCCATTCAGCTATTATTTCCTCTAACTGGTCTCATGCAGGGGATGGAACAGCCTATCAGGTACTGACACTCATAGATCCCCCTCTCGTTTAACAAACCTTCATTCTACGCGTATTGGTTCATGAATGCTTTGGAGTGGCTACATTAGACGCTCTCTTTCTCATGTACATCCTTCAAGGGACTGTTCTCTAAGTCCAGCACACCTGCCTACCTCCACTGTTACTGCACTACTTCAAGACCCCGCTCACTTTATATTATGGTGTCACACTGGTCACACTCATACTCCCTTTCCCTTATTCACAACTCCTCCTAGCCCTACCTACCCAACCAACCATTATCCTTTTATTCTTCCCATCATCTATTACCCTGACAAAAACTATGTGTGCCCTTTTGACAATACATTAGGCTAATCATTACCCACAAACAATATAAACTATGCAAGCAAGCAACAAACAAATGTAAAACACTGTTAGACCGTTACCTAATTTTTTTCTGTTGGTTCTGTCTGTGCTCTTATTTCAACCAATTACCAGGTCCGGTGCTGGGCCACTCTCAAACCCCATTTCTCCTGGAGAAACCTCTCCTTTACCTGTGGCACCTGAGATCATCATGTGAAGCTCGGTCCAGCGCACCCTGCTTCTTTTGTGCTGACAGTTCTCCCACCACATGCACCATCTGGTTTTTTTTTAAACTCAATACGTCGGGAATAGCAGGCAGCAAATAAAAAGATTAAAGACAATTGTCAAGTTGTCATTTAAACCGAGCAGGGCTCACGCTAAAAAATGGTCAGTTGTACCCAAGAGCTAAAATAAATGTAAAATCAATCTAGCAAATATACATGTTCTCTCAATACAAGTCAATTCAGCTTGACCATGTGACAGAAACGTGTTACTCTCAGGGAAAACGTATCTAATGTGCAGCTGTTGGGATCTTCCACTTAGGGAAGTGCAGAAGGGCCTTGAGAGGAAGATATTATTAATTTATTCACTTATGGCCCGATTATTCTCACAAAATCCTGCTTCCCTTGCCAGGTTTGAAAGCGAGATTACACTGTTGAAAAAGCACAATGTACAACACTGCACACTATAGATTCCTAGCCTGCTAAGTTATGTAAAAGGGATACAGACAATTCAATGTCATGGCATGGGAAGCTTCAAGCAAATAGAAGGCGACATCTATATTTATTAGTACATAAAAGACGGTTTGTGAGGTTTCAGAAGACTCCACATTGAGACTGACCTTATGTGGCACCATTATCCATGTTAATGGATTACATTTTTTACGTCTAGGCAGGTGACTCCCAATTGATGATGTACATAGATTGCACTAAATATCATACATGCATCAAATCTAAAGACTGCCTTCAAATAGTTTTGCTTTGGAGGAATCATCTCTCTTTGCATCTCAGTACTGACAAAATGGAGATTGTTTTTTGTAAATTTCTTCTGCTGGTCCACCAGCTGGTTTCCAGAAACACTGAGGCCCTGCCCCTTCCACCCACCTCTGTCTGAAAAATAGGGGCCATATGTGACAACAATCCTTTATTTACAACTCATATTAATAAGTTCTCAAATAATTGTTTCCTCATTTTACATACTTAGAAAGAAAATTCTTCATCTTCTCCTGACCTCCCATAGCAAAGATTTGTGATCTCACGCCTGCGTTACTGAAGTTCTCATGGCTGCATCATATTCACACTGTAGCTGTTAGTTGCTTTTTGGATCTTACAAAAAGATCGTACATGTACTCAATGGCTCCCTGTCAACAAAGGACACATCTTCAAGGTGTTATGCCTTTGCCATAAAGCTATTCGTCACTCCCATTTTCATTACATGCAAAATCACTTTCACAAATATTCGCCAGAACCCTTAGATCACAACATGCCAACTTATTTGAGACACCTCTATGTTTCAAGAATCCACTGAAGTGAGCCTCGGGCCGACCAGTGCGAGCGCCTCAACGACTCATTGAGAAACTATGATGCTGATGCTGTCGGTACATTTTAGTTAACAAAGGGGGAGATGTAATCTCTTGCGGTGCTCACTTTTGACGCGGCCAAAGCCATTGACCGAGTAAATTAGTCATATTTGCAGAAGGTAATTTACTATTATGGTCAAGTGGAAAATTTCTCAAAAGTAATCACGAACATATACTCGGCTCCGGTGGAAAAAATACTTATCAACAGTAGAGTTTCAAAAGGTTTTCAGGTTAAAAGGGGTACCAGACAGGTTTGCCCGCTTTCTCCTCCATCTTTTTAGTTCAAACGAGTTTATTAACTTTGTACTCTGCATAATCTGTTATATTTTGCTTAACTCCTGTACTGTTTATTATCTATTAACTTTCAATAAAAAGTACTTAAGAAAAAACCCCAGATAAATACATTATTTGTACATTGCATGAGGCATACATGGTTAAAACATCGTTTTTTAATCCTATACTTTAAACCTATTTCAATTTAAAGTGGACACATTTGCCAATCTAAAACCACTGTATTTCATAACATAGCAGGCACGTGAACGGATTGCCATACAAAGCCCTTTAGCTTCAATTTTACGTATTGCCACTACACAGCCTGACTGCTACACACATTACAGTTTGAACATATATTGGGCTCTATTCACAGCAGTAAATGTGGTCCTAAACGTATTTCATGGGTGGGAAGGGGAATGGATCACTCCCAAATTTGGTGGGGGCGTAGGGGAAGGTATTTCCCCAAACATTTGACCTCTGATATTTGCCTTATCCCTCTGATTAATATATTATTTGAGGCATTTGGGTCTTGGAAGCAGGTGCATTATTTCACAAAATTATTTTACTATCAATTGATGCTTCATATGTGTCAGAACCTGATCCTTCAATCCTACGTTTAGATGGCTTCTGTTCTTTGTTATAAGCAGGTTGTAGTGTCCTCCCCTACCCGGGAGGATGTGAATGAAATACGCCTCACACAGAGCTCTGGAATCGACATCTTTATTCTTCAACATACAACTGCACACTGCATGTGGCCGAACTTATAAAGTCACTGGTCATGATCAGTTACTGCTTTCCAGTAGGCGGGATAAAACTTGTGCGCTCAAAAAAGGATCCTGACATTCATGAAGTGAAAGGCTTTGTAATACATGACAAGATCTGGGCTGGAGACACCCCCCTCGATATTTCTTTTGGCAGAGCTTTTTCCAGGCTATCCTAACCCCTTTGGAGACCCAGATAAAGCTATTAATTTCGCTCTGAATCTTTTTTATCCAAGGTAATTTGAATTCCAAAGTAATGGCATTAAATATAATTGTAAACTTTGGTGGAATAGCCATTTTCATAACATTAGCTCTCCGCATAAAAGTAAGAAGTAAGCAGCTCCATGATTTTAATAATTTTATCATCTCTTTGGCTTTGGAGTCCAAATTTACCTGAGCAATTTCATCAATATTTTTTAAGACTTCAATCCCCAAGTATTAGATTTTATTTTTAGATTCTAGTAAAGGCATTGTTGTATTCCAATGCATAACTTCGGTTTTTTAATTATTGATTTGATAACCGGAAATACTGCCAAACTTTGTTAACAGGCAAGTTATGCTATCAAGAGACTCATTCAGGCTGCTCATGTAGATCATTAAATCATCGGCATATAATGCCACTTTCAAGATCCAACCGTTAAAACGGAAGGGTATAATTTCTCTAGAGGACCTTATCGTGTTAGCATGCGGCCAGCTAGGAGCCAGGGTCGCGAGCTCCGTGGTCGTGAAATCGAGTGAAATGGAATAATGGCTCTTATACCAAGTTTTGAAGGGGTACTTCTTTTGACAACCTCAAGGTTCACTTATCGGCATTTTGGGGGCTCAGAGTGCTTCAGGGATTGGAGGTATTGGTGCAGAGGTCCTGCTGGATTTGCTGGGGGGTGGCGGCATCCGAGGCTGCCGAGCTCTGGAAAATGGAGGCGGTATTGACGCAGAGGAGTTTGTCGGGCTCGACGCGGAGGCATGTCCTGCCTGGAAACAGCGCCCGGGCAGGTCAGGAGCACGGCAGAGAGCAGGAGACTTTTGGGCGACTGCCGCAATGGAGTTCCAGCATCTGTGTGGGGTGACAATACGAGTAAATCTCAGGGGACCTTTATGCCTCCCCTTGCTTTCCCCAGTCATTTTCCGGGGTTTTAAAGCTTGGCATTAAAGACAGGCAACGCCGCAGGGGAAACTCTTGGAGCACACAGAAAGGGAACAGTAAAAATAACCTGGACCCTGAATTTGGCTTTCAAGCTGGTGACAGTGTAGAAAGTGTAGGAATAAATTACATTGTCTGCATGAATTCTATTAAGAAAAAGGGTAGAGGCTGACATAGGGGGTTCTCCATTTTAAACACAATTCCAGTGACTTTTTGGCAAGGGGATGAATCGATTTCTTCCCTACAATCGCTGCCTAGCCAGGATAAGCCAGCGCCATCACTCTATGAAGGCGAAGACATTAATGACATAAAGGATATTAAGAATAGCGGTATTGATATTAAAGAAGTCAGGTATGTTTTAAGAAAAAAGCGCCCGAACCTGGAGCCGGCTCCCCTAGGGGATGTTGACAATCCCTTGGTAGAAACCGTGCTAGTAAGAGAACAGGAGCAAGACAAGTAGTTAATTACAACAGAGGATAGTGGCAAAGGAAGACCCACCAATAGGAAACAAAGGGCTCAGAAAGTCAAGGGAAGAACAGCAGCAGTAGTCTAAACCAGAGCTGCAAAGACGGCTAAAAAAGAACAGCTAAAGAAAGGAACTAATTTGAAAGTGACTCCCTCACTGCGTTCTTTTTTTAAGGTGCAAGAGAAGCCAGCCCTAAGATACGGGTCACTTAATTTGGAGAGTGTCACTGAGAGTAATCTACCGGTAGGGTTCTCGTCAATTCTAACAGTAATAGAATCCCCCAATAGATATCAAGCACTTATGCCAAAGGATCTGGGAGTCGATGAGGAGAATGAGACTGAAGTTATTGAAGTCGAGGAGGTACCAGAAAGGGAAGTTAACCTGCAACAGTGCATAAAGAACAAGGATCAAGATACAGAAACATGTACGCAAGCTGAGATTGGCGATTTTGTGGGGTCACTCTTTAAGGAGATGAAACTTAGCTTTGCTATTCAGCTCTTAATCTTTGCTTAGTGGGATCCCCGTGACGGTGCTGCGGTAAAATCTCCAAAACCATGAAGCGTAGTTGAGAAATTTGGTGTTTTGCTTCATTCCAATCTAGATCTAGAAATTTAAAAGAACTTTTGATTGTACCCAAAAAAGTGGATGTCAAATGGCGAGGTATGTTGAGGTGTCAAAACTGCACTCATTGCAGCAATGTTATAACTGGCAAGAATATAACACATCCAACAAAAGGTCATCAAATTGAATTACACCACACAAGTATGTGTGATACCACTAATTGCATCTACATGATTAAATGCCCCTGTGGCAAGACATATGTGGGTCAAACGGAACGCAAATTGAAAATCCGCATTACGGAACATAAAAGTAATATAAGACTAGCTAACAAAAAATCAGCAATAGCCAACCATTGGAATGAAGCAAAACACCAAATTTCTCACCTACGCTTCATGGTTTTGGAGAGTTTACCGCAGCACCGTGACAGGGATCCCACTAAGCAAAGATTAAGAGCTGAATATTTCTGGATTAAAAAATTAAATTCTACCCTTCCCATAGGGTTAAATGATCGGATAGAATATTCGTGTTTTCTGTAACACCATGTCTTCTGAGCTGCACATTGACTACAGACTGATTCTGCGTTCCTCATGATAATGAACATTAACTTTGATGTCATGTGTATTGAACTTGAGTTGTTTTGAACACTTCCGGCTGCTTTATATACACGGAGTAATTGTCATATTTGTTTATTTTTATAAGATGTTTATTTCTGTTTAGATTGTGTTTCTAGATAACTTTATTGATCCACATAAGAGTGCTCACTTCCGCATGAATCCGACACACTCGTGTCACATGATAAGTGTATTCCGTGTTTCCCGCATCCCCATTGTTCGTCACCCCGATCACGTGATCGCTGCTAGTCCGTTTTTTGACTTTTTTATTTTACGCGTAAACCCACTTCCCCTATGCCTGCATGTACGAGAAGAGTATAGACACAGATTGTTCCAGTGCGCTGTAAGTTATCTTTACCCATTTACCAGTATGGTTACCGACTGTGTGCGCTTTCGCAAACAGTATTGATTATTTAAAACTGATACTCGCCCACAAATTTGAGAACCCCGCATGTCTTGCATTTGACCAGACCAGCTTGTATATTTCAACCTTTGCACAATGCCTCTTCCGAGCACTTAGTTTTAGTTCAAATAATTTACTATCGGATTAAAATACACCTCCTTACTCACGAAACGATTTTCCATTAGGTTTGCACTATATTCACGTTGGGCACGAATACAGAGTGTACTATTGTTATTTATTGTTTAGTGAAGTAAGTTATCAGGTCCTGTTTCATTTCTTTACAGACCCCTGACGAAGGGTCCTGCTTTGGTGACCCGAAATGCATTGGGTACTGATGAATAACTGTGAACAATATTGACTAATTGCGACATAAGATGCTTATTATGCCAGCATATGAAATTGAATTTGAACATGGAATTGAATTAAGCTCTTTGATTGGAGTACGAACATTGAATTAAATAAATTTGAACTTTGTGAAGAAACCTAGTGTTTCATGAGATATTGTGCACACATTTTGGTGGGTAGGTGACCCTCCCCACATCACGTTTGTATAAAATACAGTTGCACTGAAAATAAAGGGGAAGACATGCATATTCCAAGAAGTGAGGTATAACAATCAGAAGCATTGAAGGTGGTTTGCACGTTCAATGAAGTGAGCCATCTCAGAATGCGGTATAACATGGGGTGTCCTTGAAAATAAAGGGGTGACATGCACATTCCAAGAAGACAGACATCCCAGAATGAGGTACTTACATCAGTATTAAAATAAAGGGAAGATATGCAAGATCCGAAACGTGAGCCATATTTAAATGAGGTATAACATGCTGTAGCACTAAAAATAAAAAGGTGACAAGCATGGTCGAATAATGGAGCCATCTCGGAATGAGGTATAACATGATGTTCAAAAAATCATAGGGGAAGGATCACTTGTCCTGCATAACCAGGGTATGCAGGTAGGTGCGTTGTGTCTCACAAATTAAAAGACCCTCATGCACGTGTATTATGAGTGTTCGTAGCGGTATATGTTGCCTCCCCACTTTTTTCACACATGTGTGCATAATCCTTGGGTCAGTATTTATGCAACCTCTACCTGGAGGATTTACCCTTGGTTAAAACAGTAGTGATCATGAATAGTGGGGTGGTAGGAGAGTGAGTTAAAATACCTGGACAGCCAGATACATGACTTTATTGGGTCTGGATTCAGGTAGCTCAAGGGGGCGGTTGGATGTTGTGCCGCTCTGGAATAGTTAGGAATTCAAGCGCACTGTAGAGTGTGTATTAAAAAACGGTCGACATGTTTCAGCCTCGTTGCCTATATAGGTCGGTGGGCTTTCTTCAGGACCAGTGCAAAAAAGGGAAAAGGTAAGGTGAAAGTAAGTGAAAAATATGACCTGTTTTCAGTCAGTCCACGGTAGAATTGTACCTGTAGAAGAGAATTTAACATACACAACAAATGGGGTAGAAGAGGGGGAAAATAGAAGACACAACATATATATACAGATAGTCAACTAGTTTAAATCTGGTGGATTTTAAACAGCTTTAAAATGACAATACTTTAGCACAGGTTCACACTCTTGATAGGTGTCAACTCTTTCATGCTCATGCCTGGTGATAGCATGCTTGTGAAAAACGGTTTTTAAGTCTCAAGCAACCTCGTGAAGTAAATTACTGTGAGCTGTGTTGGTCGAACTTCAAAACATTGTATACGTGGCTCTATACAGGTGCTTGTGAAGGTGGGGGTAAGCCTTGGTTATAATGAGCGCCCAGTTGTATTTGCCCAATATCGACCCCTTGCGTATAATAGCAGGTAACTTATCTGAGCCAAGAGGTACGCTTATCCGGCGTGAATCGCAGTGGTTTGGAAAAGCGTGTTGTGCTTAGAAATTAGTGCCGCAATGTTTTAAGTGGCTAAGGGCGCACTGTGTTAGGCTTGGAGAATAGTGCCGTGATGTCTATAGTGGCTAAGGACGTACTTTGATAGAGCGATAGGGTTCGATTTTTCAAATCGTGGCAAATGTGAAGAGCGGGCGGCACTGGGTACTCGAGGTCTAAGTTACGTACACGTACCTGGTGAAATGCGTTTGTGCACTTCTTTGGGTCAGGGGCAGGGAGGGAGTGCCTTACTGCAGAGAGATGAGTAACATGATGTTTCACTGAAAATAAGATGTCGACATGCCTACTCCAAGAAGTGAGCCATCTCGGAATGATCTATAACATGCGGTGGCACAAATAACGTGGTGAGCCCAATTAAAACAGGTTGGGCTCTGGCACCTAGCCAGGTTAATGGACAGTTTTAGGAACATATGTTTTGAGTTATCTAGAAAAGTAGGGTTAGCCAGCACAGAGCCACAGCGAGATAAAATGGACGTCTTTGTATGCTCCAATCCAGTGCTGCGGGGGGCGGGGGTCATGGAGAGCAGGCCTGGAACCAGCCCACGCATAGGATGAGCTGACCAGGCTTGCATGCACATTCTAATAAGTGAGCCATCTTGGAATGACTCTGAGGCATAACATGTAATGGCAGTGAAAATGACAGCGTTGACAGGCACATTCCAAGAAGTGAGCTATCAAGACATCAATGACAGAAAGGTTAGGAAATTTAGACGTGACACGCTGGACTATAAATTGGGAGAAGTGTACACATGGCCAGAAGTGTACGCTCAGAGGAGACTAAATCGACCACAAACGCCCTACACTGACACATTCTCATCAGGAAGTGATGTTTCAAACAGACCACCACCAACAAAGAGTTAACCTCCCAAGAAAGGATCAGTGATAACAAGGGATGAGAGTCCAACAACGTCTACTGAAACCAGCACCCCAGAGGTGTCTTTTTTAGAGCAAGGCCCAGTACCAAACGACGACCCAGGAGGGTAAAGAGAACCCTCAAGCACAAGAAGCGTAACAACAAAGATAAAGGAGAAGAAAAAAAATACCTACAACAAAGACCAACTAGTCATCAACATTTCAGACTATACACTTTCACAACAGGAGCATACACTGCTACAAAAAGGGACATCCTTTGTCCCTACTACACAACCCAACACTTTAGAACTAGAAATCAGTTTCTTTAAGCTAATGCGCAAACTTAGACTGCAACATTTTTTTGATAATGTCTCACCAAAACTACAGAGTCAAGAACCCGACCAACTAATGGGACTACGCCCCAGGAGCTCCTTTATGGCCCCTACGAGCCACAAAACATTAGATCTTTTCGAAACATTGGTAAAACAAGACTTGATGAAAGTGAAATGCGACAAAAAGAAAGGAAAGAATATCACCAACAAAGATATGAGCATTTTAAAGAACCTAGCCAACAATAAGGACATTGTGTGTGTAAAAGCGGACCAAGGCGGAGGCCTGGTAGTCATGAATACTAACATGTATGAGACGAAAATCCTAGAACACATCTCTGATTCCTCGATTTATGCTCTGTTAGAACAAAATCCGACTAACGAGTATCTGAAAATTCTCACTGACATCATAAATAAAGCAAAAGAGAATGGCATTATCAATGAAAGGACAAAAAAGTATCTCGTCAAATTGAACCCGAAGAGCCCTTCGTTCTACATGATGCCGAAAACATACATAAAAACCTGCTGGACCCTTCGTTAAGACCGATTGTTTCCACTAAACGCAGCATACATGAGCCGATAGATAGGCCAATTCATTGATAAACATATTCAACCGACAGTGCAGCGCATGGTCACCTACATTCGAGATACAACCGATTTTTTAACTAGACTAAATATGATAAAAATTGAACAACATGAGCAGTTAATCCCTTGTACAGCGGATGTCAAATCCCTGTATACTTCCATCCCATACAGCTCTGGACTGGAGGCGATGGAGGAAGCCATTTTATCAACAGATTACGAACTACCATTACAAACATTTTTAATGGAACTCATGGTTTTCACCCTTTATCACAGCTCTTTCAAATATAACAACACATGGTACCAACAGTTGGTAGGTACATCAATGGGCAATTGTGCAGCCCCAGTATATGCTAATACCTTAATGAGAGCGTACGAAGAAAACAACATCCTTAACAATCTAGACTGGACATCCAACCTAAAACTGATAGTTCGATACATCGATGACATTTTCATCTTGTGGACCAATTCGAGACAGAAACTAGAAGAAGCACTGATGAATTTGAACCTGGCAGATGAGAGAATACAACTGACATGGGAAATTACAGAAAAAACGATTACCTTTTTGGATGTTCGGGTCAACCTATTGAAAGATGGCACAGAAACTGAAATGTTCCGTAAACCTACCGATAGGAATGACACTCTACATTATCAAAGCTTTCACCAAGTGTCAATAAAAATACACCTACCTGTCTCTCAAATGAAGAGAGTTAAGAGAATCACTTCAGATCCAGAGAAAGCAACCCTGATGATTCAAGACATGGGTGTTAGATTCAGCGAAAGAGGTTACCCAAAAAAACTGATAGACACTGCCGATCAGAAAGTGAATCAGACACAAAGGAACGACCTACTGAAAATCTGTAAAAAAGAACAAGAAAATAGAACCAGTGTGATATCAAGATTCTCAACAGCAAGCTACAGCTTCAAAAAAATCATCAGGAGTCATTTCATTGGGGCATCCTCAAAGCAGAACCAGATTTTAAATCAAGTTTCGATAACCCCCCCATCTTTGCATTCACGAGGAGCAAAAATATAGAAGAACTACTCAAGATGAAATCAGATCCAGCTAAGATCTACCGTGGGACTAGACCATGTTTACACTGTGGCAATTGTAACAATATCGTCAGAGGCAACAGTATAACGCACCCTATGAAGGGACACAATATCAAACTACAAGTCAATGCCACGTGTGATACAGACAATACCATATATATGCTGAAGTGCCCCTGCGGCAAGGTGTACGTAGGAAAAACGGAGCGGAAGATCAAAACGAGAATAATCAGTGGCGGTGCGTCCATTGGGGGCGTTGGGGCGTTGCCCCACTAGCCATGGACGCCCGCCGCTGGTGCCAGCAACATATTTACAGTATGAGTATTTTTATTTAAAGTTCCTTTTGTGTTTACAATAAATCAGAGCGCACAGCGCTACAGGGCCGGGACGAGCAGAATCGGGCATTGCGTATGGAAGTGGGCCGTGGGGGGCGGGGCTGCGGCAGAGAGTGATTGTGATTGACAGCGCACACAGGCAGGCAGCCAGAGCGTAAGCACCTGCAGCGGGGTCAGGGTGACTAGCTACGCATGTAACAGCCAGGAGTGCTCATAATTGAGACTGGCCTGCGCATGCGTAGTACCGAATAAACCTCGCCCCCCCCCCCCTGTAGCACTGAGAGACATGGCAGGGACCCGGGGCCCCGGTTTCAATATGGGCAGTTTTTCTCCTGCTCGTAGTCCAATCCTGGCGCAGTGGCGCTGTTAAGCCTGCGCCAGGATTGGCTGAGTAGAGCAGGGGTCAGGATCATGGGGTGCCGCGCCTGGGTGTTTGCTGCTAGTTCAGTAATGGCCAATCACATATGGCTATATCAAGCCAAGTTGAGGTGATTGGCCATAAGCTACAGTGACGTGACCGCGCGTGAGCAACTGAAAGTCGAAGGAAGGTTCTAGAAGACGACGTTGAACTCCAGACTAGGTGACCACTGAGACAGACCAGTTGATCCAAGTGCGTGACGGTGACTGACTCCTGTCCTGACTCACTCGTCGTATCGTATGGCAAATTAATGTAAGTGCAACATTATTATCTTATTACAGTACTACTTGTATGTACACTGTACAACCACCCCAGAATTCACATTTTACACTCTAGTTGCACTTGTCTCAATGTCTCCCCCCTTTTCGCACTTTTCTCCCACGTTTGTAGTCCTGGGACTAATTTGTGAAAAAAACAATGTTCTATATGTCCTGCACGACGGCGGCAGGCTAAGTGTTCGCTGCTGACATCAGCTGTGACCTGCACATCCTGTCAAGGACCACCCAGCCAGGCCTCTACCCTTCAGACATCCTTACATGGATTCATTCTCTAGGTGTACATTCGGGCACAGAGCACCTTGGCGCAGATGGCAGCCTCCGTCACTGAGGGTGTCTTTGGAATCCAATGTACAGGCTGCCGGAAATAAGGGGGTGGGGGCGTCATAGGCACACATGTTTGCGCGCCCGTTTTGTGTGTGCTAATACCCAACTTTTCAATTACTTTTTCTGCGTAATTACTATCTAAGCACTGGCGAGGAGTGCCCGGGTAAAACAGAGCGGACCAATTTAATACCAAATGGTCAAAATGTACACAGATAAACTACTTGCTGTCACGCGCTCAGGGTTTCAGGGAGGCTGCGTGGGCTTTGCTGGGCTGTGCAATGTAACAAAAGGGGGGATGCATAAAAGAAACCTCTCTCCTGTCCGACCTGTCGCCCTGCAGTGCAGGCCCATTTAGTGCAGCAGGCCTCAGGCATAGCATGTGTGTGGGTATCCAAAGCACTATTAAAAAAAACACTAGAAAATAGGCCCCGGCCACCGTGCTCTCAAAACGTTTGCGCCGTGCACTGTCTGATGGCCGCACGAAGGATCAGTGCACTGAATGTCGTGCTCTCTGAGGGCTGTGAAGAACATTGTCAGTGGAACACACTGCGGGCTACATACACATTCTCAGTGCACCAAAGCAAAGCGAGGCCTACATTTATTTATTTATTTATTCGATTTTATATAGCGCGAACTTTACCCGAAGGTGTCAGATTCTCAGAATGAATGTGCCTGTCTTCTGCCGACAGTGTTAAGTAAAGGTTGAAGGCAACGTGCGTGCAAACTACCGGCTGCTTTTTTCTTTCGGAAAGTCATCTGTATAATGCCGCATATTAGCACTAGAATTTTGCCAGCCGCAATTTGATAATTTGATAATTTGAGCATTGTACATGAAATAATTTTGATAGCAATAAAGGCTTGTTTTTTTGAAGCTGTGATCAGTTGGATTTCATTGTAATGTGCATTTGGGGGTTCCAAAAACAAAGTTGCTGCAGCAGAAGACATGTGATCAGTTACTTTTTAACAGAGGGCAAACGCATAACTAGGCATGCATATAAACGTACAAACAGTACATGAGGCTGAGATGGAAGGGAGAGGTGGGCCGCACATCAGTGGGTGAGGGGTATTCATGGATTAAAGACTAATACTAGTATTCTGGGATGGGCCCATCGAGCATTCATGTGTATAGTACGGGTCTGATGCCATTTGCACAGCTACTAGAGGAGTCCTTCTCAACCAGAAGACTGTCTGAATGATCCTGTCTATCTCCAGAACTATTAGATGCCAAAGGTGGATGTACACACCTGTGTATCCTGTAACATGAAATGTTTGGGGATTTAGCCCCATGTTGGCAAATTGGAACAGTCCAATATTAGTGTGTTGGGGGCTATTAGAACTGGGCTAGCCAGCAATTCATGGGGTCGAGCCTAGCCATTAGTGTGGCCTGACTTCTAAGAGCTAAAACAACGAGTCTCGCCATCAAAGGTTTTAGCATGTAAATGACAGCAAATATCATGTAAAAATATACTATTTCAAATTGTTTTTTTTATTTTTGAATGCTTCTGTTTTACATTCGTTTGTCCTCCCGGCATTAACAAATATTAAAATTAAGCTTTTAAACATGGGCCCCCATGCCCTGACATTATGCTTTGAGTGAGCCTAGATATGTCAGCTCTTCATGTACAGTATACACAAGCCAATGTTGTGCTAAGTGGAGCAACCTTGTTGTTTAGTAATTGATACGCAAGAGTGTTTTTTCTATTTAGAGCACATCCCAAACTGAATTTATCCAAGGTGCACTTTAATCTAACAATCAATCAAAATAATGCTCAGTGTATTAAAATGCTTTGGATAGGATCCCAGAATTTGGTCAAGTGGGGAGATTTCACAGTCGCTGGCAAGTTTTGAAAATGGCCACATTAGGCGACAGTCATACAAGTGGGGTTAGTTGGCTCGTAGCAGCATGTTTCTGCAGAAGGGACTGAACTACAAGTGTGGATTTGCAAAAGGTGCTGTACCAGTGGTATTAAGGTGGCACCATTTTTTCACTATTTTTTCAAAATTTTCTCGGTGCAGTATGCTGCCGAGTTTCTGCCCCACCACTTTCAAATGTCACCAGCCGCCACTGAGAATAATTGAACACAAGTCGAACATAAGGACACATAACATAAAGTCATTGGTGGCTGTACACTTTACAGAAGAACATCAGAACGTGTCACAACTGCAGTTTCTGGTACTAGAAACCATTGAGAAAAAAGAAGGCCGTGATAACAACAAGTTTCTGTTACAAAGAGAGAACAGCTGTATTCATCTATTGAACCCAAGCAAACCATTCGGTCTAAATGACCGCATAGAATTTTCGTGCCATCTATAACTGACAGTGTAATTATGTATGACAAGGGACAGTGGCACAGTGGTGGTAAGTCCACTGCCGTTCAGCCTTGGTTTTGGATCAAAAGCGATGTCCGGTCTCAACACACGCATAATGTCATGACCAGATTATGTTTTTCACTTCACTTTCTGTTGTTTACCAACCAATTGTATTATTGTTTCATATTTGTTGCTGTACACACGCCAAGTTCGCTATTTTTAGAACTTTATTTAACATTGACACAAACAGGTTCCCATGGCAACACGAACGAACAATCTCATTGGCTCAATTAACATCACGTGATCAGAACATCCGACCAATGATGATGCGCTTTTCATTCGAGACGAGAACATTATCGA
This sequence comes from Lissotriton vulgaris, assembly GCF_964263255.1. Lineage (NCBI taxonomy): Eukaryota > Metazoa > Chordata > Amphibia > Caudata > Salamandridae > Lissotriton > Lissotriton vulgaris. The sequence continues at coordinate 1,169,303,001 of NC_141693.1, forward strand.
TAACACGCTGTTTAATCAGCCCACTCGAACAAGCATTTAGACTGTCTCTCTGAACGCCGAGGAAACAGTTTAACATACGAGACGCTTCACGTCCTTTAAAGTAAGTTTTGTTTAACTTGAAGAGAGTTACATAGTGGAAAAATTGCAAACAGCAGCATACTAAAATTTAGTCATTTATATCTTTGCCTTTAGCTACACCGAAGATATCGCATTATTGAGAAGACATGTGAGTTTTGGTTAGCTTTGTTGCATGAGTGACACAGAGGGGTCACGCTTGTTGATCTTGAGCCACATACACTTCTTGAGGGCTATTGGTGACCATTATGATAATATTGTATTGTCACAGAATTGTTTATGAATTTTTTTTTTGGATTCATGACATTATGTACATTGGTAATGGATATCGTTAGGATATTGATATACTCTTATTCTTTTGTATTTAGCATATGGTCCCGGTAGAAGGGCATAACAGCCCGAAATGCATTGAACTGTGTATATATGATGTTGGAAATTCAAATATGGTGAAATGAAGACTACAGTTTATGAACTGAATGAACTTATGAATCAAATAAGAGCATCAAAATAAACTTAGAGTGTTCATACAAATAATTGGATAAATCCTGGTTTTTGACCTAGGAGGAAAAGTGAGGTGTGCACGAGGGGATGTTACTAATGTTACATTAGGAGCACGACTTTTGAAGTTTTCACTGTGGACGCCTATGACAAGAGACGTCACCCAACTAGCACCCTCTGAATAGAAAGACATTTGCTGTCAATACTACTTTAACTACTACCTAAACATAAGTTGTGCGCTACGTCTTCATTGTTATTGCATAACATGTAATGGCACTGAAAATGACAGGGTTGACAGGCACATTCCATGAAGTGAGCTATCTCGGAATGAGGCATAACGTGTTAGCATTGAAATATGGAGGTTGCATGCACATTTCAAGATGTGCGCCATCTCAGATTGAGGTATAAAATGTGGTGGAAGTGAAAATAAAATGGTAGACATGCACATTTAAAGACGTGAGCCATCTCCGAATAAGGTATACTATGTGGTAGGACTGAAAATAGAGGGGTTAACTTGCACATTCTAATTCTAGCCTCGCATTTACACAATGGTGACTCCAACAAGTGTGTTAACCAAGTAACCAGTTTTCATAACTCTCTTCATTTACAGAGCTTAAGAATGACTCAGAATGTTAAACTATAAGAATAAACATTCCTAAAGAACTGCGAGTACCTGTACTACTCTGCACTGCGATTCTTCATAGTGCACACAACGGAAGACTCAACTTTAACTGCTGGAGGAGGAGGATTGTGCCCCAGTGCCACACCCAAGGCCGGACAGGGGCATGAAGCTAACACATTGTGAAAGGATCGGATCATCCAAAGTAGCACACATGAGTGGAGTGAGTGACAGAAAGGAGTTGTCTGCACCAGTTATGACAGGCATCAGGACCTGACTGGCACTGTCAGATCACCATGACCCGACTATGAAAATATTCAAGGTGCGTTCCACTCCATACACCCCCGAAGCTACACTCCTGATCATAACTGCACTCATACACAATGTCCCCAGACATCCACCTCACTAAATTGCACAATAAACTCTCACACCGGTGTGCTGAGACTTGCATGTATGCCCAGCGTGCATTTTTTTTTATAAAATCCAACTCATGGGGCACACCAACAGCTTGGACCAGAAGCTATGATGTCCAGTTTCAGACTTTGGTACTCCCTGACTGAAGCCGTCTTTTCGGTCTAAATGATTAAGCTCAGTATCAGGCGATAGACATTTTTGTAAGTATGACAGACAAGAGTTGTCATTTCTATGCTTTATATAAATGATTAATAGGCAAATCACATAGAACATGCCATGGATACAAAGCATACAGATCATATACAAAGCATACAGATCACATACAAAGCATACAGATCATAAATTCAGAGAACTTCTTCTAAATATAATACTGCTTAGATTCGCCTTCTGCCGGTGGGGAATACTGTCTCCTTTACACAGAAATCTACATGTCCTTTTACAGGACTTCTAACAAAGACATTTATACATTCACATGAGTACATGGTTCTCAGACTATCCACCAATAGGGAATGATCAAAAAGAAGCATTCTAATATGGAATATATTCAAAGTTTCTCTCATGATAGTAATACATTTGGTTTGAAGGCATTTTTACAGTTTAGGGAGTCTCTGGGAACACTCTCTGGATATTGAGGTTATTCTCACAATCCTTCGTTTAGAGCAAGAACAGCAATTGTCAACATGTGCCATTTGTGACGTCGGTGCAAGATGGAGGACATGGTAAGCACAAACTAAGTTAGTGTACACTCAATTCATAATGCGTTAAATGTGCAGAAAGAAGAACAGCTCTCACATAATACTCAGCCATGCCAAGTACCACGCATCAGGGGTTAGACTCAAGCAATTTAGTACTGGTGTCCCCATCACCGCACTACAATACATTTGTCACGCACACTTCAGGTCATGGCACCGACTACAATGTGCTGTATATAAGAGCAGACAGTGCCTATGGCTTGCTCAGTGCCGCTGGCTTCCCAGCTGCAAGCATCATGAGGTCACTCAGATAACCCGGTATGGGAGCTAAGTGTTAATATGGGTATAATTTTAAAATGTAACTGTTTACTTTTAATAATTTGGCTTCCTCAGCGTTTCCTTTATTTTTAATAAACCGAAAAAACACAAGGATTGACAGCGCCAACATGTCTCGTTTATATAATGTGTGTGTGATGTAACACACTCCAACACCCTGCCCTACATACTTGGGATGAGTAACACTATAAAAGAAATTAAATACACATGAGAGACGGTCTAAGTGAAGATGAGGGGCACCATTGGAGGATGGTAGCAAGGCTGGACCGTGCATCAGGTGTTTCCCTGGGAGACTGGGGTGGGGGGGGGAGCGGTTTTGTTACTGGGGGCTTGTACTGCAAAGTTCCTTATATATCCAGTAGTTTTCAATCAACAATAAAAGCGGCCTCACTTATATTCAGGTGTGGTTCACCATTGTCTGGTGACTAATGTACCTGCTGGAGCGAGATGCGAATTTTGAATCGTCTAAGGTAGCAAGCTGCGGCCATACTGAAAATTCGTGAACTGCACGATTGTCTCAGCCTAATATAAACTTATTTAGACTTGTACTTAGGTGGTTGTTTATTTACTTACTTATATACTATTACACGACCACCTCTGACGTGTTTGTAAAATGTACCTTTTATCCCGAAGTTTTGTCCTGAATTTTGACCTTTTGTCCTGAATTTTTGTCCTGAATTTAGTCCCTTTGTCCTGAATTTTTACACTCACCATCCTGAATTTGCACCTATGCTAGTTGGTCACCCTAGCGAGAACACCTGGAGATTTGGGAGCGAGGATGGCTGCCCTCGGCGTGAGCCTGTGCTGGCTGAGAAAGGCACCCTGTTTACTCTCACCCAAGTGACATGTTGCATTTAATTATTGCACATAACTGCTCGCACTCTCACAAGGTTTGAAACAGGCCGAACGTCTGCCACCAAAATGTGTTATTTAAGCAGGAGCTTCCGGAGAGAGCGGAGGAGCGCCGCCCACCTAAACAATGCCCCAGAGCAGCTATAAAATAAAAGAACGTTTATTGAGTAGGATTTAATTTTGAAGCAACCCGTCCTGAACGGAGTGTCAGGACAGGGCGGGGCCGGTGCTGCTGAGTGGCAGCAGGGAGCTGTGCACTTATGTTTAAAGGGCGCATGTGCCTTTGGCCGGCCGTCTTTCGCCAGCCAGCTAGACATGCACATTTTAAACTTCTGTAATCTAACTGTTTTAGACTGCTTGGTTAAAGAAAGCGCAGGCCTCCAGTGCTCCCTCCAATCCAGATGCGTCCCTCATGCGGAGAGACGTGGCAGGTTTGGAGAGTGCAAATTCCTGGTCCGAAGCTTGCAAAGTCATCTGAGCAAGTAGGAAGTTGCGTGTCAAGTCTGCAAGGTAAGTGCCTTTTTTTAAAACTATTTTTCTGCTACCCATATGTTGCTCGCTCCACAACCTTAAATATGTGCCAGCCGCCCCTGTATTTAACACACTTTCTCAGAAGCCCTGCCATAGGCTATTTATGATAATATTTTAAAACACTGCAACCAAATCCAGCATGTGCTAGGGCGCTTAGTCACGGATGAATGAGATCAAGACAAGCAGAGCAGGGTGTAGACTTTGAATTGTATCCTTCTGCTAATTGGTAGCCAGTGAAGGATGGTAAGGGCTTGGCGTGCTGTTTAGGTTTTGGAAATACCCAATAGTATTCGAGCCACTACATTTCAGATGATTTGAAGTTTGTTGGTGACAGAGAGTGGGCTACTCAGATAGAGGGAATTGCTATAGTCGAGGCGAGAGATAATGGATTGTCGCCGACCACCAAGACCTCCGTTTTGTTGCAATTTAATTTCGGGTGGCTAGCTGCCATCGAGTTAGAGACCTGTTCTAAATGCAGGTTTTGTTTTTAGGAGGTGATGGCTACATTAGGGGAGAGAGAGACGATAATCTGCGTATCATCTATGTACGATACCATGGTGAAGCCTGATGAATATATGATATCAGATAGAGGGCGGATGTACAAATTAAAAAGCGTAGGGCTAAAGGAGGAGCCCTGCATCCCTCTACATTTTATCTGATGGGTTGTAGAGAGAAAGGGCACCTCGCTGATCTGAAAGCTTACATTTTTGATGAAAGATGAATCAATGCAAGTAAGGGTGGACTCGGTCAAATTTTAAGGTCCAGCACATGTGCCCCTACAGCTATGAGAAAAATGAGTGTGCAGTTCCTGAGGGGGTGTAAAGGTATAGTATGAGTAATAGGCAGAGGGGAGTGCTCCTTTTAGAAGCAAGGGCCCTCACACACCCCAAGGGGTGTAATGCTTCATCATCGGGCAGCTCCTCGTTGGGCCGGCCCTGCAATGCCCAACAGGTCCCCTCGAGGGGGCTCTTTACCAGGGGTCTTTTTTTTTTTGCCGATGAGATTTGTGAGGGTAAGTGAACAAATGTGAGTAGAATGGGTGATGGAATTGTGTATACAAATGATTAAGGGTATCTGAACAAGAACTCAGTTGTAATAATAGGGTCCCTTTATTATTGTTAAAAAATGTGACTTAAGCATAACATAGATATAATGGTCTATTTAGCTGCAAAAAGTGTAAATCAAAAGGTTAACATGTTTCCTGCCTATTATAGTCTTGAAGGATCATGGCATTTCCTCAGGACCAAGAAGACTTGATTCTACACGAACAGGGATGGAAAGGTAAAGAGCGTGTTCACCATCCCCTGTATACTGTACATGAATTTTCAGTACATCACCAGGGTGTAGACCTAGATATAGGAGAAACAAGAGGGTACAAGGGACACATTGAAAATATTCATAGTTATATACAGATACAGTTAAATGGGAGAACCGCCAGTGCCGTGGTGACAGATGTTCGTAATTCTTGTAAACGTATCATCATCAGACGTAAAACAAGCAAATAGGATTTGTGCATGAAATGTACTGTTTTCAATTGATGTGTATTTCATATTGTTCCTCTTCTATGTTTATCTCATTAATCCTTTCTATTCCATGTTCTACAGCTTGCGCACTTTGAAGGAATGTTTACCTTCAAAGTTGCATCGCTCGTGGTACCTGTTCTCCTTAAAAACTCCAACTGCTGAATCAGGCATTCAACAGTTGGACCTTCTCCTGAACAGCTGTGCTCCTCTGTATGCTGACTTTAAATGAAGAATAACCTTTCAACTTTAATGAACATATCCTGATTCGCTCATTTATTTTACTGGATATCAGAAAAGACCTTCTTCACATTTTGGCGACAATCTTTTAAAACAGCATTTCACCATCATTGCACGGACTTGCAAAGATTTAACTCTTCTACATTGCCTTCTGCAGAGTAATTCTTGCTGCTACGTCTCGTCTTATTCAGAAAAGAATGGCGTGGTGAAATTTAGAAGCTTTTACTTACTTCTGTGGTCCGGCATTTGATGACGCATAGCTCCTCCCTAACAACAGCGCGGTTGCGTCGTAGCAACGACTACGGAGTGAGGCTTCGTCACTTTCATGACTACGGCTTCATAGCAATGGGTGAGGCATAAACCGACATCATCACGCAAACGTGATTAGGCAGACAGCGGCCATATTGAATTACTCGGAAGCAGCATTTCCAAGGTAACACCACTCACAACCGTCTTTCTCAAAGACGAAATGCTTTCCTTTAGCATTCAATGACGATACACGTCATTGTATATTCACGGCGATATACACGCCTAACGTATATTGTTTATTTTACGCTTCTAAGGAAAAGGATACAAAGGTGGAGTTTCTCAGCATTTGCATGAAATACTAAGGTACATTTATTTATTTATTTTACAACGTCAATTTACACGCCCACATATTGCTCAGTTCTTTAATAATTAACGCTCTCTTCAAACTCTTTACATGGCTTCAAATCAACAAATAGTTAATTGAAACCATTTTCTTCCTGTCCCCGGTAACCCTAAAGAGACTTGGAAAATCTGGTTTTGTAGTTTTGAAAGCTACTTAGTAGCAATTGATGCTGATGATTATTCAGCCAAAAGAAAATTAGCAATATTATATAGCCATTTGGGAAGTGCTGGTCATCAAATATTTGACAATCTTCCAGCTTCTATTCCTCACCCCGGGAATGGAGATGGTTGGAATGTTTTCACTGACACAGTAGAAAGACTAAATACAAAATTCCTGGAGCAACCTAGTGTAATGTTAGAACGAATTAATTTTATGAAAAGAAAACAGGAATCAAATGAAACAGTAGAAGAATTTATCTCCGCTCTCAGGAACTTGGCTGCAGATTGCAACTTTGGAGCTTATCTTGATACAGTGATCAATTTGTTTACAAATGCTATCATAAAAAAATTCGAGAGAATTTTAAGCTGGCGTGATCCTTCTGTTTCAGAAGTTATAGACATGGCTAAAAGCATAAAAAGATCAATTATTTCCTTGAAATATATTTCAGAGGAAAGTTTTTCTCTGATACAAAATGACACCCACATAAATGCCATTTCTACAAGAAACAGATTTACAAAACCGTTTCAAAGGAAAACACTTTCTTCATGTTACAGATGTGGTTCAAGAGCACACCTTCGAAACAGTCCTATTTGTCTTGCCCTTGGCAAAAGATGTGCAAATTGTCAAAAAATGGGAAATGTTCACACCGTTTGCAAAAGTAGATGCTCTATTCAAGTTAGTGCTGCAACTTCAATGGAGCATCCTGACATTAATGTTTCCTCTCTTCAGTCTCCGTTACAAAACCTTAATATCAACACAGTTGATATCAATACTGTGGATGTATCATCATACATTTTACCTGAGAAAATTATACTTTCCATTGATTCCATTGAAGATTCATCTAACTCTAATCGTGCTAAGGATCCCACATGTGAGGTTAAAATAGATAATATATCTTTCAACATGATGGCAGTCTCTGGTGCACCTGTGACTATCATCTCTGATGTATTGTTTAATGTTCATTGGTCTTCTTCTCATGTACATTTGCAACCCTTAGATATTATCCCAAAAGTGTATGGTGGAAAAGATATAGATATGCTAGGATATTTTGAAAGTGATGTTTCATGTTTAGGAAGATGTATTAATACCAAAGTTTATGTAGCAATTCAAGGAAAGAGCATCATTGGCTGACAAGAATGGGACTTAAGCTAGTCCTTGGTTCAGATTGCCCCGTTCAAGTCAATGATGTCTCTATTACTTAAGTGTCTGAAAATGAAAATTCAGTGGTTGATAGCATCATTTCTGATTTTCCTGAAGTTTTTAATGAGTCAGTTGGCCAAATCAGGAATTATGAACATCTTATCAAGCTTAAACCAGGTGCCATTTCTGTCATTCAGAAGTTGAGAAATATACCACTGAATGTTAGAGATGATTTGAAGAAATTGTTAGATAAAATGGTATCTGAGGGCATAATTGAAGCAACAAATTCATAACTATGGGTCAGTCCAATTGTTGTTGTTAAAAAAAAAGATTCCAGCATTCGTTTATGTGCTGACCTTCGCTCACTGAATCAAAATATAATTATTGATTGTCACCCACTACCGAAATCCAAGATTTACTTACTGGCATTTCTGGTTCACATTTTTTTACACTACTTGATCTCCGCAGTGCATACCATCAAATTCCCCTATCTCCTTCCTCTCCGTAACTTACCACATTTATCACTCCTTTTGGGACATTTAAGTATTTAATACTTCCATTTGGTTTGGCCTCAGCAGCCAGTGTCTTTCAGATATTTATGGATACCCTACTTCAAAATATTGATTCCGACCAGGCCTATCAAGACGATGTGCTTATCTTTTCAAAGAATAAGAATGAACATGTCCGCACATTAAAAGCAGTGTTATCTTGCTTCAAAGACGTTGGGGTAAATTTAGGAAAGAACAAATGTTAATTTTTTGCAGATTACCTTGGACACTCGATTTCTGCTGATGGCATTCTCTCATGTTCACATTTTCCTCTGGGTTCTTCTTCTGACAATCTTTCACCTTGCACACAAGTCACACAAACACCTTCAGATAATTCTTCTCATTGAACCTCACCGATTTCCATTCCCCAATCCATTCCTATTTCACCTACACCTTCAGTTTCAACCTCAAGTAGAGTTTCTCGGAATTGTTCCTTTCCTGCACGATTTAAGGATTTTTATTTGTCTTAACATTGTTTTTTTCTCCATTGTGTTTATCAAACAGTTTTTTTTCTTTTGTGAAAAAAGGAGATGATGTAATGTACTGTTTTCATTTAATGTGTATTTCATATTGTTCCTCTTCTATGTTTATCTCATTAATGCTTTCTATTCCAAGTTCTACAGCGTGCGCACTTGGAAGGAATGTTTACCTTCAAAGGTGCATCGCTCGTGGTGCCTGTTCTCCTTAGAAACTCCAACTGCTAAATCAGGCATTCAGCAGTTGGATCTTCTCCTGAACAGCTGTGCTCCTTTGTATGCTGACTTTAACTGAAGAATAAACCTTTCAACTTTAATGAACATATCCTGATTCGCTCATTTATTTTACTGGATATCGGAAAGGACCTTCTTCACAGTGCAGTCACATATGTCACCAGTTGGGTTACTTATCTACTATGTCCGGCTTTCAATTGGAGATTGTTATATTGTGAGGAGTAGAGAACCCTGCATGGTCAATGTTCCCCATCAAGAACACAGAGCGGCACAGTAGGAACCAGAAACACACACCGTTAGGAGCTGGCCCCCAAGGACAAAGGAAGCAGTAAAAGAACGGGTAAAACGTACCCAGAATAATAGAAGAATAAGGCCCCAATCGGACCGAGCAAGGTGTGCGCACTTGCACGTCCCATCAGTGCTCAAATGAGATAGGCAGACACCGTTCAATAACATGCGGAAGGGTTGCCATGAAAAGAGTGACAGATTCAGGAAGCGTCGGGGACGGGGAGTAATTACGGCAACTAGCTGTCCGGGTGTGAAGGAGTCGGGGCAGCTGGAGGAAAAGGGGAGGGGGTGGTTGGTGTATGGTAGGGGGGTTGATTACTTACAGAGTCGAAGCGCAGTGCGTCTTCCGTCCTTCCCTGCCAGTGACTAAATGGAGTCACTGTGATGGTGGCTCCTAATCTACTTCCTGAATAGACATCCAGGACCCGGAACATGGTACGTATACTGTGTGCGGTGGGTACAATATTGGAAGAGTAGAGGGTCATACTGAGAGGAATCAAAACAGGACTAAAGGTGGATATCTCCCGGTGCAAGCACAGACTAATGGAATCAAAAAACAGAATAAAAAAACGAGATAAAAAAAATAAGGTCGATGCAGTACAGTTCAAAACCAGGTACAATTAGGACCAAGAGTGGAAATAAATATAGCTGAGGTCGCAAAAAAAGATAGGTATAGTGCTAAAAACGGCAGGGCAAACTGGGCCGCCAGGTTGAAAGGGAGTGGCGATCACATGAGATAGGTGAATCGCTGACAAGTCCTTCAAAGAAGTGCACAGCCTTAGTGCATTCTATATCCTCAGGATGGATATTTAGGTCACCTAATAGTATAAAGTTAACTGTCTGGAGGCTGTGTGAAGCCAGAATATCTGGCTATAGTGGTACTGTAATGGTGTGCACATTTGCAAACAATTGTCTGGCATTTTCATGTCTTTTATTTTTTTAAGTATTTTTCAATTCAGCAGCTTCACACTTAGGGCCTGATTACTTTTGTCTGCACAACACTGTTGCAGTTTGGAACTGCCCAACCTTACGTTGGCGGTTCCAACCGCAGGATTATGATGATAGGTTGGTCGCAAGCATCCATTTTCCAAAGAAAGCTTGTGCGGCGGACTGTATAGGCCTGCAACACAATCTTCCATTGTAAAATGGATGTTTGTGAACATACCTGCAATATGTGGCAGGCACCATGTGGTGCCTGCCACATGGTACAGGGATGTTTAATGGGGCACCATAGTTGCCCCACAGGCCCCATTGTGAAGGGCCAGCAGGAAGGGGGCCCTGCTAGGGGCCCTCAATGTCGCTTTCCGACAGCCTTTCCATGTCGGAAAGGCTAACATGGAATGGCTGTCGGAAACAGACATCATTATCCCGACGGCCAAACTGCCGTCAATAAGGGATTATGCTGTCTTTCTGACAGAACCTCGTCAGAATCCCCCTGCAGGTTTTACTCCGACTGCCATTATCCTGATACAGCCCTTAATTTTAATGAAGCATTTACAAAGGTGTCTGTGCAGTATGGCCTAAAAAAGCACGATGACGCCGCTTCAGTGGCTGCATTATTCTGTTAGGTGCTCATGCGTGACATTGTGTGTGCATGAATGTGTCATTTCGCATGCAAACCTACAAAATGAAGCAGGAGCCATTTTTTTTATTTACTGCGATTGATTGGAAGATAAAAATTAAAAAGTAGTAGCTCAAAGTGCTTTTCTTTTTAAAGGTAAAGGGAGTAAAAGCAATTTGCAGACTAATTAAAAAAGACAGAGAGCAGCAAAGGAGCCGGTGAGACGGAAGCAACTGGAAGTGGGTGGGGAAGTGAAAAGCTTCCCACGAGTGAGATCAACACTGCAGCGAAAGGAGAAGCACATTAATGCAAAAGCAACACAGAGCACTGGATGCTAGGCGGTTGGCTGGGGAGAAGCACACAAGTGAGAGCTTGCAACATGAGGGAGAGAGCAGCATGGAGCACAGGGCAGGTGTTTGGCTGTGATGCGGAGAAGCATATTTGTTATGAACCCCAATGTACCCCAATATAGACTTAGTTACACAACCTTTTCCCTAAATCTGTCCTACCATTGTTCTCTAATGGGTCTGACGCTGACCTTTTTATCTAGTTAGGGGCTACATGACTGTCGTGTGGTTTTCTCCCCAAAACTAGCCTCATGTATTATACATAAGGATTCTCAGTATCACAGCAGGATTACCTTCCTGCATAATAACTCGGTATAAGGGTCACCTCTATCGTCCTCCTTGCCCGACATGCCTACAGTATATTTTTAGGTAGAACCCCAGAGGGTACCTTTCGGGTATATAAGCACTACATTTTCGCAGGGAAAACCAGAGGACAAAAAGTCTTTCATGTTGATATGCTGACACAAGACGCTGAGGTTCCTGCATTCAGACACTCCAGCACGCAGTGGTCTGACAACCCTTACGGGGTGTCCTTCTTGAGACCAAGACGGGGTCCTTCATTCTCCCACATCAGGTTATGGGGTTGGCTTTATCCTAAGGGGATTTTTGGCTACACACCTACGTACATGCTAGGTGCACTTAGGTACATTTAGTTTGGGTTGCATCATAGGAGTACACATTATTTCTGTCATGTATATATATGTCTGCATATATTCATTGTTTTAGCACTATGGTAGTATTATACCTTTTCTTTACTCTGTTGGTGCTATAACTGTATACATTTGTTTCTGTCTCATGGTTTTTTGCAGCACACGTATTTTACACTAGAATGACGCTGGTTCAATAAATGCTTATTGAAAACATCCCCACAGTTTAATTTTTGTAGCTCTCTGAGACAAAGTGAGCACGAGTGACTGAGCAAAATGTACTGTACTGTTTTCACGAACCCTGAGGGGTCAGGGTTGTCATGTTCGATAGTTGCCAGAAACGATTCGCTCCTTGGTAAGAGGGGCTCGTAGTGGCACTGTGAGCTAGCAGGACTAACAGACTAACATATCCTGTGGGGGTGGCTGGAATCGGTCTGGACACCAAACCCTAAGTTTTTTTGTCTAAACGTGCAGATCATATATAGATTTGTAGGAACTACACAACACATGAGATAGAATGCAGGAAAAGACATGCACTTTTATGGCATGCCTAGGCAAAAATAAAACATTTGCTCCCTAGAAGTGAGCAGTAGAAGGAAATAAGCTATCCAGTTTGAGAGATGGTAAATAGCCTATCCAACAGAGGGACAGACATGAGATGGACTGGCTGGCACAAGGGAAGCGATTGAATATGAAGCAAGCAAATGAGAGGAACAATAAAGCCAACCAATGGTAAGCAAGGGGCGGGCAGCAAGATCTTGTAAGTTGTAGATAGGTTCACAATAGGTCTATTGCAACAAAATAGCTTGTCCTGCCTAGTAGGTACGACCTAAAAAATAGGGAGGGTAGAGCAGAGAGAAAGAGCCTCCCTAAGTCAGCAGAAAAGCATTCCTGCTGCTGCTCAGGACTACATTTTTGTTGCCTCTGCTGCTCAACCGCTCCCTGAATCTGTCACCAGAGCACCAACCCTGTAAGGGACAGTACTTCCAGTGATCATGGATCACCAGTAGATGGCTGCTTAGCAGCATCTGTTCACCTACTGTAGCTCAGGGTCATGACAGTCCTGATTGGTAGCAAGTAAAATACCCCTGCTAAGCATTATTTGTCCCGCTGAACTGCTGCTGATCACCCAGAAGTGCGAGATGTCGGGCTGCAAAGAATGAGCAGCATGGTGCAGTTAAACCTCGGTGCAGTAGGATGAAACCAGGTAATTTCACCCCATTTTGTGAAGTAAGAATTTGTCAGCTATACCAATGAAATGTATAGCTTCACCCAGATTTAGCATATGGCAAAGTGCTGTGTGCAACAGTTGGACTTTTATTATGGAACATGCAGTCCACCTCGAGCTGGTTTGCTGTCTGATTCATGTGTCTGTCGGTATAACATTCTTTGCAATTCACTGCTGGTGACACTTCCTTCTTATGGATAGGATTTCTGGTGAGTGGTAATATTTTCATCTGTTGGACATTTTAATGCAATGAAGACCTTGTCTTTTAAGTTTTATCCAAGCACATTCTACCAAAATTAGTTGTCCCTTTGAGCCAAAAGTCTATCACTCAACAATACCTTATACTTCTTGCTCCACCATCAATCTTTTCCCAACCTCAGTCTTATATTATTAAGAGAACCTCCGACATGGGGTGATAATCTACAATTCATCCACATTAAGGTAATGCTTCGTGATGCTATGTGTTTTGTGGTTGAAATGTTGAATTTTTGAGGTTTCATATAATAACATTAGTGAAAGTGATTCATGCAATATATTTAGAAATACACCTTTGATGTGTGGATGTATGTATATATATGTCTGTGTGTGTGTGTGTATGTGTGCTTAAAGTGGCATTTTCTCAGGTGAATCATGTGCACATGTCTAGCCACTAATGTCATGTCCTTGCTTTGACTCATTCGCAAACTCACAACTGTTGCCCATTACTTTATCTAGGATTTTTGTGGAAAAATTGTCGATTGCAGAAAACATGTTTTTATTATGACGGACTGAAGTTGTAGTTTTTGGACTAAATACTACGTTATAACTGGTGTAGTTCAGTGTTTTTTGCATTTTTTTAAACGTCAGCGCATGTCTCATTCCAACATCTAATTATAACGCCACGTTAATCTTTGTGTTTTTCAGTAAATTTATTTTCGTTTTTTTAAATCATATTTTAAATCTGACCAGTGGCCAATCTCTTTGCCCCTCCCCCCACAAGCGCCCTGGGGCTCAGGTTGTCACTACCATGCCCCCTAAAGCCCTTTTCTAAACAATGTTTCAGGACCTGAGGAATGAGTCATCAAGCTGCAACAGTTGCATGAGCTTTTGCAGCTGGCTAATCAGATCGTAAGTACCATGCTATGCTCCTGGGTAACGCAGCTCTGCATTGGCTGAGAGGGAAAACATTTTCTCTCTCCCAATGGGATTCAAGTATTATTGTTCTCTTTTGGTACTACGGGACTGGCACAGTACTTAACAATAAAGATATCCCTAACGTTTCTAAGAGATTAACCCCTTCATGCCTACCTGAGCATCTCTTTAAATATACATTTCTCAAACTATCAAATGGGTTTATACCAAATATCGAAAAGCGGGCTTTCTGAGTAAAGTTCTAACTTTCAGGCACATTCGGAGTAATTCCGCTGGGCTGTTATTCCTGCATTGGAGAGTAGAGTTTCTTTTGGAAATTAACATGGGAAACAGATGGTTTTAGGACCCACTTTTTTCTTGGCCCTCGGTTGAACGATCAGCGCAAAACTTTCCAAGAACAAACCAACGGTTAAAGGGACATTATAGTTAGGTGAAAATGTCAGTTAAAACATTCTATTTAGCAAAACCACAGAAATTCACCAATTATAGTTATCTCGAGTAACTATAACTCGTGCCCTACAGAAACTATAAGTCTTGCCTCCGCCATGCACAGTGTTGTTTTCAATGATTTAATTTCAGATGTTGCAATCGTTTTATCAATGACGTCATAGAGCATGTCCTAATTCATGCAATATCTAAAGTATTTAGCAGTGCATGGCGAGGGCTTGAGTATAGATATTTTAGGGCATGAGTTATAGTTCTTTGAATTTCAGTAGTTTTTTTTTGTTCAAAACTGTCTTTTTTAACTGAACTATAAAGTTCCTTTATTCTTTTGTTTTTTCATTGAATTTCTTAGGTTTTTGTTAATGTAAAGTAACAATATTACAATTCCTAACTATAACATCACTTGAATCTTTGTTTTTTCAGTGAATTGTTATGTTTTGTAATGCAAAGAAAGATGTCAATCTCGATAAGTGGTGTGGGGTTAGACGGTATACCCTGTGCCCAAGCCCCTCGTGGGTGCCAGACAACCTTCAGCCATGCATGTAGGGGGTTAGGGTGCAGGGACTAGCTGCAGGCATGTCTTGCACCCGAAACCCCCACGGGCCACCAACCCCATGCAGCACATGAGCTTAAATATTAATAACACTGCCCCGGGTAATGGGTCCCTTAGGTCTCAAGAAGGCTCCGGGAGGCTCCCCTCAAACATATATTATACTGGCCCAACTGGGCCCTGAACCACACCAGGAGATAAGACCCAGGAGGGGTCGGTATGGAGAAGCTATAAATAGGACTACATTTCCTTAAGAAATAGATTTTTGATTTGCGTAAAACTTTGGTGCCGTTTGACGAATCTTCACAAAATGTTCTAAAAAAGCCTCAAACAACGTTAAATTTTGGGAGCGGAGTCCTGCTCCCATGCCAGAAGCACTGCTTGAGACTGCTTGTTGCAATGAGTGTACCACAATAAAGTTGCGTTATGAGTCTTTTATTCAAATTGATTCCAAAGTAATCATTATTTTACTCCATTTCAGTCAGTCGCTTGTCGAGCCATATTGTATATTTAAAATTCTAATACAGTAGACTGTCCAACCGGACTTTCAGTTTCTACAGCAGGAATATATACATGATTCATCCTCGATAGTGAGTAATATCCAATGCATTTCGAGCCGTATTTTTAGCCCTTCATCAGGGATTCACTAGAAATATAAATAGGAACGTTAAACCTGAAGCGTACACGAACAACCATAATACGATTTCATCAGACATTCATTTATGCATTGGTGAACTAGAAAAAAATACTTCACTGGGCGTTTTCCCTCTAATTGTTCATTCTACAACTCAAGTATGATGACTACCTTTTCTGATTTCCCCATGTCAGTTCATGTAGAGTCCCCCTTATTACAACGCATATTGTACCCCTTACTCCAACCTTGTACCACACTCCTCATACCTGTGTCGCATGCCATGGCCTCTTAGCTAGTTTGTTTAAACTGACCGTCACGTCTCTAAACACCTGATGTCATTTTAAATTCATCAAACGTGACCCCTCCCCTGTACGTACCCTCGATCTCCTAAAAAAGCCTCACCCATCTCTTGTTTTCTGCAAAGTTCCAGGGTGATCTGTCAAGCGGGGGTGAAAAAAAGGGTCCCAAAATGCATTCCCTTTATGCAGTTTTCTATAGGCAAATTTAACATCACAACAGTCCAAATAGCTGAACAGAATTACACCAAATTTGGCAGAAAGCTTGGTCTTTACCCAGAAAGCCTGCTTTTTTTGATTTGGGGTAAATCTGTTCAGTAGTTTTTGCAAAATAAAGATTATAAATGTATGTATGTTTCATGCCGCAAAGGATTCAAGTATATTTAAGGCCAACAAGGTTCGCCCAAACGAGTCAGCACAGGACCTCAGGGAACATAGGGGCATATTATCAAGGGGGTTTATCTCCGCTTTTTTGGCTTTAAAAGCCAAGAAAGCGGAGATAAAATTATCTCCCTATTACCAAGCTGTCGCTAACACCAGTTAGTGACAGCTAATAGGAGATAGCGACCATCTTGGGCCTTGCTTTGCATGTCAGTGATATTTATCACTAATGACATGCAAAGTGGGCGTGCCAAGATGTTAGCGACTGGAAACAGTCCCTAACATCGCTATCTCCTATTACCAATTTTTGGAGATATTCGCGCTAAGCGCGAATATCTCCAAAAGCTAAAACCTGCCCTGAGCAGTTCTTAGCCATGTTATCCAATGGGAGGTGGATAACATGGCTAAGAGCATTTGCTCGATAATGCATGAATATCGCTGACTTTTCAGCGATATTCATGCATTTCGGCCGTTTTTTATCGCATTTGCGATAAACCTTGTTAATAGCAAGGTTTATCTGATAATTTTTGTCTCTAAACAAGTTAGAGACAAAAATTATCGCTTGTTGTTGGTAATATGCCCCCTAATTTTTAAACAACAGCGGTCCCATGCAAAAGAATTTGTAGAAAACAATAAATATAGACACCGTCGATTCTATATTAATTTGACATGTCCAGCCGGACAGAGGTCTCAATCTTTACTTAATGAGGAATGAGAGAAAAGAATTCCTTCAACAATTCAACGTAGTGGGGCACAAGCCTGTACCCTAACACATACAGATTAGTACAGTGAAGAAACAAAGAACAAAACAGGGCTTTTAGGCAAAAGCTTCAGATTTCTGTAGTTTTCAATGAAACAGAAAATTCAAAAGGCACCTTTACATATACATAACACATGGTATACGTTCTGTATAAGGTGCACATAAAGGTCGACGGCGTTTCGATCCCATTAAGTAATCATGGGGATCATCATCAGGACATTGATTAATAGCCTAATTGGTGTACGCCTCTATTGCCCAAATCGGGAGCCTGGAGAGAACGCGTCAATTTAATTTTGATCACGTGGGGGTTAGGATAGGTGACCGGTTCAGTCGGTATACACTCCTTCAATTTAATTTTGATCGCGTGGGGGTTAGGATAGGTGACCGGTTCCTGAGGAAGGAGTGTATACCGACTGTATACCGAGGAATGTAAAAGAAGGACTCTGACACATGTTCAATGTTGTTTTTAATACAAATTCTTTATTTAAATGTTTATTGATAAACTTTGCAATGATCAATTGACAAAACTAATAGCTCTCCCTTTTATATATTGACAGTGACTTAAATTAGGAAAAACCCTTGAAATTCACTGACAAAACAAAGGTTAAGGTGACTGTGATTGTTAGGTATTCAAAATAACTTTGAAATTCACTGCAAAATAACAAAGTTTACAGTGATGTTATAGTTAGGTAACAAAGTCAGTTGCAACATAACATTATAAACTTAAAAAGACACTGAAATTCACAAGGCATAGTCAACTGAAGTAACTATAACTCTCGCCATCACCATGCACTGCTTGCTCCATCACATAGCACATCAAACATGACATGGTCAATGACAGCATTGATAGCATCACTGATGACATCTGAAATGACATTGTTTATGACAGCACTGTGTATGGTGGGGTCACAATGTACCTTATCTGCAATGTAACTTATCTGAGATGTGATGGCTGCACATCCTGAGGAACATGACTTGCAAGCAATGTATTTGAAGTCAAAATGTGTGAGTGCAGATTTGTGGAGTAATCCTGTTAATATGGCTGTGCATGGAATTCTATCATGTTATAATATGATTCGTACATTAGGAAATCAAAATAATGATTAATGACTTACGACAGAAACAGGAATTTCTTTCCAAAAGGTAGGAATCAAGAATAAATAACATTCTAAAAATGTTTTTGGAAGCCATTGAAAGCAATCTGTGTCTATGGAAATTGTGCAAATGTTAACTATTAGCCTCCTGTATGAACTTGAGAATAGGTATAGAACCTACAAAAATGTCTAGTTTTTAAGTGATATGAAATCTTTAAAGTTAGAGTGTCCATCGAGGCTTCATAGGACGCCATGCAGGAAACAGTGGGGGGCCAGATATCTGCTGGCCTGTATCCAAAGGGAATCATTTCCCAATAAGCAGTAAGTTATTCCTGATAATATGTCGGCACAGGTCAACGCCTCAGTAAATCGCGATTCTGCCCTTTGTCAGGAGAAATAGCATTGCCGTCAGACTCCCCTTGGGACTTCCTTAACATATCTCAATCCACCAGTGGGGTTTGGGGGGACAATTACCTGTGATCAAAGTGATAGCTTCATATACCATGGACCACAAGCAGGCCACTGATAAGCACTCTCATGTCAGATGGAGGAATGTTGCATTATCCTGCCTGCATCTGTCGCAAGTCCTTTGCGATGCATCTGGGCAGTGGTGCGGTACATTCTGTGAAGACATTTTAATGTGGACCAGACTCAATCTATAATTGAGAAAGACTGCTGCAGTCGGTTCACAGCAGTATTTCCTTTGTGTGGCAGTAAGGGAGGATCTAGGTCAGCTTACCAACTGAGGTGATCCCCAGGAGTACATACAGGAGACGTGTCATGCTAAAAAGTGTATAGTCGGGTAATCAGTGTCTGAGGAGAGGTACTGGTCAGGTACAGGTCGAGTGCAGGAATTAACTGGGGGGCCAAAGGGAATGTAGTGTGCACGGTACAGGGCACCGCCTGGAGCAGGATGTATGTAAAGTTATCAAGTGCTGTGGGAGGTCAAAAATACATTGCCCGGAGAGAAATTTTCCCTCTGGATATAAATCGCCCATTGTGGAGAGCCGTAGGCTGGTTATTTTTCGGAAGACCTCGTCTTCCGTAGCTCTCTGGAGCATCAGGTGGCCCTTCAGAGGAATGCCAGGTGAGTACAAGTGATCTAAGCAGGGGTAAATGTGAAGTCTGTTCCATGGCCAGGTCATGCACGATGTCAGTTTCAGCCTGCGGTTGGGTCCATAGAGCTCCTCTGCCACCAAAGGGTAGGGAGTCGCACTATCCGCGTCCACAGCTAAGTGTGGCTGGAAGAGTGGAGGATGGAGCCTGTAATGCATGGCATGCACATGAGCACAATAAAAGTATAGCTCCATGTCTGGGACACAGAGTCCACCCTGATTAAAGGCGAGGGTGAGGGTATCCCAAGAGAACTGCAGCTGTTTGCCAGCCTAAGCCAACAAGACAACATTTGTGCGGAGCTTCCGGAGGAAGTATACTGGGAGAGGTATATGGATGTTGATGAATATATCTAAGAATTTGGGATGGATAAGCATATTAATAACAGCTTTGGAAATGTGGCAATTTAACCATGGAAAGTGGCAATTTAACCCGGGATGGAATGCAGACCTCCAGCCAAGTAATCAGGATGCCTTAGTTAGCCCTCCATTGTTGCTCGATATCCCTGCTTACCCAAGTACCTTGATAGCGAATGGGCCCCTCTGCTCACTGAAGCAGGTATTCAGAGGTGAACCTCTCTGTCGGTATACAGTCAAAATATCGAGTTAAAAATATCGAATTGCATTAATATCGAATGAAAAATATAGAATGGACACAATATCGAATGGACAGAATATAGACAACAAAAATATCGAATAGAATACCAGTAATATCGAATTCAAAATATAGAATGGATAAAATATCGAATGGACAGAATATAGACAACAAAAATATTGAATGGACAGAATATAGACAACAAAAATATTTTTTAAAGTGTTTTTATGTTAGTATATGTGTGAAAAGTGTATATTTATTTTATATTGTATTTTAATTAATTAATTTTATGGTATTTAATTTTTGCGTAATATAATTCTGTAGCGGGTTGTGGGTTTATAGGGGAATAGGGTGGAAAGTAATTTAATCATAATTAATTAAATGTTTTAATGTATTTATTGGCATGTATCTTGAATCAATTGTTAATTAATTTTTAATTGGTAATTAATTAAAATATAATTGGTAATTAATTTTTATTAATTGATAATTATGGTATTTTTATTAATTTATTTTCTGTAGCGGGTTGTGGGTTTATAGGGAAATAGGGTGGGAAGTAATTTAATTGTAATTAATTAATTTTTTTTGTTTGTTTTAATGTTTAATTATTTTTTATTATTTATTAAATTAAATAATTTGTAATATTATTTAATTATTTTAATAACTAATTTGTATGTGTATTTTTAATTGATTAATTATTATATTATATTAAATTGTTAATTACTTTTAATTAATTTGTAGTTGGTATTAATATTTAATTTATTTTTATTCGTATATGAAGTATTTACTTTCCCTACTGTTGCACTCACTGGAGTGGGAATAGTAATTGTTACTCCTACGCTATCCAACACTTTCCCTACTGTTGCACTCTCTGGAGTGGGAATAGTAATTTTTACTCCTACGCTATCCAGCGCTTTCCCTGCTGTTCCACTCTCTGGAGTGGGAATAGTAATTTTTACCCTCCCGCTATCCAACGCTTTCCCTACTGTTGCACTCACTGGAGTGGGAATAGTAATTTTTACCCCTACGCTATCGAACGCTTTCCCTACTGTTGCACTCACTGGAGTGGGAATAGTCATTTTTACCTCTACGCTATCCAACGCTTTCCCAACTGTTGCCCTCTCTGGAGTGGGAATAGTAATTTTTACTCCTACGCTATCCAACACTCTCCCTACTGTTGCACTCTCTGGAGTGGGAATAGTAATTTTTACTCCTACGCTATCCAACGCATTCCCTACTGTTGCACTCTCTGGAGTGGGAATAGTAATTTTTACCTTCCCGCTATCCAACGCTTTCCCTACTGTTGCACTCACTGGAGTGGGAATAGTAATTTTTGCCCCTATGCTATCCAACGCTTTCCCTACTGTTGCACTCTCTGGAGTGGGAATAGTAATTTTTACCCTCCCGCTATCCAACGCTTTCCCTACTGTTGCACTCATTGGAGTGGGAATAGTAATTTTTACCCCTATGCTATCCAACACTTTCCCTACTGTTGCACTCACTGGAGTGGGAATAGTAATTTTCACCCCTACGCTATCCAACGCTTTCCATACTGTTGCACTCTCTGGAGTGGGAATAGTAATTTTTACCCTTCCGCTCTCCAACGCTTTCCCTACTGTTGCACTTATTGGAGTGGGAATAGTATTTTTTACCACTACACTATCCAACTTTTTCTCTACCGTTGCACTTACTGGAGTGGTAATAGTAAATTTTACCGCTATGCTATCCAACGCTTTCCCTACTGTTGCTCTCACTGGAGTGGGAATAGTAATTTTTACTCCTACGCTATCCAACGCTTTCCCTACTGTTGCACTCTCTGGAGTGGGAATAGTAATTTTTACCTTTCCGCTATCCAACGCTTTCCCTACTGTTGCACTCACTGGAGTGGGAATAGTATTTTTTACCCCTATGCTATCCAACGCTTTCCCTACTGTTGCACTCACTGGAGTGGGAATAGTAATTTTCACCCCTACGCTATCCAACGCTTTCCCTACTGTTGCACTCTCTGGAGTGGGAATAGTAATTTTTACCCTCCCGCTATCCAACGCTTTCCCTACTGTTGCACTTAATGGAGTGGGAATAGTATTTTTTACCGCTACACTATCCAACTTTTTCTCTACCGTTGCACTTACTGGAGTGGTAATAGTAAATTTTACCGCTATGCTATCCAACGCTTTCCCTACTGTTGCACTCACTGGAGTGGGAATAGTAATTTTTACTCCAACGCTATCCAACACTTTCCCTACTGTTGCACTCTCTGGAGTGGGAATAGTAATTTTTACTCCTACGCTATCCAACGCTTTCCCTACTGTTGCACTCTCTGGAGTGAGAATAGTCATTTTTACCCTCCCACTATCCAACGCTTTCCCTACTGTTGCATTCTCTGGAGTGGGAATAGTAATTTTTACCCCTACGCTATCCAACGCTTTCCCTACTGTTGCACTCTCCGAGTGGGAATAGTAATTTTTACCGTCCCGCTATCCAACGCTTTCCCTACTGTTGCACTCATTGGAGTGGGAATAGTATTTTTTACTGCTACGCTATCCAACTTTTTCTCTACCGTTGCACTTACTGGAGTGGTAATAATAAATGTAACCCTCCCGCTATCCTACGGTAAAAATATTGTATATTGTTTATTAATATTATGTTATATATATATATATATATATATATATATATATATATATATATATATATATATATATATATATATATATGTATTAAAAAATGAAATAGTATAACTTACATTAATTATTTATTAATTTTAGGGTTATTTAAGTATTTTTTTAGTATGTTAAAGTTAATTATATTTATTATTTCATTAATGTTCAATTACTTTTAAGACATTAAAAAAAATTCGATATTTTGACTAACTATATTTTTTACAACGATATTTTTGATTCGATATTTCTGTACTTACCTGTTTGGAGATAGGGATTCGTTATTTTTGCATTCTATATTTTTTACTCGATATTTTGGTAAGTCTATATTTGTGTCATCAATATTCTTTCAGTGATCCCCTGTCTGTCATTGCAGTGAGGGGAAACAGAACAGATTTCGACCAGCTGTTAGGGATGCCAGAGAGGCCTACTAACCGAATCACTTCGCACACCATCGGGAATATGTTAATAGGAGTGTTCTGCAAATATAGGGAAACCAAAATGCTCCTATTAGGATAAGCAAGGTCCGTGTCGGAGTGATGTTGGCACAGGCGGGCATCCAAAGGCTTCATAGCTATGACAAAGAGCAAAAGTAAGAGGGGGCACCTTGCTGGGTGCCCCTAGAGATTGGAAAGGGATCGCACCATTGATGTGCAGCATAGCAGATGGCGACTCTTAAAGGAGTTTTATCCAATCAATAAAATGGGGGCTGAAACCCAATCTCCGTAACTTCGGGAGTAGGAGGTTCCACTCCAGTGAGTCAAACGCCTTAGTGGCATCGAGCAGTATCGCTGCAGCCTGTAGCTGGGATCTATGAAGTTCATGAATGCAAACGTTGTACCCAAGTTATGTGATTTGTTATGGCCAGGCCCAAACTCCGATTGATCAGGGCGTACAATGTCTGGCATGAAAGGCATCAGCCAAGTCACAAGCAATTTGACAAAGATCTTGTTGTCCACGTTGATCATGGACAGGAAGCGATAAGAGTCACATACACTGGAGGGCTTCCCTGGTTTCTAAATTGTAACGATCAGCGCCTTCTGCATTGTAGGAGGAAGGCGCCCCAACTGAATAGCCTCATCATTCACAGTCTAGACGTAGGGGGCAAGTATTTGGGAATACTCCTTATAGAAGGCAACAGTCAAGCCGTCGAGTCCCAGAGCCTTGAACTCAGGCATACTTTGAATTGTCCGGACTATATCCTCAACAGTGAAGGGGTCATCGAGGTATTGCCGATGAGCAGCACATTTACATACAATGAGATAAGGTTCTTTTTTGCACGGCTTTTGATTTGTGCCATGTTTTGCTCTCTTCTGATATGCTCTCAACACCCTCCATTGGAAGAAAGAAGATACTAAGGACGTGCCTTCCTCATCTTTACTTTCTGTGTTACCTCCCACTCAGACTGTTCAGGGATCTATCTTTGCAGTGCTTAAAAATGTCCATAGCTGGATTTTGTCAACTCTGGTACTCATCCACAGCTGTCTGCTAGATGGACGTTTCCAAATGTCGAGCTTTTTGAGCAACCTTTGGGTCTCCATGCCGATAGGGAACATTATAATGGCACCTAGATTTAATCCCAAGTGCCTGTTGCACATCATTAACTCCTTTCCCACTGGAATCTGGCTTTGATTTCTGTGGTTCATAGTTCTTGAGGCTCTTCAGCCTCTCATGGAAGTATTCCTCCAGGCTTTGGCCTTGGAAGATGTCTGTGACTTTTTCTTGAGGTTGGTGCATTCGTTGCCCCATTAGGTGTTTGACTCCAGGTTCTCCATGGAAGAGAAGGGTGCTTTGGACCAGAGATAGAATGCCCGGTGGCTCTGGCTTGAGCTGTAGAAGGACTTTGGGCATGGGTGAACCTCTCCGCTGGCAAACTGGACTGGACTCAGCTGTGACTGGAAGACTTCTTGGTCCCTGTTGATTGTGAGACATAAAAGAAAATAACATTAACACTGGAGATACATGTGTTTGTCTGTTTTTCTGTCTTGTAGGTTTTACCAACTTATTTTAAGATATTTAAATGCAAAATTGCATCTTATAGATAGATACATTGATGTTGATGAAATATGAGGAATGCTAAACCCATCTTGTCCAGCCAGTTTCCTCGTACTGCACAAACACAGACTTGCTCTTGTCACTCTTTGCATGTGCACTAAAGTAAAACCATTATGTATTTCCAAGCTCTTTTTAATTGTCTTATTGATATTATCTACACTGCTTGTGTTGGGAAGGCTATTCCATGTTGTTACTGGCCTTTATCTGAAGACCTACAATATCATCTTAAACTTACATCTTCATGGATAACTTATAAAGCTTTAAAGCATGGGTATTCACAACCCCTTTTTTTTCTTGTGGCCAAAAGGACAGACAGTGTTTCACATGGGGCCACACTCACAGCTGGTCACTGGCCTAGTCCTCCATTAAAACAAATATGAAAAACATTTACTGCTGGTTGTTTTTGGACAGTAGTGGTAGATGTCTACCTAGCATTAGGAAGGTTCTTTATGACTGTAAAGTGGCAATATATTTACTGACCTTCAGCCCACAAGATGAAAAATGGTGCAGTATCCTGCTGTTACTACAGTTTTGTTGGAGACCAATTGGGGT
Source organism: Lissotriton vulgaris (assembly GCF_964263255.1). Lineage (NCBI taxonomy): Eukaryota > Metazoa > Chordata > Amphibia > Caudata > Salamandridae > Lissotriton > Lissotriton vulgaris. Next base: position 1,169,328,319 of record NC_141693.1, read on the forward strand.
GAGATTAAAAATGACAACTTTGTCTGCATACATCAAAACTTGCTGGGCTTGTGAGCAATTCTTAGAGGAAAATTCTTGATATTGGTGAATTGGGCTTGTGAATCATAGAGATAAATAGAAAAATGAAGAGGAGCTAGTTAACAACTCCTCTCCAGTCTATCGTGATCTACCTCACTCTAATCTGCCCTAATCTACTCCACTCCATTCTACCCCCACTGCATGCCAATCTACTTCATTTCAATCTAGCCCACTCCAATCTGCCACGCTAATCTACCCCACTCCAACCTACCCCATTCCAATCTACTCCATTTCAATCTACCTCACTCCAATCTATCATACTCCACCCCACTTCAATCTACCCTAATCCACCCCACTCCATTTTACCCCACTATAGTCCCATTCGACTCTGCGCAAATCTATCCCACTTCACTCTGCGGCAATCTACCCCACTATCCACACTCCAATCTACCCCACCCCAACCCACGCCACTCTACTAATTGTTAGCCATGCTGAATAGCAGCCACATGGTGTACAACATGGCAAAAACAACCTTGCCAAAGCCAATAGCTGTCGCATTCGCTTTGCAAATGCTTGTTTAATTGAGATCTCGGTCAAATCATTTCTCCTTCAGTAAACGTGTCAAAACTCATCTCTCCACTGCCCTGGACTGTTGTGACTTTCTCCACTGCTCCGTTGTTTTAGCGCCTTGAGGACGTGTTTCCTCCGCAGCCGTGCAATTTATTAATGTTTCTCTTCATTCAAGGGTGGCAAAGGGTCAACTATGTAATGTCATTGGGGGCTAAAGAATATACTTTGTCACGTTTACTACCTCTGGAATTTGGGTAAATTGCTACCCATGACTTCTACTATACCTGCCCAAATTTCTCACATCCCCAGAGGTCAGTGTAGCAACAGTATTCCCTGGGGTCTGTTTGATCACATTTCTCATTCAGACCGGTACTCAAGAAGACTACTCATCCCACCTTGGCGCTCTGAAAATCCTGCGAAAAATAAAAACGCTCCAACTCTGGCTGCCTTCCAAATGTTTACCTCTACAAGCTTGACTGTTATAACTGTCCCTTAGCGTATACATCGGGGTTTGTTAATCTGTGCAGCCTATAATACATTAAAAATAATGCAGCCATTATTGAGTGCAGAGGCTATGTACCACCCTCTGTTTGCAAAATCTACTAGCTCCCATTCAACTCCTGTCCTGGGGCCAGTGAAATAACTGTGTATGGCACTTTGTATGGGTCTGAGGGGAGCGTGGATATTAATAATCCCTCAACGTTAAGGTTTGAGCCAAGCACCCACAAGATGTGAAAGTTGTTAAACAAAATCCATTTGAAACCTCCCCAAGGTATAACAGTGGTGCTCTACCGCCAGTATTGAAGGGTGTTCACTTCAGCTCTAGTCACGGAGGTGGTTGAATTGTTGACCGCAGCCAGAGAATTATAGTTCAAAGACATAAAAAAAGCTTTTGGTTGTATAATGTGAGCTGGACATAGCAATGGTTCAGGGCTCTGAGGTTCTTTCTTGCATTGTACAGATCTTCTCCTGGTGAGTCTATGTTTAGGAATGGTGTTCATTGCTTTATGCTAGAGCGAAACTCAGACACAATAACAATAGGATAAACGTTCTCGCCTCATAAATTAACCCCCTTCGCCAGAACTACCTAAACAATGCCAATACACCCTCCATCCTGCTCGCCAAATGCACTCCATAGTCTCAGCCAACAGCTTTGGAACAGATAAACACTCCTCGTCTGAACAACTAATAATCCATGTGTGTTCAGGAAAGTGACCCAGTCCTTGAGATCAGCATCATCCACCGCCCCCTTTTTAGGACGCGCCTGGGCAGCGCACACGCTGCTCCGCGAGGCATGCTGTATTGAGGTATGGAATTAAAGCTCATCTTTTCAATTGCCTCCTATTACTGTCCTTGTGAAATTGTTGCTTTTGATTAATGAATAGGCTTAGTAGTCCCTCATTGGTACCGCCTAGTCTGCATTTGTAACCTCCCATAAGGACTTGTCTTTACTTTTTGTTGTTTTGTCTACTCTGTGAGCACTATTTTCTTTAATGATCTTCCAGTATTCCACATACGACGTGCTATCCTACAAGGCAGCAACTGCCCGCTTTTATATTTTTAATAGTAGTAGCTGCAGGTCTGCTTTAAATATAGCGTCCAAGCTTATTTATTTCATTTGCAGCGCGGTTCGCTTTAACTATAGCGGGTGCCCTTATTTATTTATCCAATTTGCAGCGCAGTCCGCTTTAGGTATAGCTGACCCACCTTTCTTAAAATGTAATTTTCCGCGCGCCTGCTTTAACATTAGCGACCACGCTACAGAACCTTTATTTATTTTTTGGGTGAAAGTGCCTCATACCGCGCTTCCACTTTAATGTTGGCCGTGCCCGTTTCTTTAGACCCTGCTCGCTGTAACTTGAATACGGCAAGCAGTGTCTAAAGGAAGGGACGTGGACACCATTAAAATGGTCTTGCATTTGCGAGAGTTTGAGCTATTGACATTATAAATAATGCCTTTTATATGTGTGTCGGGTTTAAAAACACAAAAATAAAACGCATTGCCATTTACAATACCAATAGTGTAAACTCTCGCAAATGCGGGACCTGTTGCATTGAAAATGCTTGTTATTTATTTTGGTTATCTCTGTGAATCCTTAAGGAAGCCATTATCAACAATGCATAGCCCTTACCGTTCTGTATCATCCCTGAAGGCCGAGACCTCATCTGAACCTAAGTGAACACAATTTAGACGACCCTACCGCATAATTTGGTCCTCCCCTGCCTCATAATTCCGGTAGCCCTGCTTATAGAGCAGTCTGGCAGTGCCTAAAGGATTTGCCAGTCAGGTCAATGTGTGGCCTTTTTTGGCTGCTTGCTAGGCTGTTTTATGGTCAGGTGGACTGTTTATACTCTTGATTTCTGTGTTATTACCACAAATATTGTCTGCAGGAAGCACAAATGCATGCAGTCTCCCATACCTTGCGAAACACCTAAACAGCTCGTCCTTTACAAGTTTAAAACTATCACATAATTTGGTCCTCCCTTGCCTCATAATTCTAGTAGCGCTGCCTATAGGGTAGTCTGGCAGTGCCCAAAGGGGTTGCTAGTCCGGTCAGTGTGTGGTTTTTTTTTGGCTGCTTGTTGGCCTGTTTTATGGCCTGGTAGATTGTTTTTACTGTTGGTTTTTGGGTAGTTAGCCTGTGACTTTGAACCAAAGTCACCCACAAGACTTTGATTTGCTAAACATGGTTTAATATTTCCCCATCGTAGAAATGATTTGCCATGGGAACTGGGGGCGTTTATGGTTGTCGATGATGAGGAGTACCAAGTTCTAGACATTTTTGTCAGGAGGGGGGCCTTACATCAGAAATATTTGACAGGGAGGATCTCAGCATCCAAAAGTTTGAAAACCTCTGGCTTACACAGATAGATTGACTGCATCCTTCTATTTGTGTGTGTGGATTACTTACAATGTGAGTATATTGGAATGCTTGCGGTCTTTGAATGTTTTACTCCTGAGAACAGCATTCAGTTCTTATGCTCTGTTTAATTGGTGTTCATACTAAGCAGATGCTCTAGCATCAGTCATTTTGCTAGGGTTATAGTTGCATTCACCTGTGGATTTTTTTTGTTAAGCATTTATCATTGTTGCTTGCAATGTCTTTACACTAGATATCTGTATTATATATATGGACTGTCATAAGTAGAACCCTACACTCTCATCCTGTTTTCTTTTTTTTTATTTCTGTAATTTTTTATTGTAGAAAAATATATATTTACATGGAGCATAACATATACATGGGTGGAGGAAGAGGAAAAAGAGAAAAGGGGGAAAGAAAAAGAAAAAGAGAAAAACGCCCGGGGGGGGGAGGGTCTTGGCTTCGCTTCCAGTCTTATTGGAGTTAGTCTGATTGCCAGTCTTTCGAGCTCGACTTGTCGTTGGGGTCCTCCGCCCCTTTGTCTTGCTTGGTTGTCATCCTCGGTCCCACGCCCCTGAGGAGAAAAGAGAAGAAGAAGAAGAAGAAGAAGAAGAAGAAGAAGAAGAAGAAGGAAGAAGAAGAAGAAGGAAGAAGAAGAAGAAGAAGGAAGAAAGAAGAAGAAGAAGGAAGAAGAAGAAGGAAGAAGAAGAAGGAAGAAGAAGAAGGAAGAAGAAGAAGGAAGAAGAAGAAGGAAGAAGAAGAAGGAAGAAGAAGAAGGAAGAAGAAGAAGGAAGAAGAAGAAGAAGGAAGAAGAAGAAGGAAGAAGAAGAAGAAGGAAGAAGAAGAAGGAAGAAGAAGAAGAAGAAGAAGAAGAAGAAGAAGAAGGAGAAGGAAGAAGGAAGAAGAAGAAGGAAGAAGAAGGAAGAAGAAGAAGAAGAAGAAGAAGAAGAAGAAGAAGAAGAAGAAGGAGAAGGAAGAAGGAGAAGGAAGAAGGAGAAGGAAGAAGGAAGAAGAAGAAGAAGAAGAAGAAGAAGAAGAAGAAGAAGAAGAAGAAGAAGAAGAAGAAGAAGAAGAAGAAGAAGAAGAAGAAGAAGAAGAAGAAGAAGAAGAAGAAGAAGAAGAAGAAGAAGAAGAAGAAGAAGAAGAAGAAGAAGAAGAAGAAGAAGGAAGAAGAAGAAGAAGAAGGAGAAGGAAGAAGGAAGAAGAAGAAGAAGAAGAAGAAGAAGAAGGAAGAAGAAGAAGAAGAAGGAGAAGGAAGAAGGAAGAAGAAGAAGGAAGAAGAAGAAGAAGAAGAAGAAGAAGAAGAAGAAGAAGAAGAAGAAGAAGAAGAAGAAGAAGAAGAAGAAGAAGAGAGCATTGCAGGTTCCGTTCCAGGTGTGTGCACCATCAGAAAAAGGCAAGGTGCACTGCATCTATAGGCTCTGTGTCTAGCTGCACTGCCTATGGGGGTTTGTGCGACGATAGGTAATTGTCCAGGGACTCCCACATATTCGACTGCCTGTGTGTTTTGGGTGAGTGTGTCGCTTTGATGTTGTCAGCCCCTCGTAGGAAAGTGACCCAATTGAGCCATGCTTTAGGCGTGGCTTTCCTTGTGTCTTTCCAATTGTTCAGAACTGTTTTGACTGCCGCTGTCAGTAGTAGGTCGATGAGGTCGCGGTCCTCTTTAGTTGTGATTGAGGGGGATGTGAAACCCAGTGCCAGGCTGTGGAAGTCTATGTGCATGGTGACCCCTGTGATATCGTTTATTAGTGTTTCAATTATGTTCCAGAATTTCCTAACCTTGGAGCAGTGGAAGAGTAGGTGTGCGAGGTCTCCCTTTCCCTTGTTGCAATTCCAGCAGGAGTCGCTGTCGCGGATTCCCGTGGATGCTAGGCGGGCGGGTGTCCAGTATGCCTTATGTATGAGCCAGAATTTAGTCTGGTTTAGAGCTGCCGTAATCTTTTTCCTGGAAGTGGATCTCCATAGCTCGGATCTCTCGTCCTCACTTAGCACCCTACCCGCTAGTGTGCCCCAATACATCGTGACTTTATCGTTGAGTTTGGTGGATTTTGGGCACAGGGCCTTGTAGAGGTGTGCTACTTGGTGTCCTAGTATGTTAAGGTTGGTGGCGTATTGTATGAGTGATGGTGTTCTACCGTTGAGGTTTGCCTTCCTTATTGCTAACTTGATCTTCAGAAAGTTGTACAGTTTTATGCTCTCTAGGTTGTGTTCTTCCTTAAGGGTGTCGAATATTAGGTTTGTGCCTTGTTTCTGTAGGTTACTGGCAGTGGAGATGCCGTGTCTTTACCATGAATGCATGTTCAGAGTCTTATCCCTGTATTTTATTGTGGGGTTGTGCCAAATGGACTCGAATTGGGTTTTCTTTATGCTTGTTCCCATTAGTTTATCGACACTTAGGAGCGCTGTTTTTGTGTTCCTTAGGTCGGGGTTGTCTTTGATTGCTGGGTGTCGGGTAGCGGTGAGAAGGGCGATGGGGTTCATCCCTATTAGTAGTCCTTGCTCAAGTGTCAGCCACGCCGGGGTATATTCCGGTCTCGGGGTGAGCCAGTGTAGCCCCTGTCTGGCTATGCACGCTTTTTGGAATGTTTTGAAGTTGGTTATGTTTAGGCCGCATAGGTCTTTCGACAGTCTGAGCTTATGTAGGCTTATTCTGGGCTTTTTCCCCCTCCACAGAAAGTTATTCAGCATTTTGTTTAGTCTCTTATGGAAGTCTTCTGTGTTTATCAGTGGCAGCATGTTCAGCATGTAGTTCACCATTGGTGTGAGCATCATTTGATCGCTTCCACTCTCCCCCACCACGTGGTGAATTTGGGAGACCATCCTTCTACTCTTTCCTTTATTTTCTGTAGTATGGCTTGCTCATTGTGTTCTAGTGTGGATCTTAGGTCTCTCTCGAAGAGGAGGCCCAAGTATTTGATAGGTTTCTGTTGCCATGTAAGGCCGGATGAGCCTAACACCGTTTTAGTGGTATGGACGATCAGTGGTTTGCACTCGGATTTGTCCCTGTTTAATTTGTATCCCGAGACCTGGGCATATTGTTCTATCGTTTCCATCAGCGCTTTGATTGATCTCTCTGGGTCTTCGGTGATTATTAGCACGTTGTCTGTATATGCCGCTAGCTTAAAAGTTTCTCCCTCTACTGGTATCCCTGCCATGTCTGTGTTAGTTCTGATCATGTTTAGGAGTGGTTCTATCGCCAGCAGGAACAGGGCTGGCGAGAGCGGGCACCCTTGTCTGGTCCCCTGTCCTAGGTGAAGTAGTTCTGATGTCTCTCCGTTTACTACCACCCGTGCTTTGGGGTCGTTGTAGAGGGCCAGTACCATCTTCCTATAGTTGGGTCCTAGCCCGAATTTCACCATGCACTGGTCAAGGAATGGCCAGGACACCCTGTCAAACGCTTTCTCAGCGTCTAAGGCTATCATGACCGCTGCACTGCTGCTCTTGGAGGAGTGGTTTATTATGTGGCATAGCAGCCTCATGTTCTCGTGGGACATGCGGTTTTAAAGGTAACCTACTTAGGAGCAGTGTATAAGCTTCGGTAGGTGTGCGTTGAGTCTGGTTGCTAGTATTTTGGCGTAGATTTTACAGTCTACGTTTATGAGTGAGATTGATCTAAAGTTCTTTGCCTGGTTTGTGTCCTTACCTTCCTTTGGTATTACTATTATGTTTGCTTCCGCCATTGATGGTGTCATGCGGCCATTCTGGACACACTTTGTGAAAACCTCCTTCATTGTGGGTTTGAGGATGTGCAGGTACTGCTTGTAAAAGCCGGCCGTGAAGCCGTCTGGCCCTGGTGCCTTATTGTCTTTGAGGCTCGCTGTGGCTCTCCCTATTTCGTCCTCCGTTATGTTTAGGTCGAGGATGTCTCGTTCCTTATCTGATAGCGTCGGTGTGGATATGCGTTCTAGGAGTTCTTTGCCCCCATCTTCTCGTAGTGTTTCGTCCCTCGTGTAGAGTTTCTCGTAGAAGTCTTTGAAGACCTCCAGTATCTCTTTGTTTGCAGTCCGGGACTTGTTATGTCTGTCTTTGATGGCCTCTATCGAGTGCTGTTCTGTTTCCCCTTAAGGTAGGATGCCAGGTTTTTCCCTGCTTTGTTTGCGGTGCATAAGTTAATAGCTTTGTATTTATTTATCCAGGTCCCTGCTCTTTCACTCAAGATTTTGTTAAGTACATACTTCCGTTTAGTTAGGCTGGTGAGGGTGTTCCTATCTTCTAAGTTGGCTATGTGACCATTCTCTAGGTTTTTGATTTCTTTTTCTAGGTCAGCAATCTTTTTGTTTCTTTCTTTGTTCAGCCTTCCCTTGATTGTCATAACGGTCCCTCTGATGGTGGCTTTTAAGGCGTCCCATAGCAGTTCTCTGTCTATCTCGGGGGTGTCGTTAATTGCCAGGTACTCTTTTATTGCTGTTTCGATCCCTGCTTTCGCTGAGATGTTGGTAAGCAGATTGTCGTCAAAACGCCTTCTGGGAGTTGGCTTCTCATTGTGCTTCCCTGATAGGGTTAGGCTTATGTGCGAGTGATCTGAGATGGTCCGAGGCCCAATTTCCGTGTGGTCTATGAGGTGGGTGTGTGTTTCTGATATGAGGATGTGATCTATTCTGCTGTAGGAGTTGTGTGGGTTGGAGTAAAAAGTGTATTCTCTGGCGTCTGGGTTTTGGAGGCGCCATGGGTCCTTGAGACTAAGTTTGGAGCACAGGTTTTTCAGGATGTTCCCCTTGTGTGTTGCTTGGCTCGGTCTGTGCGGGTGCTTGTCAATGGCTGGGTCTAGAACCTGGTTCATATCTCCAGCGACGACAAGAAGGTCGCCTAGTGGTAGAGTGCGTAGTTGTGCTCCTACCTTGTCCCAGAAGGGCCTGTCATCAGTATTTGGGCCGTAGATGTTGGCCACATATATGGTTTCCCCGGCTCTCCTTAGGCTAGTCACTAGAGTTCTACGCTCAGTGTCTGCCTGTGAGTTCACCACTGTTAGCTTGGAGTTCTTGCTGGTAAGTGTCACTACCCCATTTTTCTTGTTCTGTGCTGCTGACCCTCTTACGTTGCCTACCCAGCTGGCCTTGAGGCGCTCTATGTCCTCAGCTTCTAATCTTGTCTCTTGCAGTACATAGATATCGCTCTTAAGTTTCCTCAGGTGTTCTAGTACTTTCCTTCTTTTCACCGGGCTGTTAAGACCTTTGACGTTTAGGGATACTATCTTAATATCAGTTGAGAGGTTGGTTTGGTTGTTGCGTGTCATTTGTGGTGGTGTGCATCTGGCGATCTGTGTGGCCTCGCTCTGTGTGGATTGCTATGGCTGCCTCTCCCTAGCCCTTGGCTTGCTTGTGGGTGCTTGTGCTTATGCCTGCGCTTGTTGCTCCTAGATGGAAGTGTAGAAAGTTGGAAGAAAGAGTAGTAGAGATAGAGAAAAAGAGTAACCCCATGTATGTGCTCCCCGCCCCCCCTCCCTCCCTTGCTCCCCCTGCCTCCACCTCCCCCCCTTACTTGCTGAGTGGGTGTGCGACGACAAAGTTCCTAGCGTTGAAAATAGAAAAGGCACAGTCATTCTTGTTTGCTTGTTTGTTTCCGTTCTAGTCTAGTCCTTCTCCGTGTTGAGGTAGGTTTTGAACGAACATGTAAACGTGGCTTTTGATGGCCCGCAGCTCTGTTGGCGACAAGAGGGAGAAGAAAAACTCTGACTTCCTGCTTGCTTGGTCTTTCTCGCCCATGTAGGGTCTTGTCTGCATTGAGGTTGATTGTTCCGAGCATGTAAACATTCTCTTTATGACCATGGATCATACTTCCCATTTGTCACTTGGGAGAGGTTGCTTGCTTGAGGTAGACGTGTTGTCCTGCTGCTTGTGTTGTTCCTTACTCCGAGTGTGCGGCCTCATCAGGTGAGGCGCATCTTTTCGCTGCTCCGGGGCTTTTTGTTTCCATCTCCCTGCCGGCGGCCACTGCATGTAGCATCTCAGGTCTTCCGGGTTATCAAACACCATTGTTCTCCATTTGTCCGTGATCTTGAAACGAGCCGGGCCGACGAAACTGAAGCTGATGCCTCTTTTGCGCAGGGTCTCCCTGAGGGCCAAGAAACCTTTCCTGGTCTCGACCGTTGGTTTTGAGTAGTCTTGGGTCAGCACGATCTTGCTGCTTGCCCATGTGAGGTTCTGATTCTTCCTGGCGAATGCGAAAATGGCATCAGTATGGCTCGTTCGTAGCGGATTGCATATTATTGGTCTGGGTCCCCTTCCCGTCACCGGTTTCCCAGCCGGCACTCTGTAAGCTTTTTGTACTTCGAACCACCTGTCGAAGTTGATGCTTGTGAGCTTTGGAATCATTTCTTCAAGCATGGCTGCGCATGAGCCTGCTTTATCCTCTGTTCCCTCCGGCACCCCAAGGATCCTCACATTGCCTCTTCTGGCCCTGTCGTCCTGCTCTGCTAGCTGTCTGTGTATGGCCTTCGTGGCTTTCTGACATTCTGCTATTCCCTTGGTGTTTTCTACAGTTGCGTCCTCCACGGAGCTTATGCGGCCTTCTGCTGCTTCCATTCGGGTGTTGGTGCTGTGCAAGTCGGCTCTTATTGCCAATTCTAGTTGCATGTTGTCAATCTTTAGTTTTGTTTCCTTCGCCACCGCGTTCCCTTCATTGATCTTTCTAAGGATAGTCTCTAGGGTGGCCGTTTTGCTTTTAGACTTCAGCGGAGAGTCAGGAATGTGGTTTTTTGACCTTTTTTTGGTCTCCTGCCATTTTCCCTTCATTGTTTGCCATTGTTCCAATACCTCTTCTCGACAGAATGCTGCCTAGGCGCCCCACTTTTTGGGCAGATGTTGGGATGCCGGATAGAATTGCTTTTGAGGTCGGGGCAGTTGCGTGAGTTCTGTACCTACTTGGCTCTCTGATGTGTCTTGTTCTTGTCTTGGCTTTTGGTCCTGCCAGCGTGTGCTTTGTCTCGTTCGCAGCCTTGACCGGCTGCTTTTTATGAGTGGCTGGGCGGGCTTGTATTCGTGCCTAGGTATCACCCCCCTTCCGAAGGGAGTCCGTGTTATCACCCGCCTCGGAGCTCCTGGGTGTACCTCTGCACGTTCGCCGGCGGTGGTAGTCGCTTAGTGTGCTGCTCTGGACCTTATTCGCACCCTTTGATCGGCACTTTGGCACTTGATTGTCACTTTGAGCCCCGTTAGAGCGCGTTGCCTCATAATCACTGGCGGTGCATGTCGCACTGGCCCTTGATTACCCTCTTTGTTAGGTTCTTGGCGTTTTTTTTATGCCCCCTGGTGTTCCACTGGTGTGTGCGTGGTCGCCTCCGCCACCTCCGCCGTCTCCTGCCACCACCTCTTACACCTTGGGATCGTCTGCACCGCTAAACGTTCCCCCTCCAATGGTGAGCGCTTGGCTGCCGAGAGAGAATGCCCGCGCCGGATGTTTACCTCCGCGCTAGTCTTTCCGCTCGGGCGTCTTTCGTTTCCTGTTAGTTCCTGTACCAGCTTCCTGTAATGGCGGCGCCCCATGCGTGAGGTCAGTTTCGCTTTCGCCGCTGCTCGTTGGTCACCGGTGGCCTTTCCTAACGGCGATCAGAAGCCTGTTCTAAGCCCTCGCGCTGCTTCAGAGATTCCCTCTTCGAGCCTTCCGGTGGACGCACTTCGCTTCCCCCGCCCTCGATGCGCCTTGTTCTCCGCCTCCGTCCCCGTAACCCCTATGCTCGTCTCTGCTATCGTGCTCAGCTGACCGAGGGGGCCGGGGGGGGGGGGGGTTGGTGGGGATAGTTTGGTGCGGGCGCTCGACTCACCCCTTCTCCTCTTCGCTGGATCGCTCGGTTTGGTGCTGTGGTAGGTTTCGCTCTTCCTACCGTCTGGGCGCCATTTTGTCTCCCGCTTTGTTGCTGGGTCTGCAGAGCGTCGGGATGTGATATCTCGGTTTTGGCGCTGCTCCTGTTGTGCGCTTCTCAGCTCTTCATGTAGCCTCGCTCTTCCCATACATGAATCTTGTTCTCTTGGTCAGAACAAACCAGTTTGGCGGGTAGTTATCGCCGTAGTTGGCCTCAGGGGTACGGAGAGAGTGGACTCAGACGTTCATCCACATTGCCGTCCAAGCCACACCCCCCTCATCCTGTTTTCATCAACTCTTCCGTAGCCCAGAAGTCAGCACATGCACTCTATGCTGTATTCTCTTCCCAGTCATTCCAAGCAAATTCACCAATCACACAATGTGTACATATCCGTCTATCATCTGGCAGTCTTCGGCTAAAGCAGTCTCTAGACCGGATCAAAAAATAAAAGCGTCTTTAAGACATTCAAATGGGGCTTTGGAGGGCAGCCGACTGCTAGCGTTTTTTTGGGCCAATGATGCGGTCCGGGCCCAATTGGGCTAGTTGGGCTAGTTTTGGGCTGTTGGGAGTGGGGTTATTTAGCCAGCATTTCAGGCTCCATGTCACCATTTTCTTTAAGGTGACAAGGCAGCCAGCTGGGTATACAGAAGTTAATTTAGCCAGTCAGTTAACTATAAAACTTACTTAATTTCAGGAGTGTCCCGGAGTGATAAGAAGGTGGGGCGGGGTGCCGGGCTAAGTCCCACTCTCCAGTTCATCGGAGGGAAGGGCTGCGCCATTACACTGCACTTGCCGCGAGACTGAACAGGAGATTCTGCACCCGGGGAAGCTGCGCGGGCAGCGAGGGAGGGAGAGGGGTGTGCTGTGCACATGGCTGAGATAGGCAGTGTAAAAGAGGGAGCAGGGCCTTGTGAGGGGGCGTGGTGGGGGAAGTTTCAAGGTACATGGCAGCAGGTGAGGTGGTAGGGGAGGGGCCCCCTGTTCATGTGACAGGGGGTTCTAAGTTGAATCAACAGGGAGGGCATGTCTGGGGAGGGGGGTTGGGAGGTGAACGGCCGGTTGGGAGGTTGGGATGAAGGATGACAAGATGGGGGGCTGGCACTGCGGAGGGGCTCAGTTTTGGTGGGGGGGCAGCGGACAGAAGCTGACAATGGGTGATGAGGGGCCGGGGTAGGATAAGAAGCTTAAACAAGCATTTACAATGCAATGGTTTTGCCTTTGTTAAAGTTAGAGCTATTGGCATTGCTCTTGACATTATTTTTATTTATGTTTTTTTTAACATAAATAAATGGCATTGTCATTTACAATGCCAAGAAGCTTTGAGAACGACTCTTTAAACATTGTTCTCTATTTACTAAAATTGTCGGCAAAAGCAAGGTCATCTTCATGTATCTACAATTCACCAGTGCTTAACACATGTAAAAGCTGCGCTTGAATAACATGGTACATTAGCTCTTAACGTTCAAGTGCATTTCTAACATCCACCTTATCTGTGAGTCCTATATCTTGAGGCACCTGTAACTTCTTTTCTAAACTTCAATAAAAACACGTTAACTTTACTCCTTTAACGATTCCTTGAGAAAATAATTTTTAAAAAAGGACTCTGCTAGTCCCCACCACTGAATACCTAAATCAGCACACCATATTTATCTGCTAATCTCCTCCACTGAAGATCTAAATCAACACACCAAGTTTAGAAGGAAACAGAGCTTCCTACACATAACTATGAAAAATGCAATTGAAATGTAGGACTCTGCGAAGTTTCCCTCGCAAACTTCCTGTATTTTTCATGTTGAAAGCTGAACCTTTGTCGGACTTAAATTTCGGAGGCGGGAGGACTCGCCAACATCCCCCAACTGGACTGCAAACTTTAGAGGAAAGCAGAGTTAAAATTAACTCAAGAAAAGAGCACGCCCATGGTCAGCACCAACTTGTACTCTCAAAGAACATGCACTCATGAGGTAGCATTTCCAGTTTCACATTGAAACCAGTCAAATGCGTGGCATGCATAGTAAATTTGAAAACTGTCTAGTATGTGAAGGGCATATAATAAGGAAACACGCAAGATTACGCCTATATAATAAAAGATTAGAATTCTGCAAATAGGAACTTTGGTAACCCTAACAAAATACCCATTGCAGGCAACAAGAAGAGGGCAAAGAATAATCATAAATCCAGATTCAAGGGGATCACTTTTAAATTGTTTTTGTGGTTTCAACAAATGTTAGTAAACCAAACACAAGGGGGCTGGGTAGACCATAACATAAATAAATGCTGTAAGGTGACAGCCCTTCTCCAAAAGGAGCAAACTCCATTTAGTACAATTATATATATGATGAAGGATCGTAAGAAAACGCCAGAGCAAAAATCCAGATCCAAAGAATGTAATGAGTCACAGACATATAGATATCTACAAGTACGTACACAGACTAACAAATAATTGGAACGTTATCGTGAAAGTAAAAAAAATAATCATCACACCCAATGGTATTTGCACGTGTGATATCTTCTGTAACCCAAAACAACTGAATAACGGGATACCGTTTCCTTCAAAAGTCAGACACGTCTGCACAAACTGCAAACTCGGTCGGATATGCACACAGGTCACGTCGTACATTACATCTAAAACAAACTTCCAGTATATATACCTTTCAAAAACTGTAAAACCCTAAGAAGACAGCTAGCGGAGTTGGCAGATTTTACATTTTAAATTTAGCTATCAGACATTTGCGGTAGTGCTAAGGAAGTTGCCATGTCAGCGCAAATGTTAGTAAACCAAACACAAGGGGGCTGGGTAGACCATAACATAAATAAATGCTGTAAGGTGACAGCCCTTCTCCAAAAGGAGCAAACTCCATTTAGTACAATTATATATATGATGAAGGATCGTAAGAAAACGCCAGAGCAAAAATCCAGATCCAAAGGATGTAATGAGTCACAGACATATAGATATCTACAAGTACGTACACAGACTAACAAATAATTGGAACGTTATCGTGAAAGTAAAAAAAATAATCATCACACCCAATGGTATTTGCACGTGTGATATCTTCTGTAACCCAAAACAACTGAATAACGGGATACCGTTTCCTTCAAAAGTCAGACACGTCTGCACAAACTGCAAACTCGGTCGGATATGCACACAGGTCACGTCATACATTACATCTAAAACAAACTTCCAGTATATATACCTTTCAAAAACTGTAAAACCCTAAGAAGACAGCTAGCGGAGTTGGCAGATTTTACATTTTAAATTTAGCTATCAGACATTTGCGGTAGTGCTAAGGAAGTTGCCATGTCAGCGACCACAGACAAAGGGAATGCCAGCCACACACACCTTTCCAGCTGCACAGTAACCAAGCCGGGGCTCCACGGCAGGTGGGGAGGGGCGATGCTCTCTGCACACGGAATGGAAAGGGAGGATTCACAGACTGAGCACAGTAAGAGACCTGCTGGGTCAGCGCCCCCATTCCAGTCTCTAATTAAAATGGAGGCGAGGCTGGGCAGATGTGTCTGGCTTCAAGGGGAGACATTTGCCCAAGAGAGGTCTGGCTGAAAAATACAGTGCGCTGGCTGCAGGCAGGAGACAGCCTGGGGATTATTAGCTCAGCCCTGCCCGCTCTAGAGAGGTGGGGGTTGGGAGTGCTTCCATGGGGTCACGGATCGCTCTGGGGGTTGGAAAGGGTGCCAGACTACTGCTGCCCCACCCCCCATTCTGTACTTACCTAGGGCGGTGGATAAGCTTCGGGTTCATTTAGGCCCTAGTCGCATGGGCTGATCCAGACACAGACAAGCAGCCCCCACCAGTGTAGAACAGAAAGACTGGAACGGCACATCAGAGGGATCTGAGGCAACGTCCTCCGCATCTCCCGGGGTTCCCTCCAGGCCACAGGAGCCCCGCGGGCGCCGCCATACTTTTTAGCGTCTTCCTTCTTCCCCCGGGCTGCCGGGGGCGGGCACTTCCGGCCGGCCGCGCTAGGATTGGCCGGCCGGCCAGTCACGGGGCGGGAAACGGGGGAGGAGAGACGCAGAAGTGCCGGCAATGCCGGACCAGACTCGGGGGCGTTCCCGGCGTCGCGTGACGTCGGCAAAAGCCAAAGAATGTCGGGAACGCCCCCGTGTCTGGTCCGGCATTGACGGACAGGCCCCTCGTCCAATGGCAAGGCTCCATTTACGGAGCCAGCCAATGAATGAGGAGGGCCGACCCAAAGCACACTACAGTTCTCATCAGGTTTTCGCCTGCTTTTTTTTCCCCACTCTCCTCCTCTCAGAATGGGCTGTCTCTCGCGTCTATCTCAATAGCCCCCTCCATACCGACCTCCCCTCATTTCTCTGTTTCTTTCTCCCCCTCATCCTCACCAGGTGGCTCACCTTCATTCCACATTTGTCCTTCTTCTCCACGCCTTGCCTTCTCTCTCCCTGTCTCTCCCCACCTCTCACTCATTTCTTTCTTTCGCTTTCGCTCTCTAGTCATTTGTCTCTCTCTGTCTGTAGCTCTCTCCTCATTCTTTCTTCATCCCTTCCTCTGTAACCCATTATCGTTCTTTCTGTTTCCACCCCTGTCTGTCGTTCTCACCTGCGCACCCTCTCGTTTTCTTTACCTCTCCCACCTTCTCTTCCTTCTGTGCGGCCCCAGTCTGCTGCGTTCTCCACACTCACTTGGTTTTAAGTTCTCTGTGAATTCTTCCGCTTCCAGCCCTCCACCCAAGGCCTGTCTTCTCCTCTCGCCCCTTTCTCCTCCTGCCTCCACACATTTACACAACACTCACTAATTTCATGTTTGCCCGTGTAAACGCCCCCCCCCCCCCTCACCTGTTCTCTTTCCCTTCCTTGTATGTTCTGGTGCCTGCTCTGATTATCTACCTGGGTCTTTCTGCTTCCACATTCCTCTCTACCCCCCCCCTACCTGCCTCTCGCCCCCTCCCTCCTTCCATCGCACCCTGTTTGTCCCTTCTCGGTGCCCATTTACCTTCATGCCTCAATGATAGTACTCTCTTCACCCCCCCCCCCCAATCTTCCAGCCCCCCCCCTACCCCGCGTGTCTCTCTTTCCGTTTCCTACTCTCTCCCTTTCCACCAATCACCTCCCGCATACCTATAGAGCGCAGTGAGGCGAGGCCCCGCTTTACAAGCACATTTGTCAACATAAAAGCGACAGGCCGGGCCCCGCCTGGAAGTTTCACTTAGGAGGTTAAGCCTCAATCATGGCCGCGGTCCCCGGAGAGGGGCCGGCTCTATCCGCGCGGTGATTATGCGCAGTGTGCTCTGTTGCTGCTCCCTAATAGGGGAACATATGGTGTCAATTTGGACGCCCTGCACCATATACACTCAGGAGTCATTAGCGCGAGGCCTGCGGAGCCGGCAGCGGCCCCGGAACCACCCGGGCTGCACCCTCAGGAGGTGTTTAGAGGCTTGCAGGGGCCCTGTGTAGGAATTCAAGTGCACACATTGTTCGCCCAGGCGTGTGCAGAAATCTACGTGTGCGCATAATGCGCGCTCCATATACGAATATGTATATATGTACATGGGCCGCTCGGGCAAGTGATACAGAGAGACCGCCCTGGTCGCACGCCTTCCACATGGGTTTACCTGGGCCGTGTTCATGAATGCACAAGCAAGCATCGTACGTGGGCCACCAAACAACGCACATGAATACACATGCATACATTGCACAGGGGGTCACCTGGTACTTGTTCGGTAATGCGCGTATACTAATTGTACAGAGGGCCACATGTACCTTGTGCACGCCGCGCCATTCTAGAATTCACGTGCATGTATATAAGGGTCACGCGGACACGTTGTACAGAGGGATGAGCACGTGACTGACGTGTACATTTTGGACAGAGATTGCCCAATGCTTATTTAGGAACTCAGAAGTATGCAGCAACTATTGGGGTGGGTCTGCAGCAGGTGCATGCTGCGCACAGGGACCCAAGGCATGTGTGTATGAATTTACATATGGACATAAACATACTATCAGGAGATTAGAAGCCACCCTGTGCGCTCCGCAGACAGGATGGGACACGGAGGTGCGTCAGGCAGCAGTGTGCATACAGATCCTTAGCACGCACACACACACACACGCGCTCGGGAAATAGGCCACGTTCACGCGGCGCCTACACCCTGTTCTTTTTCACACACAAGATTTCACAGTGTAACTTCATATGCCTGCGTACATACGAGGAAATCGAGAAAGGACCACGTTCGCACGAGGCCCGGCCTTTATTCGTTTATTTCTGCTTTAACACAAACTTACTTGCAAGCGTCACTTTCATGGGCGCCACTACTTATAAGAAACTCGAGAAACAGCCAAGTTCACCTAGCACCGGTCTGCCTTATGTTTTTCTTTAACACGCACGTTTTCACTAGTGTGCATACATACAAAAGACAAGGAGTAAAGAGCAGCCCCCACCAGTGTAGAACAGAAAGACTGGAACGGCACATCAGAGGGATCTGAGGCAACGTCCTCCGCATCTCCCGGGGTTCCCTCCAGGCCACGGGAGCCCCGCGGGCGCCGCCATACTTTTTAGCGTCTTCCTTCTTCCCCCGGGCTGCCGGGGGCGGGCACTTCCGGCCGGCCGCGCTAGGATTGGCCGGCCGGCCAGTCACGGGGCGGGAAACGGGGGAGGAGAGACGCAGAAGTGCCGGCAATGCCGGACCAGACTCGGGGGCGTTCCCGGCGTCGCGTGACGTCGGCAAAAGCCAAAGAATGTCGGGAACGCCCCCGTGTCTGGTCCGGCATTGACGGACAGGCCCCTCGTCCAATGGCAAGGCTCCATTTACGGAGCCAGCCAATGAATGAGGAGGGCCGACCCAAAGCACACTACAGTTCTCATCAGGTTTTCGCCTGCGCCGAAAAAGATGCGCAGAGCGCATCTTTTTGGCGAGGCAAAACCTAACAAGCATTTACAATGCAATGGTTTTGCCTTTGTTAAAGTTAGAGCTATTGGCATTGCTCTTGACATTATTTTTATTTATGTGTTTTTTTAAAACATAAATAAATGGCATTGTCATTTACAATGCAACTAGCTTTACCTCTCGCAAATGACACACACAAACACCCACAGAGAGCCCCCCCACACACACACACAGAGCCCCCCCCACACACACAGAGCCCCCCACACACACACCCACACAGAGCTCCCCCCCACACACACCCGCACAGAGCCCTCCACACACACCCACACAGAGCCCCCCCACACACTGCGACCCCCCCACACACTGCAAGCCCTACACACTGCGACCCCCATTTCAATAGATGTGTGATGCTTACCTGGTACTAAATTGGTCCCTGCATGGCTGAAAGGTTGAAATTGTGTAGGAGGCAAGGGGACAAATGTGAGCATGGAGAGAAAGGAGTATAAGTTTGAGATTAGTGACTAGGTGAAAATAAAATCAGGAAGGACACAGGGTGGTCTTTCCAAATTAGATGGTCTATTTCAGGTAGAAAATGTCAGTAGGTTATTTGTGTTCTTGAGGGGGGATAGGTCCAACCAGCACCATAATCAGACGTTTATTGTTTATACCCATTCACAACAGGCAACTAGGTAGGATGGCCGTCTCAGAGCCCAATCAGCAGTGAAGCAACAAGGTCCCTAAACCTCCGTAAAAGCATGTCTAACACTGAGGGGCCCTCCTTAACACACACAGGGCTTGATAGAACTTAATTAGTTCCATACTGACAATTATTGCCAGACCAAAAATGTGTTTAAAACAGTAACATACACACTTGATATCTAGGAGAGCTGACCGTGTAGCACTGCAGACCCCAATTTTTCCCCCATTTTTGCCTGCACAACCTAAAAACGACCACATACAACATGTATACACTTTACGCGTTTAATAGCAGTTGACTAGGAAGTTCAGAAAGCTTTTTACAAGCGAGTAGTCCGCCTGCTCACGTTTTTTCTGGGTTTTCCGCTGCTCGAGTTCGCATTTTTAACATGAAAAGCAAAAGGAAAAACACAAACAGACTCGATGGGCTACTCAACATATCTAATAATATACAACCGGATATTTGCGTGTCTAAAGTTCAAAAATGGGGTTTGGCAACTTCCAACTGAGCGTTGAAGGGACTGAATGAGAAATGTGTGTTTCCGAGGCAGGGTGACAGTGTAAACAAGCATTTACAATGCAATGGTCTCGGCAATATTAAAGGTAGAGCTATTGGCATTGCTCATGACATTTTTTTTGGGGTGTTTTTTTTTTAAAATCATAAATAAATGGCATTGTCATTTACATTGCCAATAGCATAATCGTTAAATAAATGGCCTTGTCATTTACAATGCCAATAGCTTAATCGCTCGCAAATGCATGACCTATTGCATTTTACACCCACACAGAGCCACACACGCAAAGCCACCCACACACACATAGAGTCACCCACTGAATCTGCACTCTGAATCTGCACTCTGACTCTGACTCTGAATCTGCACTCTGACTCTGAATCTGCACTCTGACTCTGAATCTGCACTCTGACTCTGAATCTGCACTCTGACTCTGAATCTGCACTCTGACTCTGAATCTGCACTCTGACTCTGCACTCTGACTCTGCACTCTGAATCTGCACTCTGAATCTGCACTCTGAATCTGCACTCTGAATCTGCACTCTGAATCTGCACTCTGAATTTGCCTCTGCACTCTGAATCTGCCTCTGCACTCTGAATCTGCCTCTGCACTCTGAATCTGCCTCTGCACTCTGAATCTGCCTCTGCACTCTGAATCTGCCTCTGCACTCTGAATCTTCTTCGTTACTAAAGTCAACAACGTATAGATGAGTTTAGAAAATACTGGTTATATTTAAACAAATACATCCCAATAAGTGCGCACGTCGCAGTTTATGAAATTAGAATTTCAATATTCAGTCAAATAAATGCACCAACCTCCATAAGGCGCTATGTGGAGCCATGTTTTCTGGTCTCTAGTAAACAAAGGCATTGTGTTGTGGTCCTACCCTCGGCTTATGTTGATTATTTTATAATTTACCTATTTTTTTATAATGTTACACTCCCGACCTCCATACGGTGCTGTATTAAAAGCCATGTTTTTGGGTTCAGACGACGGCTCTGGTGTGAAATTATAATTATAAATATTCAGTAATGTCAATTTTCGGTAAAATATAAGCACACCAATCTCGTAAGGCGCTTTAAAAGTATGTGTTTGCTCCTGTATACACACGCATCAGACAGTTACAAAGGGGCTGATGGGTATTCTAGGAGTAGGTTATCCTTGTCTTTTGGAATCCCATTACTCAGCCATTCTGGATTGCCACTCCTCATTAAATAGCCACGCTGCATCCACAGCACACCACTAACCGGCCATTCTGTATCTCTCAACGCTCCATTAAATGACCAGCCTGTGTCAACCACATCAACCGGTCATTCGGAATGCACTGTACACCATTACAATCCCCTTACCTCCTCCTCTGTGCACCCCATTCTGCAATGCCTTACCCAGCATCTAGTTCACCTGCCCTTACACCTCACCCTGCAGCCCTTCGGTTGTCCATCTGTAATGCACCCCTTCCTGCACCTCATGAGGTGCAGGCCTTTCTGCCCGTAACCTGGAAGCCTGCCCCTTTGCGTGAGTCTTCTTAGCCGGAAGTCCCTCTCCTCTGTGAATGCTGCCTCTCTTTTTGTCAGCACAGAGGATACTACGCCCAGCACAGCCTCTGCCCGGCATGCCGCGCTCTTCCTAAGCACAGAGAACACCATGCCGATGATCTGCATGCTGCCGCTCTCTTCCTAAGCGCAGAAGATACTATGACCAGCATCCCACATGCCTCTGCAGGCTGCCGCTTCCTTCCTAAGCGCAGAGGAGACTCTGCCCAGCATCTCATGTGACTCTGCATGGTGCAGCTCTCTTCCTAAGCGCAGATGATACTATGCCCAGCGTCCTACATCCCTCTGCATGGAACAGCTCTGTTTCTAAGCACAGAAGATAGTACACCCAGCAACCCACATGCCTCTGCAGGCTACCGCTCTCTTCCTAAGCACAGAAAACACCATGCCTAGCATCCAGAGTGCAGCACAGACACCCCTCACCGTTGCAGAGTCTCCAGAGTTCTACTGGAACGCATGCGATCCTCTCCAGGTGCTGCCAAGACGCCCCTTCCCATACGATACTCCTACCCCAGAGAAGAGAAGTATTTTTGTATTTTAGACATGCCCCACCCCCCCCCCCCCTCTCTGTGGCCCCCATTTGCCTCGCGGACCACGGGCCCGCGCCGGCTCAGCCCAGGCTCCTGTCGTGTTTACGCAGCTTGGCCATAAATTCCTGCCCCGTTTAGGTTCATTGACTGGGATGTGTGAGAAGCTACTCCAAGGGTCCTGGAGGGGAGAGGGGGAGGGGTTCAATTTAAGAGTAAGCGAGAGAGAAGGGGGGAAATGAAGAGAAGGGAACTGGGAGGAGGGCACACATTAAAGAAACTAACCTGGAAGGAGAAGAGAACACAGGAGAAATTAAAGCAAGATAGGCGTATGGAAGAGAAGCGGGGCTCGGCAGGGGGCAGGGGGGGGCCTTGTGCAAACAATTGGCAGGAGAGGTTTCTTGCACCTCTGTGTAAATTCTTGAGTCTGTAGTGTACAAGGGATAGTGTTTCCCTTGTGCTGTGTGCGACTTTAGGGGGCACCCAAAAGCACTGCCTTTTTAAATCCCCCCCCCCCCCCCCCCCGAGGACTGAAGATCCTGAATAGTGTTCCCTTCCGACTGACGGGCATCTAGGCGCTTAGGGGTCATTAGGGGACAGGTGAAAACTGCAGGGTTAAAAACACCAAAGACTTGTTCAGTGCGGCGAAAGTGCGGGCTACTCAAACTGCCCACCTGTGGGCGCTCCGCTGACTTGGTGATAATAATGCAGACACCGTGCACATTCAATCATTGTCCTCTCTGCCAGCAGAACTCAGAAGTGCCAAATATATGTACATTCTATAATATTCTGACAATTTGGACGCGAACATTCATTAACAATAAAATGGTAGTCTACCAATTGTGTTTGTAATTAGGTCGCTTTTAGCTTTGCTTTAAGTAGTGTGTTGTTTAAACGTGTATGTATATACCATGCATATGAATATGAATTTGGAGTAAAATATTACATATATATTCCACACGTATATATCCTCTATCATCGTTCTAAGGTGTGTTTTCAAACCTTATGTGGGACGGTTTTAGGACCGCCGAGTGGATACTAATTTGTATAAACTGTTAAAAATGGCCACTGGTAAACCACACTAAACAGGATCTATCCAATGTTCGCCTTAATTGGGAACTTGGGCCCTTCCTGTGTCAGCACACAGCCTGCTGTTTGCAAACACTTTGTATTGTGCAGGCGATAGATAGTCCGGGCCAAGGATCAAAGCAGGTTTCCCAAATTCAGCCGGAATGTGCTGCAGTTGCAGTTTCCCTTCTGTGTGCCCAGAGAGGTGAGTCACACAACTGAACAACATCTGAGAGCTGCTATCATGCGCGGGGGAAAGGGAGGCGGTGGGACGCGCGCGGCATCTCCCAAACTCCCACTGACAATGTAGCTTGAACATGTTAACATTTGTCTTTATTATAAAAGTGGGTAAATCGCCGTTTGGAGAAATGTTGCGAACTAGCAGAACACCACGCACCTAGAGACAATTGCTATTTCAGTCAGCAATATGAAGGTTCTCTGACCATTTTTCAAGCCATATATATTACGTGTGAAACAGGATAATAGAAGCTGGGGGTTAGGAGCATGCAGGCAAGAAATTACGAGGGAGGTACCGGGGTTAGGAGCATGCAGAAATTACGAGGGAGGTATGGGCGTTAGGAGCATGCAGGCAAGAAAATACGAGGGAGGTACTGGCGTTAGGAGCATGCAGGCAAAAAATGACGAGGGAGGTACAGGCGACAGCAATGAGAACGTGTGAACCAGGAAAATATAAACTGGATTAGGAGCATGCATTCAAAAAAAATGACGAGGGAGGTACGGGCGTTAGGAGCATGCAGGCAAGAAATGACGAGGGAGGTAGGGGGGCGGGAACGGGGCCGGGGAGACATAGAGAGCGAGGCAGCGGTAGGGGGGCGGGAACGGGAGCCGAGGCAGCGGTAGGGGGGGCGGGAACGGGTTCGGTGACACGGAGAGCGGGAGAGGGGGTGGGAAAGGGCAAAAAAAAATGCACAAAAAAAAAGCAAGCAGACCGGCAACGTCCTCCGCATCTCCCGGGGTTCCCTCCAGGCCACGGGAGCCCCGCGGGCGCCGCCATACTTCTTGCCGTCTTCCTTCTTCTGCGGGGGGCGGGCACTTCCGGCCGGCCGCGCTAGGATTGGCCGGCCGGCCAGTCACGGGGCGGGAAACGGGGGAGAAGAGACGCAGAAGTGCCGGCAATGCCGGACCAGACTCGGGGGCGTTCCCGGCGTCGCGTGACGTCGGCAAAAGCCAAAGAATGTCGGGAACGCCCCCGTGTCTGGTCCGGCATTGACGGACAGGCCCCTCATCCAATGGCTAGGCTCCATTTACGGAGCCAGCCAATGAATGACGAGGGCCGACCCAAAGCACACTACAGTTCTCATCAGGTTTTCGCCTGCGCCGAAAAAGATGCGCAGAGCGCATCTTTTTGGCGAGGCAAAACCTAAAAAGGGGTGAGCCGGGTGGGGTCCTGGTGGGGATCCCAGCATCATTAGGGCTGGGAGAGTGGTTTGACAGGTCACTTTGGGGGCTCAAGTCGCGATGGTTTGAGGAAGCGGGTGGAAACAAGAAGTATATCCAGGAGCCAGGGATCAGTGGGAGGAAACACAGAGGAGGCAGGGATGGGGCCCAGCATCTGCCAAAGTGACAGCTGGGCTGGCATAGAGCGAGGATGAGGAGCAGGAGAGAGTTCCGGTGGGCAGCCAAACTGCAGAAGATATGCCACCCGCCAAAGTATACACGTGCCAGAGGACAGGGGAGGGCAAGGGCCCAGCACGGAGGGGAGGGCACTCGACAGGGGTGGAGAGGATGAGGTTAGTACAGCACAGAATAGGTGGGGCAGAAGGAACTGAGTGGGGAGGATAGTGTGACCCCCGAGCAGGGGTTGTTGGCTCTGGTTTCCACCTCAAGAAGGGCAAAAACAGGTAGGGGTACTAACCCAGGCTTGCCTGACCTCACTTTTCCCTTGCAGAAACATCACCCACACGGTAAGGCAGACTTGTGTGAGTCCCATGCAACTCCTTGACACCGAGGTGAAGGGTGGCACGGTTTGGGGCAGCGAGCTGGTGTGCATCGAGGGACGGTCACGACACTGCCACACGAAAGGTTCTATGTTGAGGTGGGCAGGGCAAGAGCACATAGCTGGGGCTGAAGGGTATCATGTGGCCCATCGGTAACCGGTGATTGATCTCAAGGAGTTAATTAACCACTGGCAGGAAAGTGCTGTGGCACAAGTGAACGGTCAGGCAGGGGCATGGAAATTGACACCACGCAGTTGGATTATGATGAGGAGAGTATCAAAGGGGGAGATCATTGAGGAAGAAACAGGGGGGCATAGGAGAAGGTAGGGGGCCACAGTAACAATGTTGTGCCGAGGCTGTTGCAGAAAAAGAGGAAGAGAGATGGATACTCTGCACAGGCTGACACCATTCGAGCCCCTGCCCGACGGGTTAGGCGGCTGGATCCAGTGCGGACGCCCACCTTGACACAAGGTAATGGCACTGTGGGGTGTGTATATGAGGTTCTCTAAATAGACATGGTGTCAGTGAGGATTAACGCGTGTGGAGATGAGGTTGATGGTGAGATCTATCTCTGGAAAGGTTTTTATGTTGGGATGGGCACAGAGACGCAGAACCCGGGGGGGGGGGGAGACAGCACAGGTTTCGATGTCGTCGCATCGGGGAGACAAAGGACAGAAGACGGCAACACACAGACGAAGGAAAAGAGGTTGAGATGGACAGTAATAGGTCACAAGGTGATGGGGCAAAAGAAATTCACAGGGTAAAAATTAAGAGGCTTCCTTACGTGGGGGTCACTAAGCCCGAGGGGGCACAGGCTATGCTACATCCAAGGACTAAATATGGAAAGGGGAATATGTGGAGATGCTGAAATTGCTTCACAGGGAACTGAGGGCAAAAGAAGGGTCGAAGCAAGAGGAACTGGTGTTGTCGAAGAGGCCTAAGGTGCTTATAACAATAGAAAATTGGACGGCAGCCTTCCTGATATTCATGATTGTTTATCATGAAAAATATCCAGAGAGATGTGTGTCACTTTTAAAATACATGGATGTGATCAGGAGGGCACCGGTAACATATGGGGGGATATGCTTGTTCACAATATGATGAGGAGTTTAGAACCAGGCTTGCCTGGGACCCAGAAGCCCAATTGGGCGAGATGGATACAGATATATACCAATAGACGATGGGGTCAGCAGTGGTGGAGGAGCGTCGCCCCACTACGTGGCGCAGAGCCAGCAAACTAATATTAAAACGATGCTCTAGTATTGTTTTATTTTTCGTTTGACAACTAGTGCATGGAGAGGAGAGGCATGGGTGGGTGGAGGAGGAGTGCTTGTGCACTACCTAAATGCTCATGTGTTTGGCCGGCCGTCCAAGGCTGACCAAAACACACATGCTCACTTAGGTTTCTCCAGCCCTGCTGCATTCAGCAGCCGGGCTAGAGTACCCCGCACAGACTCCCTTGTCTGAGCATGGCATCTTTTCAGCCCACTCAGACCAATCCCTGCGCTGCTCTGCAGCACAGGGATTGGCTGGGAGTCTGTCCCAGGGGCTGCCGGGACCCAGAAACAGGCCAGCAGGAGCGACTCAACACGGGTGGCAGCCAGTGGTGTCAGATAAGTTTTTAGATTATTATTAACCCGTCCCATGTCCCCCATTGCTCGCTCTCCCACCCCGCAACCCCAACCCGGTCTACCACTTTTTGTTAGTGGCGGCCACCACTGGGGGTAAGTTAAGTTTGGGAAGAACAAATCTACAGCTAGGGGTCTCCCGTTAGTCTACCGCCCCTTTCAAAGCTGCCCCACCCAACAGGGTGGGGATATACAACAAAGAATCAAGGGGGCTTTCAGGGAGCCTGGTGCGATTTTAATAAGGGTTCCTGCTCAAGAGAATATTGCAAATTCAGACATGAATGTTTGAACTGTGCAGGACGAGACCCCCTTGTAGAACACTTCGAGTTGGGCTACAACAGCCAAGGACAGCAGTCTGGCCAAGGGTTCCAGCACAATAGCTCTTGATTCCTGGATGCGTGGTTGGCATCCTATCCCTGCAGGGAGTATGCCTTGTTGTTAGGTCACAGTTTCAGGGAGGGGTTTAGGCTAGGGTACAAAGGGCCACGGTCCACCAGATGGACAGAAAATTTAGTCGGTGAATTCCCACAAAGCAATAGTGCGGGATAAGCTGTTCAAGAAAGTTAACAAGGGGAGAACGAAGGGCCCATTTACAGGTTGACTGATCAGAGACCTTATAATTTCATCTATTGGGGTGGAAAGAGCCAGGTCAATTTAGATTGATACTGCACTTGTCATGGCTGGAGGGAGCTTCAGTAAATGATTTCATATCTGTTTTATATTCATAAGTGAATTAGGCCAGGGGACTGGTTGAGAAGGTGGGGAAAGGTGCTGAGATGGCACAATGCTATAGAAAGTCTGCCTTTCGGCTGCTGCTGGTACACCCCTATGATTTCCAGCTATTGGGCAATCAGTTTGACAGACAAATCTTGGTTAACAAAGCTTTACCCATGGGCTGTTCCATCTTCTGTGCCTTGTTTGAGCATTTTAGTTAATTTCTACAATGGGTGTTCTGCAAAACTGGTAAAGAGATGGTGACAAAACCTCCTTGACGGCTTCTTCCTGGTTGGCCAACCAGTTTCGACCGACTGTCAGCAACAGTTGACAAGGTTTCAAGAGCTCATGGGGTACTGGGGGTGCCCCTGGCACCAGAGAAGACACAAGGTCCAATCATAGTGTTTTCATTTCTGGGAAATGAATTTGACTTGGTGGCAATGGAGGCACGCCTACCAACAGATAAAAAGCTGCTTATTCAGATGCTGTCAGATGACATGTCGGCCAGACATAAAGTGACAGTTGGGGAGGTATTTGTTCTGCTAGGGCATTTGACTTTTGCATGTAGAGTAGAACGGATGGGAAGGACATTTTGCAGGAGACTGAGCAGGTCATTGGTGGGGCTTACGCTGCCGCACCATCACATACGCTTCGCCGCAGGCACTAAGGAAGACTTATGCATGTGGTGCAGATTTTTGGAGGAGTTCAATGGCATTCCCTTGACAGCACCTAAGCTAGTGATTTTAGAGGCTAGGGTAGGTGGTGAGCTGAAGAGTGGCCAAGGTACTGGAAGCATGGGGGTTGGAGTATTGTCGTTCTTAGAATTCTCTCCTCTAGTGGTGACAGTCACAGTATGGGCACAGAAGTTGGTACATAAGAAGGTCATTTTCAGGGTGGACAACATGGCGGTCATGCTTATGGTCAACAGACAGTCAACCAGGGACGGGCAGGTTCTAAGGTTGCTGAGAGTTTTCATCCTGAGTTGTGTGAAACATGATATTGTGTTTCAGCCAGACATGTTCCAAAGGGTGGACAATGACATAGGGAACGCTTTGACTTCTTCATAGTGGGAGAGGTTTCATGGGCTGGCCAAGGAGATGGACACCATCAAGACGCTGGGATGTCCATAGGAGACAAAGGATGCGTTAGCTGGTTTTAGGGCCTCTGGCTGTGTCCACTAAGAATGCTTATAGTCAAGCTTGGCAGGAGTTTATGGATAGAGGGGCACAGAAGAGGTCAGACGTTTGAGCAAGGGAGAAAGATGTTCAGTTTATTTTTTCAGTGGTTGACAGAGGTTTGTCCAAAGTCATGATTGCAGGCAAGCTAGCAGGGATTATGGGCAGGCTTTTGTAGCATTATGCTCCTTCAGTGGGTGAACTGGGTGAACGCATCCTTGAGGGATGGGCTAGGGAGACAGGGAACAAGTCTAGGGTCAGGAGGCCAGTGTCGGAAGCACTTTTAGACAGGTTGCCAGGGGTTCTCTGAGTATATGCAAGGGTAGTGAGGAGACAGTGTCATGATGTCATGGCTGTATTTTGGCACATTCAGTGTGTCAGAGTTTTGGGGAGAAAAGGAGCATCTGAGTTGGATTGGAGGGAGGTAGAGAGGGGGAGCCAGGGGTGGTTGCGGTGAAGCTGAAACAATCTAAGACAGACCAAAGCGGAACAGGTAAAGTAGAGTTAATGAAGGCAATCACTGTTCCAGCTTTGTGTCCGGTCTGCTGGGGGGTGTAAACTGAGAAGTATAGCTGGTGAAGGGTTTCGGGTTGTCTTCTGCAGGGTTTCTGGACAGGTGAAAAACGCTGCACAGTTATTGTGTGTGATGGGGAGAGCTTTGTCACGATTGGGGGACGCCCCAGGCGAATATGGCACTCACTAGTTCAAGATCAGGGTAGCTATAGATGCAGCGCAGCAGGGTTGGGGTAGGTACAGGATCATGGAATTAAGGCATTGGACTTCTGATTGCTTTCCTAGATATGTCAGGTTGGGGGAGCAGGGGTACTTCAACATGTAGATTTCCATGTATTTACACGTGTGTCTTTTCAGGTTAGCTGGTGGGGCCGGATATGGCGGAGCGGTCCATAAGGATAGTTGGATATTTGTTCTTAAAATGGGCTGAACATCATGAAATTCAGAAGAGGAAAGGTTTGAACCTAAGGCGGAACACCTCGTTATTTAAAATCTCTTGGCACAAGAAGGGTGGTATGCGATGGCACGAGCTCCTGCCTTGCTTGAGCAATTTACTGAAACAACACATTTGCTCTGATTTTTTAATTGTGCATTTAGGAGAAAATTATCTGGTAGCATGCAAAGGTTTGGTGTTGTTGAAACAGATGAAAAGGGATTTATTTGAGATCGGGAAGCAATGGTCTGGATGTTTCGTCATGTGGACGGAATTTATCCCACAGGGACATTGGAGGGAGGCAGAGCGACCTGCCACAATTGACAAAGCAAAGAGGAAAATCAACAGGGACATGAGAGTATTTTGTAGGGAGGAAGGGTTCGGTAGCGTAGAGCTACACGAGTTAAAGTATGCAGCGGTTGATTTCTTCAGGTGAGATGGAGTAGACTTGTCTCGCTTCAGGATGGAACTATATCTGCTTCAGATAAAAGATGGAGCTGGACTGGGCCTTTGACATAAGGAGTTAACCAAAATCTGCTGGGGGGAGAGGTAGAAAAGTCAAAGAGAAGGAAGGACTTTTCTGAGTGACGGTTGGTAGGTAGTTTTTACATGGTTACAGGTTAATTCTACTGTTGTGAACAAGTTACTCCAGGAGCAAGCAATAAGAAGAAGTTAAGATAGGAGATACTTCGAAAGGTAGATGTTTAGAGAAGTAAGTAAGAGTTTACAGGGGTTAAAGTTCAATAGTTAATGACTGAGTAGGGTTTTTAAATAGTTTCAATGAAATGCTAAGGGTGAGAACCTTGGGGTTGGGGAGAGGAGGAAATGTCGGTGAATAAATGTATAGTGAGGTGTAGTCTTGTAAGGCAAAGGCCAAGGTTATTTTATTTTATTTTATTTGCAAAGTTTTATATAGCGCTGGCTAGACCCGGAGGTTTCAGAGCGCTTTACATGAAGATCAGCGAGTTACAGGTTACATAGTGATATCAGTTGGATCAGCGAGTTACCGGTTACAAAGTTACAACAGTTTGAATCAAAGAAACAGAGGGAGGAGGTGGGGGAGGGAAGGAGACACAAACGGGGAGATGAGGAAGACAATGCCAGATGACCGGCTGGATAGGTGACGGCCAAGGGGCCAGACTCCTCTGTAGCTGCATAGGACAGCTCCACCGGGCATCAGCCAAGGTTGCTCAGGCTCCGCAGTAGGTATCTACATCAGTTGAATCGGTGAGTTACAGGATACATAGATACATCAGTTCAATTCCAAACAATCGCAGAGGAGGGATGAGGGGGACGGAATGGGACCGAAAGGGGAGACGAGTAAAACAATGTCAGATGTCAGGCTGGGTAGGTGACGGCCAAGGGGCCAGACTCCTCTATAGCTGCATACGACAGCTCCACATGGCATCAGCCAAGGTTGTTCAGGCTCCGCTGTAGGTATCCACATCCTGTCTTCACTAAAGCGGCCTTTTTCACACATAAGGAGCATGTTTGTGGTCTGTACTCCACCCCATTTGGCCCAAAGGTGAAAATTAATCAAACATGCTTCCTTGCACCTTGAAAGGTTTTATTTGCTTATTCAACTGTGGTGCTCCAGCTAGAGTTTAGCTGTCAAAGTAAACCATGTGGCAAAAATAAACAAGTCCATTTAATCCCTTTTCAAATTGTGCATTTCGGAGCACTTTAACAATTTCAATACTTACTTTAAATGGCAGGCTACATTTTGAGTAAAACAAACCACTGTTCCTCCCAAACAGCATCAGATTGGCAGGGTGGGCAATCGGCCATTGCCCGAGGACCCTGAGGCCAAAGCCAGCTGGTGGGCTGTTCTTGTGAGATGTAGATAAAATCACATTTGCCAGGGCCAATCTTACCACTGGCGCTTGACCCTAAAGGCTGCTGCAGCCTTAGAGGAAAGATTGGAACTCATTATAACTAAGTACAGATAATGGCTGGCTCATTGTCTTGTGCAGTAGGACAGTGGGCCAAACTGAGCAGGCACAGCATGCGGTGGATCTCCCCTCCTCCCCAGTCTCTCAGCATGACAATAAGGCCACTGGGAGTGGATGTGCTCTTTTTGAGCATCACAGCTAGCAGTATGTTACCTGGTGGTGGGGCGAAAGGGGCCTGTGCAGAGAAACAGATTATAAGAGGTGGCCATCTAAGAGGCTCTGCTTTTGTCTCCAGCAGCAGGCAGACGAGCCCCAGGTGCCCGCTCCCACCTTGTCATCATAAAAACTGGGAGGGGGCTACTGCTCATTACTGAAAATGTTTTTTTTTTAAACAACACAAACAACCAGAATGAGCAAAAATAAAATAAAATTGCAGATATAAAAACATTTTCTTTTAAACATTAAAACATTACTGCATAAAACGTTCATTCAGGGACAAAATGAAAAAAGGAAGGAAGAATGGACATGGCAGGAGAGTAACAAAATGGATTGAGCGAGGAGAGAAATGTGGAGCAAGACAAATGGAGAAGTGAGACAGCAGACAGGGGAGGAAAGACAAAAATATTGGAAGAGGAGAAGGAAATCAAGGGAGGAAGAAAGGAAAGGTAGAGGAGAGATGATAAGAATGCTAGAAGGTGAATAGAAGCCTCCAGACACGAAGGATGCATATGGTTCTCTGACTCTTGGCCTGATATAAGGCAGGACATTCAATGATCTTTTGGGGGGAACATAGACTATGAGACCAATAGGTGACTAACAAATTCCGGCACTTGAAGTAATAATAATAATTCATATTTGTAAAGCGCAAACATATCACCACCTTAAGGGTTTTAAGGAGCTGGGGGCCGTCAGAGAGATTAAGTGAGCTATTGCCCAGAGTCATAGGATTCTAAGCTGAGCTGCCACCGGAGCCAGGGATCAAACAGTGAGCCCATACTTCCAAAGTCAGTCGCTCTGGCCTGAAGATTAGGTGAGGTGACCTGTGGGCGAGTTGCGGTGGAATAATGGTGTGTCTAGTGGTGTGCCTAGTCTTGGTAAATGCTACTGACCCCGTGAGTTTAGAAAGCTTAATTTATTAGAGCTTTCTCACAAAATTTCTCCCAATACTAAGTAACATTTCATGAAAAGTTGTTATTCACACATGTGGGAGCAATTTTCTTTTTTGAGCCTGGGCCTAATTTTGTTCCCAGTCCTACCCTACCCCCAAATCGTGTTCAACCACACCTCTAAGTACAGGCAAGGACATCTCTTTAATAATCTCCTATAAGGTCACAAACTCTCTCTCTCTCTCCACTCTCTAGCTCCTCTCTCTCTCTCTCTCTCTCTCTCTCTCTCTCTCTCCCCCTCTCTCTCCACTTTCTTGCTCTCTCACACACTAATCCAGCCTTTCTCATATTGGTTCACTCCGGGTCTCTCTGCACACTTCCTTTACCATAACTCAAATAATAAAAACAACAAACACATCTCTCCTCCTCTTCTTTCAGTGTCTTCTACATACAAACTGCTGCTTCTTTATGCTCCTGTAACCTTCTCTCCCCTTCTATCGCTCTTTCTCACATGCTATTTATGCTACTTTATCTACAGTTCATCCACCACTTCATACACAAACTACCTATACTTCTCATTCTTGCTTTCTATTTGTTTTATACAGCTCTCACCCCTATCTATTCACCATTCCACATGTTTCAAGTACACAAATGCACTACACACCACGCATTTCCACCCCACACAGTTCTACAACTAACAAGTCCAATTGAAACCACATAATTCCACTGCAAACAACATACATCCACTCCACTACAAACAAGTAAACATAAATAAAAACAATATCATTTACAACTCCAGCAGCTTACATTTTTACAAATGTGAGATCGATTGCATTGCGAATGCTTGTTTTGCTTTACTTGCTAGCACTCCCATTTGTACCTGGAATATCTGCCAACCTCACCAAATGCATCTGTGGAACCCATGGGCACAACTATGCCTACGAAACACGCAACCACCACTTAGTGCATCTGCACACACCATTAGCTGTACATGTGGTACCTGTGACAACCAGCTTTGTAATTAGGAGCAGCAACAACTGCACCTGTGACCATCACCAAGTGTCAGTGTGAGCAACACCCACTGCTTTGCCTGTATCTGCGAGCGCTGTGAAATGTGGTGACCCATGCTCTTTAGTAGTGACTGAAGCAATTGCCAAGTGTCAGGTGTCGCTGAAAGCTCCAGAGGTGGCCCACCCTTCTCACTCACCTTGATGTCCTGAAAGCCGGGGTATTCAGGGATGCCGGGTAGAAGGAATGAACTGGCACTTTTGGACCTCCTGCGCCCCATGCGCAGGCTTCCACGACTCCAGGGGGTGAGGAACTCACTCTCGTCCTCTGTAGATCTACGCTGGTCATTCCTGCCGCCACTTGACCTGGGTCTGTCCATTGTCACAAAGACCTTACTGCGAAGGCAGGAGCAGACACACTCTGGAGAACAACGAATCCACAAGCTAAAGGTAATCCTCTCTTCGCATGCAGTCATTTGTCAGCAGTCACTTGACCGTCAGTGGACACCTGCTCCTGGGGTGATAACCCTGTGTAGCGTCATCCCAGGGACACAGCCGTCACAAGGATTTCCCGACTGCGACTCGCCCTGTCACAGGGAATTATGCATTACATATCTCCTTCCTTGTATGAGACTCCTGAACTCTTTTGGATTAGGAGGGGTTATCCCTCTGATCCGTGTAATGTGCTTAAATGCTGGCTGGCGACCTGCTCACCTACCAATGAGACCAGGGCCGGTCCTAGGCCTTCTGAGGCCCTGGGCGAAAGGGAAGATGTGAGGCCCCTCTAAGTGACATCACAGAAAGTGACTTCGCAAATTAATTGGTGAGAATGTACGGCAAATCACCATTATACTCAAGCATCACGTGGCACAACCTGTCATCTTTTTCCTCACGCATCCTAAAGCTACGAGCAAAGAGGTGTATTCATGACAATGTCACAAATGTATTTATGACATTCATAGACAGGGTACGTATCTTCCTGTTTCATTGACATTTCTGAAACCAGCTCAGAACGCATCGCTCACCTCCCCCGCAGCCCCCCTCCCCTTCTCCTACCCAATGAATGTCAACAACAACTCTCTTACACCCCTGGTGCCCATTCCTGTATCTATAAGCCATTGCACAGAGGCATTCGCCAATAATCTAACACTAGACTGTCTCATGGACAAATAAACTGACAGCCACCACAAAGCGACGTCTTACTGTATAGAAGACAGCCCCTCACTCTCACAGTAAAACCCACCAACGACAGTAATAACATAACGTCACATGTGTAACGTCACATAAGACGCTGTGTACTGTATAAGTGACGTTCTGACAGCACACAATGCCATCTCTTGCACCACGGACACTAGCTCCCTGGCAGGGGCTCGCCATTTACTGTAGGCTGAGCAGAACTGCTGAAGAGCTGCGGTGGCGGCCCAACTAACACAAGAAGATGAGAGGCAGAGGGCCACAAATGTCACACCGGAGGCCAAGGAGTGGGGACATATCGCAACAGAAAGTGTGACGCAGTGCATAGGGCTAGAGACTACTGGAAAGACAACTAGCCAGTCCTGGGACAGCAAGAGCAGGACAGCGGAGCACGCAACAGGCAGTCAGAATTGCGAGATCCTCTGGGCCTAGTACAGCAGCAACTGAGCACACTAGCAGATAAAGTGCCCAATAAGGGGAGAATACTTAGACAAAAGTGACTGCATGGCCCTGTGTGGGTAAAATAATGCGGAAGGAAGCAAGTGATGGTGCAATTAAGAGCGTGCCTTAGCCTGAGCCTTTGGGCTGGGGAAGCATGCAACAGGGACATTGCTTCAACCCACAAAAGAAGCACTAAGGAGACAAAGTGAATTGTGACGCCTTCATACCCACATCCGTAAGGTAACATGGGGAAAACAGATAATAATACACAGCCCAAGCTGAAGTTTGAGTAACTCATACCCCCTGGAACACGCAAAGATGGCCAAGCTGAAGCAGGTACAGAAGCAGAGACTGCGAAGCAGGACTGGGGGGAGAACTGCAACAGTCAGATAATATCTAGTTTCTGCTAAAATGCACACAAATAAACAACTACCTGTAGCACACCCTAAAGTGTCTGGCGTCTCTTACCTTAACGTTCGTACTCTTACAGACAACACACCACACGGACTCAACGAGGGAGGAGGACGGTCGGGGCCCCGAGATGACGTCGTCCGACTCCTGCCTGGCCTGCTGCAGCCCTGCCCAGCCCTTTGCCACGCGGCCCGCTGCCCGTGTTAAGTGCAGGTGCGTGTGAGTGACTGACTGACTTTCAGCCCAGGTCACGTATGGCAGGCGTGTGCGCATGCTGAGTGCGTCACACTGAGCGGGGGCTGGCCCAAAAAATCATGTCCAGGGCCGTCATTGGTAGCGCTTTCGCGCGCAACCAGAGTGACGGCCCTTGGACCCACTGCCACTGTCAGTCCTGACTGAGAAGAAGATTCAACGCAGGCCGGCGACGCCTGCGTCAGTCACGTCGTCACCCACAGGGCGCACGCACCACCAACCAAGCTAGGTGGTGGGGTAGGGGGTGCGTGCGTGCAGGCGTCAAATTGCTCAAAGTCAAACACATCAGGCTCGCAGAATGAAAAAATGATGACGATTGTACCCGCCTCAATGTTATTTATTGGACGGCCGTCACTCTCACGGACCACCGGATGGAAGAATGCACTGCACTGTGCTGCTGTGCGCTTTTCCCCAAAATCCGCAGGCCAAGCTCTGTCTGTTTGCTGGCGACTCCCCGCGTAATTACGGCTCACCCACGGCTCGGAAAACTATAGGCCTTCCCCAAGAAGGACCCCCGAGTGTGCCTCTTCATTCCGGTGATCCACCAACATCACACCCCCCCCTTTTTGTTCACCCTGGCTGTCCGCTTTCACTACGGGGCTGCTTGCGAACGAAGGTGTAGTGCAGACTCAGAGAACCAGTTACCCAACATTAAACACGGGCGGGGCAGCGGCGGGGCCCCCCTGACTGAGTGAGAAACATTAACAAACACGTATAACACTGACACACTCTCGATAGACGAAAGCAGTGCGCAGCGCTTGTCACTCAGACCCCAGGCCAGGCCAATGCATGCTGCATGCCTTACTGTTTATTATTCTTCCCGGGCCACAACTGCGAGGCCCGGCCGGCGGCGGGGCCCCCCTGACAAGTACACTACACACTCACACTCTTGATGTTATTTATGACGGACGGACCCGCGGATGGAAGCAGTGCGCAGCGCTTGTCCCCAGGCCATGCCATGCCATCATCCTCCTTTTTATTATTCCCGGCGGGGCCCCCCCTGACAAGTACACACACTCGAGATTATTCAATTGACGGACCCGCGGACGAAAGCAGTGCGCAGCGCCAGCACTTGTCCCCAGTCCAGGCCATGAAATCAATCATATTGCAACTGCAGGGCCGGCGGCAGCCCCGGGCCCCCCTGAGCGCGAGGCCCTGGGCAGCTGCCCATACCGCCCATGGCTAGGACCGGCCCTGAATGAGACATACAGGATCTGACGAGACAGGCGCATGCATGGCTGACAAGAAAGGTATTCCCGGCTGTTTACTACAAGTACTTATCCTCAGAAGGCATGGTGTCTAGGAATAATACAAGGGCACCGAGGCTATTGTGGCCACTCCTGACTGGCCATACATGGCAGGACCCATCTTTAACCCACAACATGCATCAATTCTCTGATTGCTGAGACATTATATGGAATGCAGCAGGTTCATTTTCAAGTCATGGGTTTGACAGCCTAGCTGTTTAACAGACTTATTTCTAGCAATATCTATTGAGTGTGTTTTGGACGGAAGAGCCCTCTGCATGGTTAAAGACGTGTACTATTGCTCTGAGTGCCCAATTTTACTGTTGTCTGGATCTCTAATGCTGATGTTTGTGTCATAAGTACACACAAACCATGCATATACCCTATGACATAGCCCTGTCTCACCAATTGCGGTCTTGTTGGACCTGGAGGGTGCAGAAACCACTACCCTCATAGTGGTGGAAATGAGCCGCCTTCACCAAGAATTAAGCTTCACAAATGTGCTAGTGGCAGCATTCAGTACAGTTATTGATAGAGGTGAACATGTCCTTTTTATCCTGTTGTCACTGGAGTGAGGCC
Source organism: Lissotriton vulgaris (assembly GCF_964263255.1). NCBI lineage: Eukaryota > Metazoa > Chordata > Amphibia > Caudata > Salamandridae > Lissotriton > Lissotriton vulgaris. Next base: position 1,169,365,330 of record NC_141693.1, read on the forward strand.
CACAGGCTCGCTCACTTTAAAAACAATTCTGCTGATGTGTCCTTAGCTCACCCTTGGCCTACATCAAGTAGATGTGTAGTGACTCTGCGCTGGATGTATGGGTGCCTAGGATGGGTGCCTGGATGTATGGGTGCCTAGGATGGGTGCCTGGATGTATGGGTGCCTAGGATGGGTGCCTGGATGTATCGGTGCCTAGAAAGGGTGCAGTACAGAGATAGAGCACTGCTGTGTAGAACGTGTGAGATTACTGCAAGTGCTAAGTGTATGTGTGCCTGCGAGGGATACATGACATGAAAGAGGTAGCGCTGTGCAGTGCGTGCTCTTTTAAACTAGTAAAAAATGCCTAAACCAGGACCCTGCTGGACTCAACCCACCGGGGTCACAAAACCCTGGACAAATAACCCTAGTGTCAAAATTTCATATACTGCTGTACCAAAAAATGTGAAGGGACTATTGAAATTTTAAATTGTTTGACTGTACTACATCAATATTTAAACTAGCAGCACTGATTTTTGGAAGTAATGTTACTTACTACCAGTTGCGGTTGATGACCCTCAAAAATGGTGGGCGAACATAAATAAAATAAAAAATTATTCAAATAAACATTAACATTTACAAATGAAAAAACAAGTTTCACTTAACTTCTTAACCTGCAGCACAGCTTCTGTGTTCTCCGGCTCCAGACTCCTCAAACGCGAGGTCCCACTGCTCCTTATCAAATCCGGACAATGCTGCATGAGAGAAGCATCTGGATTGGCTACAGCAGGCTGCCTCAGCGCTCCAAAGAGCACTGAAGGCCAGTGCCTGCTCTTCGATCTGGCTGTCTAAGACAACCGGGTTGAAGAGTTTGAATTGTGCATGTCGCTTTGGCCCTAGCAAGGTAGTCGGCCAAACCGCCATGCCTAACTCATACTGAAGCGGCCTCTCATCATTGCTGCCAACCAGTAGCAAAGGCACACTGGCCTTGCCCTGCTTTCTCTGTTCGACAGAAATCTGGAAAAATAAAATGGTAATCCTTTTATAACCTTTTTTTTTACAGCTGTTTGCCGCAGTTTGGGGTTGATGGCATTCCCATACAGGAACTGTTGCTGCATACTACGTGAAGATGCGAACTTGCAAAATGAAAATGAAGAACTAATGAAATTAATATTGTATTGAGATGTTCAACAAATAAATGTGATTTTTGTTTGAATCCAAACAGTGTTGTATTTTCCTTTTTTAGACTCCACCAATTTGTAATATTTGTTGTTACAGTCATTCATGAAATTTTGTGCTCTGTGACAGCATGTTCTGAGTGTAGGGGTGCTTCTGGGAAGTGCAATACATGAAGCGTGAAGTGTTGTGCAGCAGGCACATAGTGAGTACGTATGCTGGCAGAGTGTGTCTTTCAAAATAGCATACCCTGGTACAAAATAAAAAGGCTACAGTACTGAGCAGTGTGCACAGACTGATTGTGTGTGCTGAAAGCATATGTCTGTAGTGGCACAATGCATGGTGGTGACCGTACTGGACTGTAAGTGTGCTGTGAATTTACACTGAGTAAGTGTGCCTGCATTGGCATGTTTAATGGAGGACCCTGGGTTACAGTTTGGGCAGCTCAGGCCTGCATTGTAAAGACCTAAGGAGTGGAGAAATCAGTATTCTGAATTGTTGCATTCATGTGAGCTGGGTGGGACACACTGGAGGAAGAGCCTCTCCCTTTACACTTCAAAAGATTCTCTTTAATTCAGTGATAGATCACAAAGAAGAGGCTTGGACACATATTGGGAAAGGGGACGGGGTTGGTAAGGTAATCATAAAGAAGAAGGCTGGGATCTTGAAATTAACCTTTTGATGCAAATATCACTGTGGCTGACATCCAGGGGTGAACTATGGTCACTCCCATGAATTGTACTGTTGTTTAATCTGCTTTGGAGTACTGCCTGCTGTAACGGACAACCTTTCAAGCGGAAAGAAGAAAGAGAAGTGGACACTTCAAAAGAAGCAGAACCCCAAGACTCGGACCCCAAATCATATTTTGGTGTGTGCAAATGGACTATAAAAAGGGAAGGTTGAAACCCCAAACTTCGTCCTCTTCCAAGCAGCCAGATGGGCTATATGAGACGGGGTAGCTCTGCAACACTTCTGCTTGTGACCAGGGCTGGGGGGCCAAGGTTTGCATGTCTCCCTGCTGGGTAACCAGACATTATCCAGAGAGAATCAAGCTCACCTGCCCTAGATACTGAAACACCTGCCCCTGCCTACTTGCCAAGACCAGTTCGCCCTGGGAGGAAGAGGAAGGCATTGAGGGAAGCGAGGTCCAGTTGGGAGCCCTACCAACAGGACTCCCCTGAGCGAGGTGTGATGAGAATGGCTGTCCACCATCGGGTTGTTGCCCATGGCCAGGAACGGTCCAGTGAACCTCACCCCCCAAAAATGCCAGGAGAGGACTGCCGGAATTTGAGCTGTGTAAAGAGCACCGTGCGAAAAGCGCCAGGCCCTCACCGCCTCACTGTAGTGTACCTGTATGCCAGAGGAGCAAATTGTTGAACTTATTTGGGCCAAGAGCGTGAGACTTGTCTCCGTCGAGATTGGCAACCCCATTTGCCAGACGGGCCGCCATAGTGAGGGCGATTGCACCAGAAGAGTCTCCGCCCAGATAGTGAGTAACACAGCCAGGTGGGGCTGTCGGTACCACTGTGGCCTAGTGTGCGGGCTGTGGCCCGGACGAGATGATTACTGCACGATGAGTGGGTCAAGCCCGCACACTCTGATCTGCACCTGACTGATTCCATGAGTACGCCCAAGAAGGCTGCCAAAGACGTTGCACGCTTGATAGACATCCAGCTGGGATCCAGAGAATCCCTCTTCCTCCCCATTAGGGGAAGAGTAACTTATTTCATGTTTGCCGAGTGGGAGCTGCCCCTGTTAAAAGAACGAACCGGCAACACCTCTTGGAGGAGAGAGCCCCCCCTGACAGGTGCTGACACGTTAACTGCACGCAACCCTTCTTTGCTAAACAGGATCTGAATTCAGGAGTGGTCACAGAGAGGGCACGCACTGCACTGCTGAACGCTTCCATACCTTTGGAACAGGTAAGATTGGAACTGGGCCGGTGTCACTCCAAGGAGCTCGCTGCTAACGGTGCTGCGGTATCTTAGACACTTTTGACTAATAACTAAGGAGTCCATGGGCAACTTTTTAGTAAAGCCTACTAGTAAGTATTCCCTGGATGCAGTCACCAGTCAGTGGGGCAGAACCCTGAACACATTACAAAGAAGAGGGTGGGACAAGGATTTGCCTGACAAATACTAGAGCCCTGACCTTTGCATGTGTAGAGTTGGAAAAAAACACAACTTTTTCTTATAAAAGTAAGTATAGGTCTATTGCGCATACTGTGTGCCTTTTGAATTGAGTCGTGTTCACCAACCTGTATTTATAGCCTCCCTCCCATGTTGCCTCACCCGCCCAAAACACCCTTTGACTGCTCGCCCTCAGCTACCACTGAGAGTCAAGTGAAGAAAGGGTATTTGGCCCAGCTGCTAGGGATCCATAGTCGGTCAGGCCCCAGGACATTAGGGGTAAAAGGCCTCAACAACCACGGTTCGGCCCAGTAGCCCTCTGAAAGGTGTCTGACTATTGATGGCAAGCGATAAGATGTCTAATGTTTAGGAAGCAAAAATGCAGAGGTGGCATTGGCCATTTCCAATCTGCAATAGTACTGAAAAAGAAAGAGAGCTGGCATGGGAAAGATAGCCATTGAGGGAGAAATTTAGGATGGCAGCAATGACAACTCCATCTGTGGTAAGTGACTCTACTTCCAGTTCAGGCCAGGTTGTGACAAGGGTTTCAAAAGACCTTGTGCATGCATATGTGGAAGGTCAGGATATTTTGGAATGGTTTGTGAGCTTTGTATTCGCATGTAAGCCACAGGCCTTAAAGGAGGTGTCTAAGGCAGCTGCCCATTAGTGGGGTGCATTCCATTGGAAGGGAAAGCCATCATTGGGAGGATACCTGTGGTAGACCAGATGGTATATGAGCGAATGAAGGGAGTTCTCATGAGTAGGTTTGGGCTAATACCAGCTAAACACCTGCAGAGATCCCATGACTGCAAACGAGCAGATTGTCTTCCGTTTGAAACTTGGATTTATGGTGTATTGCTTGATTGGAATGAGAGGATAAGAGGGATGGTGGTCCAGGATTTTCAGTCCCTTAAGCAGTTGATGGTGACTTAGTGACTCAAAGAAGAGTACTCTACCCCACTTAGGGAATACCTGTCTGATCTTACAGAGAGGGATCCGACAATACTTGCAGTGTTAGCTGATAAGTTTGTTTTGTTCGTTTGTTTTGTTTGGAAAGTTTTATAAAGCACGAACAATACCCTAACAGGGTATCAGAGCGCTGTACATCTGTGGCAAAAGCACAAATAGAACACAATTGAACAAACGGTTTAGTTAAATCCCTATACTGTCAAACAGAGTGGGGAAACAATTAAGGTCAGGAATTGGGGAGTTTGCCCGCTCCGTACTTAAGCAGACAAGAATACAATAAGTGGAAACAACGTTGTAAAATAATAATCAGCTGCCCAAGAGCAAGATACCAAATAACAGATGAGAATACAATAAATTGAAACAACAGTGTAACATAGGAATCAAATTTGTAGACCTGGCAAGAAAACAAGTTGATGCTGTTAGTGTTCACTCAAGAATAGCCTTTTGACATGTTTCTTGAAAGATGCAGTGGAAGGATTGGATCTGATCTCGGAAAGCAGAGCGTTCCAAATTCTTGGAGCAAGACTGGTGAAAGCACAATTGTAAGCTCTTTTCTTTTTGAATTTATGATCATAAAAAGTGATGGAGTTGTAGTAGGCCACACCTTGACAGAAACTCCACAAATAAATTAAGGAGTCTTCCAGCTTCATAGTAAAAAACATACCTCAATGAAAGTTGAAAGCCGCTTGATAAGGATAATGGAACATCCCAAGTAGGGGAACCCTATTGAATATATTACTTTTGATAGCACTTGAACCTGTAACCGAATTAAAGGTGCAACTAAGTTACTACCATATTAGTGATGGACACCCCATCAGATCATCTATTCAGCAGATTTCAAGAGTTTACCTCTTTCTGATGTATCCTTGAAAGGAATAGGGAGGAAAGAGGGCAAAAAAGCTGGATTTAAAACTGGATTAAAAATTCTGGTACCTAAATCTAATAAGGAAAATATTTATTTCAATAGTTTTTCTTAAAAGAAATAAGTTAAGAAGACCAATGGAAAGGGGCGACCACTCGGTCCCCCGAACGTATGGTGGAGTACCCCGATCCCCCCGGGAAGCCATCTTGGGCGGGAGGCGAGTCTCGGCTGGTATGCCCGAAGCGGCGTAGCCGGGGCGCGCTTTCTCCCGCCCTAGAGTGGGTTGTCCTAGACACTGAAGCCACCAGCCACGCCCCCGGAGGCGGGCGGAGGCGGGTTTACGCCCGCCGGAAGAAGGATAAAAGGAGCAACAAGCCAATGAAGCATCCTCTTGTTCCTGTGCTCTGAAGCTGCACCTCCCCGCTGCACGTGAGCTCGAGACGGAACAAAGAGCCAATTTTGAGCGTTGTAATTTTGTCCTTGTTCTTTCAGATATCTTCGTTGGAGAATGCCGGGCAAGAAGGTCGGAAAGCGGGTCGGTACCGATCAGATGCTCCGCATGCTCGTAAAGGATATGGCCGAGATGAAGAAGCAGATGGCGGCAATGAACGGGGCAGGAGGCCCGAAACGCATCGTCGGGCCAGCATTGCCGGGTGTAGTCCCCAGCGGTAGAGGCAAGAGGTCCAAGAGGGGGGCACCTGGGGGAGAGGCCCCGGTTCCCGATACACCGATTGAGGAGCCAGTCTCGGTTCCGAAGGAGGGGCAACCGATCCCCGTCGTAGTCACCCCTGTGAACAAGGGGGATATGCCTCCCGAGTTGGCTGCACAACTGGCAGCGTGGTTGGGGAAAGATTGTGAGGGCACCACGGCAGATGACGCCAGGGCAGTAATGAGGCAACTGCGGGAATCTAGAGAGGCTGCGAAGGCATCATCTTCTGTTCCCCCACAGGCTCCGGTGGGTGAAACCGCAGCGGGCACGAGTTCGGCAGCGACTACAGCTTCTAATTTAGGTAAGCGGCTACTGCCGATTGCGGGGGAGGGGTCTGTACCCTCACGGAGGGAGAAAGTGGCCCAGCATATTCCAATTGAAGTCAAGGAAAAGATTTGGGCTGATAAGTATGTAAACATGTTTTCTTTGCTTACCGATCACTACGAGATCGAGCATGTGAAGGGTCAAAAAGAGTTTCTGCACCCGAGTGTTTGGCGCGCAAAGATGGCCGCCTTTAAGGTCGATGAGAACATAGGTACCTGGGGCAGAGCGTTTGGCATATTCACTTCAATTATGGGGGAACGAAGGCCTGAGTTGTTGGCTGAGTTGCCCATATATCAGACACGTATCATGGAGTATTCTCAATCATATGAGGGCAATCAGTGGTTTTGCTATGATAATGTTTTTCGTAAGGCCAAGGAGCACGATCCAGCTTTGACCTGGGATTGTTACGACTCCATTTCTTGGCAAAAAATGGAGAATTCAGGCATGTTAAAGACACCATTGTCGGGGGGTAGCGGGGGTGAGTTTTCCCGCCATTCGTCTGGGACGCCCTTTCGGACGGGGGCAGGTAATGAGCATCACTCGAAGCCGAGTGGCAACGCAGGTAAAAAGGGGATCTGTTGGAATTTTAATAGGGGAAAATGTACAAGGCCCCAGGGGTCATGCAAGTTTAGGCACGAGTGTGGGGGGTGTGGACAGTCCTCGCATCCTGAGACCATGTGCAGAGCCAAAATGGGTGATAACGGTGCTAGGGGAAGCGCCAAACAGGTCTGTAATAGTCCGAGGGGCGCCTTTACCTACCCCGGTTGATACCATGGCAATGATTCCTTGGCTCAATGAATACCCGGATCATGTCTCCGCTGGGGTGTTGCGAGACGGGTTTTCGTATGGTTTCCGCATTCCAGTGGGGAATTTTCAGGGTAAGGCACGTTGTAAGAACCAACTGTCGGTCCTGCAAAATACGGCGGTGGTACAGGTAAAGATTTGGAAAGAGGTGACTCGAGGGCGGGTTGCCGGACCATTCGATATACCACCGGTTGCTAACTTTGTTTGTTCCCCCTTAGGAGTGGTCCCAAAGAAGGACCCGGGTGAGTTTAGACTAATACATAATTTGTCAGCCCCACGAGGTCTTTCCGTGAATGATGCGATAGACCCAGAAGTGTGTTCGGTGCGGTACGCATCTTTCGATGAGGCCGTCGCCATGTTGAATCGCCTGGGGCCCGGAGCGCTGATGGCAAAATCAGACATCGAGTCAGCGTTCCGGTTGCTCCCGGTACACCCAGACGATCAGCGTCTCCTTGGTTTTATGTTTCAGGGTCGCTATTACATGGACAAATGTATGCCAATGGGATGCTCCATATCTTGTGCTTATTTTGAAAAATTCAGTTGTTTTCTGCAATGGGTATTCATGAGAAAGACGGGTTTCCAGCATGTTATGCATTATCTTGATGATTTTCTGTTCCTGGGGCCAGCTGGGGATCCAGAATGTGCACAGGCTTTAAAGGAATTTTGTGTCCTAATGAGTCAGTTTGGTGTGCCATTGGCACCAGGTAAGACTGTGGGGCCAGCAACTTCGCTCGAGTTCCTTGGAATAGAGCTCGATTCAGAAGAAGGTTGTTTTCGGCTACCCAAGGAAAAGGTGGGGAAATTCAGGGCCTCCCTTGAAACATGTATTCGGGAGACTAAGGTGAACTTGCATCAATTGCAGCAAACTGTGGGTCAGTTGAATTTTGCCCTTAGAGTGATGCCAATGGCCCGCCCCTTTTCCCGCTCGATTGCAAAAGCCATGGTCGGTCTTAAAGAGGGACACCACCGCACGAGGCTATCGGCAGAGATTCGCCAGGACATGCGCATTTGGTTGGCATTCCTGGCGGATTTCAATGGTCGAATTGTCTGGAACAAGCCGGCGGTGTCCTCCGAGGAGCTGGGGCTGTGGACAGATTCGGCGGGGAGTATAGGTTTTGGCGCCATATTCGGTAATCAATGGTCGGCTCAAAAATGGCCGTCATGGTGGCACGAGTCCGGGCTGACGAGTAACATTGCTTTTCTTGAACTTTTCCCTATTTTGGTGGCCCTGAAAACATGGCCGGAGGGGTTCCGGGATCACTCTGTGGTGTTCTGGTCTGATAACATGACCGTGGTTGAGTGTATCAATAGTCAGGCAGCACGATGCAAATGGATTCTGAGATTGCTCAAAGAAATTGTGTTATTGTGTATGCAATTGAATGTGCTCTTTAGGGCAAGACATATGCCGGGGGTACTGAACCAAGCGGCTGATGCGCTTTCTCGTTTCCGTATGCAGGCCTTCTGGGGTTTTCTGCCCACAGCGGACCCGGTGGCGGCACCCTTTCCCGAAGCTCTCTGGTCTCTCAGTGCCCCGAACTACAAAACCTGGTGGGAGAGAGTTTAGCACCTAGGACAAGAAAGGCATATGAAGGGGCGTTCCGTTCCTATTGGTCCTTTTTGGGTGCTGCTAGAGGGGAGTTTTGGGGCCAGGAAGAGTTTGTGGTAAAATTTTTGCTGTCTTTACATCAGGCAGGCAAGTCAGTGGCTACGGCCCAGAGGCATCGGGCCGCCATTTCCTTTATGGCAAGGGCTCATGGGATCCAGGACCCGACAGCGTCTTTCGTTGTGCAGAAAGCGCTACGTGGGTGGCAACGCCTTGAGGGTCGCAGAGTAGATGAGAGGCACCCGATAGGTCTGGATAGGTTGGCCCTGTTATTATCCGTACTCCCTGTGACATGTTCATCTCAGTATGAAACAGTGTTATTCCGGGCCGCTTTTGCGTTAGCATTCCATGGGGCGATGCGGGTAAGCGAACTGGTGGCGAAGAACAAGCGGGATACGGTGGGAGGACTGTGCCGAGAGCACATTCAGGTTAAGGGGGAGACGATGATTGTCTCGTTTGTCAGGTCCAAGGCCGATCAGGGTGCGATTGGGGATTGCGTAGTCATACATCGGATTCCCGGATCTCCCATGTGCCCTGTGGTTTGTGTAGAGGAATATTTAGCGCAGAGGGCGGCATCATGGGGGGGGACCTTGTTGAGACACGCTGATGCCACCCCACTGACGAGGTTTCAGTTCCAGCGGGTGCTTACAATGGCAATTTCGGCCGCGGGCTTGAACCCCGGCGAGTTTGGGACCCATTCCTTTCGGATAGGGGCTGCTACTGAGGCTACAGCCAGGGGTCTGAGTGTGGAAAAAGTGAAACGATTGGGGCGTTGGTCCTCGAATTGTTACAAAAGGTATGTGCGGTTGCACATGTTGTGAAGCTGCTATCATGTACTCACGCTTCTTGTTTTTGTTTGGTTTTCAGTTTCGCAAGCTTACGAGGCGGGGCGAACTGTGCAGTCGACCCGACACCTGGGAACCAGCGGTCAAACATCACCGGCTGCGGAAAAAGTGGTGTGGGTCGTGGGCCACTCATACGTGAGGCGTGCCGCGGACGTATTCAAAGCAGGTGACATGATTCACGTGGCTGGGGAATACGGGTACAGGGTGACCTTCTACGGAAGGGGCGGGCTCTGTATTGACCAGTTTCAACCTTTTGTCGAGGGTTTGTTAGGGCGGACAAGGTCACCGCCATCTATAATCATAGTCCATCTTGGGGGCAACGATTTGGTGACCACTGGTAGACGACTTCTTCTCGAGGCGATACTTTCCACAGTAAGTTGGTTGGCGAGAAGGGTTCCAGGGTGCACAATTGCATGGTCCCATATGATTCCACGTAAGGTGTGGCGGGGGGCGAATTCGGTGTCTGCTATAAATCATTCGGTAAAGAAAGTCAATAACAAATTGAGTAGATTGTTTCGTTCAAATGCATTGCATTCTATTCCTCATGGTTGTATCAAGGGGGACAATATGTATTTGGAGGATGGGGTCCATTTGTCCCGGGTGGGGAATGTGTTACTCATAGGAGACCTCATAGCTTGGTTAAAGAGTTTACAGTATGACCTTTAGGCAGGAGTTTTGTGGGGGGTCCGGATAGGCGGTCAACTATCCGGCCTGTGGCGGTAAGGTCATGATCGGTGAGCAGTAATTGGAAGATCCCTATGGTGGGGGCGTCACCCATTACGGATGGGAGCGCCCGGGGGGAGGTGGCCATTGGCCCCTCAACGGGGAGGCGGTCCCTTCTAAGGATGGGACGCCGAAAGGAAAGGGAAGGCGGTCAAGGCCCCTCCCTGGATAGGAGGGGCTACGGTCCCCTCCTGGGAATTTCCCAAGGCCAGGACATCTGCGACGGCAGATGTGGTAAGTTGTGTGGGGTGGGGAGGGGGGTTTACGCTACCTTCTAGACACCTCACACGAGTCCTCGGACAACCATAAAATGGCGTCGAGTTCATTGGGGCCCCCGTCAAGTCAAGGGAAATTGGTATGTGCACATGAGGTACAGCCCTCTGTGCTGTCGCCCCTCGCAAGTGAGGGGGTAATTCTGGTTTAGGGATCTGACACCGGTTACGACCTTGCCGTTGGCCCTTAACGTTAGGATGTACAATTTTAAGTTAAAATGTATTTGTAGGATGTTAGTTTCGGCTAGGAGAACCTTTGTATTAGAAATATGTTAAGGTTAGCCAAAACATCGTAATATGAAAATAAAATTGTACATAATATGAAACTGTTATTTTAATGTTTTGATTTTGTTTCATATTTTAATAAATACGGCCGGGAGGGTCACTCCCTCCCGCCTTCCAAAAGTTCAGAACTGTTTCCGGTTTCCCATCCTTGGGGATTGTGTTGAGAGGGGGTGGCGGGTATCTCAGCCATATGGAAAGGGGCGACCACTCGGTCCCCCCGAACGTATGGTGGAGTACCCCGATCCCCCCGGGAAGCCATCTTGGGCGGGAGGCAAGTCTCGGCTGGTATGCCCGAAGCGGCGTAGCCGGGGCGCGCTTTCTCCCGCCCTAGAGTGGGTTGTCCTAGACACTGAAGCCGCCAGCCACGCCCCCGGAGGCGGGCGGAGGCGGGTTTACGCCCGCCGGAAGAAGGATAAAAGGAGCAACAAGCCAATGAAGCATCCTCTTGTTCCTGTGCTCTGAAGCTGCACCTCCCCGCTGCACGTGAGCTCGAGACAGAACGAAGAGCCAATTTTGACCCACCCACCAGCCCCTGGAGACAGCAAGTGGTTTTGAAATAAAGTTTTGATGTGGTAACTCGATTTCTTACAGGTTGTTGTGAGTAAAGTGTGGTTTTCTATGCAATAAAGTGAATGATTCCTTACAGTATGTTTTTCGAATAAAGTATTTTGCACCAGTGTTGATCAATGATGTTCCGGTAGTCATACTTAAAGCGGTTATTGTCTTGTTTTTAATTTAGTATTGCTAGTTAATGTCGTATTGATTTTTGGTCGGGCGGTAAGGTCATGATCGGTGAGCAGTAATTGGAAGATCCCTATGGTGGGGGCGTCACCCATTACGGATGGGAGCGCCCGGGGGGAGGTGGCCATTGGCCCCTCAACGGGGAGGCGGTCCCTTCTAAGGATGGGACGCCGAAAGGAAAGGGAAGGCGGTCAAGGCCCCTCCCTGGATAGGAGGGGCTACGGTCCCCTCCTGGGAATTTCCCGGGGCCAGGACATCTGCGACGGCAGATGTGGTAAGTTGTGTGGGGTGGGGAGGGGGGTTTACGCTACCTTCTAGACACCTCACACGAGTCCTCGGACGACCATAAAATGGCATCGAGTTCATTGGGGCCCCCGTCAAGTCAAGGGAAATTGGTATGTGCACATGAGGTACAGCCCTCTGTGCGGTCGCCCTGATGGAGCGGTAATTTCTTCTGGTAATTTCTCAATGCAAAACCCTCATGCTACCTCTAATTTACCGCTCAAAAGGTGTTGGGCCCTTCACACCATGTAATACCTTCAGGAGACTTTAAATAAAGATGAACAGTCAAAAATGCAATTATTATTTTAAGCCAATAAAGAGAGTTGTTGAGTATTTAAAGGGTTTTATTTTCTAATCAAAAGTTAGGTTTTTCTGACCCTTTATTCATCAGTAACATCAATCAGGTTACAGAATTTGGAAAACAGGTAAAATAGCATTAATACAGAACACATTACAGTCTGCATATAAGCATCACATGTAGGAATGTGGCGCAAAATGTCATTCAAGACTCAAAGAGTTTCTAAGAAAAATATAGTCTTGCAAGGCTAATCAAAAATCAAATAGTTTGCAAAAATCTCCCATTAAGAAAAATAAATGCATAAGTCAAATAAATCTTTTCAGACCTAATTAATTTGTCTAAGCAAAACTTGAAGTTTAGCATCTAATTCTATTTAATCAGCTGTTCTTCTGCATCTGTCTGTGTCTAAAGAGCAAGCAGGGAGTGAGATAGCCCGCCCTTCACAAGACCTCAAAGGAATGTGGCCAAGATATGGCGTGGAAGCAAGAAACCTCCCCCTGATTCTCCTCGGACGCAAACCCTCAGCAATCTCCCGGGACGTTTCTCGTACCTAACCCATAGAAGCCTAAGCCAAAATGAGCAAGAAGCCAGCTGAGCTGAAAAAGCCCGCCCCTGTCAGTTTTTATACACAAAATTTTGGCAGACTACACAAAATGTTGCATTTCAGGAAAACCTGTAAGTTGATTGGTTAGTCATGGTGGCATGAGTTCTCATCACCCTGACGCATTCTAAAAACCTGACCATGCCAGTTTTTAACAAAGGAAGCATACATAATAAATACATTTTATAAGTTTGCAACAATTGCTAGGGAAAATTTTCAATAGTCTTCCTTCCTTTTCTCAGCGCAGTAGGACGGATACTTTAGTTAGCTGGCACATTGGCACAATCAGAAGAATGTACAGTTCAAGCTGTCCTTCACTTCTTGGCATGAGGAAAGCTGCCACAGTCTGCGCATGCTCCCTTCTCATTCAAAGCAAGCCATAGCTTTTGATGGTTTCACAGGCAGCCATTTAATGGTAGGCCCGAAAATAAAACAAACAAAAAGATAATATTAATGTCATGTGAATCAGCACATTATGTTTCCAAACTCCATTATTTATGTACAACATGTAAAATAAATGTGCAATGTGCAACAAAGTAAAAGAGGTGTTATTAACTGAAAATATTTATCAAAATATGCAACAAGTCAAAGTCTTTTAAGACAGGAATAGTGGATTTAGATTACATGGGATGCGCTGGGAAGAGAGAAACACATTCTATTAATCTTCAAAGCTAAAAAGGCCACTTTTCTCTACATTGCAAAAACACATGTTAATTCAGCAAAAGCATGTCAGACTAAATAGGCCTCACTTTCATGTTTTTTTTTTATGTGCCATGTTTTTAACTTGCACCAAAATGTGCGTGGCAATTTAAATGCAGTCTGTCTGAAGCACAAAAAATAAAACAATGCCTGACTGCAGAGGAAATCTGCTCCATCAGCCCCTCGCAAGTGAGGGGGTAATTCTGGTTTAGGGATCTGACACCGGTTACGACCTTGCCGTTGGCCCTTAACGTTAGGATGTACAATTTTAAGTTAAAATGTATTTGTAGGATGTTAGTTTCGGCTAGGAGAACCTTTGTATTAGAAATATGTTAAGGTTAGCCAAAACATCGTAATATGGAAATAAAATTGTACATAATATGAAACTGTTATTTTAATGTTTTGATTTTGTTTCATATTTTAATAAATACGGCCGGGAGGGTCACTCCCTCCCGCCTTCCAAAAGTTCAGAACTGTTTCCGGTTTCCCATCCTTGGGGATTGTGTTGAGAGGGGGTGGCGGGTATCTCAGCCATATTCATATACATAGCTGTCTTCAATACCTTATGCTCAGGTAAATGATGATACCCTCCGATCGATATACTGCCCAGGAATTTGTGCGAATGTAGAAAAGAAGAATTTTATTCTCTCTTCCTAAGTGGGCCGCTCTTGCCTCACCCTCAAATGACTTGTTGTCTGTAGGGCAAAAATATATATACAAATAATAGTGTCCGTTGTAATACCTCTATTGTGTTATTTAATCGAAGTCCAACTAAATACATTATAAAAGTCTCAACGTCTGATCTTGTTACTATGGCACAAATGCCAGTGATTCCTGGAGTTACTAACTGTAAAAACACCTCTTTCTAGAAATTCTCTCTTCCAGATTGCTTATAAGGGAATGTCATGTCTCTTTTTAGGTTACATGGATGCATAAAAATCCTCCGTGCATTCCCCAGCTCGTACCTAAGGCTACACCTCGTAGCCATCTTACATCACATTGGGCTTGCTAATTACTTCTAGGAGTAACCAAATAACGGAATTGAACAGGCTAGACTATATTTTAAAGCCCCATTTCTAGCCAACTTCATTATACTAGAGGACCGTACCCATCGAACCTTCAAATTCTTTAGAGAGGTCCCTATCCGCAATGGCAACTTCTGACCTTAAACATCTAGTATTCTCCGGGGCCAGACCTCTGTGTTCTATCAGCCCTGTACTCCTCCTCTGGCGCTCTTTTATTACAAAAGACACCCATCACATGATCATGTGATCAAAATCGCAACAGAAAACAGCCCCCATCGCGGGTGCCATCTTATAATGGAGCCCTTATCTTCCCTGATCCATAGAGAAACTAGGGGATTTATCAACACTAAACATTTAAAAATAACCTAAAATGAATTCCCCAAATAAAATAAACCACAGGGTCATGGATAACATTTTCACAAATGGTTATAAGAATTTACAATGCAGTTAGTAGACTCGTCTGATTTCAGAAAGGCTTATATATAGAGAGGTCTCTTCAAAAAATGGAAATCGGGGAGACACCCTCTAATCTGATAAGCAGCTGATGTCCTTACTCGGTAATTTATATACTTTACTTGTAGTGACCCACTAACTGATATATCACTCTAGTCTTTCAGAAAAGTCATAATATCATCATGGATACTTACTTTGTACATGCATTTATTAACCCCCCTTTAAAAAAAAATATCCTTATTTCCCTTCTCAAATATAAGTGATACAGGATAGGGAATGACCTCATCCTCCTAGAAATAGGGAACCAATAACTAATTGACACTTAGTAGACATTCCCATTCTTCCCATGAATTCAGCCCATTGCGGACAGTGTTTAGTTTGGAAATGTACCATTGTTCTCTTGCTTTTCGTTTCTGATTAATGTCACCTCCTCTTCTATCAAGGGTAAGTTTTTCCAGAATAAGCCATTCTATATTTGTTCTTCATGTCGAGCTTCCCCAAAATGTGCTACTAAAGGGACATTCATTTTATTGGTGCTTTTAGGTGACTTGTGCTCAAGAAGTCTGATACGCAGCTCTCTACTGGTCTCTCCAATGTAGCCCAAACCACATGGGCAACGCAAGAGATACACAATATTTGTGCTGCAACAGTTATTCAACTTTTTTGACACCAATGTTACTCCATTGTGGGTAATTTCCTTAGTTTGCTTACATTGTGCACATACATTGCATGACCCACATCCGGAATAACCTTTGGCCACAGAATTGTTCAGCGTTCTTAGCATATTACAAGGTACTTCTCTGTAGGTGTGGACCAATTCATTTCTTAAATTCCAATTTCTTTTAATAATAATAAATAATAATAGTTACATTTATAAAGCGCCTGGTTACACTGAGGCCAGTGTGTCCCTGCGCTAAGGTAGCAGTTAAAAGAAACCAGCAGCAACCGGAACTAACACAGAACAAATTAGGGAGCAGGAAACAGAGGAGTCTTCAGACCTTTCCGGAAGATAGATTTAGAACACTCCAGACGGAGTGCCTGAGAGAGTGTGTTCCACAGCTGGGCCACCAAGTAACGAAACGAGCGGCCACCCATCCTGGCTCTCTTGATTTTGGGGACATGCACCTTACCTTTCCCACTGTACCTTAGCAGTCTAGTCGGTACATAGGGAGTTAGAAAATCGTGCAGATACATGGGCCCCTTCTTTGTAAAATCTGATGACTCACGCACAAGGTCTTAAACTTTACTCTCTCCCTAATGGGAAGCCAATGTAGAGAAGCCAGCACTCTAGTAGCTGAGGCACTCTTCGGGAGCACAAGAACCAGTCTTGCTGATACATTCTGGATGCACTGCAAACGCTGCAAGCATCTGACAGTTGCACCCAGATACAGGAGATTTCCATAATCTAGGCAAGAGGTTACCAAAGCGTGTACAAGGATTTTTCTAGATACAGTGGGTAGGGCGTCAAGGGTTTTCCGTAGTCCCCTCTAGATGCCAAAACAGGCACCTGCCACCCGCCTGGTATGGCAATTGAAAGACAAATTGTTGTCCACCCAAACCCCAAGGTTCTTCGCTTGCTACAAGGTTTAGGAGTAGAGCCCAAGGACTGGGGCCACCATGCCGAAGACCATACTAATGGAGCCTTCCCTATCACCAACACCTCGGTCTTGCTGAAACTCAACTCTAGGCAATTATTTGCCATCCACACAGCCAGTTCTTGCAAAGAGGGGTTTCTCTGACTTTGTGTGTTCTTCATCATTGAGAATTTGCCAATTTTTAATATTGACATTTTTTATTTTATTGCTCACAGTGGGGAAATGACTAATAAAAACAATCCTGTCCATCTTTTTCTCATTTTTCTTTCCAGTTTTGTTGATCATTGAGTCCCTATTGTAAAATCTAGCTCGCTTAAATGAAAGTGAGATCAGCCTCTTCGGATAGCCTCTAGCTTTCAATTTCCCCTTAAGTACCTCCGAATATTTATAATAATCCTTAAGGTTAAAGCAGTTTCTCCGGAGAAGGAAAAACTGACTAAAGGGAATATTATCTCTTTGAGATTTGGGATGAAAGCTTGATAATGCAGCAGTGTATTCTTATTCATGGGCTTAGTGTAGAGTTCTACAGCCAGAACCCCATCACTTTATTTAATTGTAATGTCGAGAAAATCTACTCTAGTCTTACTATATTGGGATGTGAATCTCAGATTTATGTCCCCTAAGTTTAACCAGCTAGGAAACTCTTCCAACTTTTCCATCTCCCCTTCCCAGATGAAAAACATTTAGTCAATGTAGCTGTACCAGCCCGCTACATTTTCGAACAAAGAGGCCAATTCATTATAAATATACTGTCTTTCGAACTCTCCTACATATAAGCAAGTCAGACGTGGGACGCTTGTAGCCCCCATACTGGTCCCCTTCTTTTGTCTGAATAGTTGAGCTTTACAGAGAAAAATATTATTGTTAAGAATCATTGAGGTGCAGTCAATGATGAAATCTTTATTTACCCCATTCTAACTCCAAGTCCATCAGAACTCCTCGCACCACTTTAATGGTGTTCTCTTGGGGTATATTTGTATAGAGAGACTCAATGTCCAGAGTAACTAGACATTGAGTCTCTCCATTAAAAGGTTTTCCCTCTAACATAGAGATAATATGAGAGAAGTCTCTCACATAAAATTTCAGCCCGCCAACTATGGGTCACAAAAAGCAATCAATAATTTTGCTTTGGGGTTCTACTAAAGAATCTATGCTACTGACTATAGGCTTCATCGGTGGATCTGTGCTGTTTTTGTGTATTTTGGGGAGGCCGTAAAGTGCCAGGATTTTAGGTTCAGTGTATCTAAGAATCTAAATTCTTCCTCACAAATCTACCCATTGTCTCTTGCTTCTGTCAGAAATCTGAGGCAGTCTTTAGACAATGAGATAAGACAGCTAACCTGTGTAGGTACGTAGTGTTCATCTATTTTATTTATTTTAGAGGTTTTATATAGCGCTGCCTGGACCCTTAAGTATCAGAGCGCTTTACATGATATAGCTAGTTTCGGTAAGAGACAAATTACTGCATCAGTGAATAGCAAGAACATCAGAGCGCTTTACAAGGCTGAGATACATATGGTAAAAACAAAATTACAACATTTACAACATCATTATAGGATAACAGTAGGTAAGATGGAGAATAACAAAAGGCTTGAGGTTATATATGTCATGTAAACAGATACTAGGAGAAAAATTGTTGAAATACCTATAAGATATGGAAGAGCAAATTTAAGGCACAGGTAGAATGAGGTGAATTTTGAGATCTTTTTTTAAGCTGGTGTAGGAAGGGTTGCATCGCAGGTCTTTGGGGAGGGTCTTCCAGATGTAGGGGGCATTTCCGGAGAAGGAGCAGGATTGAGTGGATTTCTTTTTTATGAGGGGTGGGACAAGAAGGATAGTGTTAGTGCTTTTTAGGGGTTGTGTGCTGCCTGCTTTGCAGAGTTTATTGGTGAGGTAAGGTGGTGCATTTTGGTGGAGGACTTTGTGTGTGATGCATGCGTTTTTGTAGGCGGATCTGCCTTCGATTGGGAGCCATTTTAGAGTTTTGAGAGCTGGGGAAATTTGGTCAAACGGTTTGCAGTCGGTGATGAGCCTGGCATGCAAGGTTGAGTACAGATTTGAGTGGAGCTAGGTGGATCTTGGGGATTCTGGTGAGGATGGCATTGCCGTAATCGATTTGTGAAAGGACCAGGGACTGAACAACTAATTTAAAATCTTTCGTTGGGAGAAAGGGTTTGATTTTCTTGAGGTGACGAAGAGTGAAGAGTTCTCCTTTAGCTGAATTTTTGATGTGGACATTTAGGTTTAGACTGTTATCGATGGAGATACCAAGAGATTTTACTTAGTTGAACAAGGAGAGAGAGCAGTTGAGGGCATTGAGGTAGAAGATCCAAGTTTGAATTGCGAGAGGGTTGTTTTGGGGGGAGAAAAGGATGATTTCTGTTTTTTGGGGGTTGAGTTTGAGATGATTAAGGTGGAACCAGGATTGGAATTTAGTGAGGGTGTTATTAAAGTGTAAGATGTCAGCGTGGGTTTTGATCTTGTAATGGAGTTGGATGTCAATAGCATAATGATGGTAGTTGATACCAGCTTGATTTAGAATGAGGGTGAGGGGTTCCATAAAGAGGTTAAAGAGTGAGGGAGAGAGAATAGATCCCTGAGGGATACCTAGGTTGCCCAGAGTGGGTTTGGATAGACAGTCTTGAATTTTGATTTGTTGGGTTCGATGTTGGAGATAGGAGACAAACCATTTGTGGGTAGTACCATTGAGGCCGAAGTGATCTTTGAGTATATTTAGTAGAGCAGTGTGCTTAACAGTGTCAAAAGCTGTGGAGAGATCAAGAAGGATAAGAAGATATGTCTCTCCGTTATCAAGGGAGTGGTGGATGTCATCAACAATGTTTAGCATGGCAGTTTCAGTGCTGCAGCCTTTTATGAAGCCTGATTGTAAGGGGTCCTGAAGGTGGAATTTTTTGACGTGTTTGTCTAATTGGAGAAAGAAACATGTTTCGAGGGATTTAGAAAGAAGGGGTAGGTTAGTGATGGGGCGGAGGTTGTTTAAGTCATTAGGGTCAGCAATAGCGTTTTTGATAATTGGGTAGACCAAGTTTGAGGGAGCTAGGGATACTTCCCGTAGCAAGGGAGGTGTTGAATATTGTGGTCCAGGATGGGACGATGATGTGCTTTAGGTCGTTGACAAGGTTAGAAGGGAGGGGGTCTTTGGAATGGGAGGAATGTTTTAGTTTAGTCATAATGTTGTGGACTTTGTGCTCAGGTCCAGGGAGGAAATTATGCCAGGAGGCATTGTTTTTTGATCGTGATTTTAGGATGTAGGGTACGAGAGGAGTAGGGGTGGGAAGGTGTGGGCGGTAGTTTAGGGAGGGAGTAGGAGAAGGAATGTATGAGGAGGGGTTATGGTGAGGTGAGGTAGGGGGTGAGTATGAGGGGGACCTAGGGGTGTCAGGAGTGTGGACTGTGAATTAGAGGTGATGTCAGGAGAAAGTAGGGGGTTGGGTGGGACTTGTGTTGAGAGGAAGGATTGATCTTCTTTGGCAATTCTTTCCAAAAAGAAGTGAGCAATTTTTTCATATCTAGTGGTCCAGGGCGTCGGGTTAGGCGGAGCTGAGGAGGTTTGGTGCTGGATAATGTTGAACAGTTTTCTAGGTCTGTTTTTGGCCCGATCGAGTTGTGTACCGAAGAAGGATGCCTTTTTATTAAACAAGTGTTTTTTGTATGTAGATCTAGCTGATCTGAGGAGTGTCCGGTTTGAGTGGGAGGAATGCTGTCTCTAGGTTCTTTCCATTAGACTTATTGAGCGTCTTTTGTTGTTAAGTTTGAGGTTAAATCAGGATTTGGAAGGGATGTTTCTTAGAGTTTTAAGTTTGGGAGGGGCCAATTGGTCTAGGACATCCGTGACGGCTTTATTAAAGTGATCAGTAAGCTCATTTGTGTTTTGTGAGAGAGGAGTGAGGAGCAGTTGAGCTCGGAGTTTGGACTCAAGTTCACCAGGAGGCATACGTTTTAGATTTCTAGTCCATTTCATAGGTTTAATTTGTTTCAAGGTGAGGGGAGGTGGCGTGATCGAAATGGTGAACAGTATGAGGTGGTGGCGGACCAGTCATAAATGATGATACTGGTCAGG
Source organism: Lissotriton vulgaris (assembly GCF_964263255.1). Taxonomy (NCBI): domain Eukaryota; kingdom Metazoa; phylum Chordata; class Amphibia; order Caudata; family Salamandridae; genus Lissotriton; species Lissotriton vulgaris. The sequence goes on from NC_141693.1 coordinate 1,169,385,782, forward strand.
AAAGCTAAGTCATTGTTGGTAATGGTGGCATCCAGGATAGCTCCTTTGGTGTGGGTGGGGGACTGACAAAGTTGTTTGAGGTCATTGATCTTGAGAAGGTTGTTGAAGAGGGTTGTAGAGGGATCATTGGGGTCATTCAAGTGGAGGTTGAGGTCTCCAAGGAAGAGATTTTTTGAGTTGGATAATGAGGATTGTGTAATCAGGTCAGAAAATTAATCAATGAAGGGGTGTGGATCACCAGGAGAGTGGTAGATAGTATGTAAACTAATAGTGTGGGCACCTAGAATTTTAAGTTCAGCTTCAAGGTATTCGAAGGTGGAGTGGCTAGAGTTGTTAACAAGGGAGAGCTGAAGTTCGTTTTTGAAGATTATGGCCAGGCCATACCTCTAGCATTTTAAACATTCTATTTTCATAGTTCTGAATATCAAAAATAACCACTCCCGCCCTTGTCCACGGGTTTAATCGTTATATTGTGATCATTTTTCATTGATTGAATGGCCTCTTTACCCTCTTTGCTGATATTGTGGGGTAGGAATTGATGGGATTCAGAGACAATTTGTTGTATGCTACTTTCAACCACCTTCTCAAAAATCTCAAGATTTTTACCTACTTGGGCCTAGGATGGTGTAAAAGAGGATTTTGGTTTTAGGTCAGATTATTAGTGGAGTCTCATATCGGGCGACCCTCAAAAAATCTTTTTAATCGTACCTTTCTGAAGAAAGAGCAGAGATCCTTCTCAAGTTGAAATTTATTTACAAACGATCAGGGAACAGCGCTAAAACCTTTTTCTAACACATCAATTTCTATCCTACTGAGGTCCCTACTAGAAAGATTTTTTACTGGTGCTCGGTCTGAAGCCAGTACCTCGGATATCTCCTCCTCAAGTATTCCTGAGGTGGAGGACCATGTATTTGTTGACCTCTCCCTGGGTTACCATTAAACCTCTGTCCTCTTTTCGGTTTCTGGTTTAAAAATAAACATACTCTTTTGTGTTACTTCTCCCATTATTTTCTTCTCTGGTTGTATTTTACTTTTCGCCACTTGACCCTGAGGTATCTGAAAATGTAATCTGTTTCCTTCCTTCTCTAATATATATGGGTCTGTTGGTCGGTCTTTCCCACCCTTGCACATTCCTCTGTTGATATTTTTCTGTGAGATAAGGGTAGTTGGCTTCATGGTTAAATCTACAAATATCCTTATTTAGCTTATTTGTCTTTTTATTAATGAGATAATCTCTATATCCAACCACATCTCTATTAATTTCCTCAATTTTCTTTTTTGCCTCTTCTAGAGCTGTGCTTACCTCAATTCGGCTTCAACTTTTTCTATAGCCTCTTTCTCTATAATGATCAATTCATGGGCCGTTTCTATAACGAAGAGCATCCAATCACAACTGCATCTATTGGAGATCTGGGTCCATGTTTCTAAAAAACTTTAATTCTCCACAAAAAGACCAGGTTAATTTTGAACCTGTAACCCAATGGGTATGCCTGACTTCACATATTCAATCAGGAAGCCGATATGGGCTTCTGTACGAATATGTTTCTTTTTTAAATTCACCAGTTTGCCCCAATTTTCGCCTCTAGCTGTGACTACCATAATTTTGTTTTCACTTTTAGCAATAATAATTCTGTAATATTGGTCTTCGCTGAAACCAAACGTTTTGAATTGATTCATATATAACAAAAGCTAAACACTTCCACTTAGGAAAACTCTCCAGCCAACTGGCTGTACCAAGAAGTCTCAAAAAAGGAGAGAGAGGCCCTTTAATCACCAAAGAGGTGTGGCACCAGTAAGACCAAGGTCAAATAAATTCCTCTTTGGTTAGCTCAATCACTCAATAACCATACACCCCCATATCACCAAAATATAAAGGTAAGTCAACCAAAAATATTTCCAATATTGCAAAAAGGAACACATTTATTGAAACCAAAACATACTGTGTATAAATTTTCTTGGACACCACATAAAACGTATAATTCAAGTATATACATTTAGAGGTTAAAACCACACAATTTTGAAATCCTTCCAGATGGACAATAAAGATATAACATCACAATCCATTAAACATGGTTAAAACAATACAGTTTCATAAAAACTGGTTGCAATAAAAAAAACACATTGGGAGAACAAATCAGACAAAATATCATGCCATTAAAACAGCACTAGTCTGTTTTGGATCAATTGTTTCCCATCAAAACTTCAACATCTCTTGCCTCACAAATGTCCCAGAGATCTAGTGTCCTAAGAAATAGTAGAGCATCAACGAATTTCCCGGGGCCTTACAGTATCACTGCCACCTTCCTCGGGAAAAAGATATCTCCCAGCTACAGTTTGTTCACTATATAATACAATATAAAAAAACATAGACAACACTATTAAAACATTAGATATTGATAAAACCCAAATTAAAACATTTATATCCTGGTGATACAGCTCAATTATTAATCACAATCACTTTTCCCTAGCACAGCTAATTTAATTCACACATAATGGGTTGTAGGTTTACAAGAAAAGGGGTAACCAAGAGGTATCCATACTCAACAGCTCTTGACCTCCCTTTTAATTGATATGATCAATTTTACAATGGGCTAGGCCCTTCCTCTGCCTCTACTTATTTAATTAGTTAATCAAAAGCTGTGGTGGCATATATATTCTCAAACCTACAGTTGTGATAATAAAAAGGAATGGATTTGCAGTAGGCCACAACTCGGCAGAAACTCCACAAATAAATCAAGGAGTCTCCCAGCGGCATAGTAAAAAACATACCTATTTATCCTATGTATAAATATGGCTTGTCGGGGGCTCACCCCTTTGGATGGAAAAATTCAATAAAATTTGTTGTCAAAGAAAAAAAAAGTAAGTATTGGACTGGACATTGAACTATTGTTCGTACTGTGTGAACTTTGAGTTTTGAGTTGCGTTCACTTACCTGTATCCACTCTTTTCCCCCATCCGAGGGAGCCTTTGACTGCTCATCCACAGCTATCTCTGAGAGTCAAGTGCAAAAGGGTTAAAGTAAATAAACTTGGAATGGGGTAATGCATCATTCCAAGTTTATTTGCATTAGAAGGGGTGATAGCACAGTTGCACGTCATGTTTTTCTACAACAGTTATACAAACGCAGAATGTGTATTTTTTGCCTGCCACATTATTACTAGCTCAGAGTGTACGGGCAAAAACATGCAGGGTGCATGCAGTTGGAATCCTTATTCATGCACAGTCACAACAGGTCAGATGCAGCAGCGATTGGTGCAGGTAAGCACGGAGGAGTGGGGAGAGAGGGATGTCAACAGACAACAAAATAGGGTAAATTAAATAAATAAAAACGACTCTCCTATCTTCTATTGACACCCCCCTGCACCCCCTCTCCCCTGCAGTGTCCCGCCACCCCGCACTTACCTGCACCAGCCGCTGCTGGTCATTGAGGCCGAAGGTGAGAGAAAATCACTTTCAAACTTGCAATCTTTGATGTCCAAAAGATTGAACACCTATTTTTGAGCACTAAAATCATTTGTGTGTGTTGCGTGATACATAAATGCCTGTCTTTTGAGGAATTACAAATAGTAAATTACATTTAATGTGTGTTGAATTCTGTTTTCATTGCTTCCCATAACAACATAATACACCATATCTTGCACTTATATCATGACATATTAAGTTCCCTTTTTCTTTAGTAATCCTTTGTCTTTTTTTAGTGAAGTAGAGAAAATCGAATACTTCACATTACTAATGCCTCAGGTGGCTCTCTAAACCTCGCACTGCCATAAGGTTTTAGAGATGGCAGAGTGTGGCAGATAGAATGAGCTTTCCCATGATGCACTAGAGATGCCCTGAGTGCACTAATAGCGAAGCTGTAAACCTTCTGTAAAGCAGTCTGTAAATCATAACCGGTTTACAACCTTTGACCATTGTCAATGTCCTGAGGTACATTAAAATGCAATATGTTTGGGGCATTGCTTGAATGCCGCAACAACATGGCGGTCTTCCCGTGAGCTCCGAGCTGACGCAGAGCTTTTCCCCCACGGTGTGCCTCTTCCGCGCCGCCTTTCATGACTCCAGCGATGTTGTAGCACGGATGAAGCGGCAGTGATTCTTTGTGCCGCTTCATCACTTCTTTCTGGCTGCTTTGACCCCAGGAGCCGCTGCAGTGATTTTTCTTCAGTTTTTACTGTGAGTGGCCGCCATTTTGAGCCGCGGCACTCACGTTTTATTCTCTAATGTGGCTACTGAGTGGGTTTTTGCAGCCAAATGCATATTGGAGTGAGGAGACTAGCTGCAGCACGTTCGAGGGGAACTAGAAGCAAGGACGGATTTATGTTCTGGCATCCCTTGGATATATCAGTTGCTGTGGCAGGTTAGTTCAATTATCTGTGAGTGTGAACCTGGCTCCGTGCTCTGGATACTTGATGGCTTGAACCAGTAGACCCAGTGTATGAAGGCTGTTGGCCGCTTCCTTGCTTCTTTTACTGCTGATTTGCCCTCAGGCTCCACAGAGGTGATTGTTCTTTAGTGTTACTGCATGTGACCGCCATTTTGAATCTCAGCACTTGCGCTACTTTTTCCAGTCAGTTGCTCCACCTTCTCTCTGTTGCTGTGACAGTTTTGTGCTTCTTACGCCAATACTAGTAATGGCTACAAATTTCCTGCTGGACTTTTTACTATTCTAATTGTATTTTTATTCCTTTGTGCTGGAGTCTGTGATGGTAATTTCACTACACTTTGTCAATGCCTTCCACCATTCTATGATGCAGACTCTCCTCCATATTTGAGTGGTTAGTAATGGTTATTTTCCTCTCTACCGACCAACGTATTTCGCCTCTTCCTCTTCGAATATTTCAAGACTCTCTGCCTATTTCTGGCTGGTCATTGTCCTTGCACCCTTCTCCTTTGTTTTATGGGTCAGCTTCGTCCTTCTTCACTTCCTGTTCATTGTTCCTCCCACCAACTCAATATGGCCAGCAATTCACACTCACCCTCTAAACCATCATCTTCAGGTGCGAAGCAAAAAAGATTGAAAAATGAAACGCCCTCTCCCATTCTATCCTTCCAAAATCCTGTTCATGACTCTATTTTGAATGAGGTACGCGGTCTACAACCTTTTATGTCAGCTACCAATGAGAAGTTAAAACAAATTGAAGACCACTGGATTGTTATGGAGGGGAAGGTGTCAGAGCTTGAACAACGTTTGGGTAATCTTCAAGATATCTCTACAAATATTCCTATGCTAGAGCAAGAGATTCACAAACTCAAACACCACACCGAAGATCTTGAAAATCGTAATCGCAGAAGCAACCTTTGCCTTTATGGTCTTCCAGAAAATATTGAAGACCCTGATATGCAATCCTTCCTGAAGAAGTTGCTCCCGGATCTCCTGGACCTTCAATCCTCTCCACCTCTTAACATTCAGCGTGCGCATTGTTTGGGCCGTCTTAATCCTTCCTCATATAAGCCACGTGGTATTATAATGCTCTTCCTGGAATTTACTGATCTCATGCGTGTCATGAAAGCGGTTAAACCTAAAAGACGTCTCATTTGGTCTGGTCACAATATTTTCATCTTGCAGGATGTCTCTAATGCAACGAATGTCCATCGTAAGGAATGTTTGGCTCTTCGTCCCCAGTTGAGACATTTGAACATTCAATATGGCTTTCTTCATCCTTGTCTCTGCAAAATTGCTCATAAAGGACACTCAAGTTCTTTTGATGACCCTGCTAACTGAAACTTTTCCTTAACAACATTTCTTCTTGTAATATGGAAATTAATGACTAAATTTCTCTGTTACCTGGTTGATGCTGCCCTTATAATATATATCTACTTTTTCTCTGTATCACTCGCTCTTCTTCCCGACTTTAAAGTTCTATAATGTTTTCTTCTTTGTATGTTTATCAATTCTTAATTCTTCTCCTTGCTTCTTTGCTCTCATCCTTTATCCTTTATGTTCTATCATTTGTTATGACTCTACTTCTTAAGAGGCTTTCCATTACCTATTTTGTCTTAACGCCGTCCTTATCCTCGGTGTTACCATGCTCCTCTTATACCTGTTGCTTGTATCTCTTCAGATCTAGATTCTATTCCTTGATCTGTTTACTTTTTCCATCCTTCTTTCTTTTCCCCTATCCCTTTCTCTATTTTCCCTATCGATCCGTATCTTTTTTATGTGTTTATCTTTCTTTAATATGTTGTTTGATGCTTGTGCCAATTGTCGTTGTTTGCTGTCGTACATTTTGTATTTTGTATTCATCTAATAAGTGGTGGTTTTCTGCTTCCAGTTGTTCTCCTGAAGTGTATCATCTCCATTTGTGTGTTACCCTTCCTTCCCTCCATTATGTGTAATGTTGTCATGTGGTATGTTCGTGGTCTTGGAAACCCTGTCAAAAGACAAAAGGTACTCTCTCATTTGTCTAAATTGAATTCTCATTTTTCGTTTATACAAGAAAAGCATTGTAATGATATAGAGTCACTTAAAATGAAAAGACAATGGGTCGGTCAAGTTGTTTATGCTCCAGCCTCTAATCGGAAAGGTGGTGTTGCTATACTATTTCATAAATCAATACATGTACAAATTCTATCTACGCAATGTGATACTGATGGACGCTGGGTAATGGCTAAGGTTGTTATACAAAATAAAGAACTTGTTTTATTAAATATTTACAGCCCTGTTAAACCTGACCCAGACTTTTGGAACAGTATTAAGAGCTTACTCTCATCTATTGATTGCCCAAATATTATTGTTGCTGGAGACTTTAACCAATGGTTAGATCCATTCTCGGATCGACAATCCAAATGTAAATTTAATCCTGATAAAACTCACAAATCATTTCAATCTGCCATTGACTCTTGTTCATTATATGATGTTTAAAAGACCTGTAACCCTGATACTGTTGAGTTTACTTTTTTCTCTAATGTTCATCACACTCGTCCTGGACTTGATTACATTTTGGTTAGTAAACCCTTACTCCCATCTATTCAATCCTTTGAGATCGGATCTATTTTTATTTCTGATCATGCCCCTGTTTTTTCTGCTATTGATCTCTCTCTGAGTTCACCTAAATTTGGTAGTTGGAAACTTAATAATTCTTTGTTGTCAGATACTAACTTTGTTTTCCTCATTTCACCCGGCGAACGTTGCTACTGCTGCCCTGTGGTCTTTCCTGGCGAATCCTTCCACACTTTTGCCCGTGTCTTCCCCCGCCACCGCAGCTTTCTCCACCTAGCGCGGCCGCTGAGAGGGGGGACTCAGAATCCCAGGGTGCTCTGCGGCAGGAGCCGCCACAGCTGATCTGCGCGCCTGGAAGCACCTTAAAACAGAGGCCAGCCCCGGGGTAGCGGGTTTCCTCATTTCATCCGGCGAACGTTGCTGCTGCTGCCCTGTGGTCTTTCCTGGCGAATCCTCCCACACTTTTGCCCGTGTTTCCCCCCGCCGCCGCAGCTTTCTCCACCTAGCGCGGCCGCTGAGAGGGGGGGACTCAAGAATCCCAGGGTGCTTTGCGGCAGGAGCCGCCACAGCTGATCTGCCCGCCTGGAGGTGCCTTAAAACAGAGGCCAGCCCCAGCGTCGCGGGACGCGCGCGGGCTACACCGGGCTAAGCCCAGGCACAGGGCCGGCTGTCTACGCCCATCCAAGGCAGGACAAGACTGGGCTGGGCCACCCCCCTAATACTCATCAACAAACCTGGAAAGACTATACAAGGGACTTTGGAACTTTCATTGACTTACGGTGCCTAGAGACTTAAAGCATTTTTATTTTTTCTCTACCACTGATTACCATGGCCCATCATTCTGGGAAGGGCAGGAAGCCGGCATCTAGCATCACGGGGGGTAGCATTACTGGTACCCTGGATAATTTTATTACGCGAGCAGCAGTTGTGTTAGAGCGAGAGATAGCCCTCACTGAGAAGCGCCTATCTCTGGAACTGACAGGCTCCAAGCAATCCTCCCTGGGAGAGATAAGAAATGCTGTCACTCCAGAGCATGCTGACACCAAAAGATTGAGCACGACCAGTAATAACTCCCTAGGCAAAGGCGCAGAGGGGTGCTACCCCACAATCTCTGTTAATACTTCAACTAGTATCACATCCTGTGATAGCCTAGCTTTGGAGGATTTTTACCCTATTGTGCTGACCAGCAAGAATATTCAAGCTGTGGATATACCTAAAAACACACCCATATGTTCTTCACACAAGGGTAAAAGAAAGAGGGGAGGGGATCGCCAACTAGGTAGGAAACCCAAGGTACCGAAAATCATGAAAAACCCGACGAAGCCTAATTTGTTTTAACCTAATGTATCATCTAAAACCCCCGCCACATGTTTGCCTACTCCAACTAACCCCTCACCTAGTATTGGTCTCCAGCCTTTAGCTCAAAATATAGATGTAGCTAGGGATGCGACATGTACTGTAGCCCAAGTAGAGCAGCTGCTAAAGTCATTCATACTCCCAATCATTGAGAGACTAAAAGTATTAAATGATAAAATGGATAAGATCCAGAAGGCTACTGTACAGAACACACATGTGTTAACTAACTTAGCACCCAGTCTGGAAGATAGGGGTAACCCTTCAGCCCCAAGTAAAGAGGCCGAAATACCACCTCCCACAACCCGCTTGACCTCATCTGGTGCACCAGATGAAACAAGATCACCGGAAAGCAAGGAGGTCGTGATGAAGGGAGGCCCGGTGGGAAAGGCAGCCGTGGGGGATAAGGACAAACCCGGTAGCCAGAATACCCCTTTACCAACTCCACAATCAATACAGCCTGTGGGGGCAAAAAGTCTGGCTGAACCTACTAAAAACGTGGTTACCCACCCTGTTATCGACTTACCCCCCCCCCCCAATCATCACCATTGGGGATGTATGACGTTACCACGCATGCTGTTACAACGCAGTTTTTACAACGCATACCATTACAACGCATAGCGCTTTGGGGGGCTGGATAGTGAATAGTTTAATTTACTATTCCAACTCCAGTCCCCGTGGACACTAGGGAAGGTGTTGGATGAAATGAAATGAATGAAAATTGCACTTGTATAGCGCTAAACTACCCGGAGGCCTCGTAGCGCTTGTGACTGAATTTGCTTAACGCGGGCTCAGGGCAGGTCAGCAGAATTTGGCATACAAGTGTGTTTTCAAGGCTTTCCTGAAGGACAGGTGGTTACTGTTGCCTCGAAGGGATAGAGGGAGGGTGTTCCAGAGTTTGGCCGCAGTATGGGAGAAAGAGCGGCCTCCCCATCGAGCTTTCCTGACTCTGGCGGAAGTGGCCAGCCGGAGGGTGCAGGAGCGGAGGGAACGGGACGGGACGTAGGGAGTAGCCAAGGGATGCAGAATGGCGGGACCTGTGCGATGAAAGGCTTTGTGTAGGATACACATAGCCTTAAATTGTACTCTTGCCACTATAGGGAGCCAGTGAAGCTCCCTTAGGGCGTTCCTCGCTGACTGCCAGCGAGGGAGGTTATAGAGTAGGCGGGCTGCACTGTTTTGTGTGACTTGGACCTTCTGGGTGGCAAAGGTCGGAGCTCCCATGTAGAGGGCATTCCCGTAATCCAGGCGGGAGAGTATAAGGGCCTGGACCAGGATCCTCCTTGCCTGGAATGGGAGCAGAGGGAGCACCTTCCGCAACATCCTCATAAGCCCAAAGCAGGTGGCGGCGGTCTTTGTGGCTTGGACTGAAAAGTCCAAAGCTTTATCGAACCAGATCCCAAGGCTTTTTATTTGGGACTTGGGGACGGGGGGCAGGCCCAAACATGGTGGCCAGATGGATGCAAAAACAGAGGGAGAAGGATTGCCTAATAGGATGACATCTGTCTTCTCCCTGTTAAGTTTTAGGCAGGAAGATTGCATCCATCTGGCAACAGCCTCCAGACAGGGACCTAAGGTGTGGGACGATCCCTCAGAGTGGTCTAGAGAGACCACCAGTTGGGTATCGTCCGCGTAGGTGACGATACGCACACCGAAGGGATGGACAATCCTGTCTAGGGGTTCCATGTAGGCATTAAACAGGGTGGGGCTCAGGGAGGAGCCCTGAGGGACCCCACACCTGAGTGGATGTTTAGGAGACACCGCCTCGCCCTCAAAGACCTGGAAGAAACAGTCAGCCAGGAATGATGTCAGCCATTCCAGGGCCGCGCCCGACACGCCCATGTCCGCCAATCGTTGTAATAGCGTGACATGGTTCATCGTGTCGAACGCGGCGCTGAGATCTAAAAGGATGATGGCGACTTTTCCACCCCGGTCCAACACAGCTCTTGCCTCTTCCGCCACCGCTAAGAGAGCGGTTTCAGTCCCATGCAGAGGACGGAACCCTGTCTGAGAGGCCTGCAGAAGACTATTAGACTCCAAATAGTTCATCAAGGTGTTATTTACGTGCCTCTCTAGCAGTTTGCTCAGCCAGGGGAGTAAGGAGATAGGACGGTAGCTCGCCAAGTTGTTCTGGTCGAGGTTGGGCTTCTTCAACAGAGCCCTCACCATCGCGCACTTCCATGACGGTGGTACGGATTTAGAGGTGATGGATGTGTTGAGAACGTCCAATATGACCGGGCGAATAATGTCCGTGACCTTAGTGAGGGTCTGAGGGGGTGCTGGATCGTTGGGGGAACCAGAGGTGATTTTGGGGATGAGTTTATCCAAGGCAGGAATGTCCAAAAGTGGGATTGTATCAAGCGTACAAAGGACAGAGGAATCGGAGGTTGTAGATACGAGGGGTTCCGTATCATTGTTAGCGTCCCTGAAAGAGGAGTATATGGCCTCGATTTTTTGGGAAAAGAAAACGGCCAAATCGTTACAACGATTTTGGGCGCCCTCGGCAGAGGGACACTCAGCAGGGGGTGAAATAAGGGATTTGACAATTTTAAAAATTTCCCTTGGGGCATTAGCGGCTGCGTTAATTTTGCCACCGTAAAAAGAAGCTTGTGCCACCTTTATCTCCTGTTTGTAGAGCTTAATAGCAGCTCTATATTCAGTTTTCCTGAGTTGGGAGTAGTCCTGTCTCCAGGCTCTCTCGATTTTTCCGGCAAGCTAATTTCATGGTCTTAAGGGCAGGTGTGTACCATGGGGCTGCTTTTGGTCTTTTTATGGAGTTACTAGATTGTATGGGGAGGACCAGATCGAGTGTGCTAGAGATCCAGCTATCGAAATTGTTGGTGGCTGTGTTGGGATTCGTTACCTTCCTAGGTGGGTCTCTAGCAAGGGCGTCTTCCCATGCAGGGAGGGGGATTGAGGACCACTTCCTACCTCGATGTCTAGCAGGATGGAGAGTCGAGGGAGGGGGGTTTGTGCGCCACGTGAAAGGTATCAAAAAGTGGTCGGTCCAGGGTAGTGGTGTAGGGGGATCCACCACAAGAGCGTCTATATTGCTATAGATGTGGTCAAAAAGATGATCCCTATTATGGGTTACGTGAAAGCCCTTTTGATGTAGATCCAAGGCTTGTAAGTTGGAGCGAAGATTATTAGCTGTAGTGTCGAGAGGATCATCTAGATGTAAGTTAAGATCCGACAACAGAGTGAAATTGGGCGAGGACAACACGAGACTTGCAGCAAGATCTGTTATTTTAGTAATGAAATTGTTAAGCGCGCCAGGTGGGCGATAGGCTAGGATGCCAGAAAAGGTGGTAGTGGGGGAGAATTCTAGTGAAAAATGGAAGCTCTCACAAGTTGGTGAGGTGGTGGGGGTAATACGGCATTTATAGCTGTCTCTATAAATGATGGCCAATCCACCACCTCTCCCGGTCTGGCGATCCAGTCTTTTAAGCGTGTATCCTTGTGGGGTGGCCCATACAGTAGTGGGATCGTTATCTGTGTGAAGCCACGTTTCAGTTAGGAAGAGAGCCTCAGGTTTGAGCTCTTCAATCAGTAAGTGCAGTTCGGTATAATGTTTGCATAAGGACCTACAGTTAAGGAGGAACATTCTCCATTCTTGACCAGGGGGTGAAGGGCAGGTGTGAGATGGGCTCCAATTACAGCTTTTACAGAGGTAATCAGTAAGGGATGGGAGGAACGTGTGACGATTAAGAGGTTTGCCGAAGCACTCTGGTAAGTAATTATGATTGTACAGTTACAATATAACAACACATTATAGAACAGCAAAATGACAGAAGTAACCAAAGTTCCACAAGAAGAGTAAATCTTGGATTCTTTTAATGGAGATTACAGCCAGCCGACACGTGTTTCATCGCCTTCGCGACTCCTCAGGGCTGGATGGCCGTATCGATTTCAGAAGGTCGCTTAGCTGGTGATAATTCCGACCCAGCCGGGCCTTCCAGTAAGTGCACTGGTTCTAGTGCGTCCAAAAGCGGCGGAAGTCTTTATGTAATTATTTATCTGGCAAGTAAGTATAAATGGAGCTCGGAAGTCACTCGATAATAAAATCCAGAGTCGGTCATGCCGAAAATGACATCACATGCAATCGTTGCTTCGATATTTTCTCTAGTATGGAGGAAACTCAGTGCGGTTCCAAATGGTCCGTAAGACAAGGCCGTGTGCGGCTTCTCCTCGCGTAGGTAGGCGAGTGTATCCCTTCCGAGCCCGGTTCCGTGTTTTCCTAAATAAATTGTACCACCCTGTACCATATGCGCATGAGCAGGCAGTGCACCCAGTTACTGTGCAAAAAACCTTCTCTTTGTCAGGAACGTGTGACGACATAACAGATTGGGGCAAGGACGTAGGGCGAGAAGCGATGAGGAGTCATAGGAAAGTAGGGGCCCTACCATTGTGAAAGAGCCTGGCCGCAAGCAAGCAGGAAGCGTCTGGACGCGGACTGGCGCAGACTGGCTTCTCTTAGGCGCCTCTTCGGCGCGTCTACGGCGCTACCGCTGCGCGTCACCGCTGCACGGGAAGGTGCGGGGCTAAATAGATTGGGCGGAGTGGGAGACTAGCGCGTCAACCCACCTAAGATGGCCGCCTAGAATGGAGCAACCAGGAAGTGGTACCGCTTGCCTCCCTCCACGACAAACAGCACTGGTTGCTGCGGTGGACCGGGGAGTGAGCGAGCAGCGTACAAGTGATATTACACAATTTTAAAATGCAGGCTAAAACAAAGATAAAAGATAACGCTTGTAGCAGTCCTTACTCGCTGCCAAGCGCCAGCGCAGCGATGTTTTGCAGTTCAACCTCGAGCGCGAATGAGTCTAACCCTTAAGTAGTAAGGGCGGAGTGGGAGACTAGCGCGTCAACCCACCTAAGATGGCCGCCTAGAATGGAGCAACCAGGAAGTGGTACCGCTTGCCTCCCTCCACAACAAACAGCACTGGTTGCTGCGGTGGACCGGGGAGTGAGCGAGCAGAGTACAAGTGATATTACACAATTTTAAAATGCAGGCTAAAACAAAGATAAAAGATAACGCTTGTAGCAGTCCTTACTCGCTGCCAAGCGCCAGCGCAGCGATGTTTTGCAGTTCAACCTCGAGCGCGAATGAGTCTAACCCTTAAGTAGTAAGGGCGGAGTGGGAGACTAGCGCGTCAACCCACCTAAGATGGCCACCTAGAATGGAGCAACCAGGAAGTGGTACTGCTTGCCTCCCTCCACAACAAACAGCACTGGTTGCTGCGGTGGACCGGGGAGTGAGCGAGCAGAGTACAAGTGATATTACACAATTTTAAAATGCAGGCTAAAACAAAGATAAAAGATAACGCTTGTAGCAGTCCTTACTCGCTGCCAAGCGCCAGCGCAGCGATGTTTTGCAGTTCAACCTCGAGTGCGAATGAGTCTAACCCTTAAGTAGTAAGGGCGGAGTGGGAGACTAGCGCGTCAACCCACCTAAGATGGCCGCCTAGAATGGAGCAACCAGGAAGTGGTACCGCTTGCCTCCCTCCACAACAAACAGCACTGGTTGCTGCGGTGGACCGGGGAGTGAGCGAGCAGAGTACAAGTGATATTACACAATTTTAAAATGCAGGCTAAAACAAAGATAAAAGATAACGCTTGTAGCAGTCCTTACTCGCTGCCAAGCGCCAGCGCAGCGATGTTTTGCAGTTCAACCTCGAGCGCGAATGAGTCTAACCCTTAAGTAGTAAGGGCGGAGTGGGAGACTAGCGCGTCAACCCACCTAAGATGGCCGCCTAGAATGGAGCAACCAGGAAGTGGTACCGCTTGCCTCCCTCCACAACAAACAGCACTGGTTGCTGCGGTGGACCGGGGAGTGAGCGAGCAGAGTACAAGTGATATTACACAATTTTAAAATGCAGGGTAAAACAAAGATAAAAGATAACGCTTGTAGCAGTCCTTACTCGCTGCCAAGCGCCAGCGCAGCGATGTTTTGCAGTTCAACCTCGAGCGCGAATGAGTCTAACCCTTAAGTAGTAAGGGCGGAGTGGGAGACTAGCGCGTCAACCCACCTAAGATGGCCGCCTAGAATGGAGCAACCAGGAAGTGGTACCGCTTGCCTCCCTCCACAAGAAACAGCACTGGTTGCTACGGTGGACCGGGGAGTGAGTGAGCAGAGTACAAGTGATATTACACAATTTTAAAATGCAGGCTAAAACAAAGATAAAAGATAACGCTTGTAGCAGTCCTTACTCGCTGCCAAGCGCCAGCGCAGCGATGTTTTTCAGTTCAACCCCTCGAGTGCGAATGAGTCTAACCCTTAAGTAGTAAGGGTGGAGTGGGAGACTAGCGCGTCAACCCACCTAAAATGGCCGCCTAGAATGGAGCAACCAGGAAGTGGTACCGCTTGCCTCCCTCCACAACAAACAGCACTGGTTGCTGCGGTGGAGCGGGGAGTGAGCGAGGAGAGTACAAGTGATATTACACAATTTTAAAATGCAGGCTAAAACAAAGATAAAAGATAACGCTTGTAGCCGTCCTTACTCGCTGCCAAGCGCCAGCGCAGCGATGTTTTGCAGTTCAACCTCGAGCGCGAATGAGTCTAACCCTTAAGTAGTAAGGGCGGAGTGGGAGACTAGCGCGTCAACCCACCTAAGATGGCCGCCTAGAATGGAGCAACCAGGAAGTGGTACCGCTTGCCTCCCTCCACAACAAACAGCACTGGTTGCTGCTGTGGGTAGTAAATTAAATCTATTCCCTATCCTAGAGCGCCACCCAGCGCAATGCGTTGTAATGGTTTTCATTGTAAAACCTGCGTTGTAATAGCACTGCGTGGTAAAAGTTGCGTTGTAAAGGATGTTTCCCCACCATTGGTGGTGGTATTAGGGAACGTCCAATCGCTCACTGAGGGAGCTAGGGAAGACTATCATCAGTTAAGGGACAAGGTTGTCCACTGGTTGTCTTACAATACATCAGAAGGCAATAAGTTAGGTCACAGTGTTATAATGGCACGAAGGGTCTCCTGGCTGGGCAGGTCAAAGAAATCCAAAATGGGCAACTGCATTGTGATCAACTTCAATAGCCCGATAATAGTGGAAAGAATCTTAAGGGAAGCTGCGTTTGGTGGGAGGCTGTGGGGCTCGGGCATTGAGATACTGCCATTGGGATTTTTCTATGGTACACCAAACCAATTACGATCTGATAGCTGGAACAGGTGGCAACATGTTAGGGCTCCCCATCATAGAACACAGCAGGGTTTGGGACCATCATGGGGGAGGATAGCAGGTGAACCACATTGGGGTAGACAGGGGTTGCATCCTTTTCATCAAGGCTCAAACAGATTTGCAGCACACTCTGGCCTCAATGAGTCTGATTTACTGTATGGTAATAGCAAAACAGTTGTAAAACCCTATAGTAGAAGTCCTGATCTGCTGTTAGATCTCAAAACAACTGAGATAGCGAACAAAGAACAAGGTGTTCAGGGAGATAAGGTCCCAATTGAAGCCAAAAACGCGCCTAACTCAATTTTGGAGAAAGCTTCTCTTCCCCCTAACAACACTCTAGATTTTGAGGTATACAGAAATACATACGTAAACCTGGTAAGCCCCTTCTTATCTTATCTTAAGTGCTATTTGTAAAGCGCACTGACACCGAAGCTTCCTGGCGCTAATAGACAGAACAAGTGAGGGGAGAGCACGGGTGGCGGGGCTCTAGCTGAGGGGGGGGAAAGATGAGTTTTTAGCAGTTTCCTGAAGTTCAGGAGAGAAGGGGAGGATTTGATTGGAAGAGGAAGATGGTTCCAAAGCACAGGTGCTAAGTAGGAGAAGCGGCGACCGCCGAATTTCTTAGTTTTGTTTTTGGGGGTGACTAGCAGATCACGGTGGGCAGATCGGAGGTTGCGTGTTGGGCAGTGAGGGCGGATGAGTGATTTGAGGAACATGGGGCCAGAGCAGTGAAGGGCTTTGAAGGTGAGGCATGCCACCTTAAAGGCGGCCCTTTGGTCGATTGGGAGCCAGTGGAGGCTCATGAGCAGGGGCTTGGCTGATTGCCATCTGGGGATTCCTTGAATCAATCGAGCCGCTTGATTCTGGACAACTTGTAGACGTTGTAACAGAAATTGTGGAAGGCCGTGATAGATGGAGTTGGAGAAGTACAGACGGGAAAGTACAAGTGAGATGACAGTTTGGGTGAGTGCAGCGGGGGGAAGAAGATGGCGAACTTTGCGGATCCTCCGAAGTTGGTACATGCACGATGAAACTACCGCTCCAACTTGAGCTTTGAGGGAGAGTTCGGCGTCAATGATTATGCCCAGATTCTTTACTGTTTTGGCTGGGATAGGGGGGGAGCCAAACTCCGGAGGCCAGAACTGCGGGCCCCAGTAGATGTGGCTGAGTCCAGGAAGAAGGAGCTCGGTTTTGCCGGGGTTCAACTTTAATTGGTTCTGGTTCATCCAGAGGTGGATGTGAATCAAGGCTCCGTGGAAAGTTTTAATGGCATGTGGTGAATTGAGTGAAAAAATGATTTGTAAGTCATCGGCGTAATTATAAGCGGTAATGTCCCATTTCAGCAGAGACTGGATCAGTGGCCGGAGATATAAGTTAAATAGGAGCGGGGAAAGGGAGGAACCCTGGGGGACTCTGCAGGATGTGGAAGCTTTTTTGGCAGTGTAGGGACCCAGGTGGACCGCCTGAGTTCTTCCCGTAAGGAAGGACTTGACCCACTCAAGAGCAATGCCCTGGATGCCTGCCTGCTCGACACGGTGGAGAAGGATATTATGATCCACCGTGTCGAACGCGGCCGACAAATCTAGGAGGACGAGGGCTTGGGGAGTCCCTGCGTCCGCGTTGCTTCTAAGTGTGTAAAGGACTGCCAAGATGACGACCTCTGTGGAGTGGGCAGGTCTGAAACCGGCCTGATTAGGCTCAAGATAGCAGGAGGATTCGATAAAATTTGACAGGCACCGGGTGACATGGGCCTCCATAAGTTTGGAAAAGTATGGGAGGAGGGAAATGGGGCTATAATTCGACGGCTCCGCAGCGTCTGCACCGTTTTTTTTTAGAAGGGGTACTAGAATGGCCTCTTTAAAGGAAATAGGACAGATGCCGCTGCTGAGGGATCTGTTAAGTAGGTGTAGAATACAGTCTGGAAGGTTGAGGCATATGCTCCGCAGGACAGACGGTGGACAACAATCGTTCGGGGAACCAGATTTCACGCGGGTGGCTAGTTCCACTAAGGAGGTAGGATCTAGAGCAGGAAAGGTGGTAAAAGTCGAGGAGTTGTCAGAGGAGTTGTCCGATGAGGGTGACTGGGGAAGGGGGGGGATGGATGATTTGATTTTTGTGATCTTTTCCAAAAAGAAGGAGTTCAGGGTGTCACAGGCCTCCTGAGTGGGGGTCTGGGCTGGGAGGGTTCTGTCATCTGTAGTTAGCTCATTTGACTCTGAACACCTCCTTAGATTTGTCCGCTGCCGAAGAGATCCTGTTGGAAAAGTGTTCCATTTTGGCTAAGCTAATAGCTGCTTTAAAGTCTTTACGTGCGGCCAGGTAGGACTGTCTGGCTGAATCAGAGTAGTCACGTCTCCAGGTGCGTTCTAACTGGTGTGTTTTTAATTTCTGCACCTTGAGGTCGTCAGAGAACCATCTATGGGAGTTCCGATGCCTGGTACGGGGGAATTTGACTAGGGGAGCAAACATGTCGCTGGCTGACTCTAGCCAGGATCCGATATCTTGTTCTAATCTATCGATGTCATTGGAGTCGTGAAAGGCTGGACGGGAGTCGGCCAGGGTGGTGAGGAAACCCTGGGAGTCGTAAGCGCTCCATTTCCGAGAAAGGCCGCCAGGCATCAGGGGGGCTGGAATCTGGCCGGCAACTGTGATGGTGGTGCCCACCAGATGATGGTCGGACCAGACACAAGGAAGTATGTCTGGTGGGGACAGGGCCAGGTTGCAGGTCCATATCTGGTCCAGGATATGTCCCTTAATGTGAGTGGGTTGGGAGACATGTTGAGTTAGATTCAGATTTTTGAGAGTCTCAAAGAGCTCGGTGGCATGGGGGCCGGCGTAAATGTCGTCGAACCAATAGTTTAGGTCGCCGAAGATAGCGAAGCGGGAGTGCTGCATTAACAGAGTGGACAGCTGTTCACTCATAATGGAGGAAAAAGATGGCATAGAATGTGGAGGCCGGTATAAGAGGAGGAAAGTGAGTGAGCCGGTGTCGGTTTTCACGCTGATGAGTAAGTTCTCCACCTCAGGGAGGGGAAGAGAGTAAGAAGAGATCGAATTCAAGCGTTTGGATATAATGGCTGCTACCCCACCCCCGGGCCGGTCACTGGGGCGGTCGGCATGGAGTATATAATAATCAGGGGGGAGGGCAGCCAGGATGTCAGTGAGGGATTCTGATGTGAGCCAAGTTTCCGTAAGCTGGAGCATGTCGGGATTAGAGTTGGATAACAAGATGAAAATGTCCTCGGAGTGTTTCACTAGCGAGCGGGTATTCAGATATGATACCCTGATGGACGTGATGTTCTGGATCGACATAGCTGGAGGTAAGTGTCCGCAAGGATGGGGTTGGTCAGGGTGCATAATGCCGGCAGAGGATATGCGACGCATATCCGTGGGAGATGGCGTGGTGGCAGTATTCTGTAGAGCTCTAAGTGATTGAGGTGAGTACCTGATAGGATGGTCAGCGTGGCGTGCCCTAGGGCCCGTCCAGGACCGGACGGGCGCAGACGGGCTTGCCTTAGGCGCTCCCGCTGCGCTCCTCCGCTGCGCGTCCGAAAATGACACATGATTTATGGGAATGGGATAGGGGAGGAGAGGGGAGTGGCCTCAAAAGGGGTGTGGTCACGGCAAGCGCCGGAAATGGCGCCCCTGCACTACCCTAGACAGCCCCGAAGTTGATAATCCCAGGATGGTGAGGGCCTCAGGACGCGAAAATGCTGCTGCTAATAGGGAAATATCTGTGCTCTATAACCATGTTGCGGTTGCACCACCAGTTGGATCATCCTCTCCTCGAGGTCCCTTTAGAATGGTATCATGGAATATTTGTGGACTGGAAAGTAAAGTTTCTAACCCTGTGTGGAGTGAATTTATACAGAACTTTGATGTATTATGTATTCAGGAAACCTGGCTTGTGAAAGAAAAACACCTGGAAGGCTTTAAAACCTATCACATACCAGCGGAATACTCTGTCCATGGCAGAAATAAGGGGGGGATCTGTGTATATGGTTCAAACTTGTTGAGGGTCCAGAGAATTTAAATTATTAAGTGCTCCCCTTATTACCAAATGGTATCTATCAAATTACATCCGGGCACAGAATTGCTGGTGGCAAACTTTTATAACAACATCAAAAGTACTGACTTCCTAGAGGAGATGAGAAAACTTCAGGAGGACTTGAACTATCTAAACACAGCTAAAGGAAAAGACGCAATATTGGTATGGGGAGGGGATTTTAATATCAGTGTATGTAAACTGAATGCTTGCAGATCACGGGAAGATGGTTGGGAAGGGAATGGCGATAGGAATCCTCTTGTACATACAGCTAGAGGGGAAATAATAAATAACATAATGGCCACATATGATCTAGGCTTCGCAAATATGATGAGCAGCTCGAAGACTAAATTTAGTTCGACATTAATAGCAAGGGGTTTGCAATTTGTTATTGATTTTATTACCGGCTTCCGAGCCAAACACAGCACCGAGACCGCCCTCATCGCCGCCACCGATGACATCCGAGCCCTGATGGACAATGGAGAAACAGCGGCCCTCATCCTCCTAGACCTCTCCGCGGCATTCGACACGGTCTGCCACCGCACCCTAGTACGGCGCCTCAGCAACATCGGAATCCAGGACAAGGCGCTGGAATGGATCATCTCCTTCCTCGACGGAAGAACACAGCGAGTCCGCCTACCACCGTACAAGTCAGAGGCCTCCGAAGTCATCTGCGGCGTCCCCCAAGGATCATCCCTGAGCCCCACCCTCTTCAACGTCTACATGAGCCACCTCGCGGCCATCGTACGCAAACACCACCTCAGCATAATCTCCTACGCCGACGACACCCAGCTGATCCTCTCCCTGACCAACGACCCCGCCGCCGCCAGAGCCAACCTGCACGAAGGGATGAAAGAGGTAGCCGAGTGGATGACGACCAGCCGCCTGAAACTGAACTCGGACAAGACGGAGGTCCTCATCCTGGGCTCCTCACCCTCCACCTGGGACGACTCCTGGTGGCCTCCCGCCCTGGGCACCGCACCCAAACCGACAGACCATGCACGAAACCTGGGCTTCATCCTGGACTCCTCCCTCTCCATGACCAGGCAAGTCAACAGCGTCTCCTCGGCGTGCTTCAACATCCTACGCATGCTACGGAAGATCTTCTGGTGGATCCCCACAGAGACCAGGAAGACCGTCACCCAGGCCCTCGTCACCAGCCGACTGGACTACGGCAACGCCCTCTACGCCGGGACCACCGCCAAGCTCCAGAAGAGACTCCAGCGGATCCAAAACGCCTCAGCCAGACTCATCCTCGACATCCCACGATCCAGCCACATCTCCGGACATCTGAGAGACCTTCACTGGCTCCCCGTCAACAAGAGAATCACCTTCCGCCTCCTCACCCACGCACACAAAGCCCTACACAACCAAGGCCCGAGCTACCTCAACAGCCGAGTCAACTTCTACGCTCCCAAATGCCACCTCCGATCAGCCAACCACGCCCTCGCCGCCGTCCCCCGCATCCGAAGAGCGACTACAGGAGGAAGGTCCTTCTCCTACCTGGCCGCCAAGACCTGGAACTCCCTCCCGTCCGACCTGCGCCTGACCCAAGACCACCTCTCCTTCAGGAAGAAGCTGAAGACCTGGCTGTTCGAGCAGTAGCGGCACCCCCCCCCCCCCAGCGCCTTGAGACCCTACGGGTATGTAGCGCGCTTTATAAGTGTCACTGATTGATTGATTGATTGACCTTACCCACTAGATACTCAAACTGGGTGGAAAATGTTGTGATTCATTCAAATGCCTTAGTGATCACTTGCCCCTTAGCTTGTACCTAAATCTTCCCGATTGTAATACCTCTGCCACCATCGAGTCACTGGCGTGGTCGCAAGAAATAGATTTGGCACGCCAAAATGGTTTTGCATTGAAATGGGATAATATGGACCCAAACAAATTAAATGCTGACATTATAACAAAAGCTCTGTCACCTATCCTGGTGTGCCTAGACGAGGTCTCCACAAATGCTGAAATCCTGGATGCCTTTGGGCAGTTAACTACAGTCATCCAAGATTCCCTGACTAAACGAAACACTAAGAGAGGTAATAAGTCCAATAGCTGCTTTGACTCAAAATGCGCTAAAGCCTATAGCTACCTAAAAGGTGCACTTAGTGCCAAACCTAGGGACTCCAGCCTAATTAGGGCCTGCCGAAAGACCTACAACTCAGCCCGGACTAATAGGAAAAAAGAAATAAAAGAAGCGGCATGGCAAATTTACTCAAAGCCTCAAAGCTTAGCGATAGTAAATTGTTCTGGCAGGCAGTAAATGCACCCTATTTTACTAAACTGGATATTGCAAGAATTGAAGTCGCCATAGACGAAAGCACTTGGATCGACTTCTTTTCGAATGTATATAAAAAGGAGGAAAGGGTTCTGGTGAGCCATGTAGAGGCAAATGAGCTGGACGCACCTGAGCGGAATCATTTCCCGATAGCTATTTAAATCACATATGAGGAAGTCCTGAATGCAATAAATAACAGTAAAGGAAGCAAGGCCCCGGGCCCGGATGGGATCCCAAATGACATTTTTAAGTTGACCTCTGATCTTTGGGCCCCAATCTGTACACGTGTCCTAAGGGCCTGTTGTGCTGAAGGTTTCATTAAAACCTGGGCTGAATCGGTAATTATACCCATTAATAAAAAAGTGGATAGAGAGTGTCCTGCAAACTATAGGCCCATATCTCTCTTGGACTCCCTCATGAAGATCGCAGGTAGGGTGGTCCTAAGTAAGTTACAAACTTGGGAAAACGAAAATAACATTCTAAGCCCGGTCCAGTACTGCTTTAGGGAAGGGATGGGCACAGTGGAGCAGGTCCTTAATTTTGTGAAGATCCAAGGGAAATATACCGAAGCAAAAAAAGGTAGTCTCTACGCTATATTTGTCGACCTCTCAGCCGCTTTCGACTGTGTGGATCATGAAAAGCTGTGGCAAATATTGGAGGAAATCAGGGGGGAACCTGCTATAGTGCACTTCCTTCGAAAGCTGTACACAGGTGCAACCGCGAAGGTGAGACATGGGTTGATGGGAGAATGTACTGGGTCGTTCCGCATAGAGAAGGGCGTGAGACAGGGCTGCGTTTTGGCTCCATTCCTCTTCTCCATATGTACGAATGCCTTGGAGGGGGAATTGGAGGCCACCATAGTGGATACACCTAGGTATGGGAAAAAACAGGCGGCATCCCTTCTCTATGCGGACGATGCTGTGCTAATGGCCAGAACCAGGGTAGGCGCCCAGAAGGCACTTGTTAAATATATTGAGTTTATGGATTCAAGGGGTTTAAAAATTAACGCCAAAAAATCCTATGTGATGATGTGTGGGAAAGGAAGAGCTAAATGTAAGGCCATCAAAGTGGATGGCATCTCAATTGAACATACTAAAAGCATCTCGTACTTGGGGGTGCTAATAGATGGTTCTGACTCGTGGAGTGTAGCCGTGAAGAATAGAACTTTACTGTTCAAGCGTTCTATTGCAGCAATAATGAACTTTGCCAATAAATTAGGGAAGAGACCCCCTGAGATCATTCTAAATATATGTAAGGCAAAATGCAGAAGTATAGCACTTTATGGGGCGGGAATTTGCGGCTTTCATAACACAGCACCCATTCAAATAGCAGAAAACTGTTTTTTAAGATATTTGCTAGCCCTTCCTCAGGGTACGGCAGTTTTCAACTGCCACTGGGAATTAGGTATGGATTTTATCTCCGATCACATAAAACTGCAACCAATTTTGCTCTGGCAGAGAGTATGGACTCAGAAGCGTTGTCCCTTAATAGAGAAATCATTAAGGACGTAATGGCACTGGATAATGTCAAACAAATCCCATGGCTAGAGAACGTTAGGAAAACGTTCATTGATCTGCAAAGGCCAGAACTATATTATAACCCTGAACTGATACATGGGCTGTCTAGAAAAGAATTAAAGTTGTTGTATATGAATCACTATGAAATGTTAAGGTGTTCGGTTGAACTTACCAAAAAAACTGGAACTCAACATCAGATGTCTTTGGTATGTTACACTATTCAACCTTACTTATCCCTATGTATCATTGGTTTTGAACGCTTTGTTTTGACTAGGTTTAGATGTAATTTAATTCATCACCTGGTAACTTTCCCCACAAAAAATAACTGGTCCAGGTATTTGGAATCATGCCCCTGCGACAAATCATCACCACAATCCACATTCCACGTAACCCTATTCTGTAAATACTATGAGAACGAACGCAGAAGATGGATTAGACAATATTTGAGACAGGGTTCCAGGCGGCAATGTAGACCAGCGTACTTAAGTTTACAGCAATTGAAGAATGGAAAATGCATTTTGATTATGATTGGTTTTTTAAGAAGTATCCTGAGGAAACGGAATTCTATGATCTCTTAATTTTACTAAGTAAATGCTTTAGATCGATAATGTACTAATTTAATACTATTTTTAATGTTTTTAAATTTCGGAACTATTTATTTATTCATCACAAAATAATGTGTGTATATATATATATATATATATTGTCGCTTTATGATTTTTATCTACTGTTAAAATCGAATAAAGCATATCTGAATCTGAATCTGAACTGAAGCTACTACTTTTATTAACAAGTTTTTTTTATTAATAACAACCCTTTGGACACCTCCATTACTAATAATTAGGAGGCCTTTAAGGCTTCCTTCTGTGCCTTTTCATACTCAGCAAGAAAGAAGAAAACTGCTAAAGCCAAGTATCAATTTTACTACAACAACTTAAACTTCTGGAACATAATTACTTTACTTCTATATCTTCCTCTGTTCTTCATGAATTAATTAAGGCCAAATCTGCTCTTAACAAGCTTGCCACAATTGATGCATGTAATGTCCTTCTTAAAATTAAGTCTAAATGTCACAGGGGTCATAATAAAGCTGGTAAGATGTTGGCCAATTTCTTAAAAATTAAATCAAAACGTAAAAATATTGGTCCTATTCTAAATGACTCTACTAATAATTTAGTGCACTCTGATGAAGATATTGCTTCTGCATTCCATGATTATTATCAATCATTGTATTCTGATGATACGAATCCCTCTAATCAAAATTTGCACACCTTTTTTTCGGGCCTTCCTAATCCCCCTCTGCTTCCTGATGAATTTGAATTACTAGAAAGAGAGGTTACTCTTCAAGAGATAACAGATGCCATTAAATCCTTAAAAAAAATTTAAAGCACCCGGTCCTGATGGTCTTTCGGTTGAATTTTTTCCACTTTTTCTTCTATTTGCGACCCCAAACTTCTGTCCCTTTTTAACTTGTTCGTAGTTGATTCCAAAGCCTCTGGTTCCTTTATGGAGGCTTTGATTGTCCTTATTCCTAAACCTGATGAGGATCATTCCCTTTGTAAAAACTATTTCCCCATTTCATTAATCAATTATGACTGTAAGATATTTGCTTAAATCCTCGTCTCTCGCCTTAAAAATATTATCCCATTATTTATTAAGACAGATCAAGCTGGCTTTGTTAAGGGCAGATTGGCTTCGGACAATGCTCACATGTTTGCTAATGTTATCACCTTAGGGAGGAAGTACAAATCCCCACTTGCAGCATTGTCCTTAGATATCGAAAAGGCTTTTGATCGCATAAACTGGCAATTCATGTTCAATACACTCCAATGGTTTGGTTTTGGTCCAAATTTTATTTCTTATGTTAAACTGTTATATTCCTTTCCTCGTGCTAGTATTTTTGTTAATTGCCATTTTTCTAAATCTTTTCCGTTATATAGAGGCACACGCCAAGGATGTCCCCTTTCTCCCTTGTTATGTATTTTATGTCTTGAACCTTTCCTTGAGCGTATTCGAGTTAATTCACGTATTTTTGGCTTTTCACATAATTCTATAGAAACCAAATTGCCAGCATATGCCGATCATATTCTGTTATAGATGTCTGATCCTAATACCTCCCTCCCTCTCTTTTTGGATGAGGTTCGGTTGTATTCCAGTATCTCTGGATATAAGTTGAACTTTTCTAAGACAGAAGTCTTACCCTTGAACTCTCTTTGTTATCAATATATGTTTAATAATACTACTTTTACCTGGTGTCCCACAAAAATCAAATACCTTGGTATTTGGTTTTCCTCCACCTTATCTACCACCATTAATTATACGTTTAATGTTCTAACGACCAAAATACAATCACTCCTTCTTTCTTGGTCCCCTCTTCATTTATCTTGGTGGGGTAGGTTAGATACTATTAAAATGATGATTGTGACCCATATCCTCTATATATTATCTATGTTACCTTTTCGGATCCCTGTTTCATATATTTCACAGATTAATATTATTTGTACAAAGTTTTTATGGAATAACAAACACCCTCGCATTGCTCTTATGAAACTCAAATGTCCCAAAACAGAAAGTGGTGTGTGTTTTCCTGATTTTAAATCCTATCATTCTGCATTTTTAATTCAGCAATTTTTTGCTTTAACTTATGACTTTGCTGCTATCTCTATCCCTCGTTGGATTGTTTTTGAGCGTTCGCTATTAAAAGATTTTTTTTTCTGTAATATAATATATATGTCTAATTGCACCTTTAGATAATCTTACTTTAAAATTCTCCCGATAATTATTATATAATATTTTTTCTGATGGTTTAGATTCGTAACAATGTTTTTTGTCTTCCACTATTTGGTTTAATAAATGTGTCAAATATAAACGTAAATAATTTTATTACAAACATTGGAAGGAGAAGGGAATTCTTTTTATTCATCAATTAATCCAGTATAATTCTGTAATTTACCTGATTCATTTTTTAATGAGTACCCTTTAATATCAACAACTTTGCAGTCTTATTTATCTTCCAATAATTTCCCTTCTGCTTCTCCCTCACTCGCTTCACCCTCACCATTATATAGTATTTCTCAGGAACATAAGCCCAAGGCTGCCTTTATTTATAAGATGTTATCACCTGTTACTGAACGACTTAAATCCCATATCGAATTACTCTGGGAAGCAGACTTATCTTTGTCACTCCCTATCTCTTCTTGGGATAAATTGTGGCTCAAGTTATTTAAAACTTCTATTGCCGCACGTATTACTCAATGCCTTTACTGTATTTATAGTAGAGCTGTTATTACCCCTGTTTATATATGCAAGTTTTCCCCTACTTCCTCGTCCCAATGCTGGTCTTGTTCTGAATCCACTGTGACTTTAATCCATCAACTTTATGATTGTTCTAATGCATTGAAGTTCAGGCAATCTATTTGGTCCAAAGGTATGAAAATATTTCAATGCAACATTCCATTATCAATACAAAATGTTTTTCTAGGTTCTTCCTCACCTGATTTTGATGTTTCTAATCATATTACTTTGCTGTTTGATTTATTTATTGCTCTAGCATTTAAAGTGATTTTGTCTTGTTGGAAAGATAACTCTAAATTATCATTATTAACTTGGTGTAACTATATTTGTGACGAACACAGAATTTTACTATTTCTTCTCTAACTCTTTCTCAGAAAATTAAATCTGACCTACTTTGGCTACCTTTTAGTTCTTATCTTTCTACACATGCACCTGCATCTTAATTTCTTACTTTTTCTTAATTTCTAACACTCTTTTATTCCCTTTCTTTCTCTCTCTTTCTTTTTTTTCTTCTTCTCCTTTACATTTCTCTTTTGAATTATTTTCTTAGGTTTCTCTTATATATGGTTATATTTTATTAAAATGTGTGTTTGTTTGATTATTGTATTTTCCTTTTTTCCTGAAAACTCAATAAAATCATTCAACAAAAAAAATGCAATATGTTGTACTTATGTTGTAAAAATACCCTTGAGCCTCCCCCCAACAATAAATATGCTTTTAATTCTGAGTCACTACTTGTATAAGGTCAATGTGCTTTAAGATGCAGCATTTTTCACCATAGTTTATAATTTCTCCATAGAGTTGCTCTTGCTCTGTGTCCCCTTAACTCAGTGATTCCATTATGTTAATGTACTGTGCCACTTCTAAAACAATCACGATATACTGTCTCACCTTTTTTTTTTGTTTTTTAGGCCTCACATACAAGGTAACTTTAGCAGTTCATTGCCCAAAGACCTACTCTGTGCAATACTAGTACTTAGAGTGAGCTTCAGGTAGGCTCATGGTTAACCATTGAGCGGCTTTCTTGTCAGTCTCATTTGTTCGCTTCTTATTAAATAGCTTTCCTTCCTCTTATGTTTGTCCCCCCTCTATAGCATGACTTCCTCACCAACTTTTTGAATGGATGACTTGTAGTCTTCGACATCTGATATCGGGAAACTACTTCTTTCCTTTTGTTTTATACTCCACAGGAGTGCATGCCTTGCCTTGCTCCCTTCCTTATGTGCTGCTTCCAGCCTGGCATCCCAGCATTCGCGCTGTTTGTGTTGTTTAACCCAGCTCTTCCATTGCCCTTCTGCGCTCCCACCTGATGTCCGATATATATATATATATATATATATATATTACCTACTGGCGGTCGCCAGTAGGTATATATAGTTAGGATTTTTTCCCTATGGGATTTCTGAAAATTCTATGTCTAATAACTTTGGTGTTTGTGGATGGAATTGGCTGAAATTTTCTGGAAAATGGCACATTTTGTTTCTGAGCAGCTCCTGGAAATTTGGGGGGTGTTCGGCAAGGGGGGGCTGAGATAAAAGGGGTGTCCCAAAACGCGTTTTTCCCATGTTAATTTCCATAGGGCGGTTGGCCTCACTTTTAGCCCGAACGGCTGAATGGATTTTCACCAAACTTGGCAAAATTGTAGGGACTGTTAGCCCGATGTGCCTTTGCTAGGTCTTAATATATGTGCTTCAGTGGATTTTGTCGGTGACAGCGCTACAGCGCAACAACACGCGAGCTTACCTGCTCATCGGTCTGCCCATCAGCCTGCCGGTCAGCACCCAGGGACCATCAGCCACACGGGACGGGAACCCAGAGCCTCCATCACTGCGCCTGCTGCCTGCTGTCTCCTCCCCCCGCTGCAGCCCTCCACCACCGGGTCTACAGCTGAGCAGGGGGAGTAGAGACTACAAGACCCAGCAGCCTCCGCGACACGAGCGGAAGTCGCGTAGAGGCTTGGCGCCCGGAGGCGCTGCATAAGGGGCTGGCCTTCCCGCGTCGCGGGTCCGCGCACGGGGACGTGCCCGGGGCTAAGCCCGGGCATAGGGTGGGCCCTCTGTGGCCCTCAGAGGCCTGAGGAGTCTGGGCTGGGCACTACCCCCTGGCCAACTTTGCATTGACCACCAAGGTATTACTTTTTGTGATTTAAAACATATTGCAAATGGCTCCTACTGTATCCAAATCCACCACTAAAAACATGGTCAAAAAAACGCCTATTAACACACGTTCTGTTGCAAGGATCACCGCCCAAACCAAAACACCATTACCAACTGTTATGGCAGGGTTTTTGGCTCTATTTAGCAGTGATATAGATCATTAGTCTTGCTCACATCTAGGATAGGTATTCTTAGCCTGTGTTGGCCCTTTTAAGCCCTTTCTTCCAGACCTAGAAGAGGATAGCTGCTTAATATGATTATAGATCCTTTATTCTTGACTTTAACCTGTCTATTGCCTATTGGCTTTGACATATTAGACACATTGGTATGGTTTATGTAGGTATTCTGGCAGAGCTAAGGGGCATTTCATCCCTTTCAGACCTACAGGCCTAGAGCTAGAGGGACTCCATCTTGATGAAGCTGAGAGGCTTTTCAGGGTAAAGGCAAAGTTTATAGTTAAGGCTGTTGTTCGCCCTAAGCGAACCGGAGAGAACCGGCCAGAGCTGAATCTAATCAGGAATTGTTCCCGGGCTCAGGTCTCTAGCCGAAACAAGCAGACTGGTCACTGTGGGAGCGTCTAGCGCAAGGAGCCTGGTGCATGGGATTGGTGGGAGGAAGCTGCTGGCTGGAACTTTCCATGAGGAAACAGCGTTCTATATCAGTGAAGTGCAGAGGCGGAGTCAGTGAGTCGTGTGGAGGTGGCGGAACCAAGCAGTCGAGTGGAGTTGGCAGTGCAGAGAGGGTTCAAGCTAGAGAGAGAGCTGACTTGAATTGAAGGAGAACAGAGAGAAGACAAACAGACAGTCAGTGAGCTGGAACTGAAGGAATCAGTCAGAAGCAGTTACTTATCAGGAGGAGGTGTGAATAGCTGGAGTCTGAAGTAATGCCTTTTAAAAGAGACGGAGGAGAGATCGTGGACTAACCTGTGGGAGCAGAGGGAGTTATTTGGACATTGGTGCAGAGACAGAGTGAACAAGCTAGTGGAATGAAAAGCATCAGAGCGGCAGGAACCATTAGATTGAAGCTGGATGGTTGGAGACAGTTCGTGGGGGAGAGGAGTCCAGTGCAAAGTGATCAGCGCAGAGGTGTACCCAAGAGTGCAGGAGAGAGAGAGAGTCTGAGATGAGCCAAGGCACAGACGAGAGAGGAACCCAGATGACAGCTAGAACAAGACTTCACACTAATCAGGTGAACTCCACCCTTAATCTTGTCCTTATTCCCTAAGCTATTGTATGTTTAATTCTTTTCTCTTTCAGCGGTGTGTTCTATCTATAGTCTTTGTCAGTTACAGATCTGTGTAAGTGTTTATATTGTTCTAATAAAACCAAACTGTAAAGTGCCTTGTATCCTTGTTCAATCTAGGTAAATGTATCTCCTAGGTGTTTACTATTTTGTTAACCCCAATCAGGTAAGTGGTGATCACATAAATAGGGAGTGAGTGGACCTATGATGCCAAGAATAAGAGGTACATTATATTAATTGGCTAACTCCTAATATTGTAGTAGCAAGCCCTTAGTGAATAGGGAGAGAGACTTCCCAACATATAACTGAAGGTGTTCATAGGAATGTGGTCGTCGTTGATATGCGGCGTTAGTGAGAACGCTGGGTTGGATACCAGCGTGTATACCCACAAGATTGTGGCTTGCATAAGTGAGAGCGTCAGGTGGGAGACTGGCGTGTAGGTTTGCCGGATTGCGAACCGTTTGGAAAAGAAAGCATTGGGTTCTGCAGGCCCATGTGTAGACGCACCGGATTGTGTGTCATATCTGCCCTAGGGTAGACCGGTCTGGGTCGGGGTGGCCGCGAGACCAACTGATGTGAATATAAGTGTGGTGTAGGGTATGGATATCCCTAGTAATCAGTGAGTATTCTTAGTATCCCTATAGATTTAGTGGTGTTTTTAATAATATGAGCTTGTATATTGCGAGTTCCCCATCCTCAGGTAGGTACCCAGGTGCCTGGATAGTTGGTCCTGAGGAGGGATGTGATTACGTTCTGGCTGGGTTGGAGGGGCCCCTAGGGGCTGATCCCATCTAATCAGAAAATCCAGCCATAACACCAACGCTAACTGCTATTGATCGCATGCTTCAACAGACAATCGTAGTGGTAGCAAATGCCATTGAAAACACCGAGAGACGACTGTCTCTACCACCCAGCGCTTGTCTAATTCACCGCACACCACAACCTGTTGACAGTACTGTACATAACATTAATATGACAGCATTATCAAATGACTCCATTCTGATGCAATCTTACACAGGCCTTCCTGGAACTGTGCCCCCTCCCACACCCCCCACAATATTCCAAGATAGGGACTGTCGTCTGTCCCTAACTTCTAATCTACAGATTAATGCTACGCCACCTGAGGAACCGGGCCCCAGTATTGCACCTAGCGCAATATTGATTCCCTGCGATAATGTAGATACCACTCACACAATAGATCTAGCCAACAATAGCAGCGCCAATAGTACAACCAACCATGGCACTGCCCATCGCAGATCCAGACGTACCCATATTAGGAAATTACCAGCTCCTTTTAGGGGATGTGTGAAACAAAGGGGTAAAAGAAAGAAGATCATTTTACCAACACCCCCCATAGACCAATCTAATGGAAGCGAACAACCAGTGCCAAATCCAGGACCTGCAGTTAATATGGAGTCTATACTGGTTCAAATCATGGATGCTATGAAGCTCCTCATTGCTCCCCTAAACGACAAACTTGAGCAAATAGGTAAAAAGGTGGAGAATCTGGAAAAACTGGGCCTAGCCAAATTAGACATTCTTGAAGGATCACTGAAATAATATCGACTGCCAAAATATCGACTTGCCAAAATATCGTGGACAAAATATCGACAGTCAAAATATCGAGTTTGTATCTACAAACAGGTAAGTACAAAAATATCGAGTACAAAATATCGTTAACAAAAATATAGATGTAAAAAATATCGACTTTATTAAAAACAGTGTTAAATTAAATTAATATTAAATTTTAATTACTAAAATATACTTAAAACGACTTAAATTAAATTATAATAATAAAATAATAAATGAAAATAATTAAAATAATTTTTTAAAATCTTATTTGTTGACCCTGAACCCTAAAAATACCCCTTTACCCAAAAACCCAAAACTGACCCTGAACCCTAAAAATACCCCTTTACCCAAAAACCCAAAACTGACCCTGAACCCTAAAAATACCCCTTTACCCAAAAACCCAAAACTGACCCTGAACCCTAAAAATACCCCTTTACCCATGACCTGAAAACTGACCCTGAACCCTAAAAATACCCCTTTACCCACGACCTGAAAACTGACCCTGAACCCTAAAAATACCCCTTTACCCATGAACTGAAAACTGACCCTGAACCCTAAAAATACCCCTTTACCCATGACCTGAAAACTGACCCTGAACCCTAAAAATACCCCTTTACCCATGACCTGAAAACTGACCCTGAACCCTAAAAATACCCCTTTACCCATGACCTGAAAACTGACCCTGAACCCTAAAAATACCCCTTTACCCATGACCTGAAAACTGACCCTGAACCCTAAAAATGCTCCTTTACCCAAAATTTATCAATATTATTTAATTACCAATTAATTATTAATTAACAATAACTATAAAGTAAATATATTAGAACATTAGGTGTAATTATTTTAATAATTAATATAATTTTATCAAAATTAATTACTTAAAAATAATACAAAATTATATATATAAAAAATGTACTCTAATTAATGTAATTAACTAATTACAATTAATTAATTAACAATTATTTACTAATACAAAATATATTCAAAATTATATTAATTAATTAACTAATTAATATTAATTAATTATCAATTAATTATTAATTAAAAATATTAACAAACATATATTAATTAATAAATTATTATTAAATTACTTCCCACCCTATTCCCCTATAAACCCACAACCCGCTACAGAATTACATTACGCAATTATTATCAAAACAAAATTCATGTAATAAAATATTTAATAACATTAATACACACTATTCACACATATTATTACATAAAAATACACTATAAAATATTATATATTATTAAAAAATCGATATTTTTGCTATCTATATTTTATACAGTCGATATTACTTAACTTACCTGAAAAACGATATTTTTGTAGTCGATATTATGTCCAGTCGATATTTTGTCCAGTCTATATTAAAAACTCGATATTATGTCCAGTCGATATTTTGGAGTCGATATTTTGTCTCTATACCATTCTTGAACACCTAGGCCCACAAACTACCCAATCCATCCCAAATGTACCGACCGTGAATAAGGCCAATACGACTGTCCATACTATATCTAAACCACAGGCTCCACCAGTGAGAAATACGAATCCCCCAGCATTTACCGGTAAAACTGCAAATTTACAAAGTAGCGTCACCAACGGCCCATCTTCATCCACTTCTCACAGAGCAACTGGGGAGGTGCCCAAGGACTACACCCCAGTAAGCAGGAACCCACCGGCGCGTAGCTACTATAATAATATTATCCCCGCCGTGATCAATCTCCCACCAGAAAGCAGGCCTTTCGTGGCAATCCTTGCCAATGTACCAAAACTCAAACCCTCCCAATTTGAAAATAGCGAAACCCTTAAAAACAAAATTTTACACTGGCTTGTCCATAATTGCGGTTTCCCCTTAAGTGGTGCAGGCCAGATCATTTCAACCCAAAGGGTAGGGTGGGTGGGCCCGAGCAAAAAGGAAATAAATGGGGACTGTGTAATCATAAACTACAAAACCACTGAATGGGCACGAGATTCCATCCTGAACGCGCCCATTCCTTCAGACAATGATTACAACACAACCCTGTTCCCTTTGGATTACTTTTATAGAAATCTGGTGGGGTTCAAGATTCCGGTGCAGAATTTTAAACATCCCAGAGCAATTAACACACCTTACCCAATTGCACAGCAGGCACCTGTACAATCAGCCGGGTATCCCTCGACCCTTCATGACTTTAGCAATCAGCATGTTCCACAACCACCTATGGAATTGTACAGAATGCCTAACCCCAATTACCTTAATTACCACAATGCAATCGGGTCTGGAAATAACATCTATGGTCAATTCGCAGTTCCAACATCAAACAGATTCCAGATATTCAACTCTCTAGACGAAAACGATTGACTCGCGAATACACTTGTCGGAGAAAGTGAATCCCACAAAGACACTTCTGCTATAAGCTTAAACAATCTAACCATGACAGCCAACACCATTTGCACTTGTCCGGTTGAAATCCTTCCTACAAATGAACCTCACATAGATAACCCTGTAATCAGTCCAAACGACCTGTCTATGATAGATAACAGCACTTGTACTGTTGAAAATCACCTGGGCGACCAAATACTATCGACAGCCACAACAGATACTATTCCACCTCAAGTATCCAGGGAAGAGTCATTGAGGGTTATTACGTGGAACATAGCTGGTCTAGCTTCCAAGGTAAACACACCCGCATGGGATGTCTTTCTCAAATAGGGCTATGACATCATATGCCTACAAGAAACCTGGGACAGAGCTGGAGTATATGTCGAGGGATATACCTCCTTTAACGTGCTGGCTGTGGCCTCGCAGGCTGGTCGAGCCAAGGGGGGGTTAGTGACCCTGCTATCCACAACATTGACTGAGTTCTGGGTCAGTGACCATGCAGTTTTGGGAGATTATGCTTCCGTTTTGCGTGTGGCCCACAGTGGACATAGAGACTTAATAATAGTGAATTTCTACAACAACATTGCCGGGCATAGACAGGGGTTGTTTATCTCTGATATCGAGCAGGCCATCGATGCAATGTTATCAAGCTCCTCCAAACCAGCTGTAATCTTGTGGGCCGGAGATTTTAACATCAAAACATGCACTTATGCACTTAAGGGGGCATGCGGCCACAGGGAGGAATACTCTGGAAGGGAAACTACATGTGTTTTCAATCATTTCCCGCACAACATCCTAGGCAGTGCCTTGAATAATCTATTGGCCAAATATGATCTGGAACTTCTTGAATGTAACATGAATGCAAACAATGTCAGATGCCCAACATTCCATGGAAGGAATAGCCAATCCTTTATCGACCACATCATCGTATCCAGTTCTGTAACTTATATTAATGTCTGGGTAATTGAACAAACGGTCAGTGACCACAACAGTGTATCTGTCGAATTACTGGGCTGGGGGTCTAAAAGGAACTCCTATGGTCAACCTATTCAGAACATCTCCGTAGGAAGGCCAAACGGGACAAGGGTGAAATGGACAAAAGTCGACCCTGCTAAAATTGTCACTAATGTAATTACAAACTGCTATGGAGAAGTGGAGTACTGTCTATCCCCAACACCATGCCCAGAAACTTTGCTGTCTAAATTTTTAATTATTACACAAACCATCGAGAAATCACTGACACGCAAAACACGGGAGCCAAGAAAAGTTAAGACAGTGTGGTTTGATGATAATTGTGCCCAGTCATTAAAAAGGCTAAAAATTTCGCTCGATGCCAAACCAAGAGACCCTTGTAAGATAAGGAAAGAGCGTTATAACTACAAAATCGCACTAGCCACTCGGAAGAGAGAACTATAGGACGAGGCATGGGCTAAATTAGATCAGGCTGCAGAAACAAAAGATCATAAACTTTTCTGGGACACTGTAAACAGCCCGTTCTTAAAGAACGACAACATTCCCGAACTTACCTCGCATGTCAGTTGTCAAGACTGGATTGCACACTTCACTGGGATTTTTAACTCTGATTGTATCTTTGATTCTACTTCGGCTCCAGATCTTAATGTTTTAACTGTAATGCCAATCAGTTTTAAATGGGAGAAATTATTGTTTTCAGTTTCTTTAAATGAGGTGCAGGATGCTATTGAGAAAAGCAAGGGGGGGAAAGCCCCGGGCCCAGATGGGGTCCCTTTGGACTTCTTTAAATCCAAGATTGATTTATGGGCCCCTATTTTAACAGGCTATTTCAATGCTGCTATTGAGGACGAGCTAACTACACCATGGGGTCAATCTATCTTGGTGCCACTTTTCAAAAAAGGTTCAAGGGCTGAAGCACGAAATTATCGCCCAATTTCCCTCTTGGACTCGTCACTAAAAATACTGAGTCACGTGCTTCTGGGAAGATTAGAGTCCTGGGTCGAGGACAAAAATGTCCTGTCACCAATTCAGTACGGGTTCCGCAGGGGCATAGGAACCATGGAGCAGTGTGTGAACCTTGAGCTTATCATCGGCAAGTACACAAAAGCCAAGGAAGGGAATTTGTTCATGTGCTTTGCCGATCTAAGCTCAGCGTTCGATCTAGTGGAACACACACTGCTCTGGCCAACACTACTTGCTATGGGTGCACCCCCCGAAATTATTCATTTGCTGGCCAGAATGTACAGCAGCTTATCAAGTAAAGTTAGATTCGGACCAAATGGAGAATGCACCCCCTTTTTTAAAATAGGTAGAGGGATTAGGCAAGGGTGTGTTCTCGCCCCCTTGCTGTTCTCCCTTTTTATAAACCAGGTCGACCAGTCCCTACAAGAGTCTTTTGCTGACGCCCCTATGATAAATGGTAAACAAATACCCGTCCTCTTATATGCGGACGACGCGGTCCTGATTTCCAGGACCGCGAACGGGCTCTAAAAGCTAATTGACAAATTCAATATTTTTATCAAGGGCAGAAAGCTTAAAATTAACAAGGGTAAGACTATGACCATGACCTGTGTAAAGAAACTAAAGAAAAGTAAGTCATTCTTCCTTGATGGGGATAAACTTGAGTCTGTGCAACTTTTTTGTTATTTAGGCATTACTTTCTCAGGGGATGGGAGATGGGTAAACGAGCAATCCTGTGTAGGCATGAAGATGACTAGAAATACAAACTGTATCTTCAGATTCGCTTCCAAACTAGGGGGGCGTAGAATAAGAGAGATGATCTCTATTTATAATTCCAGGTGCATGTCCTCTGCTCTATATGGAGCAGGGATATGGGGATATAACTCGCAGATTGCCCTCTCCATTCAGCAGGAAGAAAACAAGTACCTTAAACGCTTATTATGTCTTCCTGCTTCAGCTTCCAACGAAATCATCCACAGGGAACTGGGCATACACCATGCCACAGATTTGATTGCACTACGCCCCCTCTCCCTCTGGCGATCCATTTGGGCTAAAGATGAAACCAAGTTTACTCAGGAAGTAATTTTAGACTGCATTAAATTGGATCAGCACTCAAAAATCCCTTGGCTAAAACATATTTTCCATTGGTATAATTCCCTTTTTGGTCAGGATATTTTCAAAGATACCCCAACAGAACTAGTTTTAACGAAGCGTGACCTTAAAACCACCTATATGGATCATGCAAAAGGGATTAGAATGAAGGGGTATGCTACACAAAGTACATTTAAATTGTACCTGGAATATAATCTAAGCACAGGATTCCCATCTTACCTTACATTTGTCAGTATTAACTCCCATCGCTTCGTTCTGGCACGCCTGAGGCTGGGTATAGTCCACCATTTGTTGGCTTTCCCTACTGTAAAAAAGCCCGGGTCTTGCCCGTGCCCATGCGATGGGAAATCTAAACAGAGTATCTGCCACTTTTTACTACTTTGTAATTTTTATACTGGTTTTAGAAAGTTTTACCTAAAGCAATTATTTTTACAATATAGTACGTGTGATATAAGAGCTGCAATGCAACTGTTGTTTGACCTGTCGTCCCCTAATGTGTGTTACCGTGTAGCCACCTATGTTCATAAATGCATCGGGCACAGGAAATCAATCATTATATGATCTCCGTTGGAAAAGACACCTATTGATCAACTGTGAGCTACTGTCAAACCATATGCATTTCTCTTATACATGAACTTTGGTTATTATGTTTTTAGATCCGGGTATCGATTGTCCCCCCGGTTCTGCACCTCTCTGGACTAATGCCTTTTTTTAAATTTCTTGTATATAAATTGCTGCTAAAATACGTAAGAGATTATATAGACATTGCACTTTAGTCATCCTTGCATATTTTGCACATACTACTGCACTTTATGCACAGCGCAGGCCTCTCTCTGACTCGTACTACCTCACTTGGCATGTTTTGCACTAAATTTCTAAATTGCTGCTAAATACAATGTTCAATTTTTGCATATTTTGCACATACTATTGCACTTTATGCCCAGCATAGGCCTCTTGTTTAGTACCATCCCACTTGCATGCTCTGCATCAAACGTTTAAAATGGCTGCTACATATAAGTGATTATTTTCTACTGTATATAAATGTGATATGTTTTGCACTAAATTGCTAAATTGCTGTTAAATACTATGTCCAATTCTTGCATATTTTGCACATATTATTGCACCTTACGCCCAGCATAGGCCTCTTGTTTAGTACCATCCCACTTGGCATGCCTTGCACCAAACGTTTAAATTGTTGCTACATATAGTGATTATTTTCTACTGTACATAAATGTGATATTGCAGGTTTTAACTTGATTGGCTTGGATCAAATGTAATTGTTTTTAGAAAAGTTTCGTTATTCTTTAATCTTTTACAAATGTGACTTCAACTGCATTTATGAATGTTGCTATATGGTTGTACTTGTACAAACCGAATAAAGCATTTTGAAACGGTTTGAAATGTTTAAAACAAGATATATATCTGTAACAGCGCTCCGGGCAGCGACCCGGTTAGCGAACTTTTCGCGCATCGGAACTTTGCGAAGCGAAGCTGATTGGCTCTCCGGTGTCTGTCAACATTCTAAACAGTCCGGAGCGGCCGCCATCTTGTCTCTCGGTAGGAACGAGAGACAAGAGGAGGCCAAAACAAAGGGGGAAATTACCATAAGGGGGCATAGTAGATCCTCCTTGACCCCCTAGGTTTTATGTGGAGGTTTTAAAAGGGCCCAGGAGGGTAAGCGCCAAGTTCGCAAACCGGAAAGCGTTCTGGGCAGCGTACTATAAGGATAAAAGAATGATAGACTTTTCTAATACTGTATGTTAATTATTTGTTGTTTTTGTTGTTTTTTTTTGTTTTCTTTATTTTTAAAGTATTTTTTTTATTTTGATTCTGTTTCATAATTCATTAAACTTTCTAACATTTCAGTGTCAGAAATTTCAAAATTGAATATAGGGTGTAACATGTCCTCATTTTGAAGCAGGTTATCCACTGCTTCAACACATTGTAGTAGTTCCTGGTCTCTACTTTGATCCATAAAATCATCAATTTTTTCTTGGCTGCTCTCCTCCAGTACAATTGTAAATTTAACTTGTTGCTCGCCTTCCATTTTGCCTGAAATTTTGATTAAAAAAATATGTATTAGTAGAGATAGGGCACTGTTGGGATTAATTTTAGATAGGCAGTTTTTATCAGTGAATTTATATTTTGGCAGTGTATAGTATCAGAGTGGAAATAGGACTATAAAAAAGTGTATGTGATTTAACCAAGACAAGCCTAACTCCATTCATAACTATAACAGAGAAGTCTATCTAAATCTATAACTACTATAGAGGGATAGTATATATCTATCAGAAAAAGTCTACCATATTAAGTTATAGTGCACAATAACTAAATCTAAATTTGCCAACCGCAGGTGGGAGCGTATTTACAAGAAACTTGCCCCATAAGGTACGCTTTCCATTTAAAAAGGAAAAATAACATCATAGACACTCATATGCCTTATAAATATGACCCAAAACAACCTATGAAGCTCTAGCAGTACATATCCAGAAATGTAATTGATTTAAAAAAATCGTTTTTAAACACAGCATATAAATCAATTGTATATCTGCATTCAAGAGGAAATGACTGAAAATGTCCTTGAGACATATGAAAGCGTTTTCTGGAATGCCCTAGCACCATTTTCTGGACATTATGAACATGGCTATGTAACTCCCATAATCAAAATCTAAATTTGCCAAGCACAGGTGGGAGCGTATTTACAAGACACTTGCCCCATGAGGAACGCTTTCCATTTGAAAAGGAAAAAATAACATCAAAGACACTCAAATGCCTTATAAATATGACCCAAAACAACCTATGAAGCTCTAGCAGTACATATCCAGAAATGTAATTGATTTCAAATAATGACTTACTTCATTGGTAGGCCTTCACATGTATTATCTCCTTTGTTTTCTTCAGTGAAAATCTTATCTGCAACCATGTGTTGGCCTCACCTCAAACAAACAAAACAGGTGATGGACCAAATGTGGATCAATGACACACATTCACCCCAGTCCAAAGATCTGGGCCTAAACAAACCTCTGGATAGGCCACACCTTATCGTCATCCTGAATTAATCATTTAAAATATTAGGGAGAGATTTATGATTGTTGTATGCCTGTTTTGTACCACTGTGTGTCATTTTTGTGATGCAGTGCTGATGCAAAAGATTTGCTATGCTAAATAATAAGTAGGGCATTAAGTTTTTGATGACTGTTATTCATTTACTGTTTGGTAATAGTGGTTAATAACATTTTTTATTATATTTTTCCACAGATTCAACTGCAGATCTTTTCTTAATTTGAAAAATGCCAACGAAAAATCGAATTAGACAGGCTAGAAAACGTCAAAGACAGCAGGATGATCTTTTATTGCAGCAGTCCTCTTCCCCAAATACTTTTCAAAACACCAAGAAAGCTCCGGGTAAGAGCACAAAATCATTCTTAAGAAATATTTTTAGTAAAAAAAGTATTTATCCCAAAAATGTTTCAGTTCAGAAAAAGAAAAGCAATTTAAATGGAAAGGAAAGACCCATCAAAAATGTTACTGGTAGAGGAAGAGATAACTCTGTGCATGATAGTAGAAGGAAACAACAGTTTAGGGACATTCGAAAACGAATGTTCCGTAACAGGATAATAGTTAATTTATTAAAAAATATTAGGAAAGGCCAACAGAAAGTGATATTTTATAAGAAGAAGAAAAATGTAGAGAAAATTATTGATCATGCTTTTGAAATCAAGCGAAAGTTGTTTATTTTGGTAATCAATAGAATTAGGAAACTAAGCAAGGTAATTTCTGATTTCAAAACAAAAAGTAGATGGAAGAGAGTAGTAAATCGTAGCAACTTTTGTGAAGTTTTTTCCGGAGAATGGATGCATAGTTCAAGTTGTGATATTTACAACAAGGGGTGGTGAGGGACAGAGTCTCTGAATTAAACAGAATACTCTCACCCAGTCAAGAGATCAGGGCTAGATCCAACACCGTTTTTTAGCTCACTGCACCATCCCAGTTTCAGAACCCGGCTGTATGCAAATTAGTCTGTTCCTGTCCCAGTGCATGATGGGAACAGGGCAAACCAAACTACAAAAGCCAATTCTTACACTGGGAAGGAAACAAGCTACCGGGGACCGGTTTCTGGCATTTCAGCCTCTTCGGCCCGGCTTGCTTGAATCCTGATGGTGCAATGAGCAAGGGACTCACATCTGAGTATACCCTTCCACGCTTAGGGTGGACAAAAATATTTACAACAAGGGGTGGTGAGGGACAGAGTCTCTGAATTAAACAGAATACTCTCACCCAGTCAAGAGATCAGGGCTAGATCCAACACCGTTTTTTAGCTCACTGCACCATCCCAGTTTCAGAACCCGGCTGTATGCAAATTAGTCTGTTCCTGTCCCAGTGCATGATGGGAACAGGGCAAACCGATTTTGGCCACTATAGGTGTGGCAGGGTATACTCAGACATGAGTCCC
The DNA here is from genome assembly GCF_964263255.1 of Lissotriton vulgaris. Classification (NCBI taxonomy): domain Eukaryota; kingdom Metazoa; phylum Chordata; class Amphibia; order Caudata; family Salamandridae; genus Lissotriton; species Lissotriton vulgaris. The sequence continues at coordinate 1,169,427,221 of NC_141693.1, forward strand.
TTTCTCACTGCTCCATCAGGATTCAAGCAAGCCGGGCCGAAGAGGCTGAAATGCCAGAAACCGGTCCCCGGTAGCTTGTCTCCTTTCTGGTAAAGAATTGGCTTGGTAGTTTAGTCTGCCCTGTTCCCATGATGCACTGGGCCAGGGACAGACTGATTTGCATATAGCCAGGTTCTGAGCTGGGATGGGGCAGTGAGATAAATAACGGTGATGGATCAAGCCCTGATCTTTGGACTGGGTAAGAGTGGTCTGCTCAATTCAGACACTCTGTTCATCACCACCCCCTTTTGTAAATCTAGTTCAAGTTGTGAGGCGTTTTTTAATGAGGAGAGTTATTTTCAGGATAATGATTTGGTGTTTGCAGTTGACACCAGTGGTCGAGCTTATGAAGTGAAGGATGGTTGTCCAGTTGAAAAAGAAAAACTTGTGACAACAGAGACAGAAGAGGCGCTAAGTGATGAGGTTTTAGGAAGACGTCCTAAGGGTCCTGTGTACATTTGGAAGTGTAGTTCTATTTGCAGTGTGCGACAGGTTTCCACCAATTTGCTTTGTGATTTTATACGGACATTTAATAAGAAAAGTTTGAAGCAGAAAATGAAGTTGTTGCAAGATTTAGATCCTTGCAGAGTGAGACAAATAACAGGTTTGCGTGGTCATTCACTGGCTTGTCTTTCCAGGAGAGTATGCCAGAGTGTTTTTCATCATTTTAGGATGCTAGCAGTGCATCATAATAAAGTGAGAAAATTAGTGAGAATGTTGTATTATGCTAAGAGTCCAGCAATTATGCTTAAACAATTATGTGCTGCTCTTTTGCATGGTTCTGAAATAGATGTGAAGAATATTTGTGAAGAAATTGAGTTTTGTTACTTTGGTAGTAAAGATGAGAATGTTCAAATTGACCCAGAAGTAGAGGGTAATGTTGAAGATAATGTACAGGTTTCCAGTACAGATCATTTTCAGAAGGAAATTGCCACGTTTCAGATGAAATCAAGTGAGAGCCCTAATTTCACTTGTGTATGTTGTCGACGCACTTATTATAAAAATCAGACTAAGTTAGCGGATTTATATGCAAAAAGTGAAAGGGAAAATAATAGTGAATGGAAGGATTTTGCCACATACTTGATGGTAGAAAATTATTTTGATTTGGGATCGGATCAACGTGTGTGTACTTATTGTTGTAATAAATTAAACCAAAACCAGATGCCTGCTAGGGCAGTTCATAATAATCTGGAATTGGTTGAGATTCCTTCTGAATTGAAGGATTTAAATACTTATGAATCTATTTTGATTCAAAGTATCCATCCCTTTCAGGCTATTGTAAGAATGGAGCCAAAGACAGGGAAGTTGCCTCCAGCAGATTTACAGAGAGGATTAAAGGGAAGAGTTGTTTATTTGCCTCTAGATTTGAACAAAAACATTTACACAATTGGAGTAGAAAAAGTGGAAGAGGAACCTTTGGTTATCTTGGTTAATGGGGTTCCGACAAAGAATAAGAAAATATGGCAAGATTTAGTAGATGTTAGGAAAGTCAAAAAGGCAACATTGTATTTGAAGAAAAATAATAAGTACTATAAGAATGTATATGTTGCAGAAGAGGAAGTAAGTGATGAAGAGGATAGCGATTTGTGTGCTGGCCAAATTGAGAAAGTAGAAGCCTCTAAAAGTGAAGAAATATATGAACATTATAGTGTTCATCCTTTGCATTCCAAGGAAGTCATGGGGAATGCTATTGAGTTGTTTCAAATGAAACAAGCTAAAGGGAGTCCCATTAGTGTTTGGGAGGAAAGTTTGGAAGCTCGGTGTTTCCCACACCTATTTCCCACAGGTCGAGGAGGAAGATATGATGAGCGACCTCATCAAATTCCTGCATCTGAATACCGGACTTTACGATTGTATGCAGAAGATCCTAGGTTTCGTCAATGCATTCCCTATTTGTTTCATCTTCTGTTTGAAAGCGATCTGTCTGGACTGTCATATGCAGTGAACCACATCTTAAAAAGTGGTATACAGATGCGAAATATCTCGGCAAGGGACTTTATGCATAAAGTCAATGTCCAAGACAGTATTTTGGATTCTCACTTAATTAATCTCATGGCGTGTCAGCGTGGTACTAGTGAGTACTGGCACCGTCGTCATGGTGATTTAAAATGTATGCTGAGGAACTTAGGAACTCCGACATGGTTCCTCACTCTGAGCTGTGCCGAGTATGGCTGGGAAGACTTACTTGAATTTCTACGAGAGGCAAATGGAAATATTGAAAACATTGAATTCAAGACACCTGGAGAACTGTGTTCTTTGGATCCAGTGAATGTATGCAGGTACTTCAATCATAGATTTGAAGCTATGATGTCTTTCATCACAAATAAGAAGAATCCACCTCTTGGAGAGGTGTTGGATTTCTTCTGGAGAAAGGAGTACCAAGCAAGAGGTGCTCCTCATATACATATGTTGTTGTGGATCAAGGATGCACCTAAATTTGGAACAGATCCGGATGACTTAGTGATGAATTTCATAGAACAGTATTCTACGTGTGCTGTTCCAAACGCAACGGAGAAGAAAAGCCTAAGAGAACAAGTTCTACGTTTCCAAAGCCATCGTTGTGGAAAGTACTGTCGTCGTAAATTCAGAAACAAGGACAAGTTCTACACCAAATGTCGTTTCAACTTTCCACGACCGGTGATTTCTAAAGGAAGAGTGAACAGTTTGATGTCTTCACTGCGACATAATGTGACGAGGAAATCACCCAAAAATACATACAATTTGAAAAGGAACGAAGAGTCCAAGTACATCAACGACTACAACCCAGTGATTTTGTCCATGTGGAATGCTAACATGGATATACAGTTTGTGGCTGACAACTGTATGGCTGTGGCTCGGTATGTGACATCTTACATCACCAAAAAAGAAAAGACAGAACTGAAGGATATGTGGGAGGACATTTCCCATGAAAAGAGCCTCAGCAAGAAGTTGTACAGTTTCAGTCTGAAGATGTTGTCGCATCGAGAAATCGGAGCTTACGAATGTTCTGATCGATTGTCTTCAGCAAGTCTCTATGCCAAATCCAGGAGTATCGTTTGGGCGAGTCTTGGTCTTGCTGCAACGCGAAATCGAGTTCTAAAACCTGTCCAGGAAATTGAGTATTTGGCAGAAAAGGAACCAAACAGTACCGACATTTTGAAGACCAACATGTTGGATACATATTATCCAAATCGAAGCAGTCACCTTGAGAATGTTTGTCTATATGAGGTTCTACAAAATTATATATTCAAGAGGAACATCAAAGAAGATATTGAGAAAGGAGTGTATGCTGTAATTGGAAGTGAGGGATGCCTGGTCAAGCAAAGAAAATGCCAATTAGTAAACCATCGAAAATTGAGTGGCGAATCTCCAGAAAAAAAGGAGTTCTTCTATTTAGCACTTTTGCAACTTTTCAAGCCTTGGCGTGCAGAAGAGGAACTGCTTGGAGATTTCCTCTGTTACGAAGACTCTTTCACTGCTGCTAAGGAGACCATAGAATGTCCTGCTTTTCACAAATATCAAGAAATGCTAACTTTGGAAATTGAGCAGGAAGCAACGATTGCAGCCGAGATTGCCAGAGACAGTTCTCAGGACAGTCAGAGTTCTGTTTCATTGAGTCAAGATCCACTTGGAGGACCTATTATTGAAAATGAAGCTGCCACTGCTATGAATGAAGTGGAAAGAGCCATGGCACATGCTCAGGAGGATTCAATTAACTTAGAAGACTTGGAAAAACAACTCAACGTTGAGCAGAGGAAAATATATGATGAAGTTACCAAGCAAATTGAGCATGGATTAAGTCATGAGAAGAAAGAGTGCTCATGTACATCGTTGAAGCCTGTCCGACTGTACGTGAGTGGAGAAGCGGGAACTGGAAAAAGTTTCCTCATTAAAGCAATTTCTTGTTATTTGCAGGAAAGGACTAAGTCATCGCTGTCTTGTGTTGTCACCGCTCCTACTGGACTGGCAGCACATAACATTAAAGGTATTACTTTGCATCGTCTACTGATGCTGCCAGTGGAGCATGACAACAAATTACAATACCACAAGTTATCTGGGGATGCTTGCTGTGAAGTTTCAAGAGTCTTGAGGAAAATGAAACTACTTATCATTGACGAAGTAAGCATGGTTTCCAATGTCATGCTTGCCTTTGTGCATTTGAGAATGCAAGAAGTACTTAAAACTGAATATGATGTGTTATTTGGTGGCAAACACATCATTGTTTTCGGAGATCTTCTGCAGCTGACACCAGTAAAAGGTCAACCTGTGTTCAAAATACTCACGCATGAAGATATCAGGAAGTGCCTAGGGAGCATTGGCAACGTCAATATATGGTTAAACTTCAATTATGCTGAACTGCATGAAAATATGCGTCAGGCGAAGGATGAAGATTACAAGAAAATTCTACAAGATATTAGAATTGGAAAAGTGACCGAGCATGGAAAAGAAGCTTTAAATGCACGATTACTTTCAAATTTATATCCCGAACAAGAGATTGTGCCTGAGAATATTTTTCAGAAAATTACTGAGAAGAAATCCGGAATATGTTTGATGCCAACTCTTGCAGAATGTGCCTTCTTCAACAACAAAATGTTGAACTTAGAAAAGCAAGAGATTGTGAAACTTGAAGCTATTGACAAAATAGAGCATATGGGATCAACAATTATTTTGTCAGAGAATTTGAAAACAAAATTGGATTCATTAGAGAAGACTATATCTAAAACAGCGGGTTTTGAAAAGACTTTGAATGTGTGTTTAAATTGCCGAATCATTTTGAGAAGGAATTTACATGTTGAAAGAGGTCTGGTAAATGGATCAATGGGTAATGTTGTTGATTTTGAGAAATACAGAAATAGAGATGGAATAGAATTTTTAAAAATTAAATTTGATGGCATTGAGGAAGTACAGCTAATTGGTCGTTGTTCTGCTAGGTTTTTGCTTGTTAAAGACTTATATGTTCGCCGTAAACAGTTTCCTGTTTGCTTGGCATATGCGGTGACAATCCATAAATCGCAAGGTTTAAGTGTAGACAGTGCATTGGTGAATATTGGCAGTTCTGTGTTCAAGGAGGGTATGGCATATGTGGCATTGTCACGAGTTAGAACTTTATCGGGATTGTACTTGATTGACTTTGATGTCACAAACATTTGTGCGGATCTAGATTGTGTTAAGGAATACAATAGGTTAAGAAGAGAGTATGCGCCACATTTGCCTCAATATCCTTTGTTTGAGAAATGTGTGGTAGGCCGGAAACGTAGAAATATCAGTAATAGTAGGGAGGTTGTAGCAAAAAGACCAAAAGTCAATGAACCGAAAATTGTTAGCAGAAAGAAAGTGGATTCTGTTGAAGATGTTGTCGGTTTTCAATTTGAAAACAGTTCTGGTGTCAACTGCTATGCAAATGTAGTGGTTAATGTTCTCTTTTCACTAGAGAGTTTAAAAGAACAGATTCTGTTGAATTCGGAACAAAGTTTATGCTGTTTGTTGAATTCTGTTTTCGAGAAATGTAGCACTGATCGAACAAAAGTAGAAAGTGTGTCTGAAGTTCGTTATCTGTTAGATGAATGTTCAGGTCAAACAGACTTCTTTGAAAATAATCAGCAAGATTGTCAGGAGTTTTTAATGTATATGCTTGATGTATTGCAAGATGAGGGTGTAGATGTAGATCACCTGTTTGGGCTTTCTTATCAATGGCAGCATGACTGCGAGAACTGTATGGTATCAAGTAGTACTAGTGTAGACTCAGAAAGATTTATATATTTAACTTTGCCAGACAGTAAATCAGTCTCCTTTAATAAGCTAGTAAATGCAGCGGATCACAACATGGAGTGTAGCCAATGTAAATCTGAAATGATGTCAACATTATTTATACGTAGATATGGCCAGTATGTCATTTTAATGATCCAACGATGTAGGCCTGATGGATCAAAATTGTCAACTTTAATAAAAAAATTTGTGGCTTCTCAGCTGTCAATATCAGGAAGGACTTTTGTAACTGTAGCAATTATCTATCACGATGGTCCTTCAACAACATCAGGACATTATACAGCTTATTTAAAGTCTCAAAACGGCTGGTCATTCTGCAATGATTCCGTTGTAACTTTAAAAAAAAAATTGCCGTTTGATCTTAAAAATTCTTACCTGGTGTTTTTAAAACCAAAATTTTAAAGAAAGAATCTTGGGATTTCCTGTGAGGAATTGCAAAAGGTTCATCAAGTAGAGGGAATGTAAGTCTGCAATGCTGTCTAGATTATTGGTCCAAAACTTTTAATTATAATGTCAATTTAAAAATCCAACTATATAAACCTGATGCAAGTAAGTCTGCTTCATAGTAAGCAGTATCAGTGTCATAGGAAAAGGAGAACATGAGTGACAAAGAAGGGTAAGATATTAGTAGTCCAGGATTGTGAAAATAATCTTAAATGTTTTCTTTTTGAAAGTTGCGAAAATAGAAAATGACGGGATTTGATTGGAAGAATTACAAGACTTG